>NC_090821.1:17670620-18287048 GCF_000390325.3 Nicotiana tomentosiformis | reverse complement strand
TGACATGTAACAATTTAAAGATAGAAAACTACTAATAAGTTGTCTAACTATTTAGAAATCTCATTTCAAATTTCTTTTCCTTTGGAAATCGACATATACATATGCCTATTTTCAGCTGCCTACTTTGACTCCAAACATTACATTAAGAGGATCCTAACTTTTAAATTAAATGGGCAATAACTGCTCTCTTGTCATAGTCTAAATAAGGAAGATACAGGGGACCGGTTATATGCTAAAACACCCGTTTTAGTTTTTTTGCTTTTTGAGGTATGTTATAAATTTGGACCAACATTTTGAAATGTATTTTTTATCATATAGAGATGAAAATAATTGCAACATATACTATTTTTCGCAGAGTTTTTAAATATTTAAATTTTAACTTTAAATTATCGAGTTAACCTAGTTCAATGTAGCATTAAAGATTAGTCAAATAGAATCTCAAAAAACAAACAGATTAATATAAACTTAAACGGAGGTAGTACTAGTTTGCAGAATTAATGATTTTGAATTCAAAGACCTTTAATTATATTTACTTTCAACAATTATCCTTTTATTGTGCTTAAAAACGTGATACGATTTTTAGGCATGGACTAGACATTACCTTGCTCTTACATATTCGTTACATTCTTTTATTGTTAGACTTTTTCGTAATTTTCATATTTAATTTAGTTGACCTCAACATCCAATTTTTCTTATCCCAACAAAATTAATTTTTTCTAATCCCATCGAATCTGAACTTAAATTTTGAATCCAATTTGATACTCCCTCCGGTCCATTATAATTGATTTTTTAGTCTTTTTGTTGTGATTTATAATATTTGATTTTTTCAGATACCAAGAAGGAATTAACTTCTGTTTTTCTAAGTTGCCCTTGGAGTAAAGAACATAGAAATTTTTGTTATATTTTCCATGAACAAATTAATGTTAATATAGTTATTTTTAAAGTTAATTTTGCTAAAAGGTGAATTTTTTAATATGTGTGAAAACATTCAAAAATTAATTAAAGTGGACAGTGGTATATTAAACGTCCAACTTTTACTGCCGAAAATTTTGAAAGCTTTTTGTATTTACTGCTATTCCGATATGTTATCAATGTGTTCAACTACCGTTTAAGCGTTTAAGCAGTAGATATGAAATTTAAGAGAGAAATAAAGAGTTTACTACCTCAACTATCGGTCCATATTATATATACTAGTAAGGAAGTGCTCGTGCGAGGCACGAGCCCAATCTTAAGAGAATGCCAGGAAATTTTATTTGTTGTCACTCAGATTGATACCGATTATATGAGTACTGTCACGCCCCAACCTCGGGGAGCGCGACTGGCGCTCAGCAGAGTTACTCCGGTCGAGCAAGCCTGTACAGTGCCGTCTATCCAACTCACCCATGAATAACGAGAAAAATACATTTCATTAATTAACACCAAGAGGGTTCATGAACAACACTAATTCCATCACCATTAGTTACTTCATTTATAATGTCTCAAAACACACACACTTTCATAGTTTAAAGTAGAAGATGTAACACACATACAACATTACTATCTTGACTTTCCCAATACCAATACACAATCCACACTATGTCTACGGAGCCTCTAATAGATATAAAAGAGTACAATGATAGTGCCGGCAACAAGGCTTCTGCTATACCTCAAAACATAATACACACAAAACAAAAGATGCACAACTCCGGAATGAAGTGGGGCTCACCAAGTGAGCTGAAAAAAGAGCGTACCGCTATCACTGATCAATGCCCCCTGTTGTGGAACCACCTGCATCCATTAAAGATGCAGCGTCCCCAAAAAAAGGGACGTTAGTATATGTCAAATAATACTAGTATGAAATCCAAAACATTTATTCAAGAACTTGGAAATACAACATGAATATGATGAGTCATAGTAACAATAATAGGGCCTAGATAGCCATAAAAGTCAAAGCAGATTTATTAAGAACTTCCAATAACATTTCAAGTCGAGGGTCCTCTACAACTACCTTTATACAAAGCGGTCTTGCCGCCTCACCCCAATGTATGCGGGTGGAGGTGCAATCACAATACCAGAAACACTTCACAAAGCGGCCCCGCCGGCTCACCCCAATATATATGGGTAGAGGTGTATTCACGATACCACAACTCTACACAAAGCGGCCCCACCGCCTTACCCCCAATGTATGCGGGTGAAAGTGTATTCACAATACTATAACTCTACACAAAGCGGTCCCACCGCCTCACCCCAATGTATGTGGGTGGAGGTGTAACCACAGTGCCACAGCTCGAATTCCAAAATGCTAATAATATGTACAAAAGAGTTCCTTTCCAATCAACCGTTTGGCATCTTTGGCCTTAGTAAGTGTAAATTTATAAGGTTCCATCATATGAGAAATAAGTGCTTAATCACATTGATTTCATACAATACCTTCTTCTCACAAAGGGTATAATATAATTAAGTCACAATAGAGAATCTTTAACACATGAGGGTTCGGACACGTTATGCAATTTGAGAATCGATTTACTAGCTTGAACATCCTACATCAATAGCGTTTCAAGTTCAACTACACATGATAGAATTTTACAAGGATTCGGGAATTTCGATACTAGAAGAAGAGTTTAGCCTTCATACCTCGAAAGAGCTTTTCGTAATGCAATAATAATTTTCCAACACTCCTAAAGATGCCAATCTATAGAGGAGGAAAGAATTACAAGCACGATTAGAGAAATTTGTATGGCAAGGGTTGTTACAACTATGATCCAACCTTTCCCTCAACCACTGTAACAACAAACCCACTCAAGATTTTTCAACAACTTTCCCACAATCTCTATTAGCTCATGCATGTGATAATTCTACCCTTATCACCCATAATCAGCCCCAAACCTGAAATTGAAGAATTGGGGAAAGCGATTCTTACCTTTTTGAAGCTCTAGCAAGTTCCTTTTGATGGAATTCTAAGGTTCAATCAAAGTATAGTAGAGAAATCCTTAGTCCCCCCTTCCCTCTCTCTAGAATAGCTCTCTCCTCTCTCCAAAATGTCAGCTAATCCCCTAAAAATGAACCCTTAGGCTAGATAAATAAAATGGGGGTCAGGTTATAAAATTGGAAAAATAGACCCTCTGAAATCCGGACCTGGCTACAGACCAGGCTAAGCACGCTCTGTAGCGAGCTATAGACCAGGCTTCGCGAGGGATATAGCATAGTCTAGCACGCTACATACCTTGCGCCGCGAGCTCTATATCACTGTCTAGCACGCTACAGACCTGGCTTCGCGAGGTGTATAGCACGGTCTAGCGTGCTACAGACCTGGCTTCACGAGGTATATAGCATGGTCTAGTGTGCTACAGACTTGGCTTCGCCAGGTCGAAATGATTCAACTCCCCAACATGTTGTTCAACCCAAAAAGTCTAAAAATACAATACATTAGCCTACATAGGCACCACGGAACCTTAAATTACTTGCCAAAAATTTACGGGTGTATACGGTCGAAACCGATTTTGGCCTTCGTACGATTGGTTGAGATGAGAACATAATGGACCAAAGAGAGTCTTCATAATATTGAGATGAGATCTGAAGAAGTCACAAACGAGCTTCGAGTTTCAGGGATAAATCAAATACCGAGCTCTAAGTCATTACCGAGCTCGAATCCAAATCGAACTATGATGAGAAGCGATGGAATCGAGCTTAAGAACTGAAGCCAACCAATACCGAGCTCGAGTCAATACCGGACCCCGAGTTAATATCGAGCTCGATCCCACATCAATCTCTAAGCCTAGAAACCGACCGATACCAAGTCCGATCAAGATCGAGCCAAGAGACAAGAGCTGTTACAGCTCACCAAGAAAGGGAATCTCGGCAAAAAATAGGGAAAAGCTGATTTATCATGGGTTCCCCACTATTTATTTTTTATTATATCCAAAGTAGGATCCTCCACTATAAGAGAGATGGTTATTATTTCTGTAAGGGCATCCAACATAAACTCATTAATACATTGTAACTCAAAGACTGTGGATACATTCCCATATGAAGAGATTATCCTTTTGAGCTTCATACATAATTTCATTTTTGCTTGTTCGCAAATCATCTTCCTTTCAACTCAGTTTGTATCTTTTCTTTATAATCAATATTCGATATTTCTACTTATTCTTAGGATTTGTGTCAAGTTATACCACATACCTTTAGAACTACATACAAATTCAACTCTATCCGTTTTTCGGATCAACAACGGGGCCTTACAAGTACCTTATTTTAGAAGTTAAATAAATATACATCATATGCCAGAATTTACTTCTCCTTTTTCTTTTTCATTTGAGTTATAAAAAATTAAATATTCGTTGCATATTTGTAGTTGGTTTGGAATGGTTTGTTCGAAGGAATATTAAGAACACAATTGTTGAGCTTGATTGGTAAAGAAGGCAAAGTGCATCTATTGGTCTTTGAAGTTATGGATTGAATTTAATAATCAAGAATTATTGTGATAGGTATTAGAAGGTTGGATATTAAATTAAGACTGGTTTGGACCAATTTGATCACTTTTGAACAAAAAATGTGTTCACAAATATTTTTTGTGCAAGTCATCTAGATTTGGGTATAATTGATACCGAAGTTGTGACATAATTTGTATTGGAGCTTTAATGATGCGTTGGACTCATGACAAGTCTTACTTATCTGAATATTTTACTATTCACTAGGACTCGCAGCCAAGTTTTGACCCAAAAGATCTAAATTCTGTCTGCAAGCTCTTATTTATACAATTCAAAAACTTAAAATAGTAGCATAAAAATCGCCTAATTGTGCAAATCAAAAGAGAATGCTACTCTAAAAAATTTAAATTTTGCATATTTGTAATTTAAACTTCTATGTTCCTTTATGTTTATAACTTTTTCACATACTCATCTTAAGGTAAAATCTTTTTTAACTTATTGGTATATTGATAGTTTCTGCAATACTGAACTTAAATTTGTCAAATTTTACCAAAAATTCAAATGCGATATAAACTTCTATTGTTTTAAATTTAGTAATGTATCTTTATACTCTTTAATGTTTGTAATTATTTTTAATATACACTTAAATAATTTAATATAATATCGTATTCAGAATTTCTCTCTAATTCTATGAAATGTTAGTTTATAATAGGCTTAAGAAAGTACTGAACAAAAAAATAATATTTACTATTTCTAAAGAAGTACATTTAAATGTGATGTGTTGAAAAGAGCGAAGAGTTGCTTAATTATATTTTTATAAATAAGAATACATGCTTAAATTTTTTTCTTTTTTATATGGTTGATATTAATCACTAATGAATCAAGACCAAATAGATAATGTATTCCATGAAGGGGTGTATGACAAAATTTGACTATATGATCCATGTTTAGCTATAACAACATAATTCTCTTCAGTTTTCAAAGAATGATAATAACATAATATAGATAATATGACATATGACGGTCATATTATCTAATTTTTGTTTCATATTTTTAATATAGTAATAATCTCCTTTTATTAACTTTATAATTTAATTATAATCGTCTAAATACCTAGATATACATCTAAGTATATGTTTATTGCTTTGTCTTCTTAATATTGCTCTCTTATATTTGTTTGAGGGCTAAGTTTTAACATGAATTCATCTGCTTTAATTTAATTCCTCGGGCAAAGGTATAGATTTTTATTATTTTATTCCCTTTTTAAAAATTGTATAACTACGTCAGTGCCTTCTAGATCCCTACTAAATCTTCTGTCACGACCCAAAATCTAATCATGATCGTGATGGCGCCTATCGTGTTACAAGGCAAGCCTACTTCCCAAAATATTCTACTAAACCGATTATAAGAATTTAATAAACATTTCAACATTTAAATTTTTTATAAACTAAATTAACTCTAAATATAATATAGAAAAATACGGAAACGAGCCCCGAACATCGGGGTATCACTAAGTCATGAGCGTCTAAAACTATAAACTAAGATATATAAACTGTCTAACTGTCCAAAAGAAGAAATGACAAAAGGAGTAACAAGGTCTTGCGGACGCTAGCAGCTACCTTGCAGTCTCCAGAGATAGTCGGCCTAAACTCAACGATCGCCGCGCTCTAACTGACCTGGATCTGCACATAAAGTGCAGGGTGTAGTATGAGTACAACCGACTCAGTAGTAACAGAAATAACTAAGGAACTGAGCAGTAGTGACGAGCTAAGTAAAACAGTCTAATTATTTATTTTCACAATTTAAAAATAAACAGAAATAAACAGGTAAATTCCATAACTCAGTATATGCCACAAAGAAGTTTAACAGACCATCACTCATCACTCGCACTCAACACTCAAAACACTCAACATTCTGCGTTCACTAGGGGTGTGTACAGACTCCGGAGGGGGTCCCAAAGCCCAAGCGCTAAGCACAGACAACTCACGTGCCATCATATCAATACCTGGATCTGCACGGTCAACTCACCTGCTACGCGGACAACTCACACGCTATGGTATCAATACCTGGACCCGCACGGTCAACTCACGTGCTACGCGGACAAATCACGCGCTATGGTATTAATATCCTCACAACTAGGCCCCCGGCCTCACTCAATCAAGTACCTCACAAGCCTCACCATCATCAACAAATAAGGGAACACAGCCCACATCAAGTATCACAGCATATTAGCAAATAATAGAGACTGAGGTAAACATGTATAATAATTTCTATGACCGAGTACAAATAATGTGAGAATGAATAAAGCCTAAGCATGATCTCTAACATGAAGGCAGACAAGTTCAATAACAAGTAACTACGTAAATACAGATGATGGCCATGAGACCTCACGGTACGGACCAAGTCTCAATCCCTCGAGGTATACACCCACACGCCCGTCACCTAGCATGGGTATCACCTCCAAACAGTCACACGATATCCAATTCTCCGGATTTATACCCTCAAAGCAAAAGTTAAAACTGTTACTTACCTTAACAACGTAAAATCCTACTCCGAGATGCCCTCGTCTTTGGAGTCGATCTCCAAAAGCTCAAAATCTAACCATAATCAGATTAATACCATCAACATAGGCTAACGAATCGAATTTCATAATAAAAACTACAAAATATGCCAAAAATTCGAAACCGGTCAAAACCCGGTCCCTGGGTCCATGTCTCGAAATCAGTCAAAAATGGCAGAATAATAAGCCTCGTCCTCTCCCGAGTCTAACCACATAAAATTCATCAAAATCGGAGCTCATTTGTTCAATATGATATCATTTATGCTTGAAGAAACGGCGTCGAAACATAAGAAAAACGAGCGCAACACAACCCAAACGTATCAGAAACTCACTCGAGGCCCTCGGGACCTCAACCAATAATTCCAACAAGTCAGATATCACTACCCGAACTTAGTCAAAACTTTGAAACATCCAAAACAACACCAAAACACTAAATCAACCTCGGATTCAAGCCTAAGAACTTCTAAACCTCCAACTTTCGCCAATTCAAGCCTAATTCTACCACGAACTTCCAAATTACATTCCGTACATACTCCTAAGTCTAAAATCACCCAACAAAGCTAATCGAATCATAAAAATCCACATCCAAATTCGTTTACTCATAAGTCAACTTCCGGTTGACTTTTCTAACTTAACTTTCTAACTAAGAGACAAAGTATTCATTTCACTCCAAAACTACTCCGGACCCAAACCTACCAACTCGATACAACTCAACACCGCTAAACAACACATAAAGAAGTAGGAATGGAGAAACTGGGCTATAACTCTCGGAATGACTGGCCGGGTCGTTACATCCTCCCCCTCTTAAACAAACGTTCATCCTCGAATGTGCCAAGAGTTGTTCTCAATACCATCAAGAACTCTCTCCGAACCCCAATGGCACAAAATCAATCCATCAGGACTGAATCCTTCTAACTCAACCAAGCTACGCAGACCACCAAAAATCCAAGGACATTGCCACAAAACACCTGTAGAACTCATTACCTCATACACACCCAAAGAACTAATTATACCCATTACCATGCCGATCCAACCTACTATCAAGATGTCCTATCTATCCGAGTTCCTTCTGAATTACCTTCAAATTGATACTTTTCCCCGCCATAACACCACAATCCTCAACCCAGACTCACCACACGAGACCCAAGCATAAAACCATACTGCCCTAAGGCTCATAAGCCGATGAATACTCTCTTAAATATCCCCAAAAGTACCACAAGCACGCGCTCACACAATCAACACCTCAGTGCTCAAGCTACAGTCAAAACCCGGCCTCATATCCTCCAGAATGGCCGGACATCAACACACAGAAATCACATCTCGCACCTTATCCAGGGAATCACAAGTCGTCGATGCACAACTGATATCGAGCGCACATGTGCGCATACGAATGCGTGGAAGGAATTCAAAGAGTTACACTTTAAGATGAATCAAAACCGCATGAAAAGAATTCAAGAATGTGAAATTTTACTAAAGGTTCTACAGCCTCTCGAAGATAAGTACAGACGTTTTCGTACCTATCCGCAAGACTCTACTAAACCCGCTCATGACTCGTGAGACCTATGTAACCTACGCTCTGATTCCAACTTGTCAGGATCCAAAATCTAACCATGGTTGATGGCGCCTATCGTGTTACAAGGCAAGCCTACTTACCAAAATATTACTACTAAACCGATTATAAGAATTTAATAAAACATTTCAATATTTAAATTTTTTATAAACTAAATCAACTCTAAATATAATATAGAAAAATACGGAAATGAGCCCCAAACATCGGGGTATCACTAAGTCATGAGCATCTAAAACTATAAACTGAGATATATAAACTGTCTAACTGTCCAAAAGAAGAAATGACAAAAGGAGTAACAAGGTCCTGCGGACGCTAGCAGCTACCTTGCAATCTCCACAGATAGCCGGCCTGCTCACCTGGATCT
Organism: Nicotiana tomentosiformis; assembly: GCF_000390325.3. Lineage (NCBI taxonomy): Eukaryota > Viridiplantae > Streptophyta > Magnoliopsida > Solanales > Solanaceae > Nicotiana > Nicotiana tomentosiformis. Next base: position 18,278,148 of record NC_090821.1, on the reverse strand, counting down.
GCACATAAAGTGCAGGGTATAGTATGAGTACAACTGACTCAGTAGTAACAGAAATAACTAAGGAACTGAGCAGTAGTGACGAACTAAGTAAAACAGTCTAATTATTTATTTTCATAATTTAAAAATAAATAGAAATAAACAGGTAAATTCCATAACTCAGTATATGCCACAAAGAAGTTTAACAGATAAATGTTGCAACAACATAAATAAATACAACCTCACAGCAATGTCACTCCATCACTCATCACTCGCACTTAACACTCAACACTCAAAACACTCAACACTCTGCGCTCACTGGGGGTGTGTACAGACTCCTGAGGGGGTCCCAAAGCCCAAGCGCTAAGCACGGACAACTCACGTGCCATCATATCAATACCTGAATCTGCACGGTCAATTCACGTGCTACGCGGACAACTCACGCGCTATGGTATAAATACCTGGACCCGCACGGTCAACTCAAGTGCTACGCGGACAACTCATGCGCTATGGTATTAATATCCTCACAACCAGACTTTCAACCTCACTCAAGCATGTACCTCACTAGCCTCACCATCATCAACAAATAAGGGAACACAGCCCACATCAAGTATCACAGCATATTAGCAAATAGTAGAGACTGAGTTGAACATGTACAATAATTTCTATGACCGAGTACAAATAATGTGAGCATGAATAACGCCTAAGCACGATCTCTAACATGAAGGCAGACAAGTTCAACAACAAGTAACTACGTAAACACAGATGATGGCCATGAGGCCTCACGTGACGGCCTAAGTCTCAATCCCTCGAGGTATACACCCACACGCCCGTCACTAGCGTGAGTATCACCTCCAAACAGTCACACGATATAAAATTCTCCGGGTTTATACTCTCAAAGCCAAAGTTAAAACTGTTACTTACCTTAACAGCGTAAAATCCTACTCCGGGATGCCCTCGTCTCTGGACTCGATCTCCAAAAGCTCCAAATCTAACCATAATCAGATTAATACCATCAACATAGGCTAACGAATCGAATTCCACAATAAAAACTATAAAATATGCCAAAAATCTGAAACCGGCCAAAACCCGGCCCCCGGTCCCACATATCGAAATCAGTCAAAAATGGAAGAATAATAAACCTAGTCCTCTCTCGAGTCTAACCATATAAAATTCATCAAAATCGGAGCTCATTTGTTCAATATGATATCATTTATGCTTGAAGAAACGGCGTCGAAACATAAGAAAAACGAGCGCAATACAACCCAAACCTATTCAAAACTCACCCGAGGCCCTCGGGACCTCAACCAATAATTCCAACAAGTCATATATCACTACCTGAACTTAGTCAAACCTTCGAAACACCCAAAACAATACCAAAACACCAAATCAACCTCTGATTCAAGCCTAAGAACTTCTAAACTTCCAACTTTCGCCAATTCAAGCCTAATTCTACCACGGACATCCAAATTACATTCCGGACACACTCCTAAGTCTAAAATCACCCAACAAAGCTAATCGAATCATAAAAATCCACATCCGAATTCGCTTACTCATAAGTCAACTTCCGGTTGACTTTTCTAACTTAACTTTCTAACTGAGAGACAAAATATTTATTTCACTCCAAAACTACTCCGGACCCAAACCTACCAACTCGATACAACTCAATACCGCGGAACAACACATAAAGAAGCAGGAATGGGGAAACATGGTTATAACTCTCGGAACGACCGGTCGGATCGTTACATCTTCATTGTTAGGTTAACTCTTCTATAAAGCTTCTTGAAGTTTTCCTCTATTTTTATAAAGTTATTAGCATAATTTAAATATTTATATTAGTATAATTTAAATGTTCTTAAAGTTTTTTGTTATAGTCAACTCTCTCCTATTTTATTAAAAAATCTTTGGAGTACAAATTAGAAGTATTATTCCGATACTACTAATATAATCTATCATGGTAGAAAAAATAATACCTGCAATAATATTACGAACTTTGCACCAAGTATAATCTCAAAGCATTTATTTTGAAATGAAATGAGACAATTTATATTATCAAACAGAAAATTAAGATTAAAAGTTTACACACTTTTGAGATGACATAATTTACCTCCTAGCATTCTCGCGGGCAATGAGTATTATATCATGATTATTGATTTGTAATCTATGGCTTTTGGTTAGAAAAATAATTATACAATTATAAAGTACTATCCTATTAAATGTTTAATAATAATGATATTAATTCCAATTCATATTAGGTCTTTTAAAATATCAAATAATAACACCTCTATGAATCGTGTTTTGTTGTTAGTTGTAGATTTTATTTTTAAATAAAAAAATGTTAATGTTAAAATTTTGTACAAGAGAAAAAGAAAAGAAGCAAAAAAGTGAAAATACGTCCTTCAAGAATTTCATGGGGAAGCTTTCTCTGTTTATTAATTACTCCATATCAAAGAGACGGTAGAATTGGAATATCTGGTCATGGAAAGAGGGCCACGTGTTGGAAATAGTAATACATAAGTACAACAAGCACGGAAGAATCAACCGTTGAAATGGTAGCATATTGAATAAATAGTCAGATGGGCTCACGTTAATTTCCAAAGCTATGCATATCTTAAGAGTGATGAACAATGACATAAGCAAATGGCAATTCTATATAATAACACTCAAAAGTTGATATATCAGCTACAGTAAGATCCCTTTTTGACCAACCATATTATTCCATTGTACTGGGAATGACCATAATATCCTCTTAATGCCAAGCAGACATGTTGATTTCATGATTTGTTGCCTGCTTATTCCCTCTTCTATATAATAAAAAGTAAAGTAATTGGTCACACAAGAATTTTAAAAAAAGACATAATAACTGACCGTAGGGCAATTGTTTTATTAAAGCTTTTGTAATGGCTTTTTTCCTTTGTTGTATTCTAGATGACTGCTGCCGATGCCGAACTCCGTCATTCCTTTTTTCTTTTATTTAACTTTTTTTAAGCAAAATATATAAGATGTACCATATACTTGTTAAGTCATTTTTACACTTAACTTTTATAGTATTCTAATAGCCTCGGATCCAACTCTCCTCCATTTTTAAATCTTTTTATTTCTCCAATTTCGACACTTGTAATAATTAAATATTAATGGATGAGATTTAATTAAATAAAATAAAGCTCTAACCATAGTTAAAATATTTAATTCCTTCTTTTATTTATTCCCAAATAATATTTTTTGCAGTCCCACAATTATAACTACACATTATCTATGATTCTTTCTTTCTTTCTTGTAGTAATTTTCTTTCCAACCAATTCTAGGAGCGTTTTCTTTCGTAGTATTCATATGCAAGTCTAAATGAATCAAATTATCCCAAGGTTTATTGGTACAAATGAATGAGAAACATCCATATGTTAATTTTGAGATGTGACCACAAATCTACCATTGAAAAGCAGAAAGCAAGTCAACAAGAATAATTCAAATCTCTCCAATACATGGTTCTGCTACAAATAAAGTTTAATTTTTCGGTTAAAATTAGATTGAGTTTTTAAATAATTATTTCAATTTTTTTAAAGGATAGAGAACTCCAGCTTAAGGAAAAGAAAATTGTGGAATCGAAGGTAAATTTGCTACGGTAGATTGCAACTTAAATTTTTAAAAGGATTGACATGCATGTTGGGTAAATTCTTTTGGGAATAACTTTTGGTGCCAGAAATGGAGTTTGTAGGAGGGAATGTAGAAATTTCTGAAAATTATATATGGAATATTTATTACGTAACTATGGTTAATGTCTTATTTTAGTTAATCTAGACCGATAATTTTAAAATGGTATAGGTGTCTCCTATCCAAGTAAGAACTTGGGGAAATGAAGGTACTAGGAAATGGAGAGGAGTCAAATCCCTAATACCTCTTATTCTTATCCAAAATTAATTTAATATCACCCTGTAAAGCATAATATCACTTTCATGTTGTGAGGTGCTTCACATGCACGTGCCTCATCAGTGCCATATGAGAAATATAATAATTTATGCTTTTTTTTTTAACTATTGTTTCTTCTTTCTTTTCGCTCACACATTTTTCTTTTTTTTTTCTTTAACTTCCATACCTACCACCAAATTTTCATTAACACCGGTGACACCATCAGTGCCCCTACTGCCACCTTCGCCACCAATTTTACCAGCCATCACCAAAGCCGTCGCTGCCACCAATTCTACCGGCCACCGCCAAATCTACACTATCAATACAACTAGCCACCACCATTATTTTACCAACCACCATTAAATGCACCATTATCGATCTTATCAATCATCACCAATTTCAGTAAACCTATAACTAAACTCCTACTATAGCTATCACCATATTCAAGGGGAGGTGTCATAGTGTATGTTATTTGCTGATGACATAGTTTTGATAGACGAAACGCGAAGCGGCGTGAACGAGAGGCTGGAGGTTTGGAGACAGGCCCTTGAGTCCAAGGATTGTAAGTTGAGCAGGACTAAGACGGAATATCTTGAGTGCAAGTTCAGTGCCGAGCCGAGGGAAACAGACATGGACGTTAGGCTTGGATTACAGGTCATTCCCAAGAGAGACAGTTTCAAGTACCTTGGGTTGGTTATCCAGGGGGATGGGGAGATCGACGAGAATGTCACACACCGTATAGGGGTGAGGTGGATAAAATGGAGGTTAGGATCTAGAGTCTTGTGTGACAAGAAAGTGCCACCCCTACTCAAAGGTAAATTTTATAGAGTTGTGGATAGACTGGCCATGTTGTATAGGGCTGAGTGTTGGCCAGTTAAGAACTCACATATCTAGAAGATGAAAGTAGTAGAAATAAGGATGTTGAGATAGATGTAGGGGCACACTAGGATGGATAAGATTAGAAATGAAGATATTCGGAAGAAGGTGGGAGTGGCTCCTATAGATGACAAGATGAGGGAAGCGAGGTTCAGATAGTTCGGGCACGTACATAGAAAAATCCCAGATGTCGCGGTAAGGAGGTGAGAGCGGTTGGAATTGGTAAGTATGAGGAGAGGTAGAGGGCAGTCTAAGAAGTATTGAGGAGAGGTGATCAAGCGCAATGTGGCAAGGCTTCAGATCTTCAAGGACATGGCTATAACGATCCGACTAGTTGTTTTAAGAGTATTAGCCCCGAACCTTTATTTACCATAATTACGGTATCTATACCGTGTGTTCATTATTTGTTTTTGGTGAAAGGGCCAAGAGGATAATGGTAGAGGCACCCTTTGGAAAGAAAACATACATATATATATACTTTCAGTTTCTATGTCAAATCAATGAATATAACACGTCTTTTATGTACTGTTACCAATTTACTTTAGCAAATATAACACGTGCATGGCTATTGGAGTATAGGTTTAGGATTCTAAGAGTTAGTTTTGTGAATTTGATACAACATTTTTAGTCTCCTTAGTCATGTTAGAAGGAAACAAAATTGCATTATATAGAGCAGAATTTACAGAATTAAGTGCACAAAGTAAATAATTGCCTGAAATTATGATAACAATGTCGTAAAATATGGTAAATATATATAAGATTCTTGTCTTCGATCCCAAACCATTAAAGCCCTTTGCTATAGGCACACTGAATTTGAGGTTCCAAAGATTTTTATGTATATAAGATTTTGCTAAATTACTACTACATGCTAGCGATATTCATAAAGGTGTAGTCAAACTTCATGCCATTTGATATATACCAAGCATTATTTACTACGCAGTTATCTAGTAGTAGTTTTTAAGGCATAGAATGAGCTCTAAAATAAAAATCACGAGCGTGGAGTGGCGACGGCTAAAAGGGGGAACTTCCTTCTAACAGTAATTCCAGCAGCTTCCTCCACGTCCAAATCCTCATGCTTAACTCCTTTTGGTAGCGAGAAATCAAAATAGAACATTAATCTTGCCAATGCTAGCTCATTCACAAACTTAGCAAAAGTGATGCCAGGGCAACCCCTCCGACCTGCACCGAATGGAATTAACTCGAAATGTAAGCCTTTGTAATCTATGGAAGTATCCAAGAATCTTTCAGGTTGAAACTCCTCTGGATTTTCCCAAAGGTTTGGATCTCTTGAGATTGCCCATGGACAAACGAGGACTTGAGTCCCTGCAGCTATATCGTAGCCCAAAACCTTTGCATCCTTAATTGCTTCTCGAGGTAGAAGTGGCACTGGAGAGTGTAGCCTGGAACTCTCCTTAACTGCTGCTCTTAAATACGGCATTTTCTCTAAGTCATCCTCTGTTACCTCTGTCTTCCCTTGAGTCACTTGTCTCACCTCATCTCTCAACTTATTCAATGTTTTTGGATTTCTTAAGAGCTCGTTCATTGTCCACTCTAGAAGCGTGGAAGTTGTATCTGTTCCCGCAGCAAACATATCCTGCATCAAACAATTAATTAGCACATGTAAATCAAATACAATATATAGTTTTCTCTTTCAGTTTAATTTGTTCGTTTAGAGGGTAATTATATGCTCCTTCCATTTCAAATTAGATCATGACTTAGTTTGACTCGACACGAAATTTATGAAAAATTTTATTTTTTGAAAGTTGTGTTCTTAGAAGTTTAAGGGGTAAATGTTTTGTGGGGGCATGACATTTATGTGATTATAAATGCTTCTCATCAAGAGTAAAATGAGTAAAATGAAAGTTTAAAGTTGAATGCCAGTGATATATATATACACATACCATGATAATAGCTTTGATTGCATCCATTTCGACTTGAAAACCAGCCTTGTTTTCTTTGTGAACCTGCAATAATATATCCACGAAGTCTGCCCCTTCAGCTTCAGTGTCTGATTTCTTATTTCCTCCGTGTTCCTCAATCACATCCTCCAAAAATGCATCAAACTCTTTCGCCACTTTATCCACTTTGGCATTCAAACCATTGAAACGATTCATCCATGCAAGCCACGGCATGTAATCTCCGATGTTAAAAACTCCCAACAATTCCACAAACTCTAACAGCAAAGACTTGAATTTCCTCCCTTCTTCCCCATCACAATACTTCCTTCCTAAGGCCACCCTGCAAACTATGTCGTTAGTCATGGAAACGAACAGCTCCGTTAAATCGACTTCTGAATTTGGCGATTCCCTAATCCTCTGGAGAAGAAGAGAAGTCTCTTCTTCCCTTATCTTTCGAAAAGACTGGACTCTTTTGTTGTTCAAAAGCTGAAGCATGCAAATGCTTCTGGCATTCCTCCAGTAATCCCCATATGGGGTGAAGGCAACGTCCTTTGGGCCGAAGAAAAGCTTGCTAGGAATGGTTGAAATGGGTTTGTTTGCAAAAGACAAATCTTGGGTTTTCATGATTTCGGAAGCAGCTTCAGCTGATGAAGCGATAAGCACAGGTACGCTACCGAATTGAAGCATCATCATGGGACCATGTTCATTTGATAGTTTTTGTAGAGAACGGTGAGGTTGAAAACCCAGTTTGTGAAAGTGACCGATTAACGGAAGCTTTGAAGGAGATGGTGGAGAATTTTTCTTTGTTTTCGATGAGGGCAAATATGATTTGAAAAGAAAAAACAGAAGTAGAAAGAATGAAATAACCGCAAAGACCGACATCTTTTAGTCTTTGTTTTATAATATGGTGATTGTATGCACTCGAGATTTCCTTTTATACAAGCAAAATATTAGGTATGCAGAAGATTCAAGTTTGCTATGTTTGAACTTTGACGGATATGTATTCTTTATTATAATAATAAAAATATATAAGAGAGGCAACTCTTAAGTAAGTGCATGCCATCTTAAATTTGGTAAATTAAATATGTGATTGTCCCATCTATTGGTTTTTTTCCACAAAAAATCTAAACTATGTTTTGTAACTAGAATATATATCTTTTATACTTGTATATAACGAAAAATAGTGCTTACCGAAGATATGAATTCAGGTAGCTGAATTCCAATTTCCAACACAAAATATATGTTCCATTCGGTCCAATTTAAGATATGCACTTTTCTTTTTAATCCCTTCCCCAAAAGATTACGCACTTTAAATTTGGAGACAACTAACTTTACAATTTTACAACTAACTTTTTAATCCCTTCCCCAAAAGATTATGTGAACATGTTTGATTGGGCATAGAGTTTAAGAAAAAAATAAAAATTTTTGGAATTTGTGATCCTAAACAAGTCAAAAAGGAACCCAAAGTATTTGTGTGGTTATAAAAGCTTCTCATTAATGGTAGAATTATAAGTTTAAGCTAAATTGTTACCAAATATAGAAAGGGGTCATTCTTTTTGGAACTGACCAAAAAGGAAATAGGTTCACATAAACTGGAACACATGGAGTAATATATATTTAAGGCCACAAGTAGTACCGTCTCAAGAGCCAAACAAATAAAGCAATGGCCGTAGGCCCTCATGTTTTTAAGGCCCTATTTTCTAAATTAATCATAGAATAATTTTATGGTAGTTTTCTGTCAAACAATTATTGAATATTTATGCTAAGAAGTATAAGATCTTTAAAAAAAAAAAGAGAGAATTATTTAGCCTTTGTGGTTGATGATTGATGATTAATTTATATTTAATAATTATATTCTTCTTTTTTTTCTTTCTCATAATAAGACTTGTATTTTATATCCTCTTTTATTTATCTTACCTTACTGATTATTCGTCAAAAATAAGCGATGAAAGGCATTGAATAAATTAATTCTTTTTTATTCTATCTCAAGTTCTCAAGCATTGCAGCAAATAAAGTGAATTAATGAAATTTTATCTAATATCAAGTTTTCTTCTTCTATAATCAGATTTTACTATTCTAACTTCTTACTATTTTTTCTTAAAATTTTAATATTTAGTAGTATATCTTTATATTTTTACCTCATAATAGTATATCACTTATTTTATTTTATTTTTTATCAAATTTAAATGTCAGTTATTCAATATGAATATTTAAAATGTTTAAGGACTCAAAAATTTTAGCTTTAGGCATCTGATATTCTTGAGCCGTCCCTAACCACATGTTTTTTAAAATCTTATTTTTTCTTAGATGAAACTGTATTTCTTACTACCAATTATAAGAAGACCAATAAAACAAATACAATTATCTAGTGGTTCTGGTGGTGTTGATGATGGCAGCAGCGGTAGAGGGAGGAAGTATAGTGGTAGAAGATGAAGAGAGGAGGAGGGGGGAGGGGGGGTGTTAAAATTGTTTGAGGGAAATGAGGTAGCACGTCATGTGGTGTCATCAAAATATTAGTGTCATATAGGATTGAGATTTCACTTTAGACAATCCTAATGAACGAGGGACATATTTAAACCAATTATGTAACAATATAAATATTTTTCAGGGACAAATTCACACGAAACAGGATGGGAGACGTACCCCAGGTTTACTTTTTTGGTCATTATGTGGAGTTTCAAAATACCCAAAAAATAGAAGTACCTATTCTCGAACATTCTTCCTCTCTTGAATCAGAATAAATTGGCAAAGACTTTAAGAACAAAAGACACATCCCTTCCCCAATTTCTTTTTCAATCTCTCTACTTCTTTTCTTCAATCTCTCTACTTCTTTTCTTCATCCTTTTCTTTTATTTGAAAAGTCTGAGTTAAGAGGTCCAAAATTTTAAATTTATATTACTTTCGTGTGAAAGTATTTTATGCTATTCTAAATTTACAATTTTTGGAGCTTAATAATTATTATTATAATGTAGTGGCTAGTGCTTACTTATTGGTATAATTTGTTTGAGTTCGGTTGATTTATTTGCTAATCTTTACAAGGACTTTATAATACAATTGACCAAATATTATCCTAGAGAGTTTGGTGGTAACAAGCTTTAGGAACTTGGCATCCAGCTTGATAGTTTCATTATCTATACTCAAAAGTATGATATCTAAGTTTTTCAACGTGAAGGAAATTAAAGATCTTGCTAGAGTAATGGTAGAAACAAATAGGCCAAACTTGGTCACTTATTTATTCACTTTTGCACTAACTTCGATTTTACCTAATACTACCGCAAGCCTGAGAAAGTACAATTAAGTACATTAAAAAATGCAAATTTTTGACTGCTTGTTTCGAGTGTATAAATAGGTAATGATGCTTGTTTACCCGAAAAATGGACGGAGTTGAATTTGTACGTAGTTCTAAGGATATGTGGCGTAACTTAATACAAATTGTAAGGATAAATAGAAATATAAGTATGGATTGCAAAGAATGCAAAATAGATAAGGTTGTAAGGAAGATGAATTTTAGGACTAAACAAGTGGAATCAATTTAAGAAGCTTGAAAGAACAACTCTTTACTATGGGAGAATATAGTATTTTGATTACAATGTAAGCATGAACAAACTTGCCTTTACAGAAATGATAACCATGCCCTTTATAGCAGAGAGATCTTGCTCTAAATATAATTAAAAATGCTCAGTGGGAGACCCACGATAAATCAGCTTTTCCACAATTCCTGCCAAGATTCTCTCTAGTGGGATTGCAACGGCTTTTGTCTGCGAGCTCGATCTTGACTCGAGCTCTCGATCTTGGTTTGAGCTCGATTCTGACTGGAGCTCTCGATCTTGGCTCGAGCTCGATTCTGACTCGAGCTCTCGAACTGATTCGGGGTCAATGTTGGTCGGTCTCTGGATCATAAGCTTGATAGCTTTACTTTGCATCATAGTTCGATTTGGATCCGAGCTTGACAATGATATCGAACTCGGCATTGATCAGCCCTTCGGATTCGAAGCTTGTTTGTACCATCTTCGGAACCCATCTCGGGGTCTCACTTCGATCGACTATCTTTTGAACTCGATCAGACGTACGAAGGTCAAAATCTATTTCGACCGTATATAGATAGTCCCCTCGTTTCTCAGGAAGAATGTGGTGAGAAATGCTATGATTTTTCAACGGCTCGATCAGATTATAAGCTGACGTCTTCATCGGGCTCGATCATGACGCACGTGATATCTATCCCGTCAATTTAGTCTTTCAAGGCATTTAATGCATGTCAGACGGTGGTCGGTCACCGCTGATACTGAACCGCCATCACTTAAACCTATAAATAACCCTTTCTTTTATCATTTACTACTTTTACCTCTTCAATCCTCCAAATTTCTCAAGTCCCTTTTCGTATATTATGGCTTACCCACAAATCTGTGATTTCTCTTTGCAAAAAGTCCCCCTTCAATTTTATCAAATCTTTGTCACTTTCTTCTATTCCTCACCTTTGAAATCGAAAATGGCGAAAACGTCACAAACCATTCCTCAGAAAGAGAAGGCTTCATCTTCATAGTGTGCCGCCGATGAGACACCGGCAGAACTACGGCCTGAGGAATGCGTTCCCGGGGCGTGTGTTCTTACTTCTAATTTTAAGGTCGATAAAGGCTCATCGGTCCCTGGTCGATGTGAGCCAGTATCGAGGTACATATGTTTGATAACCGAGAAGCACCTCAAACAACTAAAGAAAGATTGCAATTGGGATAGAAAAGAAATAATAATTCCTACTTCTGACGAAGATATCACCTCTTACGTGAAAGGGTTTTTGAATGTGTATACTTACCCTTTCACGTTAGGTCCCCTCGATTCTGTTATTATTGATTTCTGTCGTCAATATCAAATAATGTTAGGCCAGGTCCATTCTTCTTTTTGGCGGATCGTTATCTTGATCCGATACTTTGTGAACAAAATCGAGGGGATGTCGTTCACCCTCGACCATCTTATCCGATTGTACCGTCCTCGACCTTTTCGAGGAGGGTTAATAAAACTTCAGCGTCGAGCTACCAAGGCTCTGTTTGTCGAGCATTGACGAGGACAAGGATCGGGGGCTGGATGGGCAGGTTCATTCGAGTGAGGACTTCGGACCTGATTCCGACCGAAAACATGCCCTTTCCCGAGGAGTGAAATATGAAACGTAAGTGTGATCCTGCTGTTACTTCCTTCTATTTTGTTCTTTTATTTCTTTTCTCATCGATACTCTTCTTTTTGTAATGCAGTGGTTCCTTGGATTCTCGGAGCAGTTCCCGATCTCAAGAACTGGGTACGAGCTCTTGTTTCGACTTTCACATACGTCGAGCGCTCATGGCGTGATTTGTCAAAGGGTCGGTGGGAGGCCAAAAAACACGGTAAGCCCCTTTCTCGTACTCTTTGATAATTCCAACGAGATTCCTTCCAAATATTTTAATAAAATTTTTCATATGCAGGTTGGGGCAAAGATGCAGTTTTGAGGCCCTTGTCCATCGATGAAGAAACTTTGGCCTATGTCCCAAAGCCGGTGAAGGAAAATAAAAGGAAAAGAGCCTCCGTTCCCGAAGATCCAAAACCAAAGAAGAGGACGGCTCGTAAGTGGGACAATAATGCCATTCCTTTGACCGTAGAATCCGTTCTGCGTCTAAGGGATGAAGATGATGATGAAGAAGAAAACAATGGGTCCGCGCTGGCGGCCCGAACGAAGAGAACAACTGATGCCCCATCGGCAGCTGGATCAATGATGCTTCATGAGGCTCCACCTCGAGATGGGGGTATACCGGAGAAAGATTCAGGTGGAGTCCCTGAGTTATCGGAGATCGAAGACACATCCCATCGGAGCCAACAGATGGGGGATATGTCTGAAGGGGCCCCTCTTGAATCCCTTCGAACCGAAGAGAATCCAAGTGATTCATTTGGGGCAGCAACAATCGAAGATTTGCCCACCTTTCCTGCTTTTTCCGCAGAGGTGATTCGGGAATCCCAAGCTTTGGGGGCCCACGATCTAGACAGGCCTTATGATAGAGAGGATCCTTTTCGCAACATGTTTACCGGTATCGAGGACGTTGCTGGTACTAGTGATGAATCAGATCTTTTTCACGAGGTGCATCAGGCTTTGAATTAGGTAAGCCTTAAAATTATTTTGTCGGTACTACCTTTATGTTTACTTTTCGTTTCTAACTTTGTTTCTTGTTTCCTTGTAGGCAGCGGCAGTTTATTGAGAAGCATGTTCTCGGTCCCAAAACGAGTTGCGTCGATACGAGGCCGGCCTTCAACGGGTTACTGATGAGAGGAACTCCTTAAAACGTCTCTTAAGGCAAAAGGAACAGGAAATAAAAGACCTCCGAGCTGAGTTGGTCAAGGTTTACCTAGATCAGACCGATCTGTTTGAGCAGGTAATAATACTTTTAAAAGCCTATGGGCTTGATACCGGAACGATGGCTAATTTTTCGGTCTCACAGTTGCAGCAAAAAATTGAGATGATCGGGAAGCTTCGTGAGAAGGTCGACGTGATAAAAGTGGAGTCTTTGCAGTGGAAAAAAGGTATGGACAACTTTGTTGCAGAGAAAGAAACTGCTTGAGCCCAGTTATCATCGGCCGAAACCCAACTTCAGAGAATGAAGGAAAAAGGTCTGGTTCAAGAAAGAAGAATAGAGGAGTTCGAGGCTCGGTTGGCCTCTGTACTTTCCAAGGCCGAATCTGATGCCGAAAAGGCAAAGGCCGATGCGGATGCACTCGTGGCCGTCTATCGGGCCGATGCTGAACTACCCAAGTCCAAGCAAGAGAGGCAGCCGAGACCGCCGATACTCGAGCACATTGGGTCGATGAACTTGCTAAGTGCCGATCTCGGAGGGAAACCCTCGAGGAGATCCATGCTCGTGGTTTCGACCTCGCTGAAGAGACAAAAAGGGCCAAAGAACTCGAAGCCTATGCTGAAGCCTTGGATTCCGATGACAATGATGATGGCGATGGGAGTAAGAGTGGATCCGAGAACGGGGGGGAGCCCGATAGAGAAGAGGTCGCTCCTGGGGATGACCAGGAAGCTTAGTCCTTAATTTTTACGTTGTAATCAATCATGTAAACAATTTTGTATATAGAAATATCCCCCTTTTTTGCCGACTTGCTTCTGTTTTGTTTCCGGTCTTGTGAAGACTTTATTCACGCCTTATGAAGGTTTTCACAAGGATTTAAACAACTTAATCAAATTTGGACTTCGTAGCCTCTATAATCGAGCGAACGCCTATTCAAACTCGAAGTGATGTAGTCCTTAGGCTTATTAGTTGAGTCAATGATTCGATCTCGAAGAAATATAGCCCGTAGGCATAATGGTCGAGTGAGTGCTTGCTTGAACTCGAAATAAAAGTAGCCCATAGGCTTAGTAGTTGAGTGAATGATTCGAACTCGAAGTAATGTAGCCCGTAGGCATAATGGTCGAGTGAGTGCTTGCTCGAACTCGAAATAAATATAGCACATAGGCTTAGTAGTCGAGTGAATGATTCAAACTCGAATAAATGTAGCCCGTAGGCATAATGGTTGAGTGATTGCTTGCTCGAACTCGAAATAAATATAGCCCGCAGGCTTAGTAGCCGAGTGAATGATTCGAACTCGAAGTAATGTAGCCCGTAGGCGTAATGGTCGAGTGAGTGCTTGCTCGAACTCGAAATAAATGTAGCATGTAGGATTAGTAGTCGAGTGTATGATTCAAACTCGAAGTAATGTAGCCCGTAGGCATAACGGTCGAGTGAGTGCTTGCTCGAACTCGAAATAAAAGTAGCTCGTAGGCTTAGTGGTCGAGTTTATCTTAATTCTGTTTGCGTAATAAATCTCCAAATAGAGGAATCTTTCTTAGATATAAGATGTCGGTAAAGAGGAGAACTTTCTTTGCAAGTCATTATACATGTGTTCACATTTCGCGTCTGGGTTCGGGCCAACTACATGAGCATGGTTCGTTTTGACCATTTGGCTCTTACAACTTTTCCTATTGGAACCCCGTTGTTGCGAAATAACTTTCTTGCATCCGAACTTGATATATTTGAGGGCTAATGGCTAATGCCCCCCAGTATTCGAGGTTGATTGTAAAGAGGCCTCAGATATTGTTGTAAGTGCAGCATGATCATTGGTTGCCTCATTAAAAACCTTGCCGAAAAACCCATTTGGGATAAAAATCGGTCTAAGGGAAAAAGAATGCAACACGTGCTTTCAGATCTAAGGCTTCGTATTGAAGGATCCATCTTAGCTCCTAATCGGACTTCTGCAAGGGTTAGTTTTGAAATGTAAATGAATATGGGAGGGTCGTACCTTAGCAGTAGTATCGTTTTAGATGTGACACATTCCAATTGCTTGATAGTTGTTTACCATTTATAATGTCGAGCTTGTATGATCCCTTTCCGATGTTCTCGAGAACCTGATATGGTCCTTCCCAGTCCGGTCCTAGTTTTCCTTCCTTCGAATTTCGGGTATTGAGGGTGACTTTCCTTAGCACTAAGTCCCCGGACTTAAAATGGCAGAGCTTGGTTCTTTGATTATAGTATCTTTCAATTCGTTGCTTTTGGGCGGCCAATTGGACGAGAGCAGCTTCTCGTTTTTCATCTGATAATTCGAGGCTAGTGTTCATAGCCTCTTTATTTGATTCTTTTGTTGTGTATCGAAATCTGGCACTGGGTTCGCCGACTTCGACTGTTATCAAGGCTTCAGACCCATATACTAAGGAGAATGGGTTTTCCCCTGTACTAGATTTTGACGTTGTTCAATATGCTCAAAGGACTTCGGGTGAGATTTCTCTCCACTTTCTTTTAGCGTCGTTCAGCCTCTTCTTTAGGTTTTGAATGATAGTTTTGTTCATTGATTCGGCCTGTCCGTTCCCATTGGGGTGATACAGTGTTGATAATATCCTTCTTATTTTGTGATCTTCGAAGAATTTCGTCACTTTGGTGCCAATAAATTGTTTCCCATTGTCACATATTATTTCAGCAGGTATCCCGAATCGACATACGATATGATCCCAGATAAAGTCTATAACTTCTCTCTCTCTTACTTTCTCGAACACCTGTACTTCAACCCATTTAGAGAAATAGTCAGTCATAAATAAAATAAATTTATCTTTACCTGGGGTCGATGGCAGAGGGCCGACGATATCCATTCCCCATTTTATGAATTTCCATGGGGATAGGACTGAGTGAATTTGCTCTCCGGGTTGATGGATCATTGGTGCACACCTTTGACATTTGTCACATTTTCGAACAAATTCCTTCGCATCTTTGCCCATATCGATCCAATAATACCCTTCCCTGATTATATTTCGGACTAATGGATCGGCACCAGACTGATTCCCATAAGTGCCCACGTGCACCTCACGTAGGATGTAATCGATATCTCCTGGACCCAAGCATACTGTCAATGGTCCATCGAACGTCCTTTGGTATAGAGTTCTATCTGAAGCCAACGTGAATCGAGTAGCTTTAGTCCGTAGGGACCTTGAATCTTTTGGGTCCGATGGGAGCTTTCCGTTCTTTATGAATAGCCAACGTGAATCGAGTAGCTTTAGTCCGTAGGGACCTTGAATCTTTTGGGTCCGATGGGAGCTTTCCGTTCTTTATGAATTCAATATATTTATTTCTCCAATCCCAGGTTAAGCTCGTAGAATTTATCTCGGTGTGGCCTTCTTCGATCATGGATTTCGAGAGTTGAATGACAGTCCCCGAGCTCAAGTCACCTTCCTCGACCGATGATCCCAAATTCTCAAGTGCATCAGCCTCTTTGTTTTGCTCTCGTGGAACATGCTGTAAAGTCCATTGTTTGAAATGGTGCAAAGTGACATGTAGTTTGTCCAAATAACTTTGCATTCTATCTTCTCGAACTTCGAAGGTTTTGTTTACTTGACTTACCACTAGCAAAGAGTCGCATTTGGCTTCAATGACTTCTGCTCCTAAGTTTTTAGCTAGCTCGAGACCTGCAATCATGGCCTCATACTCGGCCTCGTTATTAGTCAACCTGGTAGTTTTAATAGATTGCCTAATAATGTTACCCGTGGGTGGCTTTAAAACTATGCCTGGCCCAGACCCCTTCACATTCGAAGCCCCGTCTGTAAAAAGGGTCCATACCCCCGATGACATACCTGATTTCAACAAGAGTTCTTTTTTGACTTCGGGTACGAGGGTTGGCGCGAAATCGACCACGAAGTTTGCTAAAATTTGAGACTTGATGGCCGTATGGGGTTGATATTCGATATCGTACCCACTGAGTTTGACGGCCCATTTGGCCAATCGGCCTGATAGTTCGGGCTTGTGAAAAATATTACGAAGCGGGTAAGTGGTTAATACGCATATGAGGTGACATTGAAAGTATGGTCTTAACTTTCTAGAGGCACTTATCAGTGCAAATGCCAATTTTTCTAGGTACGGATATCTAGTTTCTGCTTCTCCTAAGGTCCGACTTATATAATAAATGGGAAATTACATACCTTGCTCTTCCCGAACTAGGACACCGCTTACTGCAATTTCTGACATTGCCAAGTACAAGCAAAGTTTTTCGTCTGTTTTTGGAGTGTGAAGTAGTGGTGGGCTCGATAGATATCGTTTTAGTTCCTCTAATGCATATTGGCATTCCGGGGTCCAAGCAAAATCGTTCTTCTTTTTGAGTAGAGAGAAAAATTTATGACTTCGATCTGATGACTTCGAAATAAATCGGCCTAAGGATGCAATCCATCCTGTTAGCCTTTGTACACCTTTCACGCTGTCCACGATGGTGATATCTTTGATGGCCTTGATTTTATCGGGGTTAATCTCGATTCCCGATTTGACACCATGAAGCCGAGGAACTTGCCAAAACCGACCCCGAAAGCACATTTTTCGGGGTTGAGCTTCATGTTGTATTTCCTCAAAATCTCGAACGTTTCCTGCAAATGGGTCAAATGGTCCTCTGCGCGCAGGGACTTAACTAGCATGTCATCAATATAAAATTCCATTGATTTACCTATTTGTTCTTCGAACATTTTATTTACTAGGCATTGGTAAGTAGCCCCTGCATTTGTTAGCCCGAAGGGCATCATATTATAATAATATGTTCCATATTTGGTGACAAATAAAGTCTTTTCCTAGTCTTCCGGGTTCATCTGGATTTGATTATACCCGGAATAGGCATCGAGAAAAGTGAGGATCTCGTGACCGGCCGTGGCATCGATCATGCGATCGATGTTGGGCAGTGGAAAAGAATCTTTGGGGCATGCTTTGTTCAAATCCTTATAGTCCACTCACATTCTAAGTTTGTTCCCTTTTTTAGGCACTACAACTACATTGGCTAACCATTCGGGATATTTCACCTCCCGAATGGACCCTATCTTGAGAAGTTTGGTTACCTCATCCTTTATGAATGCGTGCTTTACCTCGGACTGGGTCTTCTCTTTTGCTTCACCAGTCTGAACCTAGGGTCCAAGCTTAGTCGATGCATCGTTATGTCCGGTGGGATCCCTGTTATATCTAAATGGGACCAGGCAAAGAAATCAATGTTATCGATAAGAAATTAAATAAGTTTCTTCCTGAGTTCGGGGCTCAACCCCGTTCCCAGGTATACCTTCCGTTCGAGCCAGTGCTCGATTAGTGTGACTTGCTCCAGTTCCTCAATCATTGATTTAGTGGCGTCGGAGTCATCGGGAATCACGAAGGATCGAGGGATCCTCTGATCATCATCTTCTTCGATCTTCTGGTTATCTGATTGGGTCAAATCCGATATCTGTGATTGCTATTTGGTATCTCATTCCCCTTCTGAGCTCGATCCCTTTACTGGCGAAGGCAAGGATATTGGTTTCGGTTCCTCGACGGTGAACATTTCTCTTGCGGCTGGTTGTTCTCCGTACACTGTTTTGACTCCTCTCGATGTTGGGAATTTGAGGACCTGGTATAGGGTCGAAGGTACAACTCTCATGTTGTGGATCCATGGCCTTCCGAAAAGGGCGTTGTATCTCATGTCGTCTTCGATCACGTGGAACTTCATTTCCTGGATGGTTCTGGCCACGTTTATTGGTAGAATTATCTCGCCTTTGGTGGTTTCACATGCCATATTGAATCCGTTTAGAACCAGGGTTGCGGGTACGATCTGGTCCTGCAAGCCGAACTATTCTACAACCTTCAATCTGATGATGTTGGCCGAGCTACCTGGATCAATCAACACACGCTTAACTTTAGTTTTATTCATGAGTACGAATATTACCAGTGGATCGTTATGAGGTTGTATGACCCCTTCTGCATCTTCATCATTGAAGGACAAAGTTCCTATGGGTGTGTAATCTTGAGTTCGAGATCGCTTTTCTCTCACAATCGATGTCTTAGTGCATTTAAGCACTGGTCCCTGAGGGGTATCGCCACCGCCGATGATTATGTGAATGACGTGCTGTGGTTCTTCTTGTTTGTTTTGCTTGCCGAAATCCCTATTTTTAAAATGGTTCTTCGCTCTATCGCTCAAATATTCTCGAAGGTTCCCTTTGTTGAATAACCGGGCTAATTCCTTTCTTAGTTGCCTGCAATCTTCCGTTCTGTGGCCATGAGTGCCATGATATTCGCACATTTGATTGGGATTCCTCTGGGCAGGATTGGTCTGCATGGGTCGAGGCCATTTAGTGTCTTTGATGCGTTCGATAGCCAAAACGATAGCGGATGCATCAATACTGAAGTTATATTCCGATAACCGAGGTGCTTCCTTAGATCTGGCAGGCCTATCGAACCTACTTCTGTTCATCAGCCCCCAGGACCCTTGACCTCGATCACTTCTTTTGTTATTTTGCCTGAGGTTGTGTCTCGATTCACTGACTCTGTGGCTTCCGTTGTACGGTTGGTATCGATCCCCGATCGGACCTGATTCTCGATTAGTATCCCTTCGAACAGCGGGTTCAGACCCCAATTGATCATCTTCGACCCTAATTTTTGATTGGTACCGATTGTGCACGTCGGTCCACGTGATGGCTGGGTATTCGATCAGGTTATGCTTTAATTGCCGTGAAGCCGTCGAACTTCGTTCGTTCAAACCTTGAGTGAAAGCCTGAACAACCCAATCGTCTGTGACTGTGGCAAGTCCATTAGTTCCATTTGAAAACCAGATACGAACTCCCTCAGCATCTCGTTATCCTTTTGTCTTACCTTGAAGAGGTCCGATTTCCTTGTTGCGACTTTTATGGCGCCGACATGTGCTTTCACAAAAGAATATGCTAACATGGAAAACGAGTCTATGGAATTTGGTGGTAGGTTGTGATACCAAATCATTGCCCCCTTTGAGAGGGTCTCTCCGAATTTTGTTAACAACACAGATTCGATTTCATCGTCTTCTAAATCATTGCCTTTGATAGCACACGTGTAAGAAGTGACGTGCTCGTTGGGATCGGTCGTTCCGTTATATTTGGGAATTTCGGGCATACGGAATTTTTTTGGGATTGGTTTCAGGGTTGCGCTCGAGGGAAAAGGTTTTTGCACGAATGTTTTTGAATCCAACCCTTTTATCATTGGTGGAGCTCCCGGGATCTGATCGACCCTAGAGTTATAAGTTTCTTCTTTTTTATCATTGGCTTCGACTCGCTTTGTGAGTTCCTCGAGCAATTTAGCAATTTCGGGAGTAGTCCCCGATTCTTGCTCATTTGACTTCACCATGGCTGGCTCCGTTCTGTGGGTGATTTCTCGAGGTGAACTGGGCTCTGGCCCGCTTTGTAGCTGGATTTGGCTCTACAACTGAGCTATTGCTGCCTGTTGGACTTGCAACATTTCGAAAATCATATACAAGCTAACGCCGTTTTTCTCGACGTTATGGGTATCTCGAGCTGTAGACCGAGTGCCACCATGGATGATATTCTCGGGTTCAGCATGGAGGTTCGCCTCAATGGCTACATGCGAATTGATATCTATTGGAATTCCGATTCGAGCTCCAACGACGTTTACAAGTGGCCTTCGGTACTGGGTGTCAAGTTATTGTTCTCATCTTGAAGACTGGCTCCGTTGTCGATTGGTGAAGCCATTTGATTGGTAGTTAGTCGTTGCTAATCCGAAATCCAAGATATTTTCGGAACCGAGCGCAAAACACAACAGTGTGTTTCTTCAGATTCGTATCAAATAACCACTGCTATCCTTAGCCCCACGGTGGGTGCCAAACTGTTTACCCGAAAAACGGATGGAGTTGAATTTGTACATAGTTCTAAGGATATGCGGCGCAACTTAATACAAATTGTAAGGATAAATAGAAATATAAGTATGGATTGCAAAGAATGCAAAATAAATAAGGTTGTAAGGAAGATGAATTTTAGGACTAAACAAGTGGAATCAATTTAGGAAGCTTGAAAGAACAACTCTTTACTATGGGAGAATATAGTATTTTGATTACAATGTAAGCATGAAAAAATTTGTCTTTATAGAAATGATAACCATGCCCTTTATAGTAGAGGGATCTTGCTCTAAACATAATTAGAAATGCTCAGTGGGAGACCCACGATAAATCAGCTTTTCCACAATTCCTGCCAAGATTCTCCCTAGTGGGATTGCAACGGCTTTTGTCTGCGAGCTCTCGATCTTGACTCGAGCTCTCGATCTTGGTTTGAGCTCGATTCTGACTGAAGCTCTCGATCTTGGCTCGAGCTCGATTCTGACTCGAGCTCTCGAATTGATTCGGGGTCAATGTTAGTCGGTCTCTGGATCATAAGCTTGATAGCTTTATTTTGCATCATAGTTCGATTTGGATCCGAGCTTGACAATGATATCGAACTCGACATTGATCAGCCCTTCGGATTCGAAGCTTGTTTGTACCATCTTCGGAACCTATCTCGGGGTCTCACTTCGATCTATTATCTTTCGAACTCGATCAGACGTACGAAAGTCGAAATCTATTTCGACCGTTTTACAATGCTATTATTGATCTTTTCCATCCAAAGAATGAAAACTCGTCAAGAACAATAGTAAAATGAATGATGAGTTTTGTGACAATAGTATTAGTTATAGTTCAAACTTAATAATTTTCATCATAAAATTTTAATTATATAGCCAAACCAAATGTCTATATTCCTAATTAAAGATAGTGGTGTATCCATTCTCTTGAAATTCTGGATGCGCGAATGATAATTTTGTACCGAAAGTATAACGGAAAATTTGATCGTTTTGCATAGTAGAGGGGCAAACTGGGCCATTTTCCCTTTAAACTATATCATGTGAATTGAAAAACTCCAATATATCCATCCAATTATCCATATTTTCTACCCATTTACTCTATTATTTTACCAATAGTTCGGGTACTCTCATAAAATTTACCCCACTTCAACTGTATACTAACACCTCTTTGCTGCGTGGATCAACCAAAACCAAATGCTTAAAGACAGGCAGTGAAATCGTAGCTAAAATGGCTGATAAAAGATAAAAACATCTTCCCATGTGTGGAAACCTCAGTATGTCATTTTCTTCACACTGGTACTTGTTCGTAAGAGTTTGATAGTGTTGGTTTGCTTGAAAAACGGAACTCGAGCATTCTAAGTTGTAAAGAACAAGGGGAAAAAAACAAAAGATGATTAAAATAAAAAAGGACAAGAAATTGTGGTGAATTCCTATTTGATTATTTTATATTCAAAATGTTTATTTAATATTGTATATGTCTATTTTAATTCAAGTTGATTCCAAAAGTTATTTTGGCGAGAGCGAATACAGCATTAAATTTGATAGTTTCGACTAATAAAATTTTTATTATACTTTTAAAATTATAAATTAAGATATAATATTGGTTAAAATATTGGTGACTGTATGTCTTCTCCGATGTAAAAAACATTGGATTCAGATGCAAGCCGAACCTAAAGGCTCCATCCCGACATTCACCCCTATTTCTGCAGGCTTTAAATAAAATTAGAAAATTAAAACACCAAAATTGCCTAGGAAAGTAGAATGACAATTAACATAAGGAGCAAACAACGAGTTGGCAATTTGGATAAAATAGAGTAATTCCTATATTTGTTGTTGATATATTAAAATTTATGGCTCCGGGCTCAAATTATTCCGTTTCAAAATTCGTCGACAGCAGCCTAATTGTTTAATGCATAGTGTTCTTAAAATTACCTCAAGACCCTTAATTGGGGAACTTGCGACGAATTACCTCTCCTTGTAGTCAAAATAACTAAAAAGAATACTGAGGCATCGATTTAGGCCCAGGGGCGGATGTAAGGATTTGATTATGGGCTTACGATATATATATATATATTAAGAAACTAAGTAAATATTTATAAAATATGTAACTGCGAATTCAATTATTGTTGAAGTCTTAATTTAAAATATTTATAAGAACTCATAAACTTCAAATTTTAGATCTGCCTTATTTAGCTATTACCTTGTTCTTAGAAGTTAATGCACTTTCTTAGTTTTGCTAGTCTTTTACGTATTTTTATATTTACTACACTTTGACCCTCAAACTTCTCACTTAACATAGATCATATTCGGTCAAAAAGAAAGCATATAGTATTAAAGTGTTATATAGCCCAGGAAATCGCAAAAGTCAATTTTTTTTTAAATTTAATATGAATGTACACTGTATATTACTCTCTTCATTCTATTTTATGTGACAATATTTCTTTTTAGCATGTTTTAAAAAGAATAATAACTTTTAATATTAAAATAATTTAGCTTTAAATTGCACATTTTACTCTTAATAACATGATTTATAATCATATAAATATTTATGGTTATTTTAGATCACAAATTTTAAAATAGTAAATATTTCTTTTTTTTTTATTCGGTGCCTATTCAAATGTTGTCACATCAAGTGAAACGGAGGGGTATATACTATTATCAAGTTATTCAAAGTCCATTGTTGTATATAATGGACTACTGAAAGATTGTGTAATGGCCGCTTTTCCTCTGTGCCACGGCTGATGGGGCTATCAACTGTTTTAAATGTGTTTTTTTTTTCTTCAAAGAGTTTTTCTTCAGTCTCTTATGGCTGCTCTTACTCCTTTTTTTAAAGGGCTTAGTGGCCTTGGAAACTAGCTAGTCAAAAATAGTGGATTAAAAAACTACTTCCTCCGTTCAACTTTACTAGAGAAGATAATTTTTTTTCTTATTATACCCACAATATTTATTACTTATTTCAAATTATTTTCTCAAATTCACTAAAATATGCATCAATTAATATGAGTATCATGGTAAATTATGCACTTCATTTATTATTTCTTAAGGGGCGTGAAAAATTAAAATGTGCCAAGTAAAAGCGAACGGAGAGAGTATCAATTATTTTACTTAATGAGCTCTCAGGTCGCATTTCATCCATTTGGATTGTTATACCGACATACCGTTACTCCTACTCCCGTCCTCCGTCTGCTTTTATTTGAGTTTTGTGGCAAAAAAATGTATGTCCAATCTTATGTGAATGAAGGAAATTGGATTCAGATTACTTCATGTGGATGAATCAAAATTTATGTATAACTAAATTATTAAACATAATTGTTATGTATAATAAAAGAAAAGGGAGAAAAGACACAACAATTGAAAAAGTCCCAAAAATTTTGTTTAATTTCAAAATACTTCAGAGAGGTTCTAAATGTTAGAGAACTTTTCGCTTCTTGAAAAAGAGAATCATAATTCTCCCCTTCCCCGCCACCCTCCCCCCAAAAAAAATATAATTTATATTAAATACAGAGAAACAACATATGAGACCTTCGCTTATTTCTTGGAAGTGTGTCTCACACATAACTTCTTGTAACGGCTCAGTCGGTTGTGTTATGTATTTGAGTCCCATTTTTCTATTTAATATTTTCCTTATGCCTGTTTGTAGTTTTGTGATTTGCGAGGATGGTTGGTTTGGTTACAGGGAGGTTTGGAACATTGTTGGAAGGTTAAGTTGTAAGAGTTGACCAAGGTTTGACTTTTGTATAAACGACCTCGGGTTAATAATTTGATGGTTCCAAAAGTTTGTATGGTGATTTTGGACTTACATCTTATTTGGATGGTTGTTATCTGTTGTATTGTATCGTATTGTTACTCTCAATACAATATTTATTTTGACTGTTACTTAAATTTTATTGTATCGTATCGTTAAATCCATCATTTCGTAATCACGAAAAATGTCACTTTATGAAACGGCGGATTTGGTGTGGTGACGCCGTTTCCTTGCTTTTTTTCTCCCATCTTGCCCTTCCTTATTATTAAATAATCATATTTTATCATTTATCCTACTTTTTTGTATAATAATTTTACTCCGTATCATATTTTTTCTTAATAATGTTGCATGTTTATTTTTCATATTGTTGGTGCATGACATCATGAAACGTTGGCAAACGATACAATCTATTCAAACATTGTATTCATCAAACAATACAATACAATACAATATGATACATTATGAAACGATATGTAACAACAATCCAAACAAGTTGTTAAGCGTATGTTCGAATTTAGATTTGGAGGGTCCTAGAATGTTTTGGTTCCATTTGCCGAAAGTTGGCAATTTGAAGGTTTGGAGAGTTCCTAAGTTTGATGTGGAGTAGACTTTGATAATATCGAATTCGAATTTTTATTCTAGAGCTTGGAATAGGTTCGTTTTGTCATTTGAAACTTAAAGTTTGGACCAATCCGGATTGGTTAGGCTTCAATCGGGCGCTTGGTTGGAAGTTTTGAAGTTCTTGAACTTAAGAGAAGTTTAACTTTTGATTTGATCTTTGATTCGTTGATGTGATGTTATTGTATGTGTTTGGATACTTTAGATAGGTCCGGACAATATTGATGGACTTGTTGGTATGATTGGACGGGGTCCCAAGTGGCTCGGGTAAATTTTGGACCACCCAGAGCAAGTTTGAAGTTGGTTGATTCTGTTGGTATTTGGTGTTCATCGCGTTCACGAGAGGAGCCTCACGTTCGTGATACAGGAATTTGATGCTGGGGAGGTTTAATTCTTTGCATTCGCGCCTGGGGGTCGCATTCACGAAGGTTGGTGGACTTGCTCTTTGTGTTCGCGCCAGGAAGGTCGCATGCGCAATTGAGACCTGGGAGCGGGAGGATTGGTGTTTGCGTTAGCGAAGGCCTGGTTGCGATTGCATAGTGGGGCATACTTGTTCATCGCGTTCGTGAGGGAGGTTCTGCAAACCCAAAGGGTCTTTTTCTACGCAAAAGCATTTGTGCTTCACGAACGCGAGACATGTGCCGTATTCGCGAAGAGTACCCCTGGGCAGTACATTTAAGTGTTATATTCGGGATTTTAGCCCATTTTTTCATACTTTGAACCTAGACTTGGAGAAGGGCGATTTTTTCTTGGAGATTTTCATAAAAGAATTTGGGGTAAGTGATTTCTACTTATTTATGGTATTATTTCAAGAATCTACATGGATTATTAACACCCAAAACATGAAATTCTAAGGGAAATTTGGAGATTTTTCCTATAACATAAGAGAGTGAAAATGTGGGGTTTGAGCTATGGTTGGACTTGGTTTTGGAATCTAAATACATATTTAGACTCGTGATGTTATGGGCAATCAGAATCTTTCCCATGACTAGGATTTTTACATGTGGGCCCGGATTGATTTTTGTTGACATTTGAGAATTGATTAAAAATTGAAGATTTATAGTTTGGAATTGATTCTTATAATTTTATTTGAGGTTATTGAGTAATTTTGACTAGATTCGAGCCGACCAGAGGTAGTTTCTAAGGGATAGGCAATTCTAAAAGGTTAATTTGGGTTGTTAAGGTAAATATCTTGCCTAATCTTGTGTGAGGGAATAACACTTAGGATTTGAACTTATTTGTCTATTTGTGACATGTGAGAAGCGACGTATATGCAAGGTGACGGGCGTATATGTGGGTGCTATGCATGATTCATGACCGGATTAGACTTTAGGCTTCTTATATGTCTTGTTTGGATTGCATGCGTTACATGATATATGTTTAATCATTTGTATGACTACATGAGTTTATCCTTTCATGCTAGAGATAATGTTTAGGATTATTATCTCATAATTATCCGAGATGGGTTATTTTGGAATTTTTACTATTATTGATTTAGTCATAGTTATTTTTCACATCTTGAGCACACATTCGTACTGTATTAATATTATGTCCTTGTGTACCTTATTGATGAGTTGTGAGCATATGTCTTCTTTATGATAAATTTATATCTTGGATTTGTTAAATAGCAGTTTCAATGATGAAAAATAATATATCACATTTGGTGCAGGATCACAAGGAATAAAATAAAAAAATCAAGACTCCCTATCATTCAAGCATGGACTAGGGGAAACAATCCATCAACGGAATTAAAGGAAAGGAAAAGTATTTATTACTAGCTATGAAAAAGGAAGAAGCAGCGAAAATTCGGAAGAAGAATCAATCAATGATTTGATAGATAATTGACGGAAGCTAGTATAGGAAGGTCCCAAAATCAAAGGAAAATGAGAGTGCAAAGTTCTACACTGGAAATCGTCAAAGCCCGAAATCAGGGATCCATCATCAATCACTCAAGTAACGGAAAGATCTGCCCAACGGAAGAAAAGTTTGTCAAGGACACAAGTCAAGGAAGATCAACGTAAACCTAACCTTATTCTTGGAAAGAATCAATTTGCGATTTGGTTCAAGGATCAATTCCCTTGGGTTTGTAATCTCTCAAGATTCGCGTCAATCAAGAGTCAAGAAGGCCTTACGATGTATATATACATCTATTCCAGGTTTGAAGCAGATATACTTTGAACGAACCATTATCACTCTTTTTGTTCTACTCCAAACAAGCATTGTACTTATTTTTAGATTTACTTTGTAATTAGTGAGAGAAGAAAAAGAGATAAACAATGGTGAGGCATTGTACCAAGAAGGGAAAAGTGACATAGAAACTAAGTTGTTGGTGTAAAGCTACATCAACCAACTTGTACTCGAGACACTTCAAATACTAAAAGAGATCACTCTTGCAATCCAAGGGGACTGGACATAAGATTCACATTGAATTCGAACCAGTATAAAAATCCAGGTGTCTTTATTTCCTACACTTCATTTCTGTATTATTATTATTATTCCGTTCCTATCTCTAGTCGACTAATTGGTAAACTAGTCAACTACTTAGAATACTGAAAATAAAAATCGTCAATTCACCCCCCTCTTGTAATTTCAATTGGTATCAGAGCTAGTCTCACACTTTTTGCTTAACAGCTTGCGAGATAAGATCATGGCAAACCAAGTAACTGTTGGAGCATTCTTTCAAGAAGGAACGTCGCAAGTTAGGCCACCATATTTCAATGGATAACACTTTTCTCACTAGAAAGTGCGAATGAAAATATATGCAAAATCCTATGATGCCAAAGTATGGTGCGTTATCAAAAAGGGTAATTATCCACTACTAGCAGCAGCTCAACCACCCCCTGATCCGGAAGATATAGATGAATACACAGACGAGCAAATGGCAGTTGTTCATGTCAATGATAATGCACGAAATTTACCCTATAATGCTATAAGTGGAGAGGAGTATGAGAAAATCTCAAGCTGTGATACAACCAAAGAAATGTGGGATAAACTGGAAGTTACTTATGAAGGAACCGACAAAGTGAAAGAAACTCACATAAACATGTTGGTTCATGATCATGAACTCTTCTAGATGAAAGAAGGATAATCCATTGAGGAAATATTTGCAAGGTTCAACAAAATCATTAGCGATATAAAAGTCTTTGGTAAACCCTACTCAAGTGGCGATCAAGTTCGAAAAATTCTAAGGAGTCTACCTACCACTTGGCAGACAAAAGTAGTTGCACTCGAATCTCAAGATCTAAACAAACTTTCATATGATGAACTACGAGGAGATCTTATAGCATTCAAGAAAACACATCTCAAGAAAACAAACCATGAAGAAAATAGTTGCTTTCAAATCTACAATTGAAAGACTTGAAAATGATATTGATGACAAACCAGAAGCTCTTGAAGAAGAGATTTCCATGGTATCAAGAAACATGGATGGTTTAATGAGAAGATATAGAAACACAAGAAGGGGAAGGATGTCACCCAGGTGAACCATGCAATACAATGAACAAGACAAGAATGATGGAAAATGTTATGAGTATGGAAGGTATGGTCATGTTCAAGCTGAATGCTCAGATTTTAAAAGAAAGGTCTCCAGAAGATTCAATAAAAATAAATCTTTCGGAATATGGAGTAATGAAGACAGTTTAGAACACGAAGAAATAGCAAACATGTGCTTCATGACCATTTTGGAAAACAACATGAACAGATACTTGGGCTGCTGGACCGATGAAGATGCATCAGATGATGAATGCAAAGAAGATACTAAAAATTATTTCATGGCACGAGGTGAAACAAGCGAGGTAAAATCTTATAACTGTGATAGATGTAATGAATTGCAGGATATTATTGACCTTACCCTAAAAGAGTCTCAAAAAAATGATGAATGAACTAAGGAGACTCCATAGGGAAAAGAAATACTGGGAACTTAAGCTTGAAGTGTGTGAAATCGAAAGAGATGTACTTCAAGATGAAGTTCAGGAATTGCAAATGCAACCTAATGGCATGCGCAAGTCCACCAGTCACAGTTCTGTCAAGTCTAACCAGGCGACTTACAAGTCAACTGGAAAATGACTGGTTAGAACTGAGTCCACAGGTACTAACACAAGTGGTAGATCAAAAACTGAACCAACTCCTATGTGTCATTACTCTAACAAAAATGGACATAAATATTTTTTTTGTCGATTTCGTAAATCTAATGTTACAAGATGGATTTGGAAACCCAAAAACAATCCTAATCTTAGTATAACTAACCAACAAGGACCCAATCAAGCTTGGGTACCTAAAAAAAGTGATAATTGTATTTTGTAGGAACACCACAGAAAGAGTCACAAAGGAAAATGGTACTTAGATAGTGTTCGTTCCAGTCACATGACAAGTGACAAAAACCTGTTCAAAGAAGTTACTAAGATAAATGGAGGAAGAGTCAAATTTGGTGATGATTCAAGAGGAAAGATAGTTGGCACCGACACAGTTCCATTTAATAACAACTGTGATATTACTGAAGTATATCTTGTAGATGGATTCAACTATAATCTCCTGAGTATAAGTCAGCTCTGTGATTCAGGGTAGGAAGTTAAATTCTAAAAAAAACATGATGCGCTATTGAAGACGAGTCAGGTAAAATAATACTCCCAAGAAAAAGGTATGGAAATATTTACATTCTTGATGACATTGAAAATCAAGATAGTTACATCTACTTAGCATCTCTATCTGATGATCCATGGTTGTAGCATAAGAAACTTGGTCGTGCAAACATGCATCTAATTGAGAAACGCTCCAAGCATGATTTAGTTATTGGTCTTCCTAAACTCAATTTTTCTAGAAATCATGTATGTGATGCATGTCAGATTGGTAAACAAACCAGAAACTCCTTCAAAAGCAAAGACATTGTGTCTACCACCAAGCCCTTACAATTTCTTCACATGGATTTATTTGGACCCAGTACTAGCATTGGAGGAAAATGATATGCTTTTGTTATTGTTGATGACTACTCACGTTTTACATGGATGATTTTCTTATCTCATAAAGATGAAGCTTTGAAATACTTTGAGATTTTCTATAAAAGAGTTGAAAGAGAAAAAGGGTACCTTATTACAACCATCCAAAGTGATCATGGAGGAGAATTTGAAAGCAGAGCATTTGAAGATTTCTGCGATGATCAAGGATATACTCACAACTTTTCAGCTCCAAGATCACCTCAACAGAATGGAGTGGTTGAGCGGAAAAATTGAACTCTACAAGATATGGCCAGAATAATGATATTGGAACATTCCCTGCCAAATCATTTTTGGGCAGAAGTAGTAAGCACAGCCTGCCACATTCTCAACAGATGTCTTATAAGACCTATCTTGAAGAAAACTCCATATGAATTATGGAAAGGTAAACTGTCCACTATATTCATCCTTTTGGCAGCAAGTGTTTCATCCACAACAATGGTAAGGACAATCTTGAAAAACTTGATCCAAGAAGTGATGAAGGTATTTTTATGGGTTATTCCATAAATAGTAGATCTTTTCGAGTTTATAATAAACGTACTTTATCTATAGAAGAATCAGTACATGTCATATTTGATGAAAATAACACTACGGCCGAGAAAGAAATTATTGTAGCTGATGAAGATATCAACCAAGAAACATCACAGATAAGAAAATCATAAAAGTCGACTAATAATACACGGTGTCACAGAGTCGACTAATGATCCTGTCAATAATCAACCATAATCATAGAAGGAGTCAACTACTCTTACGGTTGCAACTCATCCAAATGAGTGGAGAAGTGAACCGGAATATCCTCAGAGGTTTATCATAGGAGATCCAACTGAAGGAATGAAAATCAGGGGATCTCTCAAGAGAAAGGAAAATGTAGCACTCATCTCTCAGATCGAACCAAAGAAGGTTGAGAAAGCCTTAAAAGACTCCAGCTGGGTACAAGCAATGCAGGAGGAACTCAATCAATTTGATAAAAATCAAGTCTGGGAACTATTACCTAAGCCTGCAAATACTACTGTAGTTGGAACCAAATGGGTTTTCAGAAATAAGCTAAATGAAGATGGAAAGGTTGTGAGAAACAAAGCCAGATTAGTAGCCCAAGGCTACTCACAGCAGGAAGGAGTCGACTACGATGAAATATTTGCACCAGTATCTCGACTAGAGTCTATACAGATTCTTCTTTCATATGCATCCTCCAAACGATTTAGACTTTTCCAAATGGATGTCAAAAGTGCTTTTTAAATGGATTTATTGATTAGGAGGTGTATGTAAAACAACCTCCTGGTTTTGAAGACTCGAAATTTCCTTACCACGTGTATAAGTTGACTAAAGCTCTGTATGGACTCAAACAAGCTCCACGAGCCTGGTACGAAAGGCTTAGCTTATTTCTACTTGACCATAGCTTTACAAGAGGTAAAGTAGACACTACATTATTTATCAAAAGATCATCAGGAGGTAATATTATTATTCAAGTCTATGTTGATGATATTATATTTGGAAGTGCTAACCTTTTTTTGTGCAAGAAATTTGCTAGTCTGATGCAAAGTGAGTTTGAAATGAGCATGATAGGAGGGCTTACATTTTTCCTTGGACTTCAAATTTAACAATCTGAAGAAGGATCTTTTATGTGCCAGACGAAATATACAAAGAAATTAATTCAAAAGTTTGGCATGAGCAGTGCCAAAGCAATTGGTACACCAATGAGCCCATCAACAAGTCTCGACAAGGACGAAAAAGGAAATCCAGTTGATGAAACTAAATATCGTGGAGTGATTGGATCTTTGTTTTACTTGACTACCAGTCGACCAAATATTATGTTCAATGTGTTTAAATGTGCCAAGTTTCAGTCAGCTCCTAAGGAATCGCATCTGGCTACAGTAAAGAGAATAATTCATTATCTCATCGGAACTATATCATATGGACTATGGTACCCACGTTCTAACAATTTTAAGCTTGAAGGTTTTTCAGATACTGATCTTGCAGGTGATAAGTAAGACAGAAAGAGCATTAATTTTAATTCTTGCGTATCTAATGTTTTCAGTTTTATTTTCTCTGTAAGTACACATTAATTAAGTGCCTCCGATTTACCTCTCTTTTCCCATCAGTCGCAGCTTTCAAGAAAGGAAAATAATCATCATGACCCTTAACTGACACCCTTTCCTTTTGTGCACTCAACCGTCACAATACTTTTTTTTTAATCTCCGAACCATCCTCCCTTGTCTTAATTGTTCTTATCGCTCAGAAACCCTTCTTCAAAATTCTCCAATGGCTAAACACTCCAAGATTCCTTCTGAATCCATTAGAAAAAGTACTCGTTCTAAGAGAAAACCCTTTTATCAGCCTCCAGAACAAGTAGACCTAGGGTCTGACCACTCATAAGGGTTTGCCTCTTCTCAGGCAGAACCATCTGGCCACTCTCTACGAATAGGATAAAAAGCTCTTGGCAAAAGGCCCATGGAATACCCCCTTGAATCTTTTACCACCAAGAAATCCAAAGTAGACCTCTCGAGTTCTCTAGAGTCCGATCTCAATTTCTGGGATACCCCAAATAGGGATTTCTTTATTGCTCTCAAAGACAAGCCCATTTCTCACGACAGAGTAATCGATCTTGATGATATGGAGGCCCTCAATTGTAAGGTAAAATATTTGTTTGTTTTTCAAGGATGGTCTAAATTCCTCTATGTACCCCCTCCCAAAGTTTATGAACCGTTAGTGAGAATGTTCTATGGTAATATTCATTCTAGAAAACCTGATAAGTTAGAATTCTTAGTTCTAGGGAAACACACCGTCCTTGATTGTGCCATGTTTGACTCAATTTCTTAGTGTAAGTGCTCTGGCTTTCCCATGCTTTTCAAAAATACTCGGCCTGATGAATTTGAAATTTCTTTTGATCAAGCAAAATATTGTATTGCTGAGTGTCCATCTGAATCCCTTCCTAACCAGTTAGGTCCAGTGAATTTAGTTTTGAAACCCGAGTTCTGGCTAATATTGTTGCAACTACTCTTCTTTCTCGCACTGGCTCATTCTCCACCTTCTCTCAACGAGACACCTTTCTTGTCTACTGTCTTATGACCAAACCTAAGGTTAAACTGTCCTCATGGGTCATAAACTTCATGATTGAAAGTGCTGATGATCCCACCAGTCTGCCCTATGGTATGGTTATCACCCAAATCTTGGAAGCCCACAACATATCTATCTCAGAATACCCTTTTGTCTATGTTTCAAAGTCCTACAACTCTAGAGCCTTTTCCAATATGGGGTATGTGTGTACTAAGGGTTCCTGGGTGAAGAAACAGGAAGGTGAAGTCAAGAATGTTCAGCCTGATTCTAA
Organism: Nicotiana tomentosiformis; assembly: GCF_000390325.3. Classification (NCBI taxonomy): domain Eukaryota; kingdom Viridiplantae; phylum Streptophyta; class Magnoliopsida; order Solanales; family Solanaceae; genus Nicotiana; species Nicotiana tomentosiformis. The sequence continues at coordinate 18,244,696 of NC_090821.1, read as the reverse complement.
GATCAAAGCCTCTATTTCCCATCATAGTATGGGTGATCCTGATCTTGTAGAGAAATTGACTGCTATTGACAACAAGTTGACCATCATCAAGGACCTTCTTGCTACAACTCATTCAATGGTTGGGGACATCCATGCCATCTCCAAAGAGACTGGGTCAGACGTTTCAAAGATAAGGGTCAAAATTCTCAAACTTGTAGAAAACGCAGTCAAAGCCTTCAAGGAAGTATATGACATGATTGATGGGGTGACAATTTTAGCTAATGCCAACTTTGAGTATCTAAAGGAGGTGATTTGAAACACTCTCACTTATTTCTTGCGTCGTTAGTTGCGGATGTTTCAGACAATTGTTTTTTCCATTTTGCTATTTTGGACTGGATAACCAATCGTTGGATACTTTCTTTACTTTTGCTAAACTATGCATGCCTATAATTTGCAAATATTTTCCTATGATGTACATGTTTCTACTTAATTTCAACTGTATATATATATATGCATATCCCCTCTTTGCTGATGTCAAAAAAAGGGGGAGAAAAGATAGTCAAACATTGTAGGACAAATAGTAGCACCTGTTGAGGGGAAGTCGACTGAAGCATATGCAGCACCTGTTGAGGGGGAGTCGACTACAGCTGAGCAAGCCAATAGGGAAGTAAACTGTTGTTTATATATATTATTTTTGTCATCATCAAAAGGGAAAGATTGTTAAATAAGAGTTTCAATGATGAAAAATAATATATCACATTTGGTGCAAGATCATAAGGAATAAAACAAACAAATCCTCCCTATCATTCAAGCATGGACTAGGGGAAACAATCCATCAACAGAAACAAAGGAAAGGAAAAGTATCAATGACTAGCTATGAAAAAGGAAAAAGCAGCGGAAATTCGAAAGAAGAATCAATCAATGATTTGATAGATAATTGACGGAAGCTAGTATAGGAAGGTCCAAAAATCAAAGAAAAATAAGAGTGCAAAGTTCTACACTGGAGATCGTCAAAGCCTGAAATCAGGGATCCATCATCAATCACTCAAGTAACGAAAGATCTGCCCAGCGGAAGAAAAGCCTGTCAAGGACACAACTCAAGGAAGATCAACGGGAACCTAACCTTATTCTTGGAAAGAATCAATTTGCGATTCGGTTCAAGGATCAATTCTCTTGGGTTTGAAATCTCTCAAGATTCACGTCAATCAAGAATCAAGAATCAAGAAGGCCTCACGAAGTATTTATACATATGTTCGAGGCTTGAAGCAGATATACTTTGAACGAACTATTATCATTCTTTTTATTCTACTCCAAACAAGCATTGTACTTCTTTTTAGATCTGCTGTGTAATTAGTGAGAGAAGAAAAAGAGATAAATACTGGTGAGGCATTGTATCAACAAGGGAAAAATGACATATAAACTAAGCTTTTGGTGTAAAGCTACATCAACCCACTTCTACTCGAGATACTTCAAATACTGAAAGAGATCACCCTTGCAACTCAAGGGGATTGGACGTAGGATTCACATTGAATCCAAACCAGTATAAAAATCTTGGTGTCTTTATTTTCTGTACTTTATTTCTGTATTATTATTATTTTTTTCTTATCTCTAGTCGACTAATTGGTAAACTAGTCAACTACTTAGAATACTGAAAATAAAAATTGTCAATTCACCCCCTCTTGTACTTTCAGGATTGTTATGATTATGGCACATAAGGCCATATTGAGCAGATTGCTTTGGTGTTGGCACAAGGTCTCTTCTGCACGGATGTTGTGGTGTTGATGATGTTATGGCACGAGGCCTTTGCCGTGCGGTTATGATGATATTGTTATTGTTATGGCATGAGGTCTTTATTGTGCATCGTGTTGATATGTATCTATCTCCATGGAGTTTCCCTCTCATGTTTCTATCTTGATAGCGGACACACAGATTGTGATAAATTGACTGATATTGAGTGATTCTATCTCACTATTGACTGTCTCTTTTTAAAATTATGATTCCGGAGAAGACATAGCTTCCTTAAAAGCTTGAGGCTCATTTTCCAACAAGAATACCAGAAAACCTTGTCCAAAGGAAGTAGTTGTCCTTTGATGTTTGCTATTTGAATTCTCCTCATTAGGAGTATTTTTTTCTTTGTTTCTACCCTAGGTATTTTATATCCTTCACTAGACGACTCATATTCTATTTTATAAGGTGTGTGTGTGCGTGTTTAAATTTTTTAGCATTGTCTGATTCTATCACCGAATTGATATGAATATTGAAATTTTATGATTTGTAAATCAGGAACTGATATGCTTTACTATTAGTGGCATATCCTAATTAAACACAATCAACAGTTTTCGGTAGTATCTTTACCCTTTTGGGTTAAATTACTTGTACCTTAGCCAACGACTCCCACACTTTGAAGTTATTCAAGTTGAGATTTCTTCCTTTAAATTCTTCATATGGAATTAATTCTATTTTACTATGAGGCGCTCGATTGGGTATTCGACTAGTCGTAAAAATAACTTTTCCCCACAACCAGAATTTATTAGCAATGATTCATCATCTCCTTTAATATTCAATTCTTTCGTTCCATAATTCCCTTAGATTGTGGCATATATGAGGCAGTTGTTTGATGAATAAGATCATATTTTAATTATATTTGTACAAGAGAAGATTCATATTCGCCACCCTTACCACTTCTTATCATTTTGATCTTCTTGTTAAGTAAGGTAACCTTTTCCTATATACATCTTATTTTTTCTTATTACAATCTTATCAGAAAAAAATACACATATAAACCAATTCTTAAAAAGAAGTGCAGTAATTGTTGCAAATTTCAGAAATATAATCTTCGGAGATATCTTTCCAAATTCTTCACTTTTGGTAGTTGTAGAGTTTCCTATGAATATAATTCTTCGGTTCTAGTGGAAGCATAAGAAGCAATCTATTGGCAAAGACATGGTGAATGTCTCTAGAACCAATCCACTATTCCTTGGGATATCTGTCACGCCCCAAAACCGAGGAGCGCGACTAGCGTTCAACTGAGTGAACCCGGCCGAGAAAGCCTATTAGATTTCCTTCTACCCAACTCATTCATGAATAAAGAGAATATATGTTTTCATTAATTACAAAATAAAGTGGTCATGCCTGAAATTACCAATTTCTTGCCATAAGTTTCATCATTTTTAAAGTCTCAAATGGACAAGTAATACAACCACAACATAGCATAGTTTAACTTTTCCAGCACCAATACACAAACCACACTATGTCTACGGAGGCTCTATAGATAAAGAAGAGTACAATGATACTGCCGGCAACAAGGCCCCGGCTATAGCTCAAACAGGATACACAAAGTACTAAAGATATATGACCCCGGGATGAAATGGGACTCACCGATTCTGCTAAGAAGATGATGATGTACCACTAACTGTGATCAACAATGTCTTCTATTTAACCACCTGCATCCATTTAAAGATGCAGCACTCCCGGCAAAAGGGACGTTAGTACCGTCGAATAGTACTAGTAAAGCTAAAATACCATCTCAATAGAATGGACAATAATACAAGGGGGAAACAGTCATGAGTTCAATAAGAGCTTCAAAACAATACTAAAACATCAATTAAGGATCACATAAGTTCTCAAGTCATTTTCCATCTTATTAGGTTGGGTAATCTTTAGTTCCATATGCCACAATCCACAATACCACCGTGTTCTTACACGGAGTTCGATCTCGACCCGATCGACTAGGTCATCTCATTTGAGACATCAACCATATCCACAATTTCAATTATCATTTCCAGCACAGTTACCACCATGTGTGCGGCATGGAGTCCGATCACGGCCCGATCGGCTAGGCCATCTCACTTGAGACATCAACTATAACCACAATTTCAATTATCTTACATCATAATTCTTTCATATTCTTTCGATTCATTGGCACTAGTAATCAAGATGACAAAATCATTCTTGGTTCTTGGCCGTATTTCATAATTCCAGTCCCCTTTTCCACATTCAAATATCATTATCGTAATCATTATCAACAACAATAAGGCTTCCCGTTCAAGACGTTAATTTCACATAACACAACAATTTGGGAATCTTAGGCACATAGAGGCTTTTCATACAATTTGGCATAACAACCTTTATTTCGATCTTGACATAAAGTCTTAACGTTTCTAACACATATTCCACATTTTGAACGTATCCTCAAATGGCAAGATGACATGATAAACATTTAGAATAAATATTGAACATATATCCTTTGACACAACCACATTAGGAATAGCCAATTCAATAATGATCAAGGTCTTAATTCAATTACATGAACACCGTGGAATTCGATTCTAAGAAGAAGGGGGTTTAGTCATACATACCTCAATCGAGCTTCCTTAAACTCTAAAATGTTTCAGAATTCTTAGCAACTTCAATCTATTGTAGAAATATAACAAATTGAACCAAAATTAGGAAGATGCTCATGGTTCTAGCTCATTTGAGTATTTTATCAAACACTAGGTGCGCATTAAGGTTCTAAGGTCCTTTTATGGAGGATTCCATCAACCCACAACCCAATCTTCACCATTTTTAGCTCAACAATCTTCCTAGACCATTTGATAACACATGCATGTAAAATAAACAACTCTCATGCCCAAATATTATCTTGCTAATTACCCATTTCTAGACAAAATTTGAAATTGAGGGTTAGGGGTGTAGAATCTTACCTCTAGGATGAAGACCTAGTGAGTTTCCATTCTTAATCTTCCAAAACTTGAGCAAGAATTGAAGAACAATTATTGAAGAACACCTTCTCACTCTAGGACACTCTCTCTCACTCTAAAAATATCAGATTTTTGGCCAAAATGACTTAACCCCTCTCTATACCCGGCCTTGGGTTATTTAATGAGTTCCTACATACGCGGCCGCGCATTGGCCGTGCACTGAGGCAGAAACTCTCAAAAATGCGCGGCCGCCCATCTGGGCGCGCATATGACACAGGTCCAGTAAAATATCTATAACTTTCTATATACATAGCCAAATGACAAACGGTTTAATGCGTTGGAAACTAGATTTAAAGGGATTTAATTTGATATGTAGATCACTACCTAAGTCATTATATTGTGGGAGTTCTATTCATTTGAAGTTGGGACTTGTACCAATTGAAACATCCTTTCCACTTAATGTGCCCAACTTGTTCCACATAAATTTTTGCCATTCCCAAAACACCTTAGTATGTTCAAACACACCCTAAACATCCATTATCAATTCAACATGATGTGGATCTATCCCATAGGTATCCTTTAATTCTCAAATACGTTATTCCCAAATACCGTTGGCGCACTATAAAATTTAAATCATTAGAATATTTTTGCGGGGCCTTACATTCTCCTCCCTTTAAGATCATTCGTCCTCAAATGAGGAGTAGAGTCAGACCCCAAAAACTTAACATAACTCGACTCTTTTTTCAAACATTTCAATCCCCGAAATTTGACTAACTCCAAAACTTTTCAGAAATTTTGGCAGAGTCTCCCTTGTAATTGGGCCTGACCACCTGCCAGAAAATCACCAAAACCAGTTCTAACAACATATACATGAACCAATGATGCAACATAACATTAAAACAATGCCAATCGTGGCCTCACGAGTAGTATACTACCAAAAAGGAACACCTTTAACATTAGCTATACGGTTGATACATAATTCATAGGGAACAATTTCATAGAATGATTACATAGCTATTCAAACAAATAAGGGTACTTTTTCATCATATCTTCCTCGGCCTCCCAAGTAGCCTGTTCAACCTGTTGGTTTCACCATAGCACTTTTACGGAGGCAATTTCCTTATGTCTCAACTTTTGAACTTGCTGATCAATAATAGAAACTGGAATCTCTTCATAAGTCAATCCTTCATTAACCTCAATAGTCTCAACCGGAACAATGACTGTCGTGTCTCCAACTACTTTCTTCAACATAGACACATGAAACACCGGGTAAACTAGTGACATTTCAAGCGGTAGCTCAAGCTTGTACGCCATCTCACCTATCCTCTGAATGATTCTATATGGTCCGACATACCTCAGACTCAATTTCCCTTTCTTACCAAATCGCATTACATCTTTCATGGGGGAAACTTTCAAGAATACCCAATCATTTTCTTTGAACCCCAAATCCCTACGGCGAACATCCGAATAGGACTTCTAACGACTCTGAGCAGTCTTCAACCGCTCCTTAATCATTTTAACTTTTTCCATATAGGAGGTCTGGCCCTATCAACTCTACTTCCCCAATTTCGAACCACCCAATGGGAGATCTACATCTCCTTCCATATAAATCCTCGAACGGCGCCATTTGAATGCTAGCATGATAACTATTATTGTAGGCAAATTCTACTAGTGGTAAATGATCACCCCAACTACCTTTGAAGTCTAGAACACAAGCATACAACATATCCTCAATCGTCTGGATAGTCCGCTCTGCCTACCCGTCAGTCTGCGGGTGAAAGGCTGTACTAAGATTCACCTGAGTGCCCAAGACTTGCTAAAATTTCTTCCAAAAATTAGCAGTGAATTGTGCCCCGTGATCAGAAATGATGGAAACTGGGGTGCCATACAATCTGACTATTTCTTTGATATACAACTGAGCATACTGCTCCGCTGTATCGGTAGACTTAACCGGCAAAAAGTGTGTTGACTTCGTGATTCTATCCACAATCACCCAAATCGAGTCAAACTTACGAGGAGTACGGGGTAATCCTACAACAAAGTCCATATTAATCATTTCCCACTTTCATATTGGAATTTCTATGTTATGTGCCAACCCACCGGGCCTTTGGTGTTCGGCCTTCACTTGCTGACAATTCAGACATCTTGACACAAAGTCCGCCACATTTCTCTTCATATTATTCCACCAATAGACTTTCTTAAAATCATGATACATTTTCGTAGAACCTGGGTGCGCGAAATACCTAGAAGTGTGAGCTTCAGTCATAATTCATTCTCGGAGACCATCCACATTTGGAACAGATAGTCGCCCTTGGTACCTTAGTGTACCATCAACCATGCCAAGAGAAAAGGCCATGGTCTTATATTTATGAATCCCCTCTTTCAATTGCACCAACAATGGATCGTTGTATTGCTTCTCTTTGACTTCCCCAACAAGCGTTGATTCAGCCCTATTTTGCACAATTACCCCTCCTTCACTAGAGTCCGCAAGACTAACTCCCAAACTAGCCAATCGGTGAACTTATTTTGACAATGGCCTTTTATATGCCTCCAAGTGAGCCAAACTACCCATGGATTTCTGGCTAAGAGCATTTGCCATAACATTGGCCTTTCCCGGATGATATAGAATATCAATGTCGTAGTCCTTGAGTAACTCAAGCCATCTTCTCTGCCTCAGATTCAATTCTTTCTACTAGAAAATATATTAAAGGCTTTTATGGTCCGTGAATATGTCCACATGGTCCCCCATATAAATAATGACGCCAAATTTTGAATGCAAACACCACCGCCGCAAGTTCTAAATCGTGTGTTGGATAGTTTTTTTCATGATATTTGAGTTGCCTAGAAGCATAAATGATCATCTTGCCACATTGCATTATTAGTGGAACATCTATATCAGATTTCTCCTTCATATGACCTTCTAGGAATTGAGTTCTACAAAAATTTCCTTGATACGGTTACAATCTTATTAGTACTTGCAACTTGTTTTTCCAAATTTCTCAACAAAAGACATTACTAGGTTAGTTTTCTTATGGGATCATCTGTTTCAAATGAATAACATCTACTAGCTTCCGCGCACACCCTGATAACATCAACCTGCATGGCATTGCCTTAATATGTGAAGTAACATCGTGCTCAGATCTTTCTTAGCCACCCTCTTTCCTTATTATAAGTCTTATAGGATTTTAAGAAACCACTCTACTTCCCTTGTGAACATTCTCACGATTCCTCTTTACTGCTAAACACTTCCCAAAACACATATCGGCATCCTTCATATATATTCAATAAAAAAAATCATTGGCTCGAACATGCCCTTTTTTGAAACTTGGGATCCTCCTAAATTTTTCAACAACGACTTCTTGTTTTCCTTATAAGTGTAGGACTTAGTCCACCTAATTCCATCCTCGATGAGTAACTCACCTTATTCCCAGTATTGTAGTCACCAATAGTGTTTCCTGGTATTGCAGCCTAAGAGCTATCATGTTAAACATGTTTGGTTCGTAACAAGTGTTCATCCTCTCTCAATCTGTTTCAAACATTTACCCTTTGGTCTATATAATATGTTGGTACTATATTTTCTTCGTGACTGGAGCATTCACTCTCATACTATTTTGCCCTTAATTCATAGTTGACAACCTTATTGTGCCACACACTTGTTTGCCTCCCATGAACTCGTAGTATCATTGTGCATGATTTGTTGAGTTTATCACACCACCACTTCATCACCAGTAGTCTCACTTTTCAATGTAATATGAAGACATTAACTCCCTCTAAATTATTTAGTTGATATTCAGTGTCACTCAAGTCAGCTACATTACAGTTGATCCTTTATATCTTCTATTAACACTTGTGCTCTAGGCGAGTCCACCATTCTGATACGAACTATTTTGAGATAACCATGGCCATCTAAATTTATAGACTTTTCTTCCAATTCTTCTCGTCTCATTCTTCCTAGTTAGTGAATATCCATGTGTTCTTCCATACGTTACGTGGTTTATTCCCTTAGTTGGGAATTCATCCTTCTCGCCTCTCGATACTTGTTGGGCGCCCATATGATACAAGTCCAGTAAAATGGCCATAACTTTCTGTATACATATCCAAATGACAAATGGTTTAATGCGTTGGAAACTAGATTCAAAGGGATTTAATTTGATAGGTTGATCACCACCTAAGTCATTATATTGAAGGATTTCTATTCATTTAAAGTTGGGTCTTATGACAATTGAAACATCCTTTCCACTTAATGTGCCCAACTTATTCCACACAAGTTCTTGCCATTCCCAAAATACCTTAGTATGTTCAAACACACCCTAAACATCCATTATCAATTCAACATAATGTGGCTCTATCCCATAGGTCTCATTTAATACTCAAATACGTTATTCCCAAATACCGTTGGCGCACTTTAAAATTTTAAATCATTAAAATTTTTTTACGGTGCCTGACATTATCCCACTACGCTGGATTCAGATAGCATAGCACAATATTCAATGTCATCAACTCTTTGTGAGATCTTTATAATATCTTCAACTATGTTTGCTTGACCTCTTTTTTGTCAATCTTTGTGGTACGACAGTCTATTGCACACTTGTGTCCTTCCTTTTCGCAGTTGTGGCAATTGTGTCCTTAAACTTCTTCTTGTTTGAGTAATTCTTTGGTCCAGGAGACCTCTTTATATTATTTTGATTTGGTGGAGTAGTCTCAATAATGTTTGCTCCCAGTACTTTTGAGTTTCCATTAGCCTTCCTATCAGCAGATTTGCTGTCCTCTTTGATCGCCAAACGAATAATGAGATCTTCAAGCGACATCTCTTTGCGCTTGTATTTCAAGTAATTCTTAAAGTCCCCTCATGAAGAAGGCGACTTCTCAATCAGTGCCACAACTTGAAATGCATCATTGATGATCAAATATTTAGCAAGGATAACATGAATGATAACTTGTAATTCTTGAAATTTGGTAACAATAGGCTTGCTATCAATTATTTTGTAGTCTAGAAATTTGACAGCCACAAATTTCTTTAACCTGATGTCTTAAATTTTGTACTTCTTTTTAAGCATAGTCCGTAATTCTTTCAAAGTACTTATATTATTGTAGACACTATACAAGTCATCCTCCAACCAACTAAGGATAAAATATTTGCACAAAAAATCAGAGTACTTCCAAGTCTCAGTCACAATGAACCGTTTTGTCGAGAGTTCCTTCAGGTAGGACTAGAACGTCCTCCTTAATAAACTTTTGGTCAGATAAATGAATATCTTTTGCTTTCATCTATTGAAATTAGTGCCGAAAACCTTTTGGGCCTTTTCTGCCGGTGTCGGTACAGAGCTGTTTGAAGAGGCAACCTGCCTTGTATAGCCAACTATTGAAACTATTATTTCTGTCATATCTATTAAAAATAACACAATCAAATTTAGTAAAACGATAAAAAAATTTAATCTTTAAACCGAGTAGTAAATCAAATAGTAACTCATGAAGATTTTAGTCTCTAAATGGGAGTAAAATTCACAAGAATTTTAGTCTCCAAAATAGGAGTAGAAAATCACAAGGATTTTAGTCTCCAAAATAAAAGTAGAAAATCACAAAGGCTTTAGTCTCCACAAATAGGAACTAAGATGATTACATGAAATAATAAAGTATTATATTCCTTAAGCTTGTTATCATTTATATTCGAAACATAAACCATAATAACAAAAGTAAACTAGGAAAACATAAACTTTAAAGAATGTTAGTTAAACAAAAATAAATTTTCGAGACACAGATTATACTATACCCTCTTAAGAAATTTAATCTCCTTATTATTGCCCAAAGTTTGAATTAACTTCTCCCAGAATAAAAAAAATATACTAATTTATAATAGCGATATTTTAAATTAAAAAATTCGACAAACTCAAAGTAATAAAGCAAATCACACTTAACACTTACATTTATTCGATAAGAATGGAGAGAAGCGGGGAAGAAGAATTCGTTTTTTAGTGTAAAAATTCTGAGGCAAGGCCTCTGTATTAATAATCAAGCCTGGGTGAAAAGAAAGGTGCAAACGTGCCTTTTCCGGAAAGCCTTTTGGGAACAAACAAGCAGGTGCCTATTTATCAAAAACGATTATATCTACTTTAATTAAAAGAAGACACAAAAATTAAGAAAAAGAAAAAAGAACTTCGGTCAAAAAGTCCCTTCATTTTTCATTCACAGTCTAACCCAAGTATCATGAGATAAACCCTATTCACACCAAAAAACCAATATTTTTGACTCGTAACAACGTAAGAAAACTGATAAGATGTATACTTCATGGGATTGAGATTTGGAACGAAATTCTCATTTCAGTTCTTGTTCTTCCAACTGATAAGCGTCTTGGAATTTCTTTGTTTGTTATAATGTTCAAACTCTTATCGGTCTTTTTTTCGCATAATTTTTTTTTCTTGTGATGATTATTCCATATTTTATTTGACAAATATGTCGATGCGAAAACACTTCCATTCTTTTTCTAGATTGCATGAAATTCCATCTACTATAATCATTCTATTAAAATGTCTTCCTCAAACTTACCACTGCCTAAATTTACTTTTTTAATTAAAGGAACGTAAAAGAGAAATTTTAAGTCATGGCAGGATTATTTAATTCTTTAGAGATTGACCATCACAATTACTCTTCCATTTTAATTTATGTGAACTTTTTCGCTATTCGAAAGTCATAATTAATCTTTGACGTTAAATTGAATTAGATTAACTCAATATTTAAAAAAAATAAATTAAATATTCAAATATTATACAAAAAGTACTATAAGTCGTAATTCTTCTTACGTCAATACGATAAAAATATACATTTAAAAATATTGATCAAAATTTATATAATTTGAGTCTCGAAAAACAATAAAATTCAATGGAGGGAGTACTAACGACCCCTCCAAGGCGCCCACTGTGACTCCAAACCTTTTACTAACATATATATATATATATATATATATTGATAGGGGTCATACTTCTATGTGAAAAAGACAGTGACTTTCTGGCTTGTCTGTCTATAATAGAAGAAATAACTCGTCGTATTTCATAATGACCTTCAAATGCAGATAGCAGCAATTTCTGACCTGATGTGCAGTCAAAACTCATGAAAATACTAACCATGTTGACACGTTACAAATTATATCGTCAGCTCAATTTCCGAGTTGCTTCTTTCGTCAATGTCAATAATTAATTCTTGTTATCAGATTATGGATTCAAGAAAGACGACGAATAAGCTATATTTACTTGTCGAAACTAATAGAGGTAGTAAAGGAATTATAAAAATCCATTTCATAGAATTTGGTCCATCAAACTATATAGAGAATCAGATTCTCTATTTGTTTCTACAGATTACGCACACACAACAATAAGTAAATGACACTAAGAGTTTTTACATAGAAAATTCTCAGCTCACGGGATTAAAAACCACGACATACCCTTGTAGGATTTCAACTTCACTACTCAGCAAATTTTAGATTACAACCTATTATAACCTAGAAATTAACCTCTTAATTCCTCACTAACTTGTAACAATTTATTACAAGCCATTTTATAATAATTCTATTACAAAGACTTACAACTCGACTAACTCTAGCCAAGATACAAATACAAGAGTTTATGATTTACAAAGGTTTTCTACACAATGCTTCTAACTAAGCTAAGTAGGAATTACAAGTAAAGAACTTTAATAAAGGTGCAACACAACTAGGGACATGTAATGACTCAATACATGAAACTGGTCCTTCGTTATGATGTTCTTTGTTCTTGATACCTTGAAGGTCACTTGCAGGTTGGCAATACACTTAGAGAAAGCTTGATGAATTCTAGAGTGTGCAAGTGTTGTTTTGACTTTCCTTCATGTTAATATTGCATAAGTGACATCACTTGAATGATGTAAACATGTTTGGTACAAGGGCATTCCCCATAAAGTGACTGCTTCACTGTTTGCAGTGTTCCATGTGTGCAGAGGAACAGTTGCAGTCACTTTACAGCTGTGGGGAGTTGACTGGTACAGTCAGCAAGGGGACTGATATCGATCTGTTCCTTCTGTTGTTTCTTGGACTCTGAAAGTCGGAGTATGCTCCAAACTTGAGACTTGTTGGTCTTTGAGCACTCAGAGAATGTGAAACAAGTTCCCATCTAGTTCTTAACATTAAGTTTGTCAGCTTGTCAAAACATAGCAGGACACATAACTTATCACCAATCGAATCTAGAAACAAATCTAACTGAACCATATTTTAGATTTTTCAATGAAAACGAATATTTAAGCAGAAACGGAAAGCAAAAAAAATTTCCCTTTGAATTAGATGTTCTGCACTCAAAATAAGAAAGAAGATGGTACACTTGTAATGTATTATTTAAGTGTTTATTGCTTGCCAAAAATCTTACATGCTATTATTAATATAATTATTTTGACAAGAGTGAGTTGCTCTAGTGGTGGGCATCCTCCACTTCCAACCAAGAGGTTGTGAGTTCGAGTCACCCCAAGAGCAAGGTGGGGAGTTCTTGGAGGGAGGGAGTGGAGGGTCTATCGGAAACAACCTCTCTACCCCAGAGTAGGGATAAAGTCTGCGTATAAACTACCCTCCCCAGACCTTACTACCCAAACCCTACTAGTGACATTATATTGTGTTGTTGTTGTTGTTTTTGTTTAGTATGAAAAATCATGATTCAATCTACTCTTAAGACAATAAGATAAAGTACACACACAAGAGGGAGCCTGGAGGTACTGATCAATTGGCTATAAAAAAGAGTTCGTAAAGCACTACCAAAATTTAAGAAAATAATAAACGTCTTATAAGAGAAAGAGAATACACAATAAGAAATTTAATTTGTGAGATTTTTTTGTTGATTTGTGACGGTTTTTGATCTCCACAAAAAAATTATGACAGTTTCTGCAAGTGTTATAGTTATCTTTGAATAAATTTTAAATTAGTGGGGGAAGGTGGGTGTTTAAAGATAACTAGGGAAAGTTTAAAACCCCCCAATTTCATTCTCAATGTATCAATAAAATTATGGGGATTGGCATAAACACCACAAGACAAATATATAGTGGGGATTTTTTTATTACCCCCACAAATAAACCATCATATTTTAGCAAATCTTTTTTGTAGCGAGAGGTAATTCCTCGAAAGTTCCTAACTAAGGGTCTTTGATTTACAAGTCCATCCACTCTATTCAATAACCCGTTTCTAACTTAATTTATGTGATACTTTTTTAGTCAATTTAAAAGAGAAATGACATCTTTCTATTATTAGCAAAAATTTAATTTTCAACTTTGTGTTTTATGCTAAACAACCACACTAATATGGCCACGGGTTAAGTTACATCAACGACCTCCTAATTATTTAGCCCTACAATTTTTCCTCCAAAACAGAATATTAAATATCGAAAGCTTCTTCCTATTCCCAAGCATTGAGCAACGTGAAATCATCCATATTCACATACGGAGGAAGCTGAAAAGTCTTTACATCATATTGTATTTTCATTGTATTTTATGTGTATAGTAAATTATTGTATTTAAAAAAAATACGGTATACGATTCAGTTGGACCAAGAAATTTGAATTCACCAGATTTAGTAGTATCAATACTTCCTCCTTATCAAACCAAGTCAAAGTGGACACTTCCTCCTTATCTAAAAATGAATTCAAAACAAGAAAATTTGGCGGTGCAAGAAAATATGAATCCAAATAAACATAACACAAATACAATAACCATTAATATGAACCAAGATAATAGGTTTGATCGAGTTAGGGACGAATTATACACATCTTTAGGGATGACATCGGACGACAGTTTGTTGAATGAATACGAATGGGTCGATGTTGATTCTCACGACAGTTTCAACAATGCTGTGCACTTAGATGATGATGATGATGAAGTCCCCGATGGAGAATATTATGGAGAAACTGACGATGATGAGGAGCAGTTTTTAGGAAATGAGTTAGAGTTATATGATGTTGATCAGGAAATGGAGAATGATTTCACCGACAATGATGTGGTTGTAGGTCCAATCTCCGAAATACGATATAGAGATAAAGATTCTTTGTTTGCATTCTACAAAGAACATGCACGATTGAAAGGATTCTCCGTCGTTAAAAGAAATTCCAACAAGAAGGGTGGTGATACTACCAGGTACATAACTTACTGTTGTGATATGGCTAGGATTCGCAAAACTAAGTTTACCACCAAGGGTAACAATTGTAAAGCTAGGCGCACTGCTATTTTGGATGATTCTGATTGTTGGCGTGTCTCTAAGGTCGTTCACGATCACAATCATGATTTTCTCCCTTCCATATCGCGCCTGATGGCTGAACATAGGTCCCTTTGTGATTCTTTGAAGAGAGATCTTGTAGCTCACGATCGATCTGGCATTAGACTCTCCAAGAATATTAGACTTGTTAAGGTTCAACGTGGTGGACCGCAAAATTTGGGTTGCACTTCAAAAGATTGTAGAAATTTTATTTTAAAGAGTAGGAGTTTTGAAATGCAAGAAGGGGACACACAGTTATTGCTTAACTTTTTTCGTGAAATGTAGGTAAAGGATAAGGAGTTTTTCTATTCAATAGACGTTGATAATATTGGTAGGCTGCGAAATGTGGTATGGGTGCATTCACACCGGAAGGCGGCATATGAGCAATTCCATGATGCGATATGCTTTGATACGACGTACATTGTGAATCGATATAATATGCCATGTGCTACATTTATTGGCATCAATCACCATAGACAGTCCATCTTACTGGGATGTGCTCTCATGTATCATAAAGATATCGATAGTTACAAATTGGTTTTTAGAACTTGGCTTGAGGCCATGGGAATTGTTCATCCAAATGCTAGCTTAACTGACCAGTGTCCGAGCATTAAGCCAACCATTGCTGAAGTGATGTCACATACAATACATAGGTATTGTATTTGGCATATATTTGCAAAGTTGCCTCTTTACTTAAGTGGTGTCCGTCCTTCTAATTGCACGTGGAGAATTTAAATCCATGGTCCTTGATAGCATTACTTTTGAAGTTTTTGAGAGAAAATGGACAACATATATTGCAAAGTATAATTTACATATAAGGAATTGGTTCAACAAGCTTTATTCTGAGAAGGAAAAATGAGTTTCTGTGTACCTTGATGTGTATTTTTAGGCTGGTATACTATTGACGCAAAGAAGTGAGGGGATGCATGAGTTCTTTGATGGATATATTACTAGTCAAAGCACTCTTAGAATGTTTATTCACCAGTATGAGTTAGCTATAAGAGCTAAGCATGATAAAGAGTTGGAAGCAAAATACAGGTCAAAGGGCATTCAAATTGTGTCTGAGTCATTGTTCAAGTGGGAGGAGCAAGTAATTCAATGTTATATGCGTACAATGTATGAACTTTTCAAGACACAACTAAGGAAATTGTATCATTGGGAAGTCAACAGCCCCGACGATCATCAAGCTATCCCTGGTGTTGAGAAATTCATCGTGACTCAAGATCTTGTCGCACAAGAAGATTGATAAAATTGATGAAAGGTATATACTGACAAGGCGGAGAAGCGATGTTATTCGGCCACACTTGAATCAGTTTCATCAAGTTGGTTACCCAAACATGACTCATGAGTACAAGATTTATAGGAGCATGTTGAAGTATTTTGACATGGCTTGTGATATAGCATCGGGCACCAGCGTGAAGGTTCAATATGTTAAGCATAATTTGAAGATGATGGTGCATGATCTTCAAAACTGGGATGATGAAATGACCGTGCCAAACCCCGACCAGGATGACTTAGATGAAACTAAAGGCAGAACTCTATGAGATCCCAGTATACTCATTCACGTGGCAGGCCGTGTTTGAATCGATATAGAGAAAGAATGGAATACTACTTTACAAGTTCACATCCGCGTGGTGTATTTGGAGCTAGTAATGGCGGAAGAACTGATGTTAGAGTGAGTTGCAGGGGTGGTGGCAGGATTAGTGGTAGTGGTAGTGGCAATCGTGGTGGTAGGGGTGGCGGTAGAAGTGGTGGACACAATGGTAGGGGTAATGGGCAAGGCAGAGGTACAAACATTGAGCATGATGGTTCCCTAGGTGGTAATGAGGTATAATTTTGCAATGACATTTGATTTATTACTCAAACATATCATTTTTTCTTATAGTGTTTGTTTGATTTTGATTGAAGCATATTAACGCTACGCAATCGTAATCAAGCTTGTTTGATCTCAATGCCGAACCAGACTTGGAACTATAATAGTTGATAAAGAATATTGTTGAAACTTGGAGTTCTCAATAAGCCTAATTGCATTGTTGTTTTATTTGGTCCATCACTTTTTATTTTTGAAAAAAAATTACTTGTTTTGCATAAACTTTATTGTTTAATGATTTATGAAGCTTATGCATTACTTAGTTTGTTTTAACAGTTCAATCAAAATTAATTCCCCAACATTTATGCCTTATGGATGGCATATTAGCTACTGCATAATTGTTTCTATCTCTCCACATGGATTTAGATTAGTTACGTTGTACTCTAACTTCAATACTTGAAATAAAATTGTTCTAACTTAGAGAGTGCATAAAGCAGTTGCTCGATGCCAAATATTATGTCGTGTTGAACTCCAAAATGATGCACGATCTTAATGTAGCGATGATGTAATGATCCGGCTGATCGTTTTGAGTGTATTAGCCACGATCCCCAATTTATTGCCTTCTCTGTGTTATACTATGGTTACGTTACTTGCCGGGAGGTTTGATTTTTGGTTTTGGAGTGAAATGAGACACATAGTCCCTAAATTGAAAGTTTAAGTCGTAGGAGTTGACCGTAGTTTCGACTTGTATGAAGACGACTCTGGAATAGGCTTTTGATGGTTTCAATAGCTCCGTATAGTGATTTTGGTCTTAGGAGCGTGTCCGGTATAGATTTGGAGGTCCGTAGGCAGTTGCATCCTGCTCTGTCATCACAAGTATTGTTTCGGTCTGTCATAGAGATGCATCGGTCTTATTTGATCCGGACTCCACTTATTCCTATGTGTCATCTTATTTTGCTCTGTATTTGGGTGTATCCCGTGATTCTTTGAGTTTGCCTGTCTATGTGTCTACACCTGCGAGAGATTCTATTATTATTGACCGTGTGTATCGGTCGTGTTTAGTTGTTCTCAGTGGTTTTGAGACCAGAGCAGATTTATTGTTGCTCAGTATGGTAGACTTTGATATTATTTTGGGCATGGACTGGTTGTCTCCCTATCATGCTATCCTTGATTGTCTCACCAAGATGGTGACGTTGGCTATGCTAGGTCTACCGTGGTTAGAGTGGAGAGGTACTTTAGATTATGTTCCTAGCAGGGTTATTTCATTTCTAAAGGCTCAACGGATGGTTGAGAAGCGGTGTGATATGTATCTAGCATATGTGAGAGATGTTAGTGTTGATACTCCTACCGTCGAGTCAGTTCCGGTAGTAAGGGACTATCCAGATGTAATCCCGGCAGATCTTCCGGGCATGCCGCCCGACAAAAATATCGACTTTGGTATTGATTTGTTACTGGGCACTCAGCCCATTTCTATTCCACCCTATCGTATGGCCACAACAGAGTTGAAAGAGTTAAAGGAACAGTTGCAGGAGTTGCTTGGTAAAGGCTTCATTCGGCCCAGTGTGTCGCATGGAGGTGCTCCAGTCTTAATTGTAAAGAAGAAAGATGGTTGTATGTGTATGTGTATTAATTATCGCCAGTTGAACAAGGTTATAGTGAAGAATAAGTATCCAATGCCGTGTATTGATGATCTATTTGCTCATCTTCAGGGTGCCAGAGTTTCTCTAAGATCGACTTGCGTCCAGGCTATCATCAGTTGAAGATCCGGGAACCAGATATCCTGAAGACTACCGTCAGGACTCGGTATGGACAATACGAGTTCCTTGTGATGTGTTTTGGGCTGACCAATGCCCCAACAACATTCATGCACTTGATGAACAATGCATTTCAGCCCTATCTTAACTCATTCGTCATTGTGTTTATTGACGACATAATGGTGTACTTCCGGAGCCGGGAGGATCATGAACATCACCTGAGGACTGTGCTTCAGACCTTTAGAGAAAAGAAGTTATATGCAAAATTTTTGAAGTGTGAATTCTGGCTAGATTTAGTGGCATTTTTGGGTCATGTAGTGTCGAGTGAGGGGATCAAGGTAAATCCGAAGAAGATTGAAGCAGTGCAGAGTTGGCCCAGACTATCCTCAGTTATGGAGATCAAGAGTTTTCTTAGTTTGGTGGTGTATTACCATTGACTTGTAGAGGGTTTCTCGTCTATTGCAACACATATGACCAGGCTGACCCAGAAGGGTGCTCTGTTCAGGTGGACCGAGGAGTGTGATGAGATCTTTCAAAAGCTCAAGACTTCTTTGACTACGACCCCAGTGTTGGTATGGCGTACAGGTTCGGGGTCTTATATTGTGTATTGTGATGCGTCGTGCATTGGTCTTAGCGCGGTGTTGATGCATGATGGTAGGGTGATTGCCTACGCATCTAGACAACTGAAGGTTCATGAGAAGAACTATCCTGTCCACTACCTCGAGCTAGAAGCTATTGTTAATGCCTTGAAGATCGGGTGGCACTATATATATGATGTCCCTTGTGAGGTCTACACCGATCACCGGAGTGTACATCATATGTTCAAATAGAAGGATCTTAACTTCCAGCAGCGGAGATGGTTAGAGTTTCTTAAGGACTATAATATGACCATTCTATATCATCCCGGGAAGGCCAACATGGTAGCCGATGCCTTGAGTCGCAAGGCAGAAGTTTGGGCAGCTTAGCATATCTACCGGTAGCTGAGAGGCCATTAGCCTTGGATGTTCAGGCCTCGGCCAACCAGTTTGTTAGATTGGATGTTTTTGAGCCGAGCTGCATTTTGGCTTGTGTGGTTTCTCGGTCTTCTCTTTATGATCGTATCAGGGAGCGTCAGTATAACGACCCCCATCTGCTTGTCCTCAAGGACACGGTTCAGTACGGCGATGCCAAGGAGGTCATTATGGAGATGATGGTGTATTACGGATGCAAGGAAGGCTATGTTTTCCCATTGTAGATAGCTTGCATAAGCTGATTCTCCAGGAGGCACACAATTCGCGCTACTCTATTCATTCAGGTGCCGCGAAGGTGTATCAGGACCTGAGGAAACATTATTGGTGGAGGAGAATGAAGAAGGACATAGTGGAGTATACATCTCGGTGCCTAAATTGCCAGCAAGTGAAGTATGAGCATCAATGGCTAGGTGTATTGCTTCAGAAGCTAGAGATCTAGAGTGGAAATGGGAGCAGATCACTATGGATTTTGTTGTTGGACTCCCATAGACTCAGAGGAAGTTCGATGCAGTTTGGGTGATTGTGGATAGATTGACCAAGTCAGCTCATTTCATTCCAGTGGAGACTACTTACTCTTCGGAGCAACTATCTCAAATTTACATTCACGAGATTGTACGGCTTCATGGCTTGCTGGTATCTATTATCTCTGACTGGGGTACGTAGTTTACATCGCGGTTCTGGAGAGCCGTACAACATAAGTTAGGTACTCGGGTGGAGTTGAGTACAACATTTCACCCTCAGATGGACGGACAATCCAAGCGCACTATTAAGATATTGGAGGATATTCTTCGTGCATGTGTGATGGAGTTTGGGGATTCTTAGGATCAATTCTTGCCACTTGCGGAGTTTGCCTACAACAACAGCTATCAGTCGAGCATTCAGATGGCCCCGTATGAGGCTTTGTATGGTAGGCGGTGCCGGTCTCCGGTAGGTTATTTTTAGCCGGGAGAGGCTAGGCTATTGGGTACAGACTTGGTTCAGGATGCTTTAGAGAAGGTTAATTTGATTCAGGATCGACTTCGTACAGCCCAATCCAGAAAGAAAAGTTATATGGATCAGAAGGTTCACGACATTGCATTCATGGTTGGGGAGAGGGTCTTGCTCCGTGTTTCACCCATGAAGAGCATTGTGAGGTTCGGGAAGAAGGGTAAGTCGAGCCCTAGGTATATCGGACCTTTTGAGATTCTTGAGAGGGTTGGAGAGGTGGCTTACAAACTTGCACTACCACCTAGTGTAGCTGTAGTTTATCCATTGTTCCATGTTTCTATGCTCTAAAAGTGTCGAAGCCGATCCGTCTCATGTGTAAGACTTCAGCTCAGTCCAGTTGGACAAGGATCTATCATACATTGAGGAGCTGGTTGCCATTTTGTACAAGCAAGTCCGAAAGTTGAGGTCAAAGAACATTGCTTTAGTTAAGGTCTTGTGGAGGGTTCATCCAATCAAGGAGGGACTTGGGAGACCGAGCATGATATGTCTCTATACTCGTTCGAAGACAAATATTTGTTTTAAGAGGGGGAGGATGTAATGACCCGACCGGTCGTTTTGAGTGTATTAGCCCCGACCCCATATTTATTGCCTTCTCTGTGTTATACTGTGGTTACCTGACTTGCCGGGAGGTTTGATTTTTGGTTTCGGAGTAAAATGGGACACAGTCCCTAAATTGGAAGTTTAAGTCGTAGGAATTGACCATAGTTTTATTTGTGTGAAGATGACCCCGAAATAGAGTTTTGATGGTTCCAAATAGCCCTGCATGGTGATTTTGGTCTTAGGAGCGTGTCCGGGTATTGATTTGGAGGTCCGTAGGTCGTTTCGGCGCAAATTGGCGAAATTTGGAAGGTTGGAAGATTTTTTTGGAAACTTTGACCACGAGTGCAATTTTTGATATCGAGGTCGGACTTCGATTCCGGAAGTCGGAATAGGTCCGTTATGTCATTTAGGACTCGTGTGCAAAATGTGAGGTCAATCAGACTTGATTTGATAGGTGTCGACATCGGATGTTGAAGTTAGAAGTTCTAAAGTTTATTAGGCTTAAATTGATGCGCAATTCGTGGTTTTAGAGTTGTTTGATGTGATTTGAAGGCTCGTCTAAATTTAT
Source organism: Nicotiana tomentosiformis (assembly GCF_000390325.3). Taxonomy (NCBI): domain Eukaryota; kingdom Viridiplantae; phylum Streptophyta; class Magnoliopsida; order Solanales; family Solanaceae; genus Nicotiana; species Nicotiana tomentosiformis. Next base: position 18,223,096 of record NC_090821.1, on the reverse strand, counting down.
ATAATATTTTAGGACTTGTTGGTATAATTGGTTGAGGTTCCGGGGGCCTCGGGTGTGATTCTGACCATTATCGGCGTATTTCGGAACTTTGGAGAATTTCTGAAGTTGCTGATTTTTCTCAGTTCTGGTGTCATTCTATGCGTTCGCGATGATGCTCCTGCATTCGCTTAGAGTCTTCAGAGATGGCTGGAAATTTACCCTTCGCGTTCTCAAAGGGTCAGGACTTGGTGCTATGCTATCGTGGACTGGGTTACGTGTTCGCGATGAGGAAGGCAGCTTGGGTGAGAATCACGCATGGCCAACGCGTTCACGAGAAGGGATTCGCGATCGCGAAGCTTGAAAACCCTTGGTCACTGCATTCACGAGTGGCTCCTCGCGTTCGCGTAAGAGGAAATTAGGCAGTAACGTTTTTGTGCTTCACAAACGCGAGGCAATTTCTGCGTTCGCGAAGAAGGATTAACTGGCCAGCAGAACTTAAACTCCAAATCGAGTGTTTATGTCATTTTTCACCATTTGGACTTGAGTGCTCGGATTAAGGCGATATTTTGAGAGATTTTCATAGGGATTGTTGGGGTAAGAGTTCCTAACTCGTTTTTGATTAAATTCCACTAATCTATCTTCTATTTCTTCTTTTAATTAAGGATTTGGGTTGAAAAATTAAGAAAAAAGTGTAAAAGTTCTTAGACTGAATTCTTGAGTTTTGAAAGGCGAAATGGGATATGATTTGAATAATTCTTGTATGGTTGGACTCTATATCGAATGGGTGTACGGAGTTTATAATTTTGGTCGGATTCCAAGATACGGGCCCGGGTTGACATTTTGGGTCGATTTTCCAATTCTTTGAAAAAATCATAATTTCATTATTTAGATTAGTTTCCTATAGTTATATTTATAGTATGTAATTATTTTTGGCTAGATTTGAGCCGTTTGGAGTCAGAAAATCGAGGGATAGGCCTTCTAATTGATTGATTGAGCGTGGTTTGAGGTAAGTGACTTACCTAACCTTGTGTGAGGGAAATTCCCCTTAGGATTTGTTACTGTGGTGATAATTTGTGATATGTGAAGGTCATGTACGTAAGGTGACGAGTGCGTACACGGGCTAAATATTGAAATTCCGACTTTTGCTACGTAGTTTTCCTTTCATGCCTTTATTGAGTTACTTTAGCATGTTGTAGTCATCATGTTTATCCTAATTTCACATGTCTACTGTCTTATCTCATGTTTGCAACTTGTATCACATGTTTAGTTGAATTACTTGCTTTTCTTGATTTCCGTATTCATTATTTAACTGTGGAAATTCTTTAGTCGAAATTGCTATCCTTTGAATATCATTTATTCAATTATTGTGTTTGGCTTTCATGTTATTGTTGAGGTGATTGTTTGTTTGGTTGCATGAAGTTTCTTCCATGCTGTTGTTATTGTTCCATGAGGTTTCTGCCGTGTGGTTGTTATTGTTTGCACAAGGTTTCTACAATGCGGTTGTTATTGTTGCACGAGGTTTTTATCGTGCTGTTGTGATTATTGATACGCATGCGGTGGTATAAGATGTGGGTGTTTAAATGCATGCGGTGAGAAAAGGTGTGTTTGATACGTGTGGCTAGTAGGGGAACAACTAGAAGCCATGCGGTGTGATAAGGTGGGCTAAAACTGTCACTCCCCGACCTCGGGGAGCGCAACCGACGCTCAACAGAGTTACCCTGGTCGAGCAAGCTTGCACAGTGCCATCTACCCAACTCACCCATGAATAAAGAGAAGAATACATTTCATTAATTAGACAATAAGAGGTCATGTGAATAACACCAGTTCATTTCCATTAGTTATGCCAATAACAAGTCCCCAAAACAGTAAACTATACATTCGTAGTTAAAGTGGGACAAATGATACAATTATAACAAGTTTAGTTCAACCTTCCCAAAACAAGATACAACCCACACTATGTCTACGGAACCTCTAACAGAAACAAAAGAGGACTACGACAGTGCCGACAACAAGGCCCCGACTGTACCTCAAACACTATGTACAAAGGACAAGAGATACAAGACCCCGAAATGAAGTGGGGCTCACCAAGTAAGCTGAGGAGAGGGCGTGCTGCTATCACTGATCAATACCACTTGCTGTGGAACCACCTGCATCCATTAAAGATGCAGAACCCCTGGAAAAAGGGACGCTAGTACATATGGAATAATACTAGTATATAAAACTAAACACCCACTCAATAGAACGAGTAACAACAAACGGAGAAGGAAACATGAAATCAATAAAAGAATTAATAGTAACAATGTGTCAAGTTAGGGGAAAGGCAAATTTTAAGTAAGTTCCAATTATTTTAAGTTGGGAGATTTTTATCACCGATACACCATCATGTTTTAGCAGGAGTCCGATCTCAGCCCGACTGGCTAAGCCATCTCACCTCGAGACATCCACTCACAATACCACCATGTGCGCGGCGTGGCATCTGATCTCAGCCCGATCGGCTAAGCCGTCTCGTCACAATGCCGTGTGGGTCGACATCATATCCCATCTCATGAGCAATAATCGCATCCCATATAAGGGGAAACAACTAAACACATCAATCTCATCCCATATGAGGGGAAACAATCTCGTCACATTAACATGGATACACCAGCACGTGTAGTTTCGGGGTTAGGTTATTTCGACCTACCCTTCCTCGGTGGATAATCGATACTCCCAAAGCATTTCTATTAAAAGGAATTACCACTTATTTTGTAATCTTTTGCATATCATTCATTTCATTGGAACCAATGGCCATGACGCAATATCATTCTTGGCACGTTGGCCGCACATCATATTTCATGTTCTCTTCTTTCACTTTCAAATATCATTATGGTTAATAAACGACAAGGCCTTTCAAATTAAGACTTTAAACACATATTTGAGCAATTTATAGTCTTAGACACGTGATTTATTACACAATTTGACATGACAACTTTCATTAGAATCACATTTTAAATCATAACCATACTTAAACCACATTCTCAAACAGTAACTCAACTTAACAAGAATCTTTGGAATACATACTGAACGCATATTTATTTTGACACAAGGCTTATTTGGAATAATCAATTTATAATTATCATCACGGGATATACAAGGCCATTGTGGGGTTCAATTCTAAAAGAGGAGTTTAGCCAACATACCTCGCTTTCAGCTTTCCTTAATTCACTACATAGTTTCGGAATCCTAGCAACTTTGATCTTTTTACAGACACAGCAACATTGAACACGAATTAGGAAGGAGTTCATGATTCTAGCTCATTTGAGCATTTTATCAAATACTAGGTGGCCATTATGATCTCAAGGTCCTCCTATGGTGGATTCTACTATTTCACTACCCAAAATCTACCCAATTGAGCTCAACAATCTCCCCACAACCTTAGATAGCATATGCATGCATAATGAATAACTCCCACACCCAAGAATTGCTTGGCTTATTACCTATTTTCAGTCAAATCTCGAAATTGAAAGCTAGGGCTAGAACCATACCTTTTGGTTGAAGATCTTGTGAGTTACCCTAGAGAATTCTTCAATGCTTGAGCAAAGATTGATGAACAAGTGAGGTAGAAATTCCTTTTCTCACTCTAGACCACCTTCCTCTCTCTAAAATATAAGTTTGAACCTTCTAAAATGATTCCTAAGACTGTTTTATAAGAATGTGGTTAGGTTCAAAAAATAGAAAAAATGAAGGCCCAATGCAGATCTGCGGTTGCATATGCGACCGCATAACGTTTCTGTGGTCTGCAAAATGAACCGCACAATGGCCCTCCGGAACTGGGTACTTCTGCCCCACTTTGCAACCGGTCTGCGATCTGCAGACCTATTCTGCGGTCGCATAATGTACCGCAGAACTTCCCTCCGAAAATGTTTGTGCTGCGTCTGCGATGGGTTATGCGACCCGTAAAATGATTATGCGGCCGCATAATGGACCGCATAATGGTCCAAAAATTTGCCCAGGTTTCTACTTCAATCTGCAGCAGATTTGTGGTCTGCAGATCAGTTCTGGGACCGCAGAAATGCCATGCACTTCCAAAATGTTTCTTCAACTCCCCAACGCATTGAAGATGGCTTGAGTTACTCAAGGACTATGACATTGATATTCTATATCATCCGGGAAAGGCCAATGTTATGGCAAATGCTCTTAGCCAGAAATCCATGGGTAGTTTGGCTCACTTGGAGGCATATAAAAGGCCATTGTCAAAATAAGTTCACCGATTGGCTAGTTTGGGAGTTAGTCTTGCGGACTCCAGTGAAGGAGGGGTAATTGTGCAAAATAGGGCTGAATCAACGCTTGTTGGGGAAGTCAAAGAGAAGCAATACAACGATCCATTGTTGGTGCAATTGAAAGAGGGGATTCATAAATATAAGACCATGGCCTTTTCTCTTGGCATGGTTGATGGTACACTAAGGTACCAAGGGCGACTATCTGTTCCAAATGTGGATGGTCTCCGAGAATGAATTATGACTGAAGCTCACACTTCTAGGTATTTCGCGCACCCAGGTTCTACGAAAATGTATCATGATTTTAAGAAAGTCTATTGGTGGAATAATATGAAGAGAAATGTGGCGGACTTTGTGTCAAGATGTCTGAATTGTCAGCAAGTGAAGGCCGAACACCAAAGGCCCGGTGGGTTGGCACATAACATAGAAATTCCAATATGGAAGTGGGAAATGATTAATATGGACTTTGTTGTAGGATTATCCCGTACTCCTCGTAAGTTTGACTCAATTTGGGTGATTGTGGATAGACTCACGAAGTCAACACACTTTTTGCCGGTTAAGTCTACCGATACAGCGGAGCAGTATGCTCAGTTGTATATCAAAGAAATAGTCAGATTGTATGGCACCCTAGTTTCCATCATTTCTGATCACGGGGCACAATTCACTGCTAATTTTTGGAAGAAATTTTAGCAAGTCTTGGGCACTCAGGTGAATCTTAGTACAGCCTTTCACCCGCAGACTGACGGGTAGGCAGAGCGGACTATCCAGACGATTGAGGATATGTTGTATGCTTGTGTTCTAGACTTAAAAGGTAGTTGGGATGATCATTTACCACTAGTAGAATTTGCCTACAACAATAGTTATCATGCTAGCATTCAAATGGCGCCGTTCGAGGATTTATATGGAAGGAGATGTAGATCTCCCATTGGGTGGTTCGAAATTGGGGAAGTAGAGTTGATAGGGCCAGACCTCCTATATGGAAAAAGTTAAAATGATTAAGGAGCGGTTGAAGACTGCTCAGAGTCGTTAGAAGTCCTATTCGGATGTTCGCCGTAGGGATTTGGGGTTCAAAGAAAATGATTGGGTATTCTTGAAAGTTTCCCCCATGAAAGATGTAATGCGATTTGGTAAGAAAGGGAAATTGAGTCTGAGGTATGTCGGACCATATAGAATCATTCAGAGGATAGGTGAGATGGCGTACAAGCTTGAGCTACCGCTTGAAATGTCACTAGTTTACCCGGTGTTTCATGTGTCTATGTTGAAGAAAGTAGTTGGAGACACGACAGTCATTGTTCCGGTTGAGACTATTGAGGTTAATGAAGGATTGACTTATGAAGAGATTCCAGTTTCTATTATTGATCAGCAAGTTCAAAAGTTGAGACATAAGGAAATTGCCTCCGTAAAAGTGCTATGGTGAAACCAACAGGTTGAATAGGCTACTTGGGAGGCCGAGGAAGATATGATGAAAAAGTACCCTTATTTGTTTGAATAGCTATGTAATCATTCTATGAAATTGTTCCCTATGAATTATGTATCAACCGTATAGCTAATGTTAAAGGTGTTCCTTTTTGGTAGTATACTACTCGTGAGGCCACGATTGGCATTGTTTTAATGTTATGTTGCGTCATTGGTTCATGTATATGTTGTTAGAACTGGTTTTGGTGATTCTCTGGCAGGTGGTCAGGCCCAATTACAAGGGAGACTCTGCCAAAATTTCTGAAAAGTTTTGGAGTTAGTCAAATTTCGGGGATTGAAATGTTTGAAAAAAGAGTCGAGTTATGTTAAGTATTTGGGGTCTGACTCTACTCCTCATTTGAGGACGAATGATCTTAAAGGGAGGAGAATGTAAGGCCCCGCAAAAATATTCTAATGATTTAAATTTTATAGTGCGCCAACAGTATTTGGGAATAACGTATTTGAGAATTAAAGGATACCTATGGGATAGATCCACATCATGTTGAATTGATAATGGATGTTTAGGGTGTGTTTGAACATACTAAGGTGTTTTGGGAATGGCAAAAATTTATGTGGAACAAGTTGGGCACATTAAGTGGAAAGGATGTTTCAATTGGTACAAGTCCCAACTTCAAATGAATAGAACTACCACAATATAATGACTTAGGTAGTGATCTACATATCAAATTAAATCCCTTTAAATCTAGTTTCCAACGCATTAAACCGTTTGTCATTTGGCTATGTATATAGAAAGTTATAGATATTTTACTGGACATGTGTCATATGCGCGCCCAGATGGGCGGCCGCGCATTTTTTAGAGTTTCTGCCTCAGTGCAAGGCTAATGCGCGGCCGCGTATGTAGGAACTCATTAAATAACCCAAGGCCGGGTATAGAGAGGGGTTAAGTCATTTTGGCTAAAAATCTGATATTTTTAGAGTGAGAGAGAGTGTCCTAGAGTGAGAAGGTGTTCTTCAATAATTGTTCTTCAATTCTTGCTCAAGTTTTGGAAGATTAAGAATGGAAACTCACTAGGTCTTCATCCTAGAGGTAAGATTCTACACCCCTAACCCTCAATTTCAAATTTTGTCTAGAAATGGGTAATTAGCAAGATAATATTTGGGCATGAGAGTTGTTTATTTTACATGCATGTGTTATCAAATGGTCTAGGAAGATTGTTGAGCTAAAAATGGTAAAGATTGGGTTGTGGGTTGATGGAATCCTCCATAAAAGGACCTTAGAACCTTAATGCACACCTAGTGTTTGATAAAATACTCAAATGAGCTAGAACCATGAGCATCTTCCTAATTTTGGTTCAATTTGTTATATTTCTACAATAGATTGAAGTTGCTAAGAATTCTGAAACATTTTAGAGTTTAAGGAAGCTCGATTGAGGTATGTATGACTAAACCCCTTCTTCTTAGAATCGAATTCCACGGTGTTCATGTAATTGAATTAAGACCTTGATCATTATTGAATTGGCTATTCCTAATGTGGTTGTGTCAAAGGATATATGTTCAATATTTATTCTAAATGTTTATCATGTCATCTTGCCATTTGAGGATACGTTCAAAATGTGAAATATGTGTTAGAAATGTTAAGACTTTATGTCAAGATCGAAATAAAGGTTGTTATGCCAAATTGTATGAAAAGCCTCTATGTGCCTAAGATTCCCAAATTGTTGTGTTATGTGAAATTAACGTCTTGAACGGGAAGCCTTATTGTTGTTGATAATGATTACGATAATGATATTTGAATGTGGAAAAGGGGACTGGAATTATGAAATACGGCCAAGAACCAAGAATGATTTTGTCATCTTGATTACTAGTGCCAATGAATCGAAAGAATATGAAAGAATTATAATGTAAGATAATTGAAATTGTGGTTATGGTTGATGTCTCAAGTGAGATGGCCTAGCCGATCGGGCCGTGATCGGACTCCATGCCGCACACATGGTGGTAACTGTGCTGGAAATGATAATTGAAATTGTGGATATGGTTGATGTCTCAAATGAGATGACCTAGTCGATCGGGTCGAGATCGAACTCCGTGTAAGAACACGGTGGTATTGTGGATTGTGGCATATGGAACTAAAGATTACCCAACCTAATAAGATGGAAAATAACTTGAGAACTTATGTGATCCTTAATTGAAATTGCTAAGAATTCTGAAATATTTTAGAGTTTAAGGAAGCTCGATTGAGGTATGTATGACTAAACCCCCTTCTTCTTAGAATCGAATTCCACGGTGTTCATGTAATTGAATTAAGACCTTGATCATTATTGAATTGGCTATTCCTAATGTGGTTGTGTCAAAGGATATATGTTTAATATTTATTCTAAATGTTTATCATGTCATCTTGCCATTTGAGGATACGTTCAAAATGTGGAATATGTGTTAGAAATGTTAAGACTTTATGTCAAGATCGAAATAAAGGTTGTTATGCTAAATTGTATGAAAAGCCTCTATGTGCCTAAGATTCCCTAATTGTTGTGTTATGTGAAATTAACGTCTTGAATGGGAAGCCTTATTGTTGTTGATAATGACTACGATAATGATATTTGAATGTGGAAAAGGGGACTGGAATTATGAAATACGGCCAAGCACCAAGAATGATTTTGTCATCTTGATTACTAGTGCCAATGAATCGAAAGAATATGAAAGAATTATGATGTAAGATAATTGAAATTGTGGTTATGGTTGATGTCTCAAGTAAGATGACCTAGCCGATCGGGCCGTGATCGGACGCCATGCCGCACACATGGTGGTAACTGTGCTGGAAATGATAATTGAAATTGTGGATATGGTTGATGTCTCAAATGAGATGACCTAGTCGATCGGGTCGAGATCGAACTCCGTGTAAGAACACGGTGGTATTGTGGATTGTGGCATATGGAACTAAAGATTACCCAACCTAATAAGATGGAAAATGACTTGAGAACTTATGTGATCCTTAATTGATGTTTTAGTATTGTTTTGAAGCTCTTATTGAACTCATGACTGTTTCCCCCTTGTATTATTGTCCATTCTATTGAGATGGTATTTTAGCTTTACTAGTACTATTCGACGGTACTAACGTCCCTTTTGCCGGGGGTGCTGCATCTTTAAATGGATGCAGGTGGTTACATAGAAGACATTGTTGATCACAGTTAGTGGTACATCATCATCTTCTTAGCAGAATCGGTGAGTCCCATTTCATCCCGGGGTCATATATCTTTAGTACTTTGTGTATCCTGTTTGAGCTATAACCGGGGCCTTGTTGCCGGCAGTATCATTGTACTCTTCTTTATCTATAGAGGCTCCGTAGACATAGTGTGGTTTGTGTATTGGTGCTGGAAAAGTTAAACTATGCTATGTTGTGGTTGTATTACTTGTCCATTTGAGACTTTAAAAATGATGAAACTTATGGCAAGAAATTGGTAATTTCAGGCATGACCACTTTATTTTGTAATTAATAAAAACATATATTCTCTTTATTCATGAATGAGTTGGGTAGAAGGAAATCTAATAGGCTTTCTCGGCCGGGTTCACTCAGTTGAACGCTAGTCGCGCTCCTCGGTTTTGGGGCGTGACAGATATCCCAAGGAATAGTGGATTGGTTCTAGAGACATTCACCATGTCTTTGCCAATAGATTGCTTTTTATGCTTCCACTAGAACCGAAGAATTATATTCATAGGAAACTCTACAACTACCAAAAGTGAAGAATTTGGAAAGATATCTCCGAAGATTATATTTCTGAAATTTGCAACAATTACTGCACTTCTTTTTAAGAATTGGTTTATATGTGGATTTTTTTCTGATAAGATTGTAATAAGAAAAAATAAGATGTATATAGGAAAAGGTTACCTTACTTAACAAGAAGATCAAAATGATAAGAAGTGGTAAGGGTGGCGAATATGAATCTTCTCTTGTACAAATATAATTAAAATATGATCTTATTCATCAAACAACTGCCTCATATATGCCACAATCTAAGGGAATTACGGAACGAAAGAATCGAATATTAAAGGAGATGATGAATCATTGCTAATAAATTCTGGTTGTGGGGAAAAGTTATTTTTACGACTAGTCGAATACCCAATCGAGCGCCTCATAGTAAAATAGAATCAATTCCATATGAAGAATTTAAAGGAAGAAATCTCAACTTGAATAACTTCAAAGTGTGGGAGTCGTTGGCTAAGGTACAAGTAATTTAACCCAAAAGGGTAAAGATACTACCGAAAACTGTTGATTGTGTTTAATTAGGATATGCCACTAATAGTAAAGCATATCAGTTCCTGATTTACAAATCATAAAATTTCAATATTCATATCAATTCGGTGATAGAATCAGACAATGCTAAAAAATTTAAACACGCACACACACACCTTATAAAATAGAATATGAGTCGTCTAGTGAAGGATATAAAATACCTAGGGAAGAAACAAAGAAAAAAATAGTCCTAATGAGGAGAATTCAAATAGCAAACATCAAAGGACAACTACTTCCTTTGGACAAGGTTTTCTGGTATTCTTGTTGGAAAATGAGCCTCAAGCTTTTAAGGAAGCTATGTCTTCTCCGGAATCATAATTTTAAAAAGAGACAGTCAATAGTGAGATAGAATCACTCAATATCAGTCAATTTATCACAATCTGTGTGTCCGCTATCAAGATAGAAACATGAGAGGGCAACTCCATGGAGATAGATACATATCAACACGATGCACAATAAAGACCTCATGCCATAACAATAACAATATCATCATAACCGCACGGCAAAGGCCTCGTGCCATAACATCATCAACACCACAACATCCGTGCAGAAGAGACCTTGTGCCAACACCAAAGCAATCTGCTTAATATGGCCTTATGTGCCATAATCATAACAATCCTGAAAGTACAAGAGGGGGTGAATTGACAATTTTTATTTTCAGTATTCTAAGTAGTTGACTAGTTTACCAATTAGTCGACTAGAGATAAGAAAAAAATAATAATAATGCAGAAATAAAGTACAGAAAATAAAGACACCAAGATTTTTATACTGGTTTGGATTCAATGTGAATCCTACGTCCAATCCCCTTGAGTTGCAAGGGTGATCTCTTTCAGTATTTGAAGTATCTCGAGTAGAAGTGGGTTGATGTAGCTTTACACCAAAAGCTTAGTTTCTATGTCACTTTTCCCTTGTTGCCTCACCAGTATTTATCTCTTTTTCTTCTCTCACTAATTACACAGCAGATCTAAAAAGAAGTACAATGCTTGTTTGGAGTAGAATAAAAAGAATGATAATAGTTCGTTCAAAGTATATCTGCTTCAAGCCTCGAACATATGTATAAATACTTCGTGAGGCCTTCTTGATTCTTGATTCTTGATTGACGTGAATCTTGAGAGATTTCAAACCCAAGAGAATTGATCCTTGAACCGAATCGCAAATTGATTCTTTCCAAGAATAAGGTTAGGTTCCCGTTGATCTTCCTTGAGTTGTGTCCTTGACAAGCTTTTCTTCCGCTGGGCAGATCTTTCGTTACTTGAGTGATTGATGATGGATCCCTGATTTCAGGCTTTGACGATCTCCAGTGTAGAACTTTGCACTCTTATTTTTCTTTGATTTTTGGACCTTCCTATACTAGCTTCCGTCAATTATCTATCAAATCATTGATTGATTCTTCTTTCGAATTTCCGCTGCTTTTTCCTTTTTCATAGCTAGTCATTGATACTTTTCCTTTCCTTTGTTTCTGTTGATGGATTGTTTCCCCTAGTCCATGCTTGAATGATAGGGAGTCTTTATTTGTTTGTTTTATTCCTTATGATCCTGCACCAAATGTGATATATTATTTTTCATCATTGAAACTCCTATTTAACAATCTTTCCCTTTTTGATGATGACAAAAATAATATATATAAACAACAGTTTACTTCCCTATTGGCTTGCTCAGCTGTAGTCGACTCCCCCTCAACAGGTGCTGCATATGCTTCAGTCGACTTCCCCTCAACAGGTGCTACTATTTGTCCTACAATGTTTGACTATCTTTTCTCCCCCTTTTTTTGACATCAGCAAAGAGGGGATATGCATATATATATATATATATATATATATATAGTTGAAATTAAGTAGAAACATGTACATCATAGGAAAATATTTGCAAATTATAGGCATGCATAGTTTAGCAAAAGTAAAGAAAGTATCCAACGATTGGTTATCCAGTCCAAAATAGCAAAATGGAAAAAACAATTGTTTGAAACATCCGCAACTAACGACGCAAGAAATAAGTGAGAGTGTTTCAAATCACCTCCTTTAGATGCTCAAAGTTGGCATTAGCTAAAACTGTCACCCCATCAATCATGTCATATACTTCCTTGAAGGCTTTGACTGCGTTTTCTACAAGTTTGAGAATTTTGACCCTTATCTTTGAAACATCTGACCCAGTCTCTTTGGAGATGGCATGGATATCCCCAACCATTGAATGAGTTGTAGCAAGAAGGTCCTTGATGATGGTCAACTTGTTGTCAATAGCAATCAATTTCTCTACAAAATCAGGATCACCCACACTATGATGGGAAGTAGAGGCTTTGATCTTAGAATCAGGCTGAACATTCTTGACTTCACCTTCCTGTTTCTTCACCCAGGAACCCTTAGTACACACATACCCCATATTGGCAAAGGCTCTAGAGTTGTAGGACTTTGAAACATAGACAAAAGGGTATTTTGAGATAGATATGTTGTGGGCTTCCAAGATTTGGGTGATAGCCATACCATAGGGCAGACTGGTGGGATCATCAGCACTTTCAATCATGAAGTTTATGACCCATGAGGACAGTTTAACCTTAGGTTTGGTCATAAGACAGTAGACAAGAAAGGTGTCTCGTTGAGAGAAGGTGGAGAATGAGCCAGTGCGAGAAAGAAGAGTAGTTGCAACAATATTAGCCAGAACTCGGGTTTCAAAACTAAATTCACTGGACCTAACTGGTTAGGAAGGGATTCAGATGGACACTCAGCAATACAATATTTTGCTTGATCAAAAGAAATTTCAAATTCATCAGGCCGAGTATTTTTGAAAAGCATGGGAAAGCCAGAGCACTTACACTAAGAAATTGAGTCAAACATGGCACAATCAAGGACGGTGTGTTTCCCTAGAACTAAGGATTCTAACTTATCAGGTTTTCTAGAATGAATATTGCCATAGAACATTCTCACTAACAGTTCATAAACTTTGGGAGGGGGTACATAGAGGAATTTAGACCATCCTTGAAAAACAAACAAATCTTTTACCTTACAATTGAGGGCCTCCATATCATCAAGATCGATTACTCTGTCGTGAGAAATGGGCTTGTCTTTGAGAGCAATAAAGAAATCCCTATTTGGGGTATCCCAGAAATTGAGATCGGACTCTAGAGAACTCGAGAGGTCTACTTTGGATTTCTTGGTGGTAAAAGATTCAAGGGGGTATTCCATGGGCCTTTTGCCAAGAGCTTTTTATCCTATTCGTAGAGAGTGGCCAGATGGTTCTGCCTGAGAAGAGGCAAACCCTTATGAGCGGTCAGACCCTAGGTCTACTTGTTTTGGAGGCTGATAAAAGGGTTTTCTCTTAGAATGAGTACTTTTTCTAATGGATTCAGAAGGAATCTTGGAGTGTTTAGCCATTGGAGAATTTTGAAGAAGGGTTTCTGAGCGATAAGAACAATTAAGACAAGGGAGGATGGTTCGGAGATTAAAAAAAAAGTATTGTGACGGTTGAGTGCACAAAAGGAAAGGGTGTCAGTTAAGGGTCATGATGATTATTTTCCTTTCTTGAAAGCTGCGACTGATGGGAAAAGAGAGGTAAATCGGAGGCACTTAATTAATGTGTACTTACTGAGAAAATAAAACTGAAAACATTAGATACGCAAGAATTAAAATTAATGCTCTTTCTGTCTTCCTTATCACCTGCAAGATCAGCATCTGAAAAACCTTCAAGCTTAAAATTGTTAGAACGTGGGTACCATAGTCCATATGATATAGTTCCGATGAGATAATGAATTATTCTCTTTACTGTAGCCAGATGCGATTCCTTAGGAGCTGACTGAAACTTGGCATATTTAAACACATTGAACATAATATTTGGTCGACTGGTAGTCAAGTAAAACAAAGATCCAATCACTCCACGATATTTAGTTTCATCAACTGGATTTCCTTTTTTGTCCTTGTCGAGACTTGTTGATGGGCTCATTGGTGTACCAATTGCTTTGGCACTGCTCATGCCAAACTTTTGAATTAATTTCTTTATATATTTCATCTGGCACATAAAAGATCCTTCTTCAGATTGTTAAATTTGAAGTCCAAGGAAAAATGTAAGCCCTCCTATCATGCTCATTTTAAACTCACTTTGCATCAGACTAGCGAATTTCTTGCACAAAAAAAGGTTAGCACTTCCAAATATAATATCATCAACATAGACTTGACTAATAATATTACCTCCTGATGATCTTTTGATAAATAATGTAGTGTCTACTTTACCTCTTGTAAAGCTATGGTCAAGTAGAAATAAGCTAAGCCTTTCGTACCAGGCTCGTGGAGCTTGTTTGAGTCCATACAGAGCTTTAGTCAACTTATACACGTGGTAAGGAAATTTCGAGTCTTCAAAACCAGGACGTTGTTTTACATACACCTCCTAATCAATAAATCCATTTAAAAAGCACTTTTGACATCCATTTGGAAAAGTCTAAATCGTTTGGAGGATGCATATGAAAGAAGAATCTGTATAGACTCTAGTCGAGATACTGGTGCAAAGGTTTCATCGTAGTTGACTCCTTCCTGCTGTGAGTAGCCTTGGGCTACTAATCTGGCTTTGTTTCTCACAACCTTTCCATCTTCATTTAGCTTATTTCTGAAAACCCATTTGGTTCCAACTACAGTAGTATTTGCAGGCTTAGGTAATAGTTCCCAGACTTGATTTTTTATCAAATTGATTGAGTTCCTCCTGCATTGCTTGTACCCAGCTGGTGTCTTTTAAGGCTTTCTCAACCTTCTTTGGTTCGATCTGAGAGATGAGTGCTACATTTTCCTTTCTCTTGAGAGATCCCCTGATTTTCATTCCTTCAGTTGGATCTCCTATGATAAACCTCTGAGGATATTCCGGTTCACTTCTCCACTCATTTGGATGTGTTGCAACCGTAAGAGTAGTTGACTCCTTCTATGATTATGGTTGATTATTGACAGGTTCATTAGTCGACTCTGTGACACCGTGTATTATTAGTCGACTTTTATGATTTTCTTATCTGTGATGTTTCTTGGTTGATATCTTCATCAGCTGCAATAATTTCTTTCTCGGCCGTAGTGTTATTTTCATCAAATATGACATGTACTGATTCTTCTATAGATAAAGTACATTTATTATAAACTCGAAAAGATCTACTATTTATGGAATAACCCATAAAAATACCTTCATCACTTCTTGGATCAAGTTTTTCAAGATTGTCCTTACCATTGTTGTGGATGAAACACTTGCTGCCAAAAGGATGAAAATAGTGGATAGTTTACCTTTCCATAATTCATATGGAGTTTTCTTCAAGATAGGTCTTATAAGACATCTGTTGAGAATGTGGCAGGCTGTGCTTACTACTTCTGCCCAAAAATGATTTGGCAGGGAATGTTCCAATATCATTATTCTGGCCATATCTTGTAGAGTTCAATTTTTCCGCTCAACTACTCCATTCTGTTGAGGTGATCTTGGAGCTGAAAAGTTGTGAGTATATCCTTGATCATCGCAGAAATCTTCAAATGCTCTGCTTTCAAATTCTCCTCCATGATCACTTTGGATGGTTGTAATAAGGTACCCTTTTTCTCTTTCAACTCTTTTATAGAAAATCTCAAAGTATTTCAAAGCTTCATCTTTATGAGATAAGAAAATCATCCATGTAAAACGTGAGTAGTCATCAACAATAACAAAAGCATATCATTTTCCTCCAATGCTAGTACTGGGTCCAAATAAATCCATGTGAAGAAATTGTAAGGGCTTGGTGGTAGACACAATGTCTTTGCTTTTGAAGGAGTTTCTGGTTTGTTTACCAATCTGACATGCATCACATACATGATTTCTAGAAAAATTGAGTTTAGGAAGACCAATAACTAAATCATGCTTGGAGAGTTTCTCAATTAGATGCATGTTTGCACGACCAAGTTTCTTATGCTACAACCATGGATCATCAGATATAGATGCTAAGTAGATGTAACTATCTTGATTTTCAATGTCATCAAGAATGTAAATATTTCCATACCTTTTTCTTGGGAGTATTATTTTACCTGACTCGTCTTCAATAGCGCATCATGTTTTTTTTAGAATTTAACTTCCTACCCTGAATCACAGAGCTGACTTATACTCAGGAGATTATAGTTGAATCCATCTACAAGATATACTTCAGTAATATCACAGTTGTTATTAAATGGAACTGTGTCGGTGCCAACTATCTTTCCTCTTGAATCATCACCAAATTTGACACTTCCTCCATTTATCTTAGTAACTTCTTTGAACAGGTTTTTGTCACTTGTCATGTGACTGGAACGAACACTATCTAAGTACCATTTTCCTTTGTGACTCTTTCTATGGTGTTCCTGCAAAATACATTTATCACTTTTTTTAGGTACCCAAGCTTGCTTGGGTCCTTGTTGGTTAGTTATACTAAGATTAGGATTATTTTTGGGTTTCCAAATCCATCTTGTAACATTAGATTTACGAAATCGACAAAAAAAATATTTATGTCCATTTTTGTTAGAGTAATGACACATAGGAGTTGGTTCAGTTTTTGATCTACCACTTGTGTTAGTACCTGTGGACTCAGTTCTAACCAGTCATTTTCCAGTTGACTTGTAAGTCGCCTGGTTAGACTTGACAGAACTGTGACTGGTGGACTTGCGCATGCCATTAGGTTGCATTTGCAATTCCTGAACTTCATCTTGAAGTACATCTCTTTCGATTTCACACACTTCAAGCTTAAGTTCCCAGTATTTCTTTTCCCTATGGAGTCTCCTTAGTTCATTCATCATTTTTTTGAGACTCTTTTAGGGTAAGGTCAATAATATCCTGCAATTCATTACATCTATCACAGTTATAAGATCTTACCTCGCTTGTTTCACCTCGTGCCATGAAATAATTTTTAGTATCTTCTTTGCATTCATCATCTGATGCATCTTCATCGGTCCAGCAGCCCAAGTATCTGTTCATGTTGTTTTCCAAAATGGTCATGAAGCACATGTTTGCTATTTCTTCGTGTTCTAAACTGTCTTCATTACTCCATATTCCGAAAGATTTATTTTTATTGAATCTTCTGGAGACCTTTCTTTTAAAATCTGAGCATTCAGCTTGAACATGACCATACCTTCCATACTCATAACATTTTCCATCATTCTTGTCTTGTTCATTGTATTGCATGGTTCACCTGGGTGACATCCTTCCCCTTCTTGTGTTTCTATATCTTCTCATTAAACCATCCATGTTTCTTGATACCATGGAAATCTCTTCTTCAAGAGCTTCTGGTTTGTCATCAATATCATTTTCAAGTCTTTCAATTGTAGATTTGAAAGCAACTATTTTCTTCATGGTTTGTTTTCTTGAGATGTGTTTTCTTGAATGCTATAAGATCTCCTCGTAGTTCATCATATGAAAGTTTGTTTAGATCTTGAGATTCGAGTGCAACTACTTTTGTCTGCCAAGTAGTAGGTAGACTCCTTAGAATTTTTCGAACTTGATCGCCACTTGAGTAGGGTTTACCAAAGACTTTTATATCGCTAATGATTTTGTTGAACCTTGCAAATATTTCCTCAATGGATTATCCTTCTTTCATCTAGAAGAGTTCATGATCATGAACCAACATGTTTATGTGAGTTTCTTTCACTTTGTCGGTTCCTTCATAAGTAACTTCCAGTTTATCCCACATTTCTTTGGTTGTATCACAGCTTGAGATTTTCTCATACTCCTCTCCACTTATAGCATTATAGGGTAAATTTCGTGCATTATCATTGACATGAACAACTGCCATTTGCTCGTCTGTGTATTCATCTATATCTTCCGGATCAGGGGGTGGTTGAGCTGCTGCTGGTAGTGGATAATTACCCTTTTTGATAACGCACCATACTTTGGCATCATAGGATTTTGCATATATTTTCATTCGCACTTTCCAGTGAGAAAAGTGTTATCCATTGAAATATGGTGGCCTAACTTGCGACGTTCCTTCTTGAAAGAATGCTCCAATAGTTACTTGGTTTGCCATGATCTTATCTCGCAAGCTGTTAAGCAAAAAGTGTGAGACTAACTCTGATACCAATTGAAATTACAAGAGGGGGGTGAATTGACGATTTTTATTTTCAGTATTCTAAGTAGTTGACTAGTTTACCAATTAGTCGACTAGAGATAGGAACGGAATAATAATAATAATACAGAAATGAAGTGTAGGAAATAAAGACACCTGGATTTTTATACTGGTTCGAATTCAATGTGAATCTTATGTCCAGTCCCCTTGGATTGCAAGAGTGATCTCTTTTAGTATTTGAAGTGTCTCGAGTACAAGTTGGTTGATGTAGCTTTACACCAACAACTTAGTTTCTATGTCACTTTTCCCTTCTTGGTACAATGCCTCACCATTGTTTATCTCTTTTTCTTCTCTCACTAATTACAAAGTAAATCTAAAAATAAGTACAATGCTTGTTTGGAGTAGAACAAAAAGAGTGATAATGGTTCGTTCAAAGTATATCTGCTTCAAACCTGGAATAGATGTATATATACATCGTAAGGCCTTCTTGATTCTTGATTGACGCGAATCTTGAGAGATTACAAACCCAAGGGAATTGATCCTTGAACCAAATCGCAAATTGATTCTTTCCAAGAATAAGGTTAGGTTTACGTTGATCTTCCTTGACTTGTGTCCTTGACAAACTTTTCTTCCGTTGGGCAGATCTTTCTGTTACTTGAGTGATTGATGATGGATCCCTGATTTCGGGCTTTGACGATTTCCAGTGTAGAACTTTGCACTCTCATTTTCCTTTGATTTTGGGACCTTCCTATACTAGCTTCCGTCAATTATCTATCAAATCATTGATTGATTCTTCTTCCGGATTTCCGCTGCTTCTTCCTTTTTCATAGCTAGTCATAAATACTTTTCCTTTCCTTTAATTCCGTTGATGGATTGTTTCCCCTAGTCCATGCTTGAATGATAGGGAGTCTTGATTTTTTTATTTTATTCCTTGTGATCCTGCACCAAATGTGATATATTATTTTTCATCATTGAAACTGCTATTTAACAAATCCAAGATATAAATTTATCATAAAGAAGACATATGCTCACAACTCATCAATAAGGTACACAAGGACATAATATTAATACAGTACGAATGTGTGCTCAAGATGTGAAAAATGACTATGACTAAATCAATAATAGTAAAAATTCCAAAATAACCCATCTCGGATAATTATGAGATAATAATCCTAAACATTATCTCTAGCATGAAAGGATAAACTCATGTAGTCATACAAATGATTAAACATATATCATGTAACGCATGCAATCCAAACAAGACATATAAGAAGCATAAAGTCTAATCCGGTCATGAATCATGCATAGCACCCACATATACGCCCGTCACCTCGCATATACGTCGCTTCTCACATGTCACAAATAGACAAATAAGTTCAAATCCTAAGTGTTATTCCCTCACACAAGATTAGGCAAGATACTTACCTTAACAACCCAAATTAACCTTTTAGAATTGCCTATCCCTTAGAAACTACCTCCGGTCGGCTCGAATCTAGTCAAAATTACTCAATAACCTCAAATAAAATTATAAGAATCAATTCCAAACTATAAATCTTCAATTTTTAATCAATTCTCAAATGTCAACAAAAATCAATCCGGGCCCACATGTAAAAATCCTAGTCATGGGATAGATTCTGATTGCCCATAACATCACGAGTCTAAATATGTATTTAGATTCCAAAACCAAGTCCAACCATAGCTCAAACCCCACATTTTCACTCTCTTATGTTATAGGAAAAATCTCCAAATTTCCCTTAGAATTTCATGTTTTGGGTGTTAATAATCCATGTAGATTCTTGAAATAATACCATAAATAAGTAGAAATCACTTACCCCAAATTCTTTTATGAAAATCTCCAAGAAAAAATCGCCCTTCTCCAAGTCTAGGTTCAAAGTATGAAAAAATGGGCTAAAATCCCGAATATAACACTTAAATGTACTGCCCAGGGGTACTCTTCGCGAATACGGCACATGTCTCGCGTTCGTGAAGCACAAATGCTTTTGCGTAGAAAAAGACCCTTTGGGTTTGCAGAACCTCCCTCACGAACGCGATGAACAAGTATGCCCCACTATGCAATCGCGACCAGGCCTTCGCTAACGCAAACACCAATCCTCCCGCTCCCAGGTCTCAATTGTGCACGCGACCTTCCTGGCGCGAACACAAAGAGCAAGTCCACCAACCTTCGCGAATGCGACCCCCAGGCGCGAATGCAAAGAATTAAACCTCCCCAGCATCAAATTCCTGTATCACGAACGTGAGGCTCCTCTCGTGAACGCGATGAACACCAAATACCAACAGAATCAACCAACTTCAAACTTGCTCTAGGTGGTCCGAAATTTACCCGAGCCACTTGGGACTCCGTCCAATCATACCAACAAGTTCATCAATATTGTCCGGACCTATCTAAAGTATCCAAACACATACAATAATATCACATCAACGAATCAAAGATCAAATCAAAAGTTAAACTTCTCTTAAGTTCAAGAACTTCAAAACTTCCAACCAAGCGCCCGATTGAAGCCTAACCAATCCGGATTAGTCCAAACTTTAAGTTTCAAATGACAAAACGAACCTATTCCAAGCTCTAGAATAAAAATTCGAATTCGATATTATCAAAGTCTACTCCACATCAAACTTAGGAACTCTCCAAACCTTCAAATTGCCAACTTTCGGCAAATGGAACCAAAACATTCTAGGACCCTCCAAATCTAAATTCGAACATACGCTTAACAACTTGTTTGGATTGTTGTTACATATCATTTCATAATGTATCATATTGTATTGTATTGTATTGTTTGATGAATACAACGTTTGGATAGATTGTATCGTTTGCCAACGTTTCATGATGTCATGCACCAACAATATGAAAAATAAACATGCAACATTATTAAGAAAAAATATGATACGGAGTAAAATTATTATACAAAAAAGTAGGATAAATGATAAAATATGATTATTTAATAATAAGGAAGGGCAAGATGGAAGAAAAAAGCAAGGAAACGGCGTCACCACACCAAATCCGCCATTTCATAAAGTGACATTTTTCGTAGTTACGAAATGATGGATTTAACGATACGATACAATAAAATTTAAGTAACAGTCAAAACAAATATTGTATTGAGAGTAACAATACGATACAATACAACAGATAACAACCATCCAAACAAGATGTAAGTCCAAAATCACCATACAAACTTTTGGAACCATCAAATTATTAACCCGAGGTCGTTTATACAAAAGTCAAACCTTGGTCAACTCTTACAACTTAACCTTCCAACAATGTTCCAAACCTCCTTGTAACCAAACCAACCATCCTCGCAAATCACAAAACTACAAACAGGCATAAGGAAAATATTAAATAGAAAAATGGGACTCAAATACATAACACAACCGACTGAGCCGTTACAAGAAGTTATGTGTGAGACACACTTCCAAGAAATAAGCGAAGGTCTCATATGTTGTTTCTCTGTATTTAATATAAATTATATTTTTTTTGGGGGGAGGGTGGCGGGGAAGGGGAGAATTATGATTCTCTTTTTCAAGAAGCGAAAAGTTCTCTAACATTTAGAACCTCTCTGAAGTATTTTGAAATTAAACAAAATTTTTGGGACTTTTTCAATTGTTGCGTCTTTTCTCCCTTTTCTTTTATTATACATAACAATTATGTTTAATAATTTAGTTATACATAAATTTTGATTCATCCACATGAAGTAATCTGAATCCAATTTCCTTCATTCACATAAGATTGGACATACATTTTTTTGCCACAAAACTCAAATAAAAGCAGACGGAGGACGGGAGTAGGAGTAACGGTATGTCGGTATAACAATCCAAATGGATGAAATGCGACCTGAGAGCTCATTAAGTAAAATAATTGATACTCTCTCCGTTCGCTTTTACTTGGCACGTTTTGATTTTTCACGCCCCTTAAGAAATAATAAATGAAGTGCATAATTTACCATGATACCCATATTAATTGATGCATATTTTAGTGAATTTGAGAAAATGATTTGAAATAAGTAATAAATAATGTGGGTATAACAAGAAAAAAAATTATCTTCTCTAGTAAAGTTGAACGGAGGAAGTAGTTTTTTAATCCACTATTTTTGACTAGCTAGTTTCCAAGGCCACTAAGCCCTTTAAAAAAAGGAGTAAGAGCAGCCATAAGAGACTGAAGAAAAACTCTTTGAAGAGGAAAAAAACACATTTAAAACAGTTGATAGCCCCATCAGCCGTGGCACAGAGGAAAAGCGGCCATTACACAATCTTTCAGTAGTCCATTATATACAACAATGGACTTTGAATAACTTGATAATAGTATATACCCCTCCGTTTCACTTGATGTGACAACATTTGAATAGGCACCGAATAAAAAAAAAGAAATATTTACTATTTTAAAATTTGTGATCTAAAATAACCATAAATATTTATATGACTATAAATCATGTTATTAAGAGTAAAATGTGCAATTTAAAGCTAAATTGTTTTAATATTAAAAGTTATTATTCTTTTTAAAACATGCTAAAAAGAAATATTGTCACATAAAATAGAATGAAGAGAGTAATATACAGTGTACATTCATATTAAATTTAAAAAAAAATTGACTTTTGCGATTTCCTGGGCTATATAACACTTTAATACTATATGCTTTCTTTTTGACCGAATATGATCTATGTTAAGTGAGATGTTTGAGGGTCAAAGTGTAGTAAATATAAAAATACGTAAAAGACTAGCAAAACTAAGAAAGTGCATTAACTTCTAAGAACAAGGTAATAGCTAAATAAGACAGATCTAAAATTTGAAGTTTATGAGTTCTTATAAATATTTTAAATTAAGACTTCAACAATAATTGAATTCGCAGTTACATATTTTATAAATATTTACTTAGTTTCTTAATATATATATATATATCGTAAGCCCATAATCAAATCCTTACATCCATATTTACTAAATTCACGTAAGCCCATAATCAAATCCTTACATCCGCCCCTGGGCCTAAATCGATGCCTCAGTATTCTTTTTAGTTATTTTGACTACAAGGAGAGGTAATTCGTCGCAAGTTCCCCAATTAAGGGTCTTGAGGTAATTTTAAGAACACTATGCATTAAACAATTAGGCTGCTGTCGACGAATTTTGAAACGGAATAATTTGAGCCCGGAGCCATAAATTTTAATATATCAACAACAAATATAGGGATTACTCTATTTTATCCAAATTGCCAACTCGTTGTTTGCTCCTTATGTTAATTGTCATTCTACTTTCCTAGGCAATTTTGGTGTTTTAATTTTCTAATTTTATTTAAAGCCTGCAGAAATAGGGGTGAATGTCGGGATGGAGCCTTTAGGTTCGGCTTGCATCTGAATCCAATGTTTTTTACATCGGAGAAGACATACAGTCACCAATATTTTAACCAATATTATATCTTAATTTATAATTTTAAAAGTATAATAAAAATTTTATTAGTCGAAACTATCAAATTTAATGCTGTATTCGCTCTCGCCAAAATAACTTTTGGAATCAACTTGAATTAAAATAGACATATACAATATTAAATAAACATTTTGAATATAAAATAATCAAATAGGAATTCACCACAATTT
This sequence comes from Nicotiana tomentosiformis, assembly GCF_000390325.3. Lineage (NCBI taxonomy): Eukaryota > Viridiplantae > Streptophyta > Magnoliopsida > Solanales > Solanaceae > Nicotiana > Nicotiana tomentosiformis. The sequence goes on along the minus strand of NC_090821.1, from coordinate 18,199,552 downwards.
CTTGTCCTTTTTTATTTTAATCATCTTTTGTTTTTTTCCCCTTGTTCTTTACAACTTAGAATGCTCGAGTTCCGTTTTTCAAGCAAACCAACACTATCAAACTCTTACGAACAAGTACCAGTGTGAAGAAAATGACATACTGAGGTTTCCACACATGGGAAGATGTTTTTATCTTTTATCAGCCATTTTAGCTACGATTTCACTGCCTGTCTTTAAGCATTTGGTATTGGTTGATCCACGCAGCAAAGAGGTGTTAGTATACAGTTGAAGTGGGGTAAATTTTATGAGAGTACCCGAACTATTGGTAAAATAATAGAGTAAATGTAGAAAATATGGATAATTGGATGGATATATTGGAGTTTTTCAATTCATATGATATAGTTTAAAGGGAAAATGGCCCAGTTTGCCCCTCTACTATGCAAAACGATCAAATTTTCCGTTATACTTTCGGTACAAAATTATCATTCGCGCATCCAGAATTTCAAGAGAATGGATACACCACTATCTTTAATTAGGAATATAGACATTTGGTTTGGCTATATAATTAAAATTTTATGATGAAAATTATTAAGTTTGAACTATAACTAATACTATTGTCACAAAACTCATCATTCATTTTACTATTGTTCTTGACGAGTTTTCATTCTTTGGATGGAAAAGATCAATAATAGCATTGTAAAACGGTCGAAATAGATTTCGACTTTCGTACGTCTGATCGAGTTCGAAAGATAATAGATCGAAGTGAGACCCCGAGATAGGTTCCGAAGATGGTACAAACAAGCTTCGAATCCGAAGGGCTGATCAATGTCGAGTTCGATATCATTGTCAAGCTCGAATCCAAATCGAACTATGATGCAAAATAAAGCTATCAAGCTTATAATCCAGAGACCGACTAACATTGACCCCGAATCAATTCGAGAGCTCGAGTCAGAATCGAGCTCGAGCCAAGATCGAGAGCTTCAGTCAGAATCGAGCTCAAACCAAGATCGAGAGCTCGAGTCAAGATCGAGAGCTCGCAGACAAAAGCCGTTGCAATCCCACTAGGGAGAATCTTGGCAGGAATTGTGGAAAAGCTGATTTATCGTGGGTCTCCCACTGAGCATTTCTAATTATGTTTAGAGCAAGATCCCTCTACTATAAAGGGCATGGTTATCATTTCTGTAAAGACAAGTTTTTTCATGCTTACATTGTAATCAAAATACTATATTCTCCCATAGTAAAGAGTTGTTCTTTCAAGCATCCTAAATTGATTCCACTTGTTTAGTCCTAAAATTCATCTTCCTTACAACCTTATTTATTTTGCATTCTTTGCAATCCGTATTTATATTTCTATTTATCCTTACAATTTGTATTAAGTTGCGCCGCATATCCTTAGAACTATGTACAAATTCAACTCCATCCGTTTTTCGGGTAAACAGTTTGGCGCCCACCGTGGGGCTAAGGATAGCAGTGGTTATTTGATACGAATCTGAAGAAACACACTGTTGTGTTTTGCGCTCGATTCCGAAAATATCTTGGATTTCGGATTAGCAACGACTAACTACCAATCAAATGGCTTCACCAATCGACAACGGAGCCAGTCTTCAAGATGAGAACAATAACTTGACACCCAGTACCGAAGGCCACTTGTAAACGTCGTTGGAGCTCGAATCGGAGTTCCAATAGATATCAATTCGCATGTAGCCATTGAGGCGAACCTCCATGCTGAACCCGAGAATATCATCCATAGTGGCACTAGGTCTACAGCTCGAGATACCCATAACGTTGAGAAAAACGGCGTTAGCTTGTATATGATTTTCAAAATGTTGCAAGTCCAACAGGCAGCAATAGCTCAGTTGTAGAGCCAAATCCAGCTACAAAGCGGGCCGGAGCCCAGTTCACCTCGAGAAATCACCCACAGAACGGAGCCAGCCATGGTGAAGTCAAATGAGCAAGAATCGGGAACTACTCCCGAAATTGCTAAATTGCTCGAGGAACTCACAAAGCGAGTCGAAGCCAATGATAAAAAAGAAGAAACTTATAACTCTAGGGTCGATCAGATCCCGGGAGCTCCACCAATGATAAAAGGGTTGGATTCAAAAACATTCGTGCAAAAACCATTTCCCTCGAGCGCAACCCTGAAACCAATCCCCAAAAAATTTCGTATGCCCGAAATTCCCAAATATAATGGAACGACCGATCCCAACGAGCACGTCACTTCTTACACGTGTGCTATCAAAGGCAATGATTTAGAAGACGATGAAATCGAATCTGTGTTGTCAACAAAATTCGGAGAGACCCTCTCAAAGGGGGCAATGATTTGGTATCACAACCTACCACCAAATTCCATAGACTCGTTTTCCATGTTAGCATATTCTTTTGTGAAAGCACATGTCGGCGCCATAAAAGTCGCAACAAGGAAATCGGACCTCTTCAAGGTAAGACAAAAGGATAACGAGATGCTGAGGGAGTTCGTATCTCATTTTCAAATGGAACTAATGGACTTGCCACAGTCACAGACGATTGGGTTGTTCAGGCTTTCACTCAAGGTTTGAACGAACGAAGTTCGACGGCTTCACGGCAATTAAAGCATAACCTGATCGAATACCCAGCCATCACGTGGACCGACGTGCACAATCGGTACCAATCAAAAATTAGGGTCGAAGATGATCAATTGGGGTCTGAACCCGCTGTTCGAAGGGATACTAATCGAGAATCAGGTCCGATCGGGGATCGATACCAACCGTACAACGGAAGCCACAGAGTCAGTGAATCGAGACACAACCTCAGGAAAAATAACAAAAGAAGTGATCGAGGTCAAGGGTCCTGGGGGCTGATGAACAGAAGTAGGTTCGATAGGCCTGCCAGATCTAAGGAAGCACCTCGGTTATCGGAATATAACTTCAGTATTGATGCATCCGCCATCGTTTCGGCTATCGAACGCATCAAAGACACTAAATGGCCTCGACCCATGCAGACCAATCCTGCCCAGAGGAATCCCAATCAAATGTGCGAATATCATGGCACTCATGGCCACAGAACGGAAGATTGCAGGCAACTAAGAGAGGAATTAGCCCGGTTATTCAACAAAGGGAACCTTCGAGAATATTTGAGCGATAGGGCGAAGAACCATTTTAAAAATAGGGATTTCGGCAAGCAAAACAAACAAGAAGAACCACAGCACGTCATTCACATGATCATCGGCGGCGGCGATACCCCTCAGGGACCAGTGCTTAAACGCACTAAGACATCGATTGTGAGAGAAAAGCGATCTCGAACTCAAGATTACACACCCATAGGAACTTTGTCCTTCAATGATGAAGATGCAGAAGGGGTCATACAACCTCATAACGATCCACTGGTAATATTCGTACTCATGAATAAAACTAAAGTTAAGCGTGTGTTGATTGATCCAGGTAGCTCGGCCAACATCATCAGATTGAAGGTTGTAGAATAGCTCGGCTTGCAGGACCAGATCGTACCCGCAACCCTGGTTCTAAACGGATTCAATATGGCATGTGAAACCACCAAAGGCGAGATAATTCTACCAATAAACGTGGCCGGAACCATCCAGGAAATGAAGTTCCACGTGATCGAAGGCGACATGAGATACAACGCCCTTTTCGAAAGGCCATGGATCCACAACATGAGAGTTGTACCTTCGACCCTATACCAGGTCCTCAAATTCCCAACATCGAGAGGAGTCAAAACAGTGTACGGAGAACAACCAGCCGCAAGAGAAATGTTCACCGTCGAGGAACCGAAACCAATATCCTTGCCTTCGCCAGTAAAGGGATCGGGCTCAAAAGGGGAACGAGATACCAAATAGCAATCACAGATATCGGATTTGACCCAATCAGATAACCAGAAGATCGAAGAAGATGATGATCAGAGGATCCCTCGATCCTTCGTGATTCCCGATGACTCCGACGCCACTAAATCAATGATTGAGGAACTGGAGCAAGTCACACTAATCGAGCACTGGCTCGAACGGAAGGTATACCTGGGAACGGGGTTGAGCCCCAAACTCAGGAAGAAACTTATTTAATTTCTTATCGATAACATTGATTTCTTTGCCTGGTCCCATTTAGATATAACAGGGATCCCACCGGACATAACGATGCATCAACTAAGCTTGGACCCTAGGTTCAAACTGGTGAAGCAAAAGAGAAGACCTAGTCCGAGGTAAAGCACGCATTCATAAAGGATGAGGTAACCAAACTTCTCAAGATAGGGTCCATTCGGGAGGTGAAATATCCCGAATGGTTAGCCAATGTAGTTGTAGTGCCTAAAAAAGGGAACAAACTTAGAATGTGAGTGGACTATAAGGATTTGAACAAAGCATGCCCCAAAGATTCTTTTCCGCTGCCCAACATCGATCGCATGATCGATGCCACGGCCGGTCATGAGATCCTCACTTTTCTCGATGCCTATTCCGGGTATAATCAAATCCAGATGAACCCGGAAGACTAGGAAAAGACTTTATTTGTCACCAAATATGGAACATATTATTATAATATGATGCCCTTCGAGCTAACAAATGCAGGGGCTACTTACCAATGCCTAGTAAATAAAATGTTCGAAGAACAAATAGGTAAATCAATGGAAGTTTATATTGATGACATGCTAGTTAAGTCCCTGCGCGCAGAGGACCATTTGACCCATTTGCAGGAAACGTTCGAGATTTTGAGGAAATACAACATGAAGCTCAACTCCGAAAAATATGCTTTCGGGGTCGGTTCTGGCAAGTTCCTCGGCTTCATGGTGTCAAATCGGGAATCGAGATTAACCCCGATAAAATCAAGGCCATCAAAGATATCACCATCGTGGACAGCGTGAAAGGTGTACAAAGGCTAACAGGATGGATTGCATCCTTAGGCCGATTTATTTCGAAGTCATCAGATCGAAGTCATAAATTTTTCTTTCTACTCAAAAAGAAGAACGATTTCGCTTGGACCCCGGAATGCCAATATGCATTAGAGGAACTAAAACGATATCTATCGAGCCCACCACTACTTCACACTCCAAAAATAGACGAAAAACTTTGCTTGTACTTGGCAATGTCGGAAATTGCAGTAAGCGGTGTCCTAGTTCGGGAAGAGCAAGGTATGTAATTTCCCATTTATTATATAAGTCGGACCTTAGGAGAAGCAGAAACTAGATATCCGTACCTAGAAAAATTGGCATTTGCACTGATGAGTGCCTCTAGAAAGTTAAGACCATACTTTCAATGTCACCCCATATGCGTATTAACCACTTACCCGCTTCGTAATATTTTTCACAAGCCCGAACTATCAGGCCGATTGGCCAAATGGGCCGTCAAACTCAGTGGGTACGATATCGAATATCAACCCCATACGGCCATCAAGTCTCAAATTTTAGCAAACTTCGTGGTCGATTTCACGCCAACCCTCGTACCCGAAGTCAAAAAAGAACTCTTGTTGAAATCAGGTATGTCATCGGGGGTATGGACCCTTTTTACAGACGGGGCTTCAAATGTGAAGGGGTCTGGGCCAGGCATAGTTTTAAAGCCACCCACGGGTAACATTATTAGGCAATCTATTAAAACTACCAGGTTGACTAATAACGAGGCCGAGTATGAGGCCATGATTGCAGGTCTCGAGCTAGCTAAAAACTTGGGAGCAGAAGTCATTGAAGCCAAATGCGACTCTTTGCTAGTGGTAAGTCAAGTAAACAAAACCTTCGAAGTTCGAGAAGATAGAATGCAAAGTTATTTGGACAAACTACATGTCACTTTGCACCATTTCAAACAATGGACTTTACAGCATGTTCCACGAGAGCAAAACAAAGAGGCTGATGCACTTGAGAATTTGGGATCATCGGTCGAGGAAGGTGACTTGAGCTCGGGGACTGTCATTCAACTCTTGAAATCCGTGATCGAAGAAGGTCACGCCGAGATAAATTCTACGAGCTTAACCTGGGATTGGAGAAATAAGTATATTGAATTCATAAAGAACGGAAAGCTCCCATCGGACCCTAAAGATTCAAGGTCCCTACGGACTAAAGCTACTCGATTCACGTTGGCTTCAGATAGAACTCTATACCAAAGGACGTTCGATGGACCATTGACAGTATGCTTGGGTCCAGGAGATATCGATTACATCCTACGTGAGGTACACGTGGGCACTTATGGGAATCAGTCTGGTGCCGATCCATTAGTCCGAAATATAATCAGGGAAGGGTATTATTGGATCGATATGGGCAAAGATGCGAAGGAATTTGTTCGAAAATGTGACCAATGTCAAAGGTGTGCACCAATGATCCATCAACCCGGAGAGCAAATTCACTCAGTCCTATCCCCATGGAAATTCATGAAATGGGGAATGGATATCGTCGGCCCTCTGCCATCGACCCCAGGTAAAGATAAATTTATTTTATTTATGACTGACTATTTCTCTAAATGGGTTGAAGTACAGGTGTTCGAGAAAGTAAGAGAGAGAGAAGTTATAGACTTTATCTGGGATCATATCGTATGTCGATTTGGGATACCTGCCGAAATAATATGTGACAATGGGAAACAATTTGTTGGCACCAAAGTGACGAAATTCTTCGAAGATCACAAAATAAGAAGGATATTATCAACATTGTATCACCCCAATGGGAACGGACAGGCCGAATCAACGAACAAAACTATCATTCAAAACCTAAAGAAGAGGCTGAACGACGCTAAAAGAAAGTGGAGAGAAATCTCACCCGAAGTCCTTTGAGCATATTAAACAACGTCAAAATCTAGTACAGGGGAAAACCCATTCTCCTTAGTATATGGGTCTGAAGCCTTGATACCAGTCGAAGTCGGCGAACCCAGTGCCAGATTTCGATACACAACAAAAGAATCAAATAAAGAGGCTATGAACACTAGCCTCGAATTATCAGATGAAAAACGAGAAGCTGCTCTCGTCCAATTGGCCGCCCAAAAGCAACGAATCGAAAGATACTATAATCAAAGAACCAAGCTCTGCCATTTTAAGTCCGGGGACTTAGTGCTAAGGAAAGTCACCCTCAATACCCGAAATTCGAAGAAAGGAAAACTAGGACCGGACTGGGAAGGACCATATCAGGTTCTCGAGAACGTCGGAAAGGGATCATACAAGCTCGACATTATAAATGGTAAACAACTATCAAGCAATTGGAATGTGTCACATCTAAAATGATACTACTGCTAAGGTACGACCCTCCCATATTCATTTACATTTCAAAACTAACCCTTGCAGAAGTCCGATTAGGAGCTAAGATGGATACTTCAATACGAAGCCTTAGATCTGAAAGCACGTGTTGCATTCTTTTTCCCTTAGACCGATTTTTATCCCAAATGGGTTTTTCGGCAAGGTTTTTAATGAGGCAACCAATGATCATGCTGCACTTACAACAATATCTGAGGCCTCTTTACAATCAACCTCGAATACTGGGGGGCATTAGCCCTCAAATATATCAAGTTCGGATGCAAGAAAGTTATTTCGCAGCAACGGGGTTCCAATAGGAAAAGTTGTAAGAGCCAAATGGTCAAAACGAACCATGCTCATGTAGTTGGCCCGAACCCAGACGCGAAACATGAACACATGTATAATGACTTGCAAAGAAAGTTCTCCTCTTTACCGACATCTTATATCTAAGAAAGATTCCTCTATTTGGAGATTTATTACGCAAACAGAATTAAGATAAACTCGACCACTAAGCCTACGAGCTACTTTTATTTCGAGTTCGAGCAAGCACTCACTCGACCGTTATGCCTACGGGCTACATTACTTCGAGTTTGAATCATACACTCGACTACTAATCCTACATGCTACATTTATTTCGAGTTCGAGCAAGCACTCACTCGACCATTACGCCTACGGGCTACATTACTTCGAGTTCAAATCATTCACTCGGCTACTAAGCCTGCGGGCTATATTTATTTCGAGTTCGAGCAAGCAATCACTCGACCATTATGCCTACGGGCTACATTAATTCGAGTTTGAATCATTCACTCGACTACTAAGCCTATGTGCTATATTTATTTCGAGTTCGAGCAAGCACTCACTCGACCATTATGCCTACGGGCTACATTACTTCGAGTTCGAATCATTCACTCAACTACTAAGCCTATGGGCTACTTTTATTTCGAGTTCAAGCAAGCACTCACTCGACCATTATGCCTACGGGCTATATTTCTTCGAGATCGAATCATTGACTCAACTAATAAGCCTAAGGGCTACATCACTTCGAGTTTGAATAGGCGTTCGCTCGATTATAGAGGCTACGAAGTCCAAATTTGATTAAGTTGTTTAAATCCTTGTGAAAACCTTCATAAGGCATGAATAAAGTCTTCACAAGACCGGAAACAAAACAGAAGCAAGTCGGCAAAAAAGGGTGATATTTCTATATACAAAATTTTTACATGATTGATTACAACATAAAAATTAAGGACTAAGCTTCCTGGTCATCCCCAGGAGCGGCCTCTTCTCTATCAGGCTCCCCCCCATTCTCGGATCCACTCTTACTCCCATCGCCATCATCATCGTCATCGGAAACCAAGGCTTCAGCATAGGCTTCGAGTTCTTTGGCCCTTTTTGTCTCTTCAGCGAGGTCGAAACCACGAGCATGGATCTCCTCGAGGGTTTCCCTCCGAGATCGGCACTTAGCAAGTTCATCGACCCAATGTGCTCGAGTATCGGCGGTCTCGGCTGCCTCTCTTGCTTGGACTTGGGTAGTTCAGCATCGGCCCGATAGACGGCCACGAGTGCATCCGCATCGGCCTTTGCCTTTTCGGCATCAGATTCGGCCTTGGAAAGTACAGAGGCCAATCGAGCCTCGAACTCCTCTATTCTTCTTTCTTGAACCAGACCCTTTTCCTTCATTCTCTGAAGTTGGGTTTCGGCCGATGATAACTGGGCTCGAGCAGTTTCTTTCTCTGCAACAAAGTTGTCCATACCTTTTTTCCACTACAAAGACTCCGCTTTTATCACGTCGACCTTCTCACGAAGCTTCCCGATCATCTCAATTTTTTGCTGCAACTGTGAGACCGAAAAATTAGCCATCGTTCCGGTATCAAGCCCATAGGCTTTTAAAAGTATTATTACCTGCTCAAACAGATCGGTCTGATCTAGGTAAGCCTTGACCAACTCAGCTCGGAGGTCTTTTATTTCCTGTTCCTTTTGCCTTAAGAGACGTTTTAAGGAGTTCCTCTCATCAGTAACCCGTTGAAGGCCGGCCTCGTATCGACGCAACTCGTTTTGGGACTGAGAACATGCTTCTCGATAAACTGCCGCTGCCTACAACAAACAGTCCGAACCGCGACGAGCAAGCTTGCCACGAAGAATCTCTACAATCGTTAACATATAAGTCTACTTTGGCACCACGAAACCCTGAGTTTTAGGTAAACCTTTACGGGGCCTTACATCCTCCCTCGCTTAAGATCATTCGTCCTCGAATGAGGGCCAAAATACGCCATTAGAAACCAATGTGACTCAGCTGCTATAACACACACCAATAACAGTTCCTAACTTTTGACAAACTCCCCAAATTTCCAAAGTTTTCGCTAGAGTTTCCCCTATAACTGGGCATATCCACCTGCCAGAGAGTCTCAGAAACCAACCCTAACAACATATAGATAAACCAACGGCGCAACATAACATAAAAACAATGGCAATTGTGGCCTCACGAGCAGTATATCACCAAAAAAGAACATCCTTAACATCAACTGTACAAATGCTACATAATTCATAGAAGGTAAACTCTTCATATTTTCATAGAACACAACTTTATAAATACATGATTATTCAAACAAATGAGGCTATTTCTTCTTCATATCTTCTTCGACCTCCTTGGTGGCCTCTTCAACCTGTTGGTTCTGCCATAGTACTTTCACGGAGGCAATTTCTTTATTTCTCAGCTTACAGACTTGCTCATCAAGAATGGAAATAAGAATTTCTTCATAAGTCAATTCCTTATTAACCTCAATAGCCTCAGTTGGAACAATAAGCGACGAATCTCCAACCACCTTTTTCAACATGGATACGTGGAACACCGGGTGCACTAAAGACATCTTTGGAGGTAGTTCAAGCTTGTAAGCTACCCGACCAATCCTTTGAATGATTCTATATGGTCCGACATACCTCAGACTCAACTTCCCTTTCTTACCAAATCACATTATACCCTTCATGGGGGAAACTTTCAAGAATATCCAATCATCTTCTTTAAACTTCAAATCCCTGCGACGCACATCCGAATAGGAGTTTTGATGAATCTGAGTAGTTTTCAACCATTCTATAATGATCTTAACCTTCTCCATAGCTTAATGCACGAGGTCTGGTCCTATCAATTACGCTTCCCCAATCTCGAGCCATCCAATGGGAGATCTACATCTCCTACCATATATAGCCTCGAACGGTGCCATCTAAATGCTAGCATAATAACTATTATTATAGGCAAATTCTATGAACGGTAAATGATCATCCCAGCTACCTTTGACGTCAAGAACACAAGCGTGCAACATATCCTCAAACATCTGAATAGTCTGCTCTGCTTGACTGTTGGTCAGTGGATGGAAAGCTGTACTAAGATTTACCTGAGTACCCTACTCTTGCTGAAATGTCTTCCAAACGTTAGCTGTGAACTATGCCCCCGATCAGAAATGATGGAAACTGGAGTGCCATGAAGCCTGACGATTTCTTTGATATACAACTGAGGATAATATTCCGTTGTGTCGGTAGCCTTAACAGGTAAAAAGTGTGCTGATTTCGTGAGTCGATCCACAATCACCCAAATCGAGTCGAGCTTGCAAGAAGTGCGAGGTAGTCTTACCACAAAGTCCATATTGGTCATCTCCCATTTCCATATCGGCATTTCTATGTTCTGTTCCAACCCATGGGGCCTTTGGTGTTAGGCCTTCACTTGCTGACATTTTGGACATCTTGCCACAAAGTCCACTACATTCCTCTTCATATCATTCCACCAATAGAATTCCTTAAGATCATGGTACATCTTTGTAGATCTCGGGTGCACGGAATACCTAGAAGTGTGAGCCTCGGTCATGATTGTTTCCCGTAGACCATCCACATTTGGAACACATAATTTCCCTTGGTACCTTAGTGTGCCATCATCCATGCCAAGAGAAAAGGCCATGGTCTTATGTTTATGAATACCCTCCTTCAATAGTACCAACAATGGGTCGTTGTATTGCTTCTCCTTGACTTTCACAACAAGCGATGATCCAACCCTATTTTGCACAATCACTCCTCCTTCACTAGAATCCTCAAGACGAATTCCCAAACTATCCAAACGATGAACCTCCTTGGTCAACGGCCTTTGATATGCCTCTAAGTGAGCCAAACCGCCCATAGATTTCCGGCTAAGAGCATCCGCTACAACATTAGCCTTCCCTGGATGATACAGAATATCGATGTCGTAAACCTTGAGTAACTCAAGCTATCTTCTCTGCCTCATATTCAATTCCTTCTATTTGAAAATGTATTGTAGGCTTTTATGGTCCGTGAATATATCCAAATAGACCCTATACAGATAATGACACCAAATCTTCAATGCAAATACCACCGCCGCAAGATCTATGTCATGTGTTGGATAGTTCTTTTCATGATTTTTGAGTTTTCTAGAAGCATAAGCTATCACCTTGCCATATTACATTAATACATACCCAAGCCCGATTCTTGAAGCATCACAATATACCACAAACGCATCTGTACCGTCTAGTAGAGTCAACATTGGTGCCGTAGTGAATCTCGATTTCAACTCCTAAAAGCTCCTTTCACAAGTATCTAACCATTAGAACTTAATCGCCTTCTATGTCAATTTAGTCAACCGAGAGGCAAGGGTAGAGAACCCCTCCATAAACTTCCTGTAATACCCAGCTAAGCCCAAGAAACTGCGAATCTCAGTTTGGGTAGTAGGTTGATGGTAGGCAATAATCTCGTGTTTTAGTCGCTTATTGCACTGTAATTTACTGCACTTTAATTGAGTTTAAGCTTTATTCACTAGTGTTCTACACTAATTGTGTATTTTATGCATTGTAGGAGGATTCCAAGCTATGTAGATATTAAGGAATGAATTTGAGCTATTTGGAGCTTTGAAGTCTTAGTAAAAGCCCAAGGAATTAAGTCGGGATCGCGTTCAGGGGTCGAATACCACGTCTGGATGTCAAAAGCGAAGCAAAAAGCCAAACTCTGAGAATAGTGTACAACCGCGGCACATGGGGCGGCACGTGGCACACCGCACCTGTGTAAATTCCTGCTCCTGTAAAAGTGCAAGCTCTCTGAAGTTTCTTGCTGCCCCGCCAAGTGCGTCGCCCCATGCGGCACGCATGTATAAATTTTACGGAGTAATTGTCCTAATTCACGTAGAAAAATGTGGTTTCGTATGGGCCCGACCCTACTTGGTATAACTACACGTAAAAATGTTATTTTTAGGACTTTTGACAGATCTAAGACCTAAGGAGTCTAAGAAGGAGGTGGAGAAGTGAAAGCACGAGGGATTCATCATTCAATCCTCACTGAAGACAAGAGTTTGGATTGTTTTATGTTTTTCTTTATATTTGTGATGAATTACTCCATATCTATGGAGTAGTTCTCTTTAGGGATTGATGGATTTGGTGTATTGATAATTGTTTATGGATATTAACTCTATTTTTTATGCATTGAATCATTTTGGGTGTTTTAATTGTTGCATCTATATTCAGATGTTCATGTAATCGAGAGAGGCATAACTTGTGATATCTTTGCATTATCTTGTAGGTTGAGTTCATTAATTCTTCTTAGTAATCGAAAGAGGCTAGTTGAATCATTGATAAACCTAGTTAGGAGGATAATCGGAAGAGGTTATCCTAAAGACCAATCCACTACGAATTCTTGCATATCTTCACCGAGCTTAAATTGGTTCATATTGTGAGGTTGAGACTTAATCGAGAGAGGAGTTTCTACTAAATGTTTGAACTAGAGTTAAATCCCAGACATTTATCTTGCACCTATCCAATCAACCCCTATTTTTTCCCATTTATATCTTCCTTGCTTACTTTTGTTTGATTGTCATTAGTCAATTAGCTCTAGATTCTTAGTTAATTTTAGTTTTAATTCACATAATTCTCAAACGTTGATCATATTGGATAGCAATGTATCTACAAACTACAATAATACTGTTTAATTCAAATCCTTGTGGATACGATATTATATTATACGATATTCGACTAGCGAGCATATTTAAGTGTGTGTTTTGCGCTCGTCAAATTTTGGCACCGTTGCGGGATTGGCAATCAATAGTGTTTGAAATAGTTTATAGTGCTAATTCAGGATTTTTTCTTTTATTTTATTTTATTTTATTTTTCTCTTTTTACGTTTGGTGTTCTTTGACTGTGCGCAGGCTGCAGTTTAAATTGGTGCATAACTCGATCTTCTGGGAAGGAAGTGCTACCATACGAACTAGAAATTGAGAAACAACTACGACATCTGAGGAAGGAAAAAAATCTCTGTGAGAATATAGAAAAGGTTGGGCAATCCTGAACCAAAGAAATTATGGCGGGAGATGATGATAATGTTGATTTGGCTGCAAGAGAGGCATCCCAACAAAGAGAAAAAGCTGCAAGGGATGCCGAGGAAACAGGTCTTTGGAATGCACAACTTGTCTATGAGGATGACAGGGCTAGGAGAATTGTTTAGAATCAACCTTTGGGGGCTAGAATACCACTTGGTGATTATGCTAGACCGGTCTACAACCAAGGTTTATCAAGTATTAGACCACCTCCAGTGGCTGCAAACAATTTCGAATTGAAGCAAGGGTTGCTCCAAACTCTTAGGAATTGTTGTGTCTTCAGAGGGAAGCTAAACAAAGATCCAAATACACATCTAATGGACTTCGAGGAGATTATGAACACCTTTCAATATAATGGTGTGTCACAAGATGCAATGTGCTTAAGGGCATTCCCCTTCACTCTCAAAGATAATGCAAATAAATGGCTTAGAAATTTGCCGCCAAGGATTAATTAGAACATGGGAGGAGATGACCAGAAAATTTCTTGAAAAAGTTTTCTCCTCAGCTAAGACGGGCAAGTTTAGAAGAGAAATCCATAACTTATGCCAGAAAGAGACTGAAACTGTGTTTGAAGCATGTGAGCGGTTCAAGGAATTAGTTCGAAAGTGTCAACATAGTGGAATTGAACTCTGGATGCAACTCCAGGATTTTTGGGTTGGGTTGACACCGGTCTCACGTAGAACATTGAGTAATGCAGCTGGAGGCTTTTGATGAAAAAGACACCAGAGGAGATAGTCACTATTCTCGATGAATTGTCTGATGATGCAAATCAGTGGCCCTCTGAAAGTGCTGAAAGAAGAAGGGCGAATGGTGTTCACTGGGTTGATGCTAACACATCTGTGCAGGTACAACTTGATGCCATGGCGAAAGAGATAAGGAAGCTGACCTTAGCTTCCATACAAAGTGAGAATCACACAGCGTGTGATATATGTGGAAGAGGACACCCTACTCATGAGTGTCAGGCCTCAACTGAGGAAGTAAATGCTGTGGGAAATTCTAACTTTAATGCAATGGGTCAGAAGCACCCCGATTTTTCATGGAGTTCACTTGGGGGTACTTCAAATGCATGGAAACAAAACAACTCCAGAATCCAGGGAAATGAGCTCCAGGCTTCCAAAATCAGCAAAGGCAGCAGTTTCAACCTCAACAATCCAATCAGCCTGGGCTAGAAGATATGATGAAGTCCTTTATTGTCAAGACAAATGAGAGGTTAGATGCTCATGATGCAGCTATCAAAGACCTTGGCACAAGGCTGTGAAAGTTGGAGAAACAAATGGGACAAATTTCCACCATATTGTCTGAAAGGATCCCAGGTACTTTGCCAGCTGATACTAAAAGAAACTCCAAGGAGACGGTAAATGCAATAACTCTAAGAAGTGGACAAGTAGTGAAAAAGCCCACCCCTATCCAAAAAGAGGTGGTACCTAAAAAAGAAAGTGGGGAGCAGCTGAAAAATGAAGTTGACAAGAAGAAGAAAGGTAAGAAGGGAACTGAGAAAAAGAAGAAGGAAGAGAATTCAAGAAGGGATGAATCTTAAGAGAGCAACCACATGCCTGCTTTACCTTTTCCCCAAGCGCTTTATGGAGAGAAGATGGACAAGCAATTTGAGAGATTTCTGGATATGCTGAAATAAGTTAATTTAAATTTGCCATTCAAAGAGGTGCTCTCTCAAATGCCAGCTTATGCAAAGTTCTTGAAGGAAATACTAACAAAGAAAAGAAGGATAGAAGAAACATCAGTAGTCAAGCTCACAGAGCATTGTAGCGCAATCTTGCAAAACAAACTCCTACAAAAGTGTGGAGATCCAGGGAGTTTTACTATATCTTTCTCGTTAGGTACTCTTAATTTTGATAAGTCTTTGTATGATTCTGGTGCCTCAATTAATTTAATGCCTTTGTCTATTTATAGGAAACTAGAGAATGAGCATGGAGAGATAAGGTCTGCACCAATATCTTTGCAACTAGAAGACCAAAAAACTATAATACCCGAGGGGATAGTGGAATATATCTTAGTTCGGGTAGATAAGTTCGTATTTTCAGTAGATTTTATAGTGGTGAATATGGAGGAGAACATAGAGATACCCCTAATCTTAGGAAGACCATTCTTAGCAACGGGCAGAGCAATTTTAGATATACATGATAGAAAACTCATGCTTAGAGTGGGTGAGGAAATGGTGACTTTCGAGATGAATGTAGAAACGGGGGTGAAGAAGAAGTAGCCAGCTACAAGTGTTGAGTGAATACTGAAGAGCTCTAAAGAAAAGTCCGCAACGAGTGGAAAAGATAAGCGTGGGGTGTACCCCAAGAAGGCTGAGAAGAAGTTGTCCGCATTAGATGTGCACATTGATTCGGGCATGTGGAATGGAGCCCAACTTTGACTCAGACCCCGACTGAAAATTCAGGGAAGTTTTCTTCACCTTATGCTTTTTAATTGTGTGTCATGGGGACATGCTACAACTAAAAGTGTCGGGCCGGAAAAATTATATGTTGTATGTATCTGTGTTAGTAATTTATTATTGTTGTTTTAGTAGTTAGAGATAGAAAAATGAGAAAAAATCATAAAAAAAATTGAATTTTTGACTTTTCCCGACGATGGATATCATTCGACGGGTTTCTTGAGGGATTAAAGTTAAAAGGAAAAGACAAAATGATTTTCTTTTGTAGTTAGTGTAATAATTCCCCTTGGTTTTTCTTTGTGTTGCGGTTCTTTTCCAAGGTTTTATTTGAACCAGGAGTAGTTAGTTTTTGTTTTGTAGAATAGTAGCAAATTGTGTGCTGTGTTTTGAATTGAAAGCAATATATCTTGACTCTATTATAACTTGAGAATAGTGAGTGCTTTAGTTGTGATGCTTAGGCTCAGTCTTTGAATCTTGCATAAACACTTTAAATTGTATAATTTTAACTTTGCTTAATTGCTCTTACTAGAGTGTATTGATAGTCCAATCTTGAGTGAGTTAGGTGCCATGTGAGTACGAGGTTTTGTGTATTCTGTGCTTGCATTTGATGTCTAGAACTTGCCCCGTGTGTTTGCAAAGCGAAATAGTAGTTTTGTTCAGTCTTGAAACTGATTTAGACGTTTCTTTGTTTAGCCAGTTATATGCTTTTACTCACCCAATTATTATGTATCGTAGTTAACCCTGTTGAGCCTGTAATCCTGTTTATTTGGACACCACATTACAAGCCGTACCCATTTGGTTGAATTGACCATCTATTTGAACCTTATACCTCTCGTGAGCACTTGAATTTGTTATGAACTTTGTAAAAGTTGAAGTGTGGGGTGGTTGGTTTGGCTTTTGAGTTAAACTAATGAAATAAGGAGAAAGGTACACTGTATTGAAAAAGTAAGAGCCACTTGAATTGAAAGAGGAAACAAATGTTGTATGATTGTGCAAAATATTCGACGATAGTGGTAAATATTGATGTAATTGTGCTTATAAGTTGGGAGTTAATGTATATTAATGTGAAGGGGGAGTATGGTTTGACACAAGTGTGGGGTTTTAAATATTAAATTATTTGTATTAAAGTATTTAGGGAGGTATAGTCACTTTTATATCTAAATGTATCCTACCCATCCTGCAGCCTACATTACAATCTATTAAAGTCCTACTTGATCCTTGACTGAATGGGCTCGATTAGTTAAGTAGTACGCTATGGGAAAGCCTATGGTTCATCGTTTGTGGCATATAAATGTTGTTTCTGAGAGTGAGTGAACTCTTTCTATCTTGAGTTCCTAATTGTTTTTAATTTCTATTGTGTGTGGAACGACTCTCTATTGTGGTGAGGGCACTTGATTCATGAAGGAAAGGTAAGGTCGTTGACCTCTGTATTAGAGTGTCATGACCCAAAATCCCTCCGAAGGAGTCGTGATGACACCTAGTCTCTAAAACTAGGTAAGCCTAACATTGACTGAAATAACAACAATATTTAACTAACATCGAACAATTTTCGAAATAGAAATCTTTATACAAATTTACAATCCCAAAACCGGTAGTACAAGTCATATGCCTTTCTAGGATTAATTATACATAATGAAAAAATCATTGTTCCGGAATAAAAATAAACAATGGAAATAAATACAATAGAAGGTGACTTCGGAGCCTGCGAACGCCCAACAGGTGTACCTTGAAGTCTTCAGCCACACTAAGCATAATTTTCAAAACCAACCCGATCCAAGGTACCTGGTTCTGCACAAAACAATGTGCAGAAGCGTAGCATGAGTACACCACGGTGGTACCCAGTAAGTATCAAGCCTAACCTCGGTAGAGTAGTGACGAGGCCACGTCAAGACACCTACCGAAAATATAAACCTGTGCAGGATATGACATAAATCTAACAAGGAAGGAATATCAGAGTAATGCCAATAGCAGAAAGAAATCAAATTACAATCAATAATAACGATAAGAGGAACACGAATGGCAACGAAAAATAACCAAGTAATTAAACAACAACATAATGGGGTACGAATGAAGTATAAATGTGCTGATGTAGGGAAAACGATGTCAACACAACCAATCAAATCGTTTCTAATACACAATTCCAACAATTCCAATGCTCGTAATCTCATATCATAAATCCCAACTTCCAACCCTTTAACACACATGGCACCTTGTGCTGACAACTTTCCATCTCACTTTGCATGGCAAAAACCACATGCTACTCGGTACATAATATCCGTGTCAAATGCTAATTAAGATGTTCCAGAGATTTTATTTATTCATCACAAGGTAAAATTTCAGTTTCTAGACCAGGTAGGAAATCCATGAGAAAGATGATTTTATTTTAGAAATCATTTGAGTGAAGAAAAATAACATTTCTCAAATAAAGTTACAACATTGATCAAACTATTGAATTTAATATAGAATTTACTAAATTAAATTATAATAACAATTCCTTTTGAAGTAAGATAAAAACCTCAGACAGGTTAAGGGGATTAAGTTGAGAAATTAATTGAAATAAAATATAACAACTATTAGAAATAGTAAATACCGAAATATACAACGAATTTTAACCTAGAAGTCACGCAGGGTATCATGATATTAATTCTTTTATTTTAAATCACCATATTACTAACAACTCAGCAGGGCAGGCGGTAATGACTCAACGTAGAATATTCACCTTGAAAATCAATTTACCAAAATAGAAGTACTAGGAAAAAGAGTTCAGGAAATGACGACAAGGCAGCAAGTTAATGACAATAACTAAATCTTCAGAATCTCGTACGAAGGAACTAAAGCCAATACAATAAAACAGGGGATACAAAGTACACAAATATGTTGCGGCGTGCAACCCGATCTCACCATATAATATCAATATCATACTTCACCCTTATTCCACCATATCAATTCACCCTTATTTCACCTGTTGCGGCGTGCAACCCGATTCCACCGTACAACATCAATATCATAACAATACATATAATATATTGCAGCGCGCAACCCGATCCCACCATATAATATCAGTATCATAATTCACCCTTCTTTCACCATAACAATTCACCCTTATTTCACCTGTTGCGGCGTGCAACCCCATCCCACCGTACAATCACAATGTCACAATATAAATATCCTCCCTTATTTCACCACCTCCCATATTTCACCTGTTGCCCCGTACAATAATTTAAATCAACAACAACAATTCAATAACTCAATTCACGGCAACAAAGGAACCACGTAAAAATCAAAGGAATACAACAACCTTTACAAAAATGACAAGAGACGTAAGGCACGTGGTAATTAAGCACGCAATTATAACAATTTGGACGTGTAGCAGATATGCACAGATTGATAGAGGAACTCAACAATTAAGAGGTAACAAGATAAAAAGGAAGACAATAACTTCAACCAAGGCATATAACGGCCAAATAACGAGCAAGAGGTAAATAAGTGCTAACAACATCATATAAAGCATGTAAGAGTAGCCTAACAACGAGATACCACATGTTATGACAATTTAATCAAAGGAATGGGAAGAGACTAAACAATCTAAACAGGTCAATGCCATATATAGACTGTGTACCCACTCGTCACCTTGCGTACATGGCTTTCACATAATAAGATAGCACAATCGACTCAATTCCTAAGGGGTAGGTTCCCCCACACAAAGCTAGACAAGACACTTACTTCAATTCGGCCAACTCAATACTCAATTTAGCTTTTCCTTTATCAATTCACCACCGCGCTCAATCTAGCCAAAGATGACTTAAATACATCAAAAAATGCAAGAGAAAACAATTTCAATTAACAAAGCTATGATCTTTATACAATTTATAAAAAGTCAACAAAGGTCAACTTCCCGGACCTGCACCTCGGAACCCGATAAAATTTACAAAGACCGAACACCCATTCCGATATGAGTTCAACCATACCAAAATTATCAAGTTGCGATACCAATTCGTCTTTCAAATCATCATTTTTCATTTTTGAAAGATTTTACAATTTTCTCCAAATTTTCCTTTAGATTCTCAAGAATTTGATGTTAAATCTAAGGTATAATCACAAAATATAATTGAAAATTGATTAAAGGCACTTACTCAATGATTTGATATGAAAATCCTATCTCACAATCGCCCACTCTCGGACCTAGGATTCAAAATATGATAAAATGAAGCTAAACCCCGAAATGGAAGTCTTAATACCAGCCTCAGATGTCGCATTTGCAACATCCAGATCGCAATTTTGATTCTCGCAAATGCGACAAAAGCGTCGCAAAGGCGAAGGCTGACCAGCTCTGCTAAGGTCGCAAATGCGACATAAGACTCGCAAATGCGAGCTCAGAGTTTTCTCAAAAGCGACAGTTTGTGTCACAAATGCGAAGTTGCCTAATCGAAAATGTGATGAAATAGTTCACAATTGCGAACTCCCTTATCCCAGCCCATCGTCGCAAACGCGAGAATAATCTCGCAAATGCGGACATCGCAAATGCAATGGAAGCCTCGCAAATGCGAGAACAGAGACACCAACACAGCTGAACCTTCTTCCAACACTGCAAAACGCATACGAAACTCATCCGATCCCTTGGGGCTCTATACCAAACATCCACACAAGTCGAAAAACATAACACGAACTTGCTCGCGCGATCGAAACATCAAAATAACCTCTAGAACCACGAATCAGATGCCAAAACACATGAAAATCACCATGAACTTCAAGAACTTCTAGAATCGCAACCAAGCGTCCGAACCATATCAAATCAACTCCAAATGACACCAAATTTTGCATACAAGTCCCAAATGAGATAACGGAGCTGTTCCAACTCTCAAAATCGCATTCCGACCCCGATATCACCAAAGTCAACTCTCGGTCAAACATCTCAATCTTCCAAAACTTCAACTTTCTAATTTTTTCCAAAATGCTTCAAATTACCCTACGCACCTCCAAATTCAAATCCGGACACACGTCTAAGTCCAAAATCACCACTCGCGCCTATCCGAACCTTCGAAGCTCCAATTCGAGGTTGAATACTTAAAAGTCAAACCTTGGCCAATTCTTTCAACTTCGAGCTTCTCAAAATGAGAGTCACTTCTAAAAATCCTTTTCGAACCACTCAAAAACCCGAACCGATAATGAACGCAAGTCATATTACACTGTGTGAAGCTACTTGTGACCTCAAAATACCGAACTGTATGAAATTTCTCAAAACGACCAGTCGGGTCGTTACATCCTCCCCCACTTAAACATACGTTCGTCCTCGAACGTGCCCGGAGTCGTTCCAAAGCCATCAAATCACTGCATTAGCTCACCATACTTACACTTGGGGGTGATTCCCCATCACCCAAACCTATGTAGGACTGACAACGCAATTTAACTGAGGATCTCAGTTCATCCTTAGTCCATATCCTTAGAACAGAACCCAACCCTCAACATATGAAACTCATCATCGGATCTGAATCTCGTATCAATACACTGCATAAACCTGATCAAGCCGAATCGAGCTACAATTCCAACCCAGGGTACAATCACATGATGTTCCACACAACTCAAATGACCGTAGTAATAACTTTCGACCACCATAGTTGTCCCATCACAATCTTGGCATCAGTAATACACTTCTCTTCAAATAATATTTTATTCCGGACCTCCACAATGCTGCCCATAATAAAGAAACATACGGGAACTCATAGCTACCCATGATGTCAACAAGTCAAGAAGCTCTCCCGTCCGTACACCAAGAAAGCAGCCTAAATGACAACTCATCACAGAACCACACAGATTCGCACACCACACGGTTCTTACACCCAACCAGCAATAACTTAGTTATGCAGTACAGATAGAAGAAAGCAAGGTATTGGGACTATCTAACAAGTACAACAGGTGTAACAAAACAAAAGTACAATTTCATTAAATCGTCTCATAGAGGGAATACAAAACACCATATAAACACAAGGAAAGGGTATCCCACATAACATCCGCTGCGGCGTACAGCCCGACCCCAAATATATAAATCCATATAGGTATACTCATTGAGCCAAAGTGCTCAGGTTCACTGATCACATGAATGCTGATATCAAGCACAATAGAGTGCACAAGTATAACTGTGGTAAACGAATAGAAATAGAATAACATGGAGGAAAACAAGCACAACTAAGGTGAAATGAACAAATCAACATCATGAGGGCCATCTTGCCCACATTGCCATAAGGCTTGAACGGAATTACAACATGCATGGAGAATAATCATACAACCTTACAGCCCATCACAGCATAAGAGAGTAGCACATAACATAGGCTAGGGGCACAAATAATATCCATTCTGCCCGGTAACATAACCATGATATCAACCTCACAAGAGTACCCAAACCTGATCCGATATAAAGTATACATTCCCTTTAGGCTTTCAAATAGTTCCCAAACCAAATTCTAATCATTCCTAAACAGGTAAATATCCTTCCAAAAGCCCATAGAAACCTGTCGATAATGTATGTTGTCAGTTATGCTATTCTCAACATTTATTCACAATCCGCAAATAAGAAATAGTCAGCCTATGAGGACATCCAGCCCCAAAACCTCAGGAATACCAAAATTTCCATACCCGAACTCAACTACGCTACTCGAATGGCTGATACATCACTCACACCCCATCATTATATTGAAGCACCCATCTAGATTTACTGGCCGCGTAAGAAAACCTGAACCACAAAAGACTCAAAACCCAGTAATCACCATGCCACTAGCAACACACCCGCAAACCAAAACTCAAGGTTCCTTCCTAAAATGCACGCTCTTCACATATGATATCCAATAATGCCAACATCCTATTAACTTATGATATCCATCCAGGAGAAAACCATAATGTACAACATATTCATTATGCCCATAGCGGACCACCGACTCAAGCCGTGGCCGAAACCATCGAGAACTCTCCGAGACCCGCCCGCATGCAACTAAGCCATCAGGACCGCATCTTCCCAACTCAACCGAGTCACACAAACCGTCCAACCTAAGAGTACTGCTATAAATGCCGGTAGAGAATTCCCATTTAAAAAGGACCAATTACTGCTAATCCATTTCTTCGAATACTCCTCGTCTTTCCTCTGGGGTAACACTTCTCCCTGTCGATACACAATGATCCCAACCAAAACCCAATGCAGAAAATCCTAGCACGAACCACGTAGCCTAGAAGCTCATAAACCACTGTATTTCCTCTGAAGCACCCTATAATGCCGCAACCAAGATGCCCACGCTGATTAGACCTCCTGTGAATCTGAAGTTGTTTCTCCTACTTCCTTTGATACTGAAATGTAGATCCATTAATGACGCAGAAACACCGCAAGCCCCCAACATCATCCCATGCAGGAGCTCAGACCTTAATCGTATGCAAATTTCGGGGAACCTTCCAATATCAGATATATACACATCTTAGGCCAAAACTGATGTAACACCTGACTCTGCAATCTGAATGCTGCTAGTAGACTCCCCCACTTGGTGCGAAGTCATAGAAAATAACATCTGATGATCTGCAAAACTAACCTTCACACCTCGTACAACACCAATCATAAGGTACTCCAAGTCATCTACTAAGCGCACGTCCATTCTCGTGACAGTCAAACTCGCTTTCTTCAGTTCCTTGAATAATAAATTGTACCTTCCACTGAGTAGAAATCCAATACGACCCACATAGTCTCTAACACTACCAACTATCTTCAATCAACATCCACCTCGTGACCCTACCTCAATCGCGACCACTACTTAACCAATTAAACCTTCCCAAGCTCGTACTTATCAACTGGATACCAGAACCCGCTGCACCCCCATGTGAACAACTGAAGAGTCTCTCAATACCTTTGCATTCTTAGTCTGGACGACACGTTGAGACAATGTTTGAGCATCTCTGGCTCCCTCGTAGTCTATCTGTAACATCACAAACTGCTGGCGCATAGTTGATACCAAAAGCGCAATACCTTACACGAGGGAATACAAAGGAATGTAAGGTATATGCTTCGAGCTGAATCAATATCGCATGATAAGGAATGAAAGAAGTGGAATTTCCTAATAGTTTTCGTAGCCTCTCGAAGATGAGTGCAGACATCTCCGTATCGATCCGCAAGACTCTACTAAACCTGCTTATGACTTGTAGCACCTATGAACCTAGGGCTATTATACCAACTTGTCATGACCCAAAATCCCTTCGAATAAGTCGTGATGGCACCTAGTCTCTAAAACTAGGTAAGCCTAACATTGACTGAAATAACAACAATATTTAACTAATATCAAATAATTTTCGAAATAGAAATCTTTATACAAATTTACAATCCCAAAACCGGTAGTACATGTCATAAGCCTTTCTAGGAGTAATTATACATAATGAATACATCAGTGTTCCGGAATAAAAGGAAACAATGGAATTAAATACAATAGAAGGTGACTTTGGAGCTTGCGAACGCCCAACAGGTGTACGTTGAAGTCTCCAGCCACACTAAGCATAAGTCTCAAAACCAACTCGATCTGAGGTACCTGGTTCTGCACAAAATAATGTGCAGAAGCATAGCATGAGTACACCACGGTGGTACCCAATAAGTATCAAGCCTAACCTAGGTAGAGTAGTGACGAGGCCAGGTCAATACACATACTGAAAATATAAACCTGTGCAGGATATGACATAAAGCTAACAAGGAAGGAATATCAGAGTAATGCCAATAGCAGAAAGAAATCAAATTACAATCAATAATAACGATAAGAGGAACACGAATGGCAACAAGAAATAACCAAATAATTAAACAACAACATAATTGGGGTACGAATGAAGTATAAATGTGCTCATGTAGGGAAAACGATGTCAACTCAACCAATCAAATCTTTTCTAATACATAGTTCCAACAATTCCAATGCTCGTAATCTTATATCATAAATCAAAACTTCCAAACCTTTAACACACATGGCACCTTGTGCCCACAACTTTCCATCTCACTTTGCACGGCAAAACCCACGTGCTATTCGGTACATAATATCCTTTTTAAATGCTAAATAAGATGTTCTAGAGATTTTATTTATACATCACAAGGTAAAATTTCAGTTGACAAGAGTAGGTTGCTCTAGTGGTGAGCACCCTCCACTTCCAACCAAGAGGTTATGAGTTCGAGTCGCCCCAAGAGCAGGGTGGGGAGTTCTTGGAGGGAGGGAGCCGAGGGTCTATCGGAAACAACCACTCTACCCCAGGGTAGGGGTAAAGTCTGCGTACAAAGTACCCCTCCCAGACCCCACTAGTGGGATTATATTGGGTTGTTGTTGTTGTAAGGTAAAATTTAAGTTTCTAGACCAGGTAGGAAATCCGTGAGAAAGATGATTTTATTTTAGAAATTATTTGAGTGAAGAAAGATAACATTATTCAAATAAAATTACAACATCGAACAAGCTATTGAATTTAATATAGAAATCAATTGAAATAAAATATTACAACTATTAGAAATAGTAAATACCGAGATATATGACGCGTTTTAACTTAGAAGTCACGCAAGGTAGCATGATATTAATTCTTTTATTTTAAATCACCATATTACTGACAACTCAGCAGCGCAGGCGGTAATGACTCAACGTAGTAAATTCACCTTGAAAATCAATTTACCAAAATAATAATACTAGGAAAAAGAGTTCAGCAAATGACGGCAAGGCAGTAAGTCAATGACAATAAATATATCCTTAGAATCTCGTACGAAGGAACTGAAGCCAATACAATAAAACAGGGGATACAAAGTACACAAATATGTGGGGTGCAACCCGATTCCACCATATAATATCAATATCATACTTCACCCTTATTCCACCAAATCAATTCACCTTTATTTCATCTGTTGCGGCGTGCAACCCGATCCCATCATACAACATCAATATCATAACAATAAACATAATATGTTGCGGCGCGCAACCCGATCCCACCATATAATATAAATATCATAATTCACCCTTATTTCACCATAACAATTCACCCTTATTTCACCTGTTGCGGCGTGCAACCCGATCCCACCGTACAATCACAATGTCACAATATAAATATCCTCCCTTATTTCACCTGTTGCGGCGTGCAACCCGATCCCCCGTACAATTATAACAATTTGGACATGTAGCAGATATGCACAGATTCATAGAGGAACTCAACAATTAATAGGTAACAAGACAATAAGGAAGGCAATAACTTCAACCAAGGCATATAAGGGCCAAATAACGAGCAAGAGGTAAATAAGTGCTAACAATATCATATAGAGCATGTAAGAGTAGCCTAACAACGAGATACCACAGGTTATGATAATTTAATAAAAGGAATGGGAAGAGACTAAACAATCTAAATCGGTCATTGCCACAAATAGACTGTGTACCCACTCATCACCTTGCGTACACAACTTCCACATAACAATATAGCACAATCGACTCAATTCCTAAGGGGTAGGTTCACCCACACAAAGTTAGACAAGAAACTTACCTCAATTCGGCCAACTCAATACTCAATTTAGCTTTTCCTTTATCAATTCACCACCTCTAAGCTCAATCTAGCCAAAGACGACCTAAATATATCAAACAATGCAAGAGAAAACAATTTGAATTAATAAAGCTATGATCTTTATAGAATTTGCAAAAAGTCAACAAAGGTCAACCCCCGGGCCTGCACCTAGGAACCCAATAAAATTTACAAATCCCGAACACCTATTTTGATATGAGTTCAACCATACCAAAATTATCAAGTTGCGCTACCAATTCGTCTTTCAAATCATCATTTTTTATTTTTGAAAGATTTTACAATTTTCTCCAAATTTTCCTTTAGATTCTCAAGAATTTGATGTTAAATCTAAGGTATAATCACAAAATATAATTAAAAATTGATTAAAGGCACTTAATCAATGATTTGATATGAAAATCCTATCTCACAATCGCCCACTCTCGGACCTAGGGTTCAAAATATGATAAAATGAAGCTAAACCCCGAAATGGAAGTCTTAATACCAGCCTCAGATGTCGCATTTGCGACATCCGGATCACAATTTTGATTCTCGCAAATGCGACAAAAGCGTCGCAAAGGCGAAGACTGACCAGCTCTGCTAAGGTCGCAAATATGACACAAGATTTGCAAATGCGAGCTTAGAGTTTTCGCAAAAGCGACAGTTTGTGTCACAAATGCGAAGCTGCCTAATCGCAAATGCGATGAAATAGTTCGCAATTATGAACTCCCTTGCCCCAGCCCATCGTTGCAAAAGTGAGAATAATCTCGCAAATGTGGACGTCGCAAATGCAATGAAAACCTCGCAAATGCGAGAACAGAGACACTAGCACAGCTGAACCTTCTTACAACACTCCGAAACTTTTATGAAACTCTAACGAGCCCTCGGGGCTCTATACCAAACATCCACACAAGTATGAAAACATAACACAAATTTGCTCGCGCGATAGGAACACCAAAATAATCTCTAGTACCACGAATCGGATGCCAAAACACATGAAAATCACCATGAACTTCAAGAACTTCTAGAATCGCAACCAAGCAACCGAACCATATCAAATCAACTCCAAATGCACCACTTTTTGCAGGCAAGTCCCCAAATGACATAACGGAGCTGTTCCAACTCTCAAAATCACATTCCGACCTCGATATCACCAAAGTCAACTCCCGGTCAGACATCTCAATTTTCCAAAACTTCAACTTTCTAATTTTCGCCAAAATGCTTCAAATTACCCTACGAACATCCAAATCCAAATCTTGACGCACGCCTAAGTTCAAAATCACCACCCGAGCCTATAGGAACCATAAAAATTCCAATCCGAGGTCGACTACTCAAAAGTCAAACCTAGGTCAATTCTTTCAACTTCGAGCTTCTCAAAATGAGAGTCACTTCTAAAAATCATTTCCGAACCCCTCAAAAACCTGAACTAATAATGCACGTAAGTCACATTACATTGCATGAAGCTACTCGTGACCTCAAACCGCCAAACCAGACGCAATTGCTCAAAACGACCAGTCGGATCGTTACATAGAGTAAGTGAGCGGGTTAAAAATAATGCGTGGTACTTTTGAGTCAAATTTTGAGGCTATGACATAACCTTATTGTGCTTAATCTATTTTAAATATTCTTGGTTTGATGATTTATGATAGTTGTTTAAAAAGGTCATGTATATATGAAGTGTAGTTTGATTTCTCAAGGACGAGCAATGGTTTAAGTGTAGGGTGTTGATAGTAGGCTATAATCTCATGTTTAATCGCTTATTGCACTCTAATTTACTGCACTTTAATTGAGTTTGAGCTTTAATCGCTAGTGTTCTGCACTAATTGTGTATTTTATGTCTTGTAGAAGGATTCCAAGCTATGTAGATACTACGAAATGAATTTGAGCTATTTGGAGCTTTGAAGTCTTAGTAAAATCCCAAGGTATTAAGCCGAGATCGCGTTTGGGGATCGAATACCATGTCTAGATGTAAAAATCGAAGAAAAAAGCCAGACTCTGAGAATAGTGTACAACCGCGGCACACCACACCTATGTAAATTCGTGCACCTATCAAAGTGCAAGCTCTCTGAAGTTTCCTACTGCATCCCCGCCTGGCGCATCGTCCCATTCGGTGTGCCTGTACAAATTTTATAGAGTAATTTTCCTAATTCGCGAAGGAAAATGTTGTTTGGTTTGGGCCCGTCCCTACTTGGTATAAATACTTGTAAAAATGTTATTTTTAGGACTTTGGATAGATCTAAGACCTAAGAAGGCTAAGAAGGAGGCAGAGAAGTGAAAGCACGACGGATTCATCATTCAATCATCACTCAAGACAAGAGTTTGGACCGTTTTATGTTTTTCTTTATATTTGTGATGAATTACTCTATATCTATAGAGTAGTTCTCTTTAGGGATTGATGGATTTGGTGTATTGATAATTGTTTATGGATATTAACTCTAATTTTTATGCATTGAATCGTTTTGGGTGTTTTAATTGTTGCATCTATATTCCGATGTTCATGTAATCGAAAGAGGCATAACTTATGATATCTTTGCATTATCTTGTGGGTTGAGTTCATTAATTCTTCTTAGTAATCGAAATAGGCTAGTTGAATCATTGATTAAACCTAGTTAGGAGGAAAGTCAGAAGAGGTTTTCCTAAAGACCAATCCACTACGAATTCTTGCATATCTTCACCGAGATTAAATTGGTTCATATTGTGAGGTTGAGACTTAATCGAGAGATGAGTTTCTACTAAATGTTTGAACTAATAATTGAGTGAATTTGAGAGACTCACTTGAACATTAGAAGTGAATTAACTAGCGTTAAATCCCAGACATTTATCTTGCACCTATCCAATCAACTCCTATTTTCCCCCATTGATATCTTCCTTGCTTACTTTTGTTCGATTGTCATTAATCAATTAGATCTAGATTCTTAGTTAATTTTAGTTTTAAATCACATAAATCTCAACTGTTGATCATCTTGGATAGCAATCTAGCTAAAATTACAATAATATTGTTTAATTCCAATCCCTGTGGTTACGATATTATATTATACTATATTCGACTAACGAGCATATTTAAGTGTGTGTTTTGCGTTCGTCATAGGTATAGGCCAAATCTTCACCGCTGAAATCTTCTGAGGGTCGACCTTAATTCCTTCTTTGTAGACGACATGACCCAAGAACGTGACAGATTCAAGCCAAAATGCACATTTCGAAAACGTCGCATACAATTGGTGCTGATATAGAGTCTGTAGAATTGCTCTGAGATGTTTGGCATGGTCCTCTCGATTTTATGAATATATAAGGATATCATCAATAAACACTATCACAAAAGAGTCGAGGAACGTCTTGAAAACTTGGTTCATAAGATCTATGAAAGCTGCCGGGGCATTTGTTAGCCCAAAAGACATTACCAGAAATTCAAAGTGCCCATACCATGTCCTAAAAGCTGTTTTCGGAATATCATGCTCCTTGATCTTCAATTTGTGATACCAGAATCTTAAATCGATCTTGGAGACGTACTTAGCACATTGCAATTGGTGAAATAAGTCATCTATCCTTGGCAATGGGTACTTATTTTTGATTGTAACCTTGTTGAGCTACCGATAGTCAATACACATTCTTAGCGACCCATCTTTCTTCCTTACAAAAAGGAACTGATGCACCCCAAGGCGACACACTCGGCTGGATGAAACCTTTCTCTAAGAAATCCTTTAATTTTTCCTTTAGCTTCTTCAATTCTACCAGTACCATTTTGTAGGGCGAAATAGATATAGGTTGCGTGCCTGCATCACATCAATCCCAAAATCAATCTCTTCCTATCCGGTGGGATCCCAGGGAGCTCATATGGAAAGACCGTCAAAAATTCATTCACAACAGGAACAGACTCAAGTGTAGGTGCCTCAACATCGGTGTCCGTAACCCGGACCAAATGGTAGATACACCCGTTGTTAATCATCTTCGTGGCCTTAAGGTAAGAAATAAACCTACCCTTCGGCACCACATCATCCCCCTTCTGTTCAATAACGGACTCATTTGGAAAGTCAAACTTAACCGATCTGGTTCGACAATTAAGCTTGGAAAAACATGAATAAAGCCAATCCATCCCCATTATTACATCAAAATCAACCATCCCTAATTCAGTGAGATCGACCATGGTGTCACCGACCATGCACCGTAACAACACAATCCCTATAAACCCGCGCGATCACAATAGACTCGCCAACCAGAGTAGATATAGAGAACATCTCATGAAGTTGTTCTGATTGTATCCCAAATTCCATAGAAACATAGGGAGTGACATAGGACAAGGTGGAACCAAGATCAATAAAGGCATACACATCATGAGATCGGACAGTCAATATACACATGACAACATATAGAGAAGCCTCTGAACTCTGGCCACCCTTCATGGCATAGAAACGACTGGGTCCTCATGAACTCTGTGTGCCACCCCTAGATGTACCAAGACTTGCGGGTGCAAGAGTGCCTCGAGCCGGAGGAGGTTCTGCCGATGTAGTAGCTGCAGAACTGGCTGGCTGTGCTGCACCCCTGCCCATGCTCTGGTGGGACGAACGACAATCCCTCTGAATGTGACACCTTATTCCACACCTATAGCATATGGGTTGGTCCATGAAGCAGGCCCCAAAGTGCATCTTCCCACATCTAGGGCATGGGGGCCTCCGCTGCTGCTGAAATCTCCCACTAGGACGACCCTGCTGGTAGGATCCCCTGTTGCCATGGCTGGGCCTAAAATGGCTCCCCTGCTGCTGACTGGGCCTCGATGGCTACGCACTGCCTGAAGACTGAGCGAAAGACTGGGATGGCCCTGATGACCCTCCCCTAAATGCTGACTTGCCACCACCACCTCTAGAAGTACCACTGAAGTTGCCCGCTAACCCGGCCTTGTTGCTACTTTCTAGCTCCATTCTATTCTTAAGTTTGCGGGTCTCTGTGGCTTGAGCAAATTCCATGATCTTACCATATTTCATATCAGAAATGAATGCAACTGTAGCGGCTTTATTAATAACCCTGGGGCTAAGGCCCTACACAAACCGGCGCACTCTAGCCTCCATAGTGGGCAACATGTAGATGTCATATTTGAATAGAAGCGCGACTCTCATATAATGCTCCCACACACTCATGCTCCCTTGTTTTAGACTCTCAAACTAGGCGGCACGGGCTGCCTTAGTCTCGACAGGTAATAAGTGAACAATGAAAGCATCAACAAACTCACTCCACCTCACCGGAGGGCTCCCCTTCCTCACGAGAGTCCTCCCACATCTCAAATTAAGAATAGGACGCCTGTTTCAGGCTGTAGGAGGCCAACTGTGTTCCCTCCATCTCAGTAGCATGCATAACTCGGAGGGTCTTGTGCATCTCGTCAATAAAATCCTGGGGGTCCTCCTCAAGATCAGTACCTGTGAACACTAGAGGATCCAACTGGAGAAACTTGTTCATCTTGGAACTAGTGGGATCCCTGGCTGACTAGAAGAAGTGGGTGCAACATTTGATCTCTAGGCCTGGGAAGCCACTATCTGAGCCAACATCTATATGGATCCCCTAAGATCCCTATCAAGTACACCAGGACCGGAAGCTGGGGTTGGAGGTGGAACTAGAATATCAGTTGGACGGATCATTGCACCCTAAGCAGGTGCAGGAACTGGTGCGGTCTGATAAGGTGTAGTAGAATCAAGCAGTGTAGTAGTCGGGGGAATATTCTCACCCCTCGGGTGCTCATCCGCATGATCAAGTAAAGGATCAACTGCCACTCCTGGGGTGGCATTGGCTCCTTGGCCAGTTCTTGCTTTCATCCTAGGCACCATATACTGAAAATTAGAGCAATGCACGAGTTAAAGCAGGAACAATCTTACAATCAGCTTTATCTCACCATCTAGAACATCAAAGAAGGGTATTATTCCTAAATGCCTAAGTAGCCTCCTAATTATCGATGTGGTCGACAACACACCGATAAGAAGGAATCTTCTAGGCACGACTCCGAGACATCCTAGGACACTTTAAAACCTTAGGCTCTGATACCAAGTTTGTCTTGCCCCGACCTTGGGGAGCGCGTCCGATGCTCAACAGAGTTACCCTGTTCGAGCAAGTCTGCACAATGCCGTCTACCCAAATCACCCATGAATAAAGAGAAGATTACATTTCATTAATTAGACAGTAAGAGGTCATGTGAATAACACCAGTTCGTTTCCATTAGTTATGTCATTAACAAGTCTCCAAAATAGTACACTATACATTCATAGTTAAAGTGGGATAGATGATGCAATTACAACAAGTTTAGTTCAACCTTCACAAAACAATATTCAACCCACACTATATCTACCGAACCTCTAACAAAAACAAAAGAGTGGTACGATATTGCCGGCAACAAGGCCCCGGCTATACCTCAAACACTATGTACAAAGTACAAGAGATACATGATCCCGACATGAAGTGGGGTTCACCAAGTCAGATGAGGAGAGGGTGTGCTTCTATCACTCATCATACCACCTACTATCAATAAGAGAATCAAATAGTAACAAGGTGTCAAGTTAGGGGAAAGGCAAATTTCAAGTAAGTTCCAATTATTTTAAGTTGGGAGATCTTAAGCATTGATACACCACCGTGTTTTAGTACGGAGTCCGATCTTATCCCGAGACATCCACTTATAATACCACCATGTGTGCGACATGGCATCTGATCTCAGCCCGATCGGCTAAGCCGTCTCGCCACAATGTCGTGTGGGTCGACATCACATCACATCTCGCTAGCAATAATCTCATCCCATAAAAGGGGAAGCATCTCAACACATCAATCTCATCCCATATGAGGGGAAACAATCTCGTCACATTAACACGAGGATTTACCCCTCAATCACTCCTACCCCGGCATATGTAGTTTCGGGGTTAGCGTGTTTCGACTGACCCTTCCTCGGTGGCTACTCGATACTCCCAAAGCATTTACTATTAAAAGGATTTACCACTTATTTTGTAATCTTTTGCATATCATTCATTTCATTGGCACCAATGTCCATGACGCACTATCATTATTGGCACGTTGGCCGCACATCATATTTCATGTTCTCTTCTTTCACTTTCAAATATCATCACGGATTATCAACGACAAGGCCTTTCCATTTAAGGCTTTAACCACATATTTGAGTAATTTAGGGTCTTAGGCACATGTGATTTCTTACACAATTTGACATGATAGCTTTCATTAGAATCACGTTTTTAAATCATAACATAACAACACATAGCCCATATTTAAACCACATTCTCAAATAGTAACTCAACATAACAAGAAACTTTGGAATACATACTGAATGCATATTTATTTTGACACAAGGCTTATTTGGAATAATCAATTTATAATGAGCATCACAGGACTTACAAGGCCATTGTGGGGTTCAATTCTAAAAGAGTAGTTTAGCCCAGTGTTTTAAAAGGCGTAGGTATAAGGCGAGACATTTTACATATGCCTCAATGAGGCATAAGCCCCGAGGCATGGGGCGTAAGCCCCATAGGTATTTAATTTTTAATATTTTATAAAATAATATAATGACAGTAAATATTTATAAACAGGTAAAATTGTTTATAATGACAGTAAATAATATATATATATATATATATATATATATATATATATATATATATATATCCCCACAAAAAACTAGTCAAAACAATCTATTATACGCTGCTTACAAACACAAGTAACTTGAGTCTACAAGAATAAAGTTTTCTACATGGAGGAACAAAAAGGATGATTAACCTGCAATTTGAACTTTGAACTTGCTGCTATGAAGGAGAATGGAGTTCTCTTTATATTTGTATGTAAACAAAATTAAATATTTGTTACTTTTGGGACATATTAGCAGACTAGCGGACAAGATAAAGAATTGGGAAAGACCATGAATTAGGGTTTCAATCAATAAAAAACGTCTCGTCTTTTAAATTTAATACTTTTGAATTCCTTTATAAACCTTTTGAGTAATTACCAAACTCACTTTTGAGAATTTGGATATTATATGAAGGACTTATTCAACCAATCTTGTTTTAATTTGAAAGAGTCTCTGGGGCTTACTCCTCACTAAATAAACGCAGCTCAAACGCCCAGACATACGCCCCGAATGCCCGGGCGTACGCCCCAAACGACCGAGTGTATGCCTGGAATTGCTGGGCTTACCCTGGGGCGCGTTTGGTATGCCTCGTCTCGAAAACGCCTTTTAAAACACTGGTTTAGCCAACATACCTCACTTTGAGCTTTCCTTAATTCACTACACAGTTCCGAAATCCTAGCAACTTTGATCTATTTAGAGACACAAGGACATTGAACACGAATTAGGAAGGAGTTCATGATTCTAGCTCATTTGAGCATTTTATAAAATACTAGGTGGCCATTATGATCTCAAGGTCCTCCTATGGTGGATTCCTCTATTTCACTACCCAAAATCTACCCAATTGAGCTCAACAATCTCCCCACAACTCTGGATAGTATATGCATGCATAATGAACAACTCCCACACCCAAGAACTGCTTAGCTTATTACCTATTTTCAGTCAAATCTCGAAATTGAAGGCTAAGGCTAGAACCTTACATTTTGGTTGAAGACCTTGTGAGTTACCCAAGAGAATTCTTCTAGGCTTGAGCAAAGATTTATGAACAAGTGACTTAGAAATTCCTTTTATCACAGTAGACCACCTTCCTCTCTCTAAAATATAAGTTTGAACCTTCTAAAATGATCCCTAAGACTGTTTTATAAGAATGGGGTCGGGTTCAAAAAATAAAAAAAATTAAGCACCGATGCAGATCTGTTGTCGCATCTGCGACCGTATAACGCTTCTGTGGTCTGCAAAATGGATCGCATAATAGCCCTCCAGAACTGGGTACTTCTGCCCCACTTTGCGACCGATTTGCCGTCGCATAATGCACCGCAGAACTTCCCTCCAGAATTTTTTGTGTTGGGTCTGCGATGGGTTATGCGGCCGCATAATGGACCGCATCATGGTCCAAAAATTGGCCCAAGTTTCTGCTTCAATCTGCGACAGATCTACGGTCCACAGAATGGACCACAAAAATGCCCTGAACTTCCAAAACCTTTCTTCAACTCCCCAACGCATTGTTTAACTCAAAAAGGCCGAACCGCAGCTAGCAAGCTCTCCATGAAGAATCTCTAAAAATGTCAACATAGAAGTCTACTTTGGCACCACGAAACCCCGAGTTTTAGGTAAAATTTTACGGCGCCTTACAAAAATGCGGGATTCTATTTCGGGAAATTGATTTTAAAAACTAAATATAAAGGCTCCCGCAGTGATATAAGGAAAGACTGTGACATATTCTACTCTTCGGACTATGAGGCAGTACCTCGGTAGTGCCTATGTTGATTTCCTCTATTTGCTACATTGTTTGTTGTTGTTCTCCTTAACTTGTAAGATTCTTGCTTCCTTTCGTGTTTTATTTGTCTTTTTCTTGATTTCGTGTTGTTACCTTCCGTAAATTCTTATTTTTTCACTTCTCTGTCAAATTATTGTATCTTCTGCCTTATTTCTTTTTATTTCCAGTAGTTTCCTGACCTGACCTCGTCACTACTCTACCGAGGTTAGGCTTGGCACTTACTGAGTATCATTGTGGTGTACTCATACTACGCTTCTGCACATGTTTTGTGCAGGTCCAGGTACATCTTGTCATCCTCGGTGTTAGTGTGTGGAGTGACTTACTTAATGGAGACTTCAAGGTATACCTGTCCGAGGCCTCGGTGTCCCCTTCTATCCCGTCTTTTCCTTGTTTCTTTATGTTCTTGATAGAGAGTGATGCATAGGATTGTGAAACTTTGTATCTAGAGCTTATAACATATATCTCACCGAATTTTGGAAAAATTGTACGTATTGAGCTTATAGTATATTGGTGAAATTGTTGAAGTTTTGAAATTTAAGTTTTTATTTGATGTTTTTCGCATATTGTTAGGCTTACCTAGTTTTTGAGACTAGGTGCCATCACGACATCATATAAAGGTGATTTGGGGTCGTGACAGATGTAGATTAAGAAGTTATTTGCGATGAAGAAACGATCTTGAAGTTCATAATACTTAACCTTTGCGATGATGAAAGCATTTGCTAAGTGTTTCCCTTAACCTTTGTTGCCTGGGTTCGAATCAAGTAGCGGTATTCTCTTTTTTTAAACTCACTAATAAAGGTATTAAAGTATTTGTAATATTGATTCCAACCAGAAATGCCGATAGACCCTCTGGTTGATCAACTCTCAAAGTTCTTTCCCTTACATATGCTACCAAGGTTCGAAACCTTGCTACAACATATTTTGTTTCGAAATTGTTCATTCCCTTATTAGTTCGTTTTCATCTGAAGAGTCTAGGTGGTTGAATTGTATTTAATATTTTGGTCTCCAAAACTTTGAATCACTAATTAATACTCCTTCCGTTCCAGTTTATATGAACCTATTTTCTTTTTAGTCCGTTCCAAAAAGAATGACACCTTTCTAAATTTGGAAATAATTTAGCTTAAACTTTCAAATTCTACCCTTAATGAGAAGCTTTTAAAACCACACAAATACTCTGGGCCTCTTTTTGACTGGTTTAGGACCATAAATTTCAAAAGTCTTTATTTTTTCTTAAACTGTGTGTCCAGTCAAACAGGTTCACATAAATTAGAATAGATGGAGTACAATATTTCGTTATTCGTGTTGACTTTTCCAATTCTCTATGACCAAATTAATTTTGATTTTCAAGAGTTTTGTTTAAAGCTTCCTAGTCTTGTTCTGGGTTCTATTATATCCAAAAGAAGAGGGGGACTTGTAATTTCCAGTCTTCTTTGTAGTTTAGGGTTTAGCTATTTTTTCCTTATACTAAATGTATAAAATAATTTTCATAAATATGGAAAAGTATAACAAGGAAAAATCACAAACAATATTTCCAGTTTTCTTAAAATAAATAAGTATAACAATAATACAAGAAAAAATAACAGACAATATTATAAGAAAATCATATTAATCCATAAACATTTTAACGAAAAGGGTAGAACACAGTCACTGGATGACCTTAATGAAAAAATCGAAAACGCTAAGCATAAGATGTTCCTAGCACTTCAACAACGAATATCAGAGCCCTTGATGTAGCCTCAACAAGTACAGAAAGAAGAACACTCCCTCTCTTCAGATTGTTGTCGACAACAAATTATTTCCACCCCTTAACAAGTCTTCTTCAAACAACACCTGTTAGAGTCATAGTCCACTCCTTCCCATTACATCGAAATATTGTTTTAACCGAACTAGCAGGAAGATAGTCACAGATACTCTTTGGAAGGAACTGCACAGTCATAATGGAAATTTAGGGTAAAACATCATATCATATAAACTAAAAAAAATAAAAAAAGTGAATTTACCAGATCATAGTGCTTAATGTACGATCTGGGCACGTTCATCCTAAATCATGGATAGAAATCATTTTCAATACATCTGATAGCATTCATGTTTAGAGTATGTATTTTGTTTGTAAAGTAGGTAATGTAGGCTAACTTATGTTTAGGATATATATATATATATATATATATATATATATATATATATATATATATATATATATATATATATATATTCAAAAACGTTTAATATTCCTGCAATCGTATTTTTAAGAGTCCCTTTGTTTCCCTCCAAATATTTTATTTGACATTTTAGTCAAAATATTTAATCATGTTTTCCCTATAAATAAAAGAAGCTAGAATTCATTTTAGTCCTAAAATTTAATCATGTTTTATCTTTTATTATAATTAAGATTAACCAATAAAATATAGTATACTGAGATTCTACAATAGTATTGAAAAATATTGGCCAATAATTTTATTTCTATGAATAACTAGTGGCCTATACATATGACCTTAATGAATGAAATTATATATTGTCTATTATATAAACAATCAATATAACTATAAATCGCAACGATGTAATTAACATAGGTTATATGACTACAACCTTAGTCAATGAACTTATATGGTTGCTATGAAAAACTAGTGGGCGGTGCGTATGACCTTAATGAATGAAATAATATATTGGCTATTATATAAATTGCCAATACAACTATGAATCGCAATGATGTAACTAACATAGGTTATATGACTACAACCTTAGTCAATGGACTTATATGGTTGCTACGAAAAATTAGTGGCCGATACGTATGACCTTAATGAATGAAATTATTATATTGGCTATTATATAAATGGTCAATATAACTATGAATCACAATGATATAATTAACATAGGTTATATGACTACAACCTTATTCAATGGACTTATATGGTTGCTATGAATAACTAGTGGCCGATACGCATGACCTTGATGAATGAAATTATATATTAGCTATTACATAAACATTCAATATAACTATGAATCGCAATGATGTAATTAACTTAGGTTATATGACTACAACCTTATTCAATGGACTTATATGGTTGCTATGAATAACTAGTGGCCGATACGCATGACCTTGATGAATGAAATTATATATTGGCTATTATATAAACGGTCAAAATAACTATGAATCGCAATGATGTAATTAACACAGGTTGTATGAGTACAACCTTAGTCAATGGACTTATATGGATGCTATGAAAAACTAGTGGCCGATACGTATGACCTTAATGAATGAAATTATATATTGGCTATTATATAAACGGCCAATATAACTATGAATCGCAATGATGTAAATAACATAGGTTATATGACTACAACATTATTCAATGGACTTATATGGTTGCTATGAATAACTAGTGGCTGATACGTATGACCTTAATGAATGAAATTATATATTGGCTATTATATAAATGGAGAGCGCAAAACACACACTTAAATTCTTCTCGCTAATCAAATATAGTATAGTATAATATCGTATCCACATGGATTAGATTTAAATGGTATTCTCGTAGTTTCTAGCTTGGTTGTTATCCAAGATGATCAACAATTGAGAGTTACATGAGTTCTTACTAAAAGTTATTAAGAATTTAAAGCTATTGACTAATGACAATCGCAATAAGGAACAAGCGAAAAAAGTTATCAATGGGAGAAGACAGGGTTTTGATGGGTTATGTGCAAGATAATTATTTGTGATCTAACCATAGGTAATTCACTTCTAATGTTCAAGTAAGTCTATCGAATTCACTCAATTATTAGTTCAAACGTTCAGAAAAAACTCCTCTATCGATTAAGTCTTAACCTCACAAGATGAACCAATTTAAGTACATGAAGATAGGCAAGAATGCGTAGTGGAATGGTCTTTAAGAGAACCTGTCACGACCCAATTTCTCCTATAGTCCGTGATGGTGTCCAACTTTTACTGCTAGGCAAGCCAACCCCGAACTAACTCCGCGATCCTCTCTTTTAAAGATTTGAAATAGTTGAGTTTTAGTTTATGCATAAATAAGAAGTAAGAGTTAAATAAAAATGAGGGATCAGAATTTTTAAAGCAAGTGATATAAGTAAAATAACCCAAAACCATCAAGTGTCTACTAGCATAAATCTCCAAGACCTGGTGTCACAAGTGTATGACCTACTAGAAAAAGCATAAACAACATGAGTACATAAACAACATGTACCCAACGTCTCGTAGTATTCAAGTTTGCACGCCAGACTGATATCCAGATGCACCGGCCTCAAATCCTGCACATTTTGTGCAGAAGTGTAACATGCACATTTTGTGCAGAAGTGTAACATGAGTACATAAACAACATATACCCAGCAAGTATCTAATCTAACCTCGAAGAAGTAGTGATGAGGGGTCGACTTCGACACTTACTATGGGCCAACAATGAAATAAATAAAATTATAATTAAACATGGGATATGTAAATGACAATAGAACTCGGAAACAAGCAATAAATGAATAAATAATCCTTTCACCGATAGTAAGTACCAAATCAATTACCCTCATTTAACCGTTTAGCTTTACAGCCAATGAAGCAATATCAAACATACTTGGGCTCCCAGTGTTAATACGCATGAATTATGCTAAGGACGTATGACACTATCCAAAAATAAATATACATATATTTTGTGCACTACCGAGGGTCGAACGACATGAACCATAGATGCATCTATTAACCTGCCGAGGCGAACGACCAGCTCCCACGAGAGTAGTGAAAATTTACCCCGCTTGTGGAATATACTTGTGACGCGGTTGAACATAGATTTCTCAAATTGTCATATCCCTCAACTCTTTCCAAAACAAGAAATTCAACTGGAAACTTTTTTTTTTAAAATATTTAAATCCTTAACCTCAGCTCTATCCAAGACAATTAGTAAGCATAATGAATTAACGGTGTCATCAAAGCATGGTGTAAACCTAAAACAACCCGGACATAAGCATAATTAGTAGCTACGTACGGGCTCTCATCACCTCGTGCGATGTAGCTCCCACAAATAGAAGAACATATTAATTATATTAACCTATGGGGTTAATTCATTCTTACAAGGTTAGAAAAGAGACTTACCGCGTCTCAAGGCCTACTTTCCGGTCCAAGATTATGCGTAAACCCTCAATTTTGTGCCAAACGACTTGAGACTAGTTAAATGATATATAAAATAGTCAATACATGCTCCAAAGTTCATATCCCAATAATTAAAGTGATTACCCAACCCCAATTGAAGAATTCCTAAAATTCACCCCCGGGTCCTTGTGCTCGGATTCCGAAAATTTTAGAAGAAAGTCGTTACCCATAACCTCAGGAACTCAAATATATGATTTTCACTAAATTCCATAACCATTTTCGTGGCTAAATACCATTGTTTTTACCAAAACCCTAGGTTTTTCATCTAACCTATGATTTTTCACTAATTCACATGTTATGATCTCCCATAAACTATGTATTTAACTAACATGCGGTAGAAATTACTTACCTCAATTGGTTGATGAAATTCCCTCTCTAACTAGCACCAAAATCGCCCCCAAGAAGTGTAAGAAATGAGCAAAAATGCCTAAGTCCCGTATTAAATAAAGTGTTATGCCTTCTGTGGTTACCGCATCTGCGGCTCAACCACCGCATCTGCAGAAAGGGCCTCGCAGATGCGGTCCTTCCCCTAGACTCTACTATTCGACGTTAGTACCGTCGAATAGTACTAGTATGTATAACTAAACACCCTCTCAATATAATGATAATTAATACAAACAAGATTATCATAATATCAATGAAAGCTTTAATCAGCATCAAACCTCAATTTAGGATCAAGACAGTGTTCAAATTAATTTCCATATCTCACATTGGGAGATTTTTAGTATCGATATACCATTGTCCGTAATACCAGTGTTCACAATACCAATGCCACCATACTTTTTCATGGAGTCCGATCATGACCCGATCGGCTAGGCTATCTCATTAGAGAATCAACCACAATTACTATGAATACCAATACCACCGTAAATTTAGTACGGAGTCCGATCACGACCCGATTGGCAAAGCTATCTCATTAGAGAATCAACCACAATTTCTGTCAATATCAATACCATCATAAATTTAGTACGGAGTCCGATCACGGCCCGATTGACTAGGCCATCTCAATAGAGACATCAACCACAATTACTATCATTACCAATTTCCAGCACAATCACCACCATGTGTGCGGCATGGTGTTCGATCACGACCCTATCAGCTAGGCTGTCTTATTTGAGACATCACCCTTTTTATATCAATCATCGCATTTCATAATACTTTCACATCTTTATAAGATCTCTAATGAGATAGCCATAATTGTTGCACGTTGATCACGACCCAACTTTAAGTCAATCACCGCACTAGTGGCCATAATTATAAGATCATTCTTGGCACGTTGGCCATATTAAGTATTTCATGCTCACCTTATCAATTTCAAACATCATTATCATCATCAACAACAAATACAATTCAAATCAAGGTGTGTACTACACATGTGAACAATTTAGAGTCTAAGGCACATAGAGATATTTCACATAATTTGTCATAATAGCCTTCATTTAAATTTGACTTAAAGTCGAAACATTATTAATGCACAACCCATATTTTAACACATCCTCAATTGATAACATAACATTAATAAAGAATTTGGGATGCTTGTTGAACATATTTCTTTTAACTCAATCTTACTCAGAATAGCCAGTTTCATAATGAATCAATCGGGACTTACATAATTTGTATGAATATCGTGGGATTCAATTCTAAGAGAAGAGTTTAGCCAACATACCTCAATTGAGCTTCCTTAAAGTCTAAAACATTCCGGAATTCTTAGCAACTTCAATCTATTTTAGAAATATAACAAATTGAATCAAAATTAGGAAGATGATCATGGTTCTAGCTCATTTGAGCATTTTATCAAACACTAGGTGTGCACAAGATTTCAAGGTCTTTTTATGGAGGATTCCATCATCCCACAACCCAATCTTTACCATGCTTAGTTCAACAATCTTCCTACACCCTTGATATCACATGCATGTAAAATAATCAACTCTCAT
The DNA here is from genome assembly GCF_000390325.3 of Nicotiana tomentosiformis. NCBI lineage: Eukaryota > Viridiplantae > Streptophyta > Magnoliopsida > Solanales > Solanaceae > Nicotiana > Nicotiana tomentosiformis. The sequence continues at coordinate 18,156,658 of NC_090821.1, read as the reverse complement.
GCCCAAATATTATCTTGTTAATTACCCATTTTCAGACGATTTCGAAATTAGGGTTTAAGGTGTAGAATCTTACCTCTAGGATGAAGACCTAGTCAGCTTGCCTTTTTAATCTTCCAAAACTTGAGCAAGAATTGAAGAACAATTATTGAAAAACACATTATCACTCTAGGGCACTCTCTCTCTCACTCTAAAATGTCAGATTATATCTCAAAAATAGCCCAAAATAGAAGCAGCCAATGGTCCGTATAAGCGGGTATGGTCGCAGGTGCGGCTCGTAAGCCGTATGAGTGGGCTCGAAGAAGCGAGCCATTTTTCGCAGATGCGGATTTAGGCCAGTGGAGGGAGAACTGTATCTACGATGAACCTTCCGTAGATGCGAAGCCGCAAATGCGGCAAGTGAACCGCAGAAGCGGAAAAACCACTGGGCAGAAGGGTTGCATTTAAGACGAGGGTTAGGCTCATTTCTTCATTTCTCTCACTTGTTGGTCGAATATAGAGCTCTTTGAAGAGGGAATTTTGCCTACCACTTTGAGGTAAGTGATTTCTATACAATATGAGTTTATTACATAGATTATGGTTAGATTTTAACATGTAAAATTGTGAAAATTTTGGGTTTAGATGAAAAACCTAGGTTTTGATAAAAATGAGATTTAACCACAAAAATGGATATGGAATTGGATAAAATTGTATATTTAAGTTCGTGAGGTTATGGGTAACAATTATCTTCAAATATTTTCAGAATCCGGGCACGTGGGCCTGGGGGTAAATTTTAGGAATATTCCAATTTGGGTTGGGTAATTACTCTAATAGTTAAATTGTGAACTTTTGAACATGTATTGATTAATTTATGTAATATTTGACTAGTTTCAGGTCGTTTGGCACCGAGTTGAGGATTTCAAGAATATTTGGGGATCAGAAGTGAGCTTGAGAACGAGGTAAGTCTCTTGCCTAACCTTGTAAGAGGGAACTCATCCCCTTAGGCATATTTGTTGTGAATTACTTGTGTAGGGAGCTACGTACGCACTAGGTGACGAGAGTCCGTGCATAGCTAAATTTCATGTGATGCCTTGGTAGTCTTAGATTTACATCATGTTATGTTGATTATATATATTAATTGTCTTAAATAGAGTTGAGATTAAGGATTTTAAGATTTAAAGTCTGCAGTTTGGATTTCTTATGTTGGGAAGAATTGAAGAATTTTATAATAACTCTGATAAATCCATGTTCCCTCGCGTCGCAAGAATTTCCGCGAGCGAGGTAAATTCTTCTACTCTTATGGGAGCAGGCCGTTCGCCTAGGCAAGTTAATAGATGCATCTATGTTTCGTGCCATTCGACCCTCGACAGTGCACACAATATATTTTTCGATTGGGTCGTACGACCTCGGCATAAATTGTGCGTGATGATACTCAGAAGTAGGTTCGGGTTTTAAAAACCCAAAAATAAAGCTCCGGAACAGGTTCTGCGGTTGCATATGCAACCGCATAATGGTTATGTGGACCGCATATCGGTCACATAATTGGTGTCCAAAATGACCAAATATTTGCCTGAGTCTGCGGTCACTATGCGGTCCGCATAACTGTTCTGCGGTCGCATAGTCGACCGCATAATTGCTTCCAACTGACCCCATTAAGTGCCTCACTCTGCGGTCATTATGCGATCCGCAGAGTGATTTTGTTGTTGCATAATGGACCGCAGAAATGCACTTTTCCGCCAAAAAGTTTCCTATACTTTCCGGTCGCATAACCAAGGATGCACGCCGGACTGTTATCCTGATGCACCTACCTCAGATCCTACACATTTAGTGCAGAAGTGTAGCATGAGTACATAAACAATATGTACCTAGTAAGTATCTAGTCTAACCTCAAAGAAGTAGTGACGAGGGGGTCGACTTCGACACTTACTATGGGCCAATAATAAAATATATAAAATTATAATTAAACATGGGATATGTAAATGACAATAGAACTCGGAAGCAAGCAATAAATAAATAAATAATCCTTTCATCGAAATTCAGTACCAAATCGTTTTCCCTCATTTAATCGTTTAGCCTCTAAAGCCAATGAAGCAATATCAAATATACTTGGGTTGCCAGTATTAATACACATGAATTATTCCGAGGACGTACGACCCGATCCCAAAATACATATACATATATTGTGTGTACTATCGATGGTCGAACGTCATGAACCATAGATGCATCTATTAACCTGCCGAGGCGAATGACCCGCTCCCATGAGAGTAGTGAAAATTTACCCTGCTCGCGGAATATAGCGGTTGAACATAGATTTCTCAAATTATCATAATATCCCTCAACTCTTTCCAAAACAAGAAATTCAACTGGAAACTTGTTTTTTAAAATATTGAAATCCTCAACCTCAGCTCTATCCAAGACAATTAGTAACCATAATCAATTAACAGTGTCAGCAAAGCATGGTGTAAACCTAAAACTACCCGGACATAAGCATAATTAGTAGCTATGTACGGGTTCTCGTCACCTCGTGCATATGTAGCTTCCACAAATAGAAGCACATATTAATTACATTCACCTATGGGGTTAATTCCCTCTTACAAGGTTAGAAAAGAGACTTACCTCATCTCAAGGACTACTTTCCAATCCAAGATTGTGCGTAAACCCTCAATTCGGTGCCAAACAATTTGAAACTAGTCAAATGATATATAAAACAGTCAATACATGCTCAAACGTTCACGTCACAATTATTAAATGGATTACCCAGCCCCAATTGAAGAATTTCTAAAATTCACCACCGGGCCCACGTGCCCGGATTCTGGAAATATTTGTAGAAAGTCGTTACCCATAACCTCAGGAACTCAAATATATGATTTTCACTAAATTCCATAACCATTTTCGTGGCTAAATACCATTTTTACCAAAACCCTAGGTTTTTCATCCAACCCATGATTGTTCACTAATTCACAAGTTATGATCTACCCATAAACTATGTATTTAACTCACATATGGTAGATATTACTCACCACAATTGGTTGATGAAAATACCTCTCTAACCAGCTCCAAAATCGCCCCCAAGAAGTGTAAGAAATGAGCAAAAATGCCTAAGTCCCGTATTAAATAAAGTGTTCTGCCTTCTGTGGTATCTGCATCTATGACCCAACCACTACATCTGTAGAAAGGGCCTCACAGATGCGGTCCTTCCCCTAGCCGGCTCCTTCGCTTCTGTGACCAGCAGCTCATTTCTGCAGTGCGTGCGTCGCACCTGCGACCTCTGTCCGCTTCTGCACTGCCTTCCTTGCAACAGCGCCTTCGCAGGTGCGGTCCATTTCCCCGCTTCTGCGTTCACTTGCAGCCCCCTTATTGGCTGCTTCTGCGGCTCTTGGCTCGCTTCTGCGAGCTCGCACCTGCAAGCTCGCACCTGCGGCTGTCCATGCACAGGTGCGGTACACAAGAAACTCGGAGCTTCAGCTATTGCTCCCAAGTTCCAACTTGGTCCGAGCATCGTCCGATTAACTCCCAAGGCCCCCGTGGCCCCGCCCGAACATACCAACAAGTTTGAATTCATAAAACAAACTCGCTCGAACCCTCGAAACGCGCAAAACAACATCAAAACTAAGAATCATACCTCAAACCAAATTGATTCAACTTAGAAATTTCAAATACTTCAAACTTACTCAGAACGCGCCGAAACATACTTAAACTACTCAGAATGACACCAAATTTTGCGTGTAAGTTTTAAATCACCATACAGAACTATTCCCAGGCCCTAAATTCCGAACGGACCTCAATTACTCCAAAACCTACTCCAAACCAAATTTAAATAACTTTAAAACCTTCAAATAGTTAACTTTCACTATTAAAGGCCGAAACGCTCCCGGGCCGTCCAAAACCCGATTCGAACATACACCCAAGTCCAAAATCATCATACGAACCTATTGGAACCGTCAAATCTCGATTACGGGGTCATTTTCTCAAAATGTTGACCGAAGTCAAACTTAGCCTTTTTAAAGTCAACTAAGGAACCAAGTGTTCCGATTTCAACCCGAACCCTTCCAAATCCCGAACTTACCATCCCCGCAAGTCATAAAACATTAAAAGCACATACGTGGAGTCTTATTTAGGGGAACGGTGTTCTAGAAAGCAAAATGACCGGTCGAGTGGTTATAGAACCTCTCTCGCTTATCCTCCTAACTATGTTTAATCAATGATTCAACTAGCCTCTTTCGATTACGCAGAAAAATCTATGAACTCAACCAACAATATAATGCAAAGATATCACAAGTTATGCCTCTCTCGATTACATGAACAAGTGAATATAGATGCAATAATTAAATCATCCAAAAATGCTTCAATACATAAAACTAGAGTTATAATCCACAACCAATCATTAATTCACCAAATCCATCAAACCTTAAAGAGAACTATTCCATAGATATGGAGAAATTCATCCCAAATAAAGATAAAGTATAGGAAAACATAAATTTAATCCAAACTCGGATCTTAAGTGAGGATGGAATGATGAAATTCTTGTGCTCGTGTTCTTCCAACTTCTCATTAGCCTCCTTAGGTCGAATATGTGTCAAAAGTCAAGTAAATAATGTTTTCCATGTATTTATACCAAATAGGGTCGGGCCCAGACGAAACCACCTTCTCCTAGCCTCTATAAAAAATACATAGGCGCGCCGCATGGGGCGACGCGCCATGCGGGGCATTAGTGGGGATACCCAGAGAGCTATGTTCTGAAAGACAACAGGAAATTGCATACCTACGATGCCCCACGCGCCGCGGCAGTGGGGATTTCTTACTGTACGGATCAAACTTCGATTTTTGACGTCCAGAGTTGGTCCTCGACCCCCGAACATGATCCCGACTTAATTCCTTGGGCTTTTAATCAGACTTCAAAGCTCCAAATAGCTCGAATTAGCTCTGCAATATATACATCACTTGGGATCACTCCTACAAGGCATAGAACACACAATAAGTGCAAAACACTATCAATTAAAGCTCAAAACGAATAAATTACAGTGAATTAGAGTGTAATAAGCGAATAAAATACACAATTATAGCCTACCATCAATACCCCACACTTAAACCATTGCTTGTCCTCGAGCAATCCAACTACACTTTACATAGAACATGATATTTTTCAATAGCTCTCATAACTCATCATACCAAGAACATTTAAAATAGATTAAGCACAATACCGTAACATCATAGCCTTAAAAGTTGACTCAAAAGAACCATGCATTTTTTATAACCCACTCACTTACTCTAACACAAAGGTCAAGCATTGCCTCTCCTTCGTGAATCAAGTTCCCTCACATAACAATAGAGAGTAGTTCTAAACATAATGAAATTAAGAATAATTAGGAACTCAAGATAGAAAGAATTCACTTACTCTTAGAAACAACATTCATATGCCACAAAAGACGTACCATAAGCTTGCCTGTAGTGTACTACTCTACTAATTGAGCTCATTCAGTCAAGGATCAAGTAGGACTTTAACTGGCTGTAATGTAGGCTACGGGATGTGTACGATACATTTAGATATAAGAGTGAATACACCTTCCTAAGCACTTTAATACATACATTTCATTGTTCAAAACAACATACTTATGTCAAGCCATAACTCCACCTTTTCATCAATATACATTAACTCCCTACTTCTTTAAGCACAATCATCAAGTTACCGCTATCAAGGAACGATTTTCACAATCATACACTTATGTTTTCTTTCTTTTTCAATTCAAGTGGCTCTTTCTTTTTCAAAGCAGTGCACCTTTCTCCTTAGTTCAATAGTTCGACTCAAAAGCCAAACCAACCACCCCACACTTCACTTTTACAAAGTTCATAACAAATTCAAGTGCTTACGAGAGGTACAAGGTTCAAATAGATGGTCAATTCAAACAAATGGTTAGGGATTGTAATGTGGTTCCCAAAGAAACAGGATTACAAGCTCAAAGGGGTTAACTATGATACATAACAATTAGGTGGGCAAAATCATATATCTAACTCAACAAAGAAACGGCTATATCCCTTCCAAGATTGAAAAAAACAACCATCTCGCTTTGAAAACACACGGGGCAAGTTCTAGACATCAAATGCAATGCACAGAATAACACAAAACCTCACACACACATTGACCATAACTCACTTAGGATTGGAACATCAAAACACTCTAGTCAAAGAAGCTAAGCAAAGTTAAGATCATACAATTTAAGGTACTTATACAAGAGTCAAAAACTGAGCCTAAGCGTTGCAACTAAAGCACTCACACTATTCTCAAGGTATAATTGAGTCAAGAGATTTTGCCTTCCATCTACCATAGCACAAGGTTTCCTACTCTTAACAAAAATAAAAACTAACTACATCCGGTTTAAATAAAACCCTTGGGAAAGAACCGTCGTACAAAGAATAACCAAGGGGAAATTATTACACTCCCTACAAAAGAAAATCTTTTTGTCTTCTTCCTTCCGACTTTAATCCATCAAGAAACCCGTCGATGATATCCATCGTCGGGACAAATTAAAAATTTTAATTTTTTTTTAAATTGTTATGTTTTTTTTTTCAATTTGTTTTCTACCTCTAACTACTAAAACAACAAAAACTAAAACTAATATACATACATACATACAACATATCCCCCACCCCACACTTTAACTTGTGGCATATCCCCATGATATACAATTAAAAAGTATAAGGTAAAGGTAACTTCCCTGATCATCTAGTCGGGGTCTGAGTCGAAGTCGGGCTACATTCCTCGCCTTTGAACTAATGCACATATCCATGCAGACAGCTTCTTCTCCACCTTCTTGGATTACATCCCACATTTATCTTTCTCACTCACCGCAACTTTATCTTTCATACCCTTCCCTTTCCACTCAACACTTGCAGCTGGTTTTTCTTTTTGCACCCCCTTTTCTACATCCATCTCGAACATCATAGTTTCCTCACCCACTCTAAGCATGAGTTTTCTCTCATGTATATCCAATATAGCTCTACCTGTTATTAAGAATGGTCTTACTAGGATGAGGGGGATCTCTTTGTTCTCCTCCATATTCGCCACTATAAAATTCACATGAAATTACGAACTTATACACCCGAACGAACACATCTTCCACTATCCCCTCGGGTGTTATAGTCGTTTGGTTTGCCATCTGCAAAAATATTAGCAGCGACATTATCTCTCCGATCTCCTTCTCGAGTTTCCTGTAAATAGATAGAGGCATTAAGTTAATTGAGGCACCAGAATAACATAAAGACTTATCAAAATTGATAGTTCCTAATGCGCAAAGTATAGTAAACTCCCTGGGTCTCCACACTTTTGTGGGAGTTTATTTTGCAATATCGTGTTGCAATGCTCTATGAGCTTCATCACCGAGGTCTCGTCTATTTTCCTCTTCTTTGTAAGGATCTCCTTCAAGAATTTGGCATGAGCAAGCATTTGTGAGAGCATTTCTGTGAATGGCAAATTTACATGAACCTATTTCAGCACATCTAGAAATCTCCTAAACCGCTTGTCCATCTTTTCTCTACTTTGATTTTGAGGGAAGGGTAAAACAGGCATATACTGGCTCTCTTCAAATTCCTCCCTTCTTGATTTTTCTTCCTTCTTCTTTGTCTCAGTTTTCATTGGGACTTTCTTCTTCTTCTCATCATCACTTTTCAGCTGCTCCCCCTTTCTTTTGCAAGTATCACATCTTTCTGGATCAGGGTGGGATCTATCAACACTTGCCAACTTCTTAAGGTCACAACATTCACCATTTCTTTGGGATTCTTTTCTATATAATTGTGGAGAGTGCCTGGAACCCTCTCAGATAATATTGTTGTAATCTATCCCACTTGCTTCTCCAAATTTTGAATTGCTGCCCCTTGTATTTTAGATATTTCCTCAGTTTTCACAATGAAGGCCTTCATAAGATCTTCTAAACCAGGCCGATTGGGCTGTTGAGGCTGAAACTGCTGCCTCGGCTAATTCATTAAACCAGGAGCTCCTTGTCCCTGAAATCTAGGGTTTTTTTGGTGCCATGCATTTGTAGCACCCCCAGATGAACTCCATGAAAAACCGGGGTGCTTTTGTCCCATTGCATTAAAATTATAGTTCCCTACAACATTCACTTCCTCAATTGAGGCTTGACACTCATGAATAGGATGTCCTCTTCCAAATATATCACAAGCTACATGAGGCTCATTTTGTATCGAGGCTAAGGTCAGCTTCCGTATTTCTTTAGCCATAGCATCAAGTTATACTTGCACAGATGTATTAACATCAACCTGGTGAACACTAGTCGATCTTCTTCTTCAGCACTATCAGAGGGCCACAGATTTGCATCTTCAGATAACTCACCAGGAATTGTAACTATCTCCTCTGGAGTCTTCTTTATCAACAGGACTCCAATTTCATTGCTCAATGTTCTACCCGAGACTAGTGTCAATCCATCGTAAAAGTCCTGGAGTTTCATCCAGAGTTCAATTCCTCTATGTTGACACTTTCGAAACAATCTCTTTAAACCTCTCACATGCTTCAAAAACAATTTTCATATCTTTCTGGCAGAAGTTATGGATTTCTCTTCTAAACTTGTCCGTTTTAGCTGAGGAGAAACATTTATCAAGGAATTTTCTAGTCATCTCCTCCCAAGTTCAAATTGATCCCGTGGGCAAGCTTCGAAGACATTGTTTTGCATCATCTTTAAAAGAAAAGGGGAATGCCCTTAAATACACTGCATCTTGTGACACACCACTGTATTGAAAGGTGTTCATAATCTCCTCGAAGTCTATTAGATGTGTGTTTGGTTCTTCATTTGGCTAACCTCTGAAGACACAACAATTCTGAAGGGTTCGAAGCAACCCTTGCTTCAACTCGAAATTGTTTGCTGCAATTGGAGGTGGTCTAACACTTGATAAACCTTGATTGTAGACCGGTCTAACATAATTTACACGTGGTCTCCCAGGCCCAGGATCTATATTTACTAACTGATCTGTAGCTAAGGGTTGATTTTGAGCAATTCTCTAACCCTTCTCTTCTTCGTAGATAATCTGTGCATCTCTAATAGCTACTTCCTCAACATCCCGTATAGCTTGTTCTCTTTGTTGGGCTACTTCTCTCATAGCCAAATCTACATTATCCTCACTGTTTCCAGCCATAAGTTCTTTGGTTGAGGATTGGCCATCCTTTTCTGATGTCTCGTTGAGATTTATTTCCTTCCTCATGTGTCGCTGTTGTTTTTCAATTTATGGTTCGTATTATAGCACTTCTTTCACAGAAGTTCGAGTCATGCACCAATCTTAACCTGTAACCTGCGCACAGTCAAAGAACACCAATCGTTAAAAGAGAAAAATAAAATTAAATAAATACAAACAATTTCTAAATTAGCACTACAAACTATTTAAAGCACTATTGATTGCCAATCCCCGGCAACGACCCAAAAATGTGGCGAGCGCAAAACACAAACTTAAATTCTGCTCACTAATCAAATATAGTATAGTATAATATCGTATCCACAGGGACTGAGAGTTATATGATTTCTAACTAAAATTTGCTAAGAATTTAAAGCTATTGACTAATGGCAATAGTAACAAGGAACATGCAAATAAAGTTATCAATGGGAGAAGATAGGGTTTTGATGGTATAGGTGCAAGATAATTGTTTGGGATCTAACTCTAGGTAATTTACTTCTAATGTTCAAGTGAGTCTATCGAATTCACTCAATTATTAGTTCAAACGTTCAGCAAATCTCCTCTCTCGATTAAGTCTTAACCTCACAAGATGAACCAATTTAAGCACGTGAAGATATGCAAGAATGCATAGTGGATTGGTCTTCAGGAGAACCGCTCTCGATTATCCTCCTAATTAGGTTTAATCAATGATTCAATTAGCATATTTCGATTACTTATAATAATCTCTGAACTCAACCAACAATATAATGCAAAGATATCACAAGTTATGCCTCTCTCGATTACATGAACAAGTGTATATAGATGCAACAATTAAATCATCCAGAAATGCTTCAATACAAAAAACTAGAGTTATAATCTACAAATAATCATTAATACACCAAATCCATCAAACCCTAAATAGAACTATTCCATAGATATAGAGCAATTCATCCCAAATAAAGTTGAAGTAAAGAAAACATAAATCCAATCCAAACTCGGGTCTTGAGTGAGGAAGGAATGACGAAATCCTTGTGCTCGTGTTCTTCTAACTCCTCCTTAGTCTCCTTAGGTCAAATATGTGTCAAAAGTACAATAAACAATGTTTTTCCATGTATTTATACCAAGTAGGGTCGGGCCAAGATGAAACCACCTTCTCCTAGCAAATATAGGATATTTACTCTGTAAAAATTACACAGGCGTGGCTCATGGGGCGACGCTCCATACGGGGCATTACTGGAAAAATCCAGAGAGATAATGTAGTACCCCAGAAAATTTTGAAGTACTTAAGCACTATTAAGAAAGTTGATGTGTGCTAATTATATTATTTTATGTGCAGGCGAGGATTATTAATATGATGTATATCAATTGGATACGATAATAAGTGTACTAGGCATATTATTAGTGATGTGGGGTCTAAGGAGAGGCCTGGAAAATTACATGATAGACTAAAGTTCCAAATGAGTACGTACAAGACCAAACTTTGGATGAGCATATCTACACACACACACACACACACACACACACACACACACACATATATATATATATATATATATATAAAGCTTTATGTGATGAACAACCTACCAAATGAAAGATCTTCAAGTCTAGTTTTTAACGCTTTTAACCGTTTGTCATTTGGACACTCCTACAAGAAGTTATGACCAAATTACCAAAAGCTGGCAGAATGTAACACTACTGCGCCGCCCCATGCGGCGTGCCTGTGGGGATTTCTAGAACACTTCCAAATTTCGTTTCTAGGCACATTTTTCACTACCGCACCACGCCCCATATGGCGCGACTGTGCAAATTTCGAGGTTTTTACAACCCGACCCCATTTTAATATATAGCCTTTGGGGCTTTATTTGGGACGATTTTCTGGTGAGTCTAGAGAGAGGTGAGAGCATTTGAGAGAGAGAAGGAGCAAATCTAACCTTCCAATCATCCAATATTGCACCAATCTTCAAGAATCAAGGAAGTCATTAACTAGATTATCCTTCATCGGGGTAAGTCCTAATTCTAAGCTTTCATACAAGAGGTTATGAGTTCAAATATATTGTGTGGTTGCAAATAGTCCATGCATGTGATACAAAGTTGTAGTATGTGGGGTTAATAAACCATTTTGGGTAGTTTCTTGTTGAAATTGATTGAGGGATGAAAGGATCTGAATTGTAGAGCCTTGTGGTCTATTTCGCATGTTAGGTGTTTGACAAAATTCCTAAGAGAATTACATCATGGAAATCCTTCTAATTATTAATCGATTTTCACTATCTTCCTATAGATTGGTATTGCTAGAAGTGTTGAGGCATTGTAGTAACTTAAGGAAAGCTTGGACAAGGTATGTTGGCTAAACTTTCTCTCTTAGAATCAAATTCCATAATGTTCTTGTGAGTTTCATGTCACGACCCAAAATCTAACCATGGTCGTGATGGCGCCTATCGTGTTACAAGGCAAGCCTACTTCCCAAAATATTACTACTAAACCGATTATAAGAATTTAATAAAACATTTCCAACATTTGAATTTTTCATAAACTAAATCAACTCTAAATATAATTATAGAAATACGGAAACGAGCCCCAAACATAGGGGTGTCACTAAGTCATGAGCGTCTAAAATTATAAACTAAGATATATAAACTGTCTAACTGTCCAAAAGAAGAAATGACAAAAGGAGTAACAAGGTCCTGCAGACGCTAGCAGCTACCTTGCAATCTTCACAGATAGTCGGCCTGAACTCAACGATCGCCGTGCTCTAACTCACCTGGATCTGCACATAAAGTGCAGGGTGTAGTATGAGTACAACCGACTCAGTAGTAACAGAAATAACTAAGGAACTGAGCAATAGTGACAAGCTAAGTAAAACAGTCCAATTATTTATTTTCACAATTTAAAAATAAACAGAAATAAATGCCACAAATAAGTTTAACAGATAAATACAGCAACAACACAAATAAATACAACCTCACGGCCGTGTCACTCCATAACTCTCGCTCGCACTCAGCACTCAACACTCTGCGCTCAATGGGGGTGTATACAGACTCCGGAGGGGATCCCAAAGCCCAAGCACTAAGCACGGAACTATGGTATCAATACCTGGATCCGCACGGTCAACTCACATGCTACGCGGACAACTCACGCGATATGGTATTAATATCCTCACAACCAGGCCCTCGGCCTCATTCAATCATGTACCTCACTAGCCTCACCATCATCAACAAATAAGGGAACACAAACCACATCAAGTATCACAGCATATTAGCAAATAATAGAGACTGAGGTAAATATGTACAATAATTTCTGTGACTGAGTACAAATAATGTGAGCATGAATAAAGCCTAAGCATGATCTCTGACATGAAGGCAAACAAGTTCAACAACAAATAAACACATAACCACAGATAATAGCCATTAGGCCTCATATCCTCACGGGTCGGACAGAGTCTCAATCCCTCGCGGTGCACACCCACACGCTCGTCACCTAGCGTGGGTATCACTTCCAAACAATCACGTGATGTCAAATCTCAAGGTTTATACCCTCAAAGCCAGAGTTAAAACTGTTACTTACCTTAACAGCGTAAAACTCCTACTCCGGGATGCCCTCGTCTCTGGACTCGGTCTCCAAATGCTCCGAATCTATTCATTATCAGTACAATACCATCAATACGCGCTAATGGAATGAATTTCCACAAGAAAAGCTACAAAATTAGACCAAAACCCGAAATTGGCTCAAACTCGGCCCCCGGGCCCATGTCTCGAAATCCGACAAAATTTACAAAACTAGAAAGCCCATTCACTCACGAATCTAATTATATCAAATTCATCAAAATCCAACATCGTTTGGTCCTTCAAATCCTTAAATTACTTCTCCGAAAATCCCAAGCCCTAACCCCTCATTTCACTAATTACAAAGACTAAACAACGGAAAATCACCATATATACAAGTATTAGGGCTCAAGCAACTTACCTCACTAATAGCCCTTGGATCACCCTTCAAATATCACTCGAAAAGCTCTACAAACCGACTTGAAAATGGTGGAAATGAACCAAATTCGCGAAGGGTTCTATTTTTGGTTTCTGCCTAGGTTTTTCTCACATGCGGGCTCATTTTCCATGCCTGCGGGACCGCACATGTGGTCAAGGCACCACATCCGTGAACTCCACTAAATTCCCCAGCTTCCGCACCTGCGCTCCAGGCCTCGCACATGCGGGCTCGCAGGTGCGGCCAAATCCTTCGTGCCTATGCTCCAGCCTTGGCCTCACATTTTTCCGCATCTGCGCAGCAAATTCTCGTGCCTTCATAAGCGCACCTGCGCTTTTCCTCCGCTTCTGTGAAGCCTGCCCAGCATCTCCCTTTCCGCATCTGCGTCCCAGGTTTCGTACCTCCGGGCTTACAGATGCGACCTCCAACTCGCACCTGCGCAACCTGCCTAACCCAGCATTGCCCGCACCTGCGAACTCCCCACGCGCACCAGCGGCCTCGCACCTGCGACTCTTTCTTCCGCAGGTGCAAAAATAGCAGTAGCAGCAGCTTCAACTGCATTTTCCAACTTCGACAAATTCTTTAACCTCCCGGAATCAACTCGAGTCCCTCAGGACCTCAACCAAAAATAGCAACAAGTCATATATCAATATACCAACTTAGTTGAACCTTCGAATCACTCAAAACAACATCAAATCATCAAATTACCCTCGGATTCAAGCCTAAGAACTTCTAAATTTCCAAATTCAGCAACCGACGCCGAAACCAACCAACCCACGTCCGAATGACCTCAAATTTTGCACACACATCACAAATGACACTACAAATCTACTCCAACTTTCGGAATTCCATTCCGACCCCGATATCAAATTTTCCACTGCCGACCGAAATTGCCAAATTTCCAATTTCACCAATTCAAGCCTAATTCTACCACGGACGTCCAAATCACATTTCGGATGCACCCTAAGTCCCAAATCACCTAACGGAGCTAACAGAACCATCAGAATTCAAATCAGAGAATGTTTAAACATAGGTCAACATCTGGTTGACTTTTCCAACTTAAGTTTCTACTTAAGAGACTAAATGTTTCAATTCACTCTGAAACTACTCTGGTCCCGAACCAACTAACCCGGTATAACATAATATAGCTGAATAACACAAAAAGAAGTATAAATGGGGAAAACGGGGCTATAACTCTCGAAACCACCGGCCGGGTCATTACATTTCAATGTATGGGTTGCGTATTAAAATGTTATGGCTTTGAGTCATGTTTCAAATGAAAGCTAGTATGCCAAATATTGTGGGAAAACTCGATATGTTTAAGGCTCTAAATTGCTCATATGTGTACCTAAAGTCTTGATTGAAAATATCTTGTTGTTGATAATCTATAAAGCTGCTTGAAAATGAAATAAGTGAATTGGGACATAGAGTGTGGACAACATGCCAAGAATTTAAGTTATGATTGTGGCTAGTAGCGCAAATGAAATGAAAAGATACGATAAAGAATATGAAATGAGCCTCGACTCAATTGTTTAAAAATGATTTCGTAAATAAAATTGCCTAAAAGCTTTCGTACTCAATTCAAGCCCATAAGTGGCTTTCGTAAATAAAATTGCCCATAAGCTTTCGTAACTAATGTTTTGCTTTATAAATATATCCTGTGTGATTCGAGTTCTTACATACTCGGGTGTTGAAACTATACATTGTCATTTCTAGGAAAGAGTATTGCTAGAATAAATGGTGTATTGATTGTTTATGATTTTGATGTGTGTTTCTATAGTTGTTGGTATGCCCCATTCTTTGGGAAGAAACCTTTTGTGTTTAAAGTTCCCATTACAAATGGATTTGAAGTATATGATTTCTGAAATATTATGTATGTTGATATTTGATGGTGGTCCTTAAAAATAAAAGAGGTGAAAGTGTAGAACATGAAATACTGCCACCGTGCCAGGAATAAAGAATCTTGTGAATGGCCAAATGAACCAAGAAAATATTGTTGTTGTAATTGCATTACCTAAATTAGTTTTCTATAGTTATATTTATAGTATGAAATTGTTTTGGCTAGATTCGAGCCGATCGGAGTTGGAAAATCGAGGGAAAGGCCTTCTCGTTGATTTATTGAGCGAGGTTTGAGGTAAATGACTTGTCTAACCTTGTGTGGAGGAAATCCTCTTAGGATTTGGTACTGTTGTGACAATTTGTGATATGCGAGGGCTGTGTATGTGAGGTGACGAGTATGTATAGTGGTCTTAGCTGAGTTACTTTAGCATGTATAGTGGTCATTATTTCCCTCATTTCACCTTTCTACTTGTCTTATCACTTATCTGCAACTTGTACTACATGCTTAGTTGAATTACCTGCTTTCTTGATTCCATATTCATTATTTAATTGTGTGATTCTTTACTTGAAATTGCTATCCTTGAAATATCGTTGTTTGAGTTGTTATATTTTGGTTTTTCGTGATTATTGTTGAAATGATTGTTTGGTTGTTGCATGAGGTTTCTGCCATGCGGTTGTGATTATTAATACCCATATCGTGGTATAAGGTCTGGGTGTTGAAATACATGCGGTGAGATAAGGTGAGTTTGATACGCGTAGCTAGTAGCGGAACTACTAGAAGTCATGTGGTGTGATAAGATTGGCTAAAACGCGGGATGCTATTCGGGAAACTGATTTTCAAAACAAAATACAAAGGCTCCCGCGGTGATATAAGGAAAGATTGTGAGATATTTACTTTTGGGACTACGAGGCAGTACCTCGGGAGTGCCCCTGTTGATTTCCTATATTTTCTGTATTGTTGTTGTTCCTTAACTTGTAAGATTTTTGCTTTCCTTTCATGTTGTATTTGTCGTTTTGTAACTCCGTGTTATTACATTCCGTAAATTCTTATTGTTTCACTTCTCTCTCATTTAGTTATATCATTTTATATTCTGCCTTGTTTCTTATTATTTCCAGTAAGGGCCTTGAATTGACCTCGTCACTACTCTACCAAGGCTAGGCTTGGCACTTACTGGATACCATTTTGATGTACTCATACTACGCTTCTTCACATCTTTTTGTGCAGATCCAAGTACTGCCTACCAGACCAGGTATCGGTGAGCTAGTCCGTACATGGAGACTTCATGGTACATCTGCCAGTGTCCGCAGACCTCGAAACCCCCTATCTTTATTATGTTGTTTCCTTATCCTCATTAGACTCTGATGTATAGGGATATTTAGTATTTCTCTTTAGAGCTTGTGATTATATCTACTGACTTTTGGGAATTGTTTATTCTTGGGTTGCATTTTTTATTTATTACAACTGTTGACGTTTTGAGTTTTAGCTTAATATTTCGGTTATTCCGCATACTTGATAAGCTTACCTACTCTTGCAGATTAGGTGCCGTCACGACATCAAGGATCCTTATAGCCATTTAGGAACCAAAGCTTAAACAATTACCAAGGAATTGAACTCAGAACCTGAAGCAGAGGAAGATGAAGAATCAGTTAGAAAACTAGGGTTTCTGATAGACTTCAAACTTGCATTAGATTATTTTTCTCAGATTGTTATGTGTTGTTAGGCAAGAGCAATTAAAGCTACTATTTATAGTGCCTTCAATTCTTAGGGTTCCGGTAGATTCAAACAGTGATAGTGGAGAATGACGACTACTAGATGATGCAAGAAAATAAAGTGAAATCAGTGAAGGCAGAAGTGAAAATCAATGAGAGATTTTACCTGAGCAATATGAATTTCAGAATGGACCGTTGACGAGCAAAAACCATCGGCTAAGGCTCCATTATCCAGAGGTCACTTCGTTTGACCTATGGACATCAAATATTCATGATTAATTCTAAGAAAAACCTCCATGCATGCTTTGAATTGATGGAGCATGAAAGAAATCCGTCAATTTTGAAGTTTCATATTTCATCTAGGGTTTCGGATTTTAGGAATTTGAATTTGAGTGATGATAATAGATGTGGACCGGCTGGATTCGTGGATTAGAGGGCAAAAGGGATGATTTCTCGGTGATATGAGACCTTGCACGAATTTGTGCAAGGTTTTCTTGACTAATATGGTGATGGGAGTGGAGAGAAAAGAGAGGAAAGGGGAAAGAAGGGGCAGCTGGTCTGGATAAAAATGGTTTAGGGTTAGGGGGATTGGAGTTGGTTGTCTCTAGGTTAAAAATAAGAGATGTAACTGGAGTCGTTGGATCGTTTGGTCAACGACTCAGATTATTTTGATATTTGGGAGTTTTAATGGAAAACAATCGATGGCCATTGGATTCTTGTAATCCAACGGCGGAGGTAAAATATGACGGGGCTCTCAAAATAATTAAATAATGGGATTAAACCTGGTCCGTTGATGATTATGAATCAACGGTCAGGATGGTGTCTATTTGTTTTGTGAGTGAGTGGGACAGGTGATGTGGTGAGCTTAGATTAGCTTAGGGAGAATGACACGGATTTCCAACAAGAATTGAATGGTTGTTTGGACTAGATCAAATTTTGTTTGGGCTTGGGTATTGGGCTGTTATTACTTTAAGAAATAGTCATTTTTGTGTTTAATTACACAATAGCAATTGTAGCCTTTCATTTTTTAACCTCTTAAAAATTAATTTAATTAAACTTAATGAGTCTCAATAAAATGTAATAAATGTTTTAATAATCAAATACACTACTACTTAATGTAATTAATTAATTAATTATCTACTAAATATCACTTTTCTACACTAACGTTGGATTCGTTTTGAAATAATAGGCTATTTCACTAAAATTAAGGAATAAACTTATCAAATTAATTATAATACTATGTGATACATATAAAAAATTATTTCAATAGTTTAAAAAATAGTAAATAGTAAAGATAATATGATTTATAATTATATAGTTACTAAATTCCTAATTAACACCATTAATTATTTAAAAATAGGTTTTATTAATTAGAAAATACATTTAACATATTTATTTAATGTTAGTAAGTGTGAATAAATCAATTCTTAAAAGGAGGGTCAAAATTGGTCGTCCACAGCTGCCCCTCTTTGACCGAAGACGATAAAACAGTTTTCGGGTAAAGAAATTGAACAAAGGCCAATTTTATCCCGTCTTTAGGCATACATTGTAGGAATGTCATATGGATTTAAGGAAGACTATGAGTTGTAAAATTAATGGAGGAGCTAAGGAACTTTCCGGAGAATTTTGAAGAGTGATGATTTGGAGAGGGTGATGCTCGCTGAAGGAGCCCTAGTAGCGTATTATAACGATACTACGAAATGGGAGCTTTGATACCCATGATAGCTCCAAATTGCAGCTTGATTTGAAAGATTTGATGAATTAGAGTTTCGCTTTCTGTTTTGAGTTTGAGTTTGGATCATTGGTCCGCTTATGATTTTTTTGTCCCTCATTGCGTTGTAGCTTGGTTTGCTGGTTAGAAGAAGCTCCGTGTCGCAATGTTTGCTCCTTCAAAAACAAAATACACACATACCCAGATATCGTAATGCAGATATGTTAAGATGTGATGTAAATGATGCACGAATGATGATGCCTGGATTCCGGCTAGCCGTTATTTGGGATCGGGGCGACGGGATACTTGAATTTGACTTGATTGTTAGTCGGGAAATGTATCGTTCTGCAGCTGTCGGAGCATTAAGTCTCCTCATGATAGGAGTATCTCCGCGCGATGGGAGTAGTTGACTTGTAATGTAAAATGTATCTCCACGTGATGGGAGTAGTTGACTTGTAATGTTGAATATATCTCCGAGTGATGGGAGTAGTTACATCAAAATGTAAAGTATCTCCGCACGATGGGAGTTTCTGACTTGAAAAAAAAATGTAAACATGCTTGTAAGCTGCATGAGCAAAACGTCAAAAAATTCAAGATAAAATAAAGAAATAAGGAGCAAGGCCAAGAGATAGTCTTGACTGCAAAACTAACTGCAGCTGTCGATCGGCAGAACGTCGGTGTCGGGGTTTCCAATTATCTATTTGTAATCTCTAATATGGTGGAGTGGCGGTGCGGGACGCTCCCGTTGGTGAAGCAAACAATTTTTTATATATAGGGCTTTGATTGGCAAAGCCGACGACTCGATTTTTACAGGATGCTCTGATTGATTGAGCTGATGGTTTTCTATATACATGGCTCCTGTAGGCGGGGCCAACGACTCACTATATACAAAGTGCTCCGCTTGGTTGAGCAGTCGGTTTGCTATTTACAATATGCCCTGATCGTGTCTGCGGCCTGGTTCCAAAATACCTATAAAAGATTTGAAATTAAGGTTTCATCTATATGAGGAAATATTTAAATATGACAGAGAGATGATAGTTATGAGAGAGTAGCGGATGCGCCATTGCTCTAGCGTGCCCCAACATTTCCTTGTATCATGTCGTTCATAGAAAAATTCTTAGCGGGGAGGGTGGGGGGGTGTTGGTTTGTGTCGACTGTAATCATGGCTTTGCCATGTGCTTGGTGAGGTTACGCCATGAAGTTCGGTAGGTGGAATGATAGTTTTTAGAAAAACATTTTGAAAATCGCTTATCTTATGGAAAATGTTGTCATTCCAGATTATGACATGTTTAGATATTCCCTTAGACGCAAACGTTATTTCTGGAGGATCCTGTCCCATTAATGTCAATTCCTGGAGATGCCTCTGATAACGTAGTTTCTTGTTGTTGCGATTGTGTCCTAATATAAATGAATGTGTTATAAATGTTTTCTTAGGGTTTTGACTGAACCTTTTCAGGTTGCCTACATATTCGAAATAGAATCAAGTTTGAACATAGTTTATGGGTAGTGGTAAAGGAATTATGATGATGATCGAGCCTGACTCAGGCAGCCTACATATCCAAATGGAATCAATCATAATGTAGTTCGATAAGAATATATGCAAAATGATGAGATTAATAAATGAAATGGCCGAGTCTGACTCAGACTGCCTATGTATTCGAATGGAATCATGCTAGAACGTAGTTCAATTATAATGGATGACTGAATTTAACGAGGATTGCCTATATATTCCTTCCAAAGGAAATCACGTCATGGCGTAGTTTTGAATAGACACAAAATGATATTTATATTTTCTATTATAAAAGAGGGGGGGGGGAGAGAGAGAGAGAGACCGGACCCTACGTGGGTTTCCTCTGTATCCCATCGTGGGAAGTCAGGTCGGGCGTAGTTCTGTTACAACCAAACCTAACTCTACTATCTTCAAATGTAGTGTCATGACCCAAAATCCCACCATAGGCGTCGTGATGACACTTAGTCTCTAAGATTAAGTAAGCCGATTATAATTACAATTCAAGCCAATATTTTTTATTTTTTAAATAGGTAGTCAAAATGAACAATGAAAATATTCACAAACGACATCCCAAGACTGGAAATACTGAATGACAAACTCTACTGAATGCATGAAATGATCTCAAGGATTGAATATACAATACTTTCGAATAAGAGTTAACAGTACAATAAAATGGAAAGACTCCAAGGGACTGCCGCAAAGGAGCAGCTCTACCTGGAATCCCTGCGATCTCACTTTAACTCTGTCTGAGTCCGATAGCTCCAATACCTGACTCTACACAAAAATGTGCAGAAGTGTAGTATGAGTACACCACGGTCGGTACCCAGTAAGTATCAAGACTAACCTCAGTGGAGTAGAGACGAGGTACAGTCAAGACACTCACTAGTCTAATAACCTGGGCAATAAGATATACAAAATAATAAGAAAAAATAATAATAAGGGCAACACAAACCAATCAATGATATGCACAGCAGGGCAACAAGAAAGCCATTAATATCGCTCAACAAATAATAAATACAAGTACACATGTGATGACCCAAAAGGTCATCTTATATTTTAGAACTCGAATCTGCACTCTTAAGCCTTAAAAATCTCATTTTAATCCTCCTCAATTTGCGTGCGCAGTCCGGGCATGTTTCTGGAAAGCTTTTATGTTGAAAATTGATGAAAATAAGAATTTATGCCTTAAAAGTTAATTTTAGTTGGCTTTGGTCAACCTTTTTGGTAAACGTACCCGGATCCGTGTTTTGACAGTTCTGGTGGGTCCATATCAAATAATGGGACCTGGGCGTATGCCCTGAATCAAATTCGGAGGTCCCTATCTCAAGTTAAGAATTTTTGATAAAAATTAAAAGTATGAAAATTAATTATTTTTAAGAATTGATTGATGTTTGGCATTGTTAGGGCCATGTCCGTATTCTGGTTCCGGAGCCCGGTACAGGTTCATTATGTTATTTAAGACTTGTTTGTGAAATTTTGTGAGAAACAAAGTTTATTTGACGTGATTCAGACGTCCAGTTGAGAAAATAGAAATGTTAAAGTATTCTTGAGAATTTCATTTGATTTGGTGCTAAATTCATAGTTCTAGGTGTTATTTTGGCGATTGGATCGCGCAAGCAGGTCCGTATGATGTTTTTAGACTTGTGTGCATCTTTGGTTTGGAGCCCCGAGGGCTCGGGAGAGTTTCGGAGAGACAACTGGATGTTTTGGACTTTGGAAATCGGGTTTTTCTGCAGAGTCTGTGTTCTGGCATGTCCTTCTTTGCGTTCGCGATGGTACTCTCGCGAGCGCAAAGTGTAAACTGGATGGCTAACGCGAACGCGAACGCGAATGCGAAGTCCTGGTCGGGAATGAGAAGTGATGGGGGACTTACCCTTCGCGAACGTGACCGGCTCAACGCGAACGCGAAGCATGTGGGGACCTGGGGAGTGGAGGGGGGGAGGGGAGGTTGGTCGTTCCTTCATCGCAAATGCGAGCCATGCCTCACGAACACGAAGGCCAGGGGGAGTAATCATTGCGAACGCGAAGGCTTGGCAGCCAGTACCCTTCGCGAACGTGACAGTGCTCTCGCGAACGCGATGAACACTGTTGCCCAGCACTTAACAGAATCCAAAACGGGATTTTAGCCAAAAATTCATTTTTCTCAAAACCAAACGGTGCGAGGCGATTTTTCAAGAGCCATTTCCCCCCCAAATTGTTGGTAAGTGATTCTAAACCATTTTCTTTGAATTATCCATTGCATTTTATGAATTATCAACCTAAAATCTAGAGTTTTCATGGTAGAATTAGGGGTTAGGGTAGAAACTAGGGATTTTAGAAATTTAAGGATTTAGACCCTAGTTTGAGGTCTGATTCCAAAACTAATTACATATTAGGGCTCGGGGGTGAATGGGTAAAAGGCTTTTGGTCCGAACCTCGGGTTTAGACCAAGCGGGCTCTGGGTCGATTTTTTTGACTTTTTGGAGGAAAATTTGGGAAATTTAATTTATGAAATATAGTTGATTCCTTTAGTAATATTTGATATCATTGAGACATTTTTGAATAGATACGAGTGGTTTGGAGGTGAATTCCAAAGAAAAAGCTGTGATTGAGAATTAAGTGCCCTTCGGAGCGAGGTAAGTGTTGTGTCTAACTTTGGCTTGAGGGAATAGGTATTGTGTGAGTATTTGCTACGTATTTTGTTTTTGAATACGACGTATAGTTGAGGTGACGAGCATCTATACATTGTGGTCGATTCATAGCATGCGAGTGAAATTCCATTTCTTGCAAATTTGTAGTCTTTAATCTTGTTACCCATGCTTATTGTTGTTATTTAAATGTTGGGAGACTTGTATCCGATTCCACCAAGGTCGATAAAATTGTGAATATTGATTCGAGGTTGAGATGTTAAATTGTGAAAGTAATCATTGATGAAATGTTGATTTCTTTTGAAACTTCTCTCTATCCGTTGTTATTAATTCTGTGAATTGTGAGGAAGAGTGTAAAGAACGAAGGGTGATGCCGTGCATGATTTATTTATATTGTGAGGAAGTGTGTAAACCACGAAGGGTGAGGAGCATGAGCAGCACCTTCGGATCATTCTTCGGACTCTGAAAGACATCCAGTTATATGCTAAGTTCTCAAAATCCGAGTTTGGTTGAGTTCAGTTGCTTTCTTGGGTATCGTTGTATCAGCAGAGGGTATTCAGGTGGATCCTAAGAAGATTGAGGTAGTCCAGAATTGGCCTGGACCCACATCAGCTACAGAGATACGTAGTTTTCTGGGTTTGGTGGGCTATTACCATCGATTTGTGGAAGGGTTTTCATCCATAGCAGGCCCGTTAACCAGATTGACCCAAAAGCGTGCCCCGTTCAGGTGGTCAGATGAGTGTGAAGCGAGCTTTCAGAAGCTCAAGACAGCTTTGACTACGGCACCAGTATTGGTATTACCCACAGGTTCAGGATCTTATACTGTATATTGTGACACATCACGTATTGGTATGGGTGCGGAGTTGATGCAAGGCGGCAACGTTATTACATATGCTTCGCGGCAACTGAAAGTTCACGAGAAGAATTACCCTGTTCATGATCTAAAGCTGGCAGCCATTGTTCATGCGCTGAAGATTTGGAGGCACTATCTTTACGGCGTGCCATGTGAGGTATTCACTGATCATCGGAGCTTGCAGTATTTTTTCAAGCAGAAGGAACTCAATTTGAGGCAGAAGAGGTGGATGGAGCTAGTGAAAGACTATGATATCACCATGTTGTATCATCCTGGGAAGGCCAATGTGGTGGCCGATGCTTTGAGTAGAAAGTCAGTCAGAATGGGTAGCCTTGCATATATTCCAGTTGGTGAGAGACCGTTTGCATTGGATTTTCAGACCTTGGCCAACTAGTTCGTGAGGTTAGATGTTTTTGAGCCAAGCCATGTTCTAGCTTGTACAGTTGCTCGGTCTTCTTTGTTTGAGTGCATCATAGATCGACAGGATGACGATCCTCATTTACTTGTCCTTAGAGCCACAGTGCGGCATGGTGGTGCAAGAAGGTTACTGTTGGAGATGACGGAGTTTTGAGGATGCAGGGTCGTATTTCTGTGCCTAATGTGGATGGACTTCGTGAGTTGATTCTTGAGGAGTCCCACAATGCAAGGTATTCTATTCATCAGGGCGCCACCAAGATGTATCAGGACTTGAGGCAGCATATTGGTGGAGGCAAATGAAGAAGGACATAGTTGCCTATGTAGCTCGGTGCCTAAATTGCCAGCAGGTAAAGTGTGAGCATCAGAGACCTGGTAGTTTACTTCAGAGGTTAGATATTCCTGAGTGGAAGTGGGAGCGTATCACTATGGATTTTGTTGTTGGACTCCCGGACTCAGAGGAAGTTCGATGTAGTTTGGGTTATTGTGGACAGGCTGACTAAGTTAGTGCATTATATGGTGAGGAAGAGTGCAAAGCACGAAGGGTGATGTCGTGCATAATTTATTTATATTGTGAGGAAGAGTGTAAAGCACGAAGGGTGATACCGTGCATGAATTATTTATATTGTGAGGAAGAGAGTAAAAGCACGAAGGGTGATGCCGTGCAGTCTAATTTGTTATTTGGTGAGGTTGAGAGTAAAAGCACAAAGGGTGATGCCGTGTAGTTTTACTTTGCTGTTTTAATTGCTTAATTCGTTTAAGGATATTCTGTTCAATTCTGTCTTTTCATTATTCTCACTCTTCATGGTGTATTCCCCCACTGTATGCCCCCTTCCCATTATTTCTGCGTTATTGCTTTATTTACTGTTGTCGTCACTAGAATGATTATACTGTTCAGGTTATGTGTGGGTGTCTTGTTCTAGCCTCGTCACTACTTTGCCAAGGTTAGGTTCGACACTTACCAGTACATGGGGTCGGTTGTACTGATGCTGCACTCTGCACTTTCTGTGCAGATTTTGATACCGGCTCAGGTTGATTGAGATTTGCTACTGGTCCGCTGTCCGGAGACTCAAGGTAGATCTGTCGGCGTTCACAGACCTTGAAGTCTCCGTTTATCTTTTATGTCCTACTGTTTTCTTTCATTCAGACAGTTGTATTTCTTTCAGATTATTACTTGTCGTAAATTCTAGAATGCTCGTGAATTGTGACTCTAGATCCGGGTGGTAGCAGTTAATACAGTTTCATGATATTCCGCACTTATTATATTTCACCTTAGTTAATTATTGTTAATTTCTGAATGGAATTAAGGAATTGGTTAATGATTCTCTAACGTTGGCTTGCCTAGCAAGTGAAATGTTAGGCACCATCACGGTCCCATCGGTGGGAAATTTTGGGTCATGACAACACCCAATTAAATCAAGTCCTTCAAATAAATATCTTTGAAATATAATTCTTTCCATAAATCTCTTTCAAACATAATTTCCTCAATTAGGTATCTTTCAAATATAATTCTTTCAATAAATATTTTTTGAATAAAAATCATTCCAAATAAATATTTTGAAAATAATTCTTCGATAAAAAGTCACCATTTGACACCCTATTTCATAATCATAAAAATACGGGTCTCAGCCCTTTTCATAATGTCGTAACACGGGTCTTAGCCCACTTTCATATTTTCATGGCAACTTGTGCCCATATTTCTATCAAAGCCGCACGGACAACTCACGTACCAATAGTAAATATTATCATATTTTCCCAGCACCTCGTGCCCATATTTCTTTCATAACTGCACGGACAACTCACGTGCCAATAATATAATCATTATATTTCCCTGACACCTCATGCCTGCATTTCATTTCACATTTGCTCGAACAATTCACGTGCCAATAACATAATCATTATATTTCCCTGGCACCCCGTGCCGATATTTCATATTACATTTACACGGTTAATTCACGTGCCAATATTATCATTATTTACTCACGGTACCTCGTACCCACATTTTTTTTTATAATCGACCTAGCAATAGCCACAGGCTCCCAATTTCAACATAGATCAAATCAATTGGCACGGCAACACCCTTCGTGCATTTATCTCTCTCTCACTGTGCTTACATATAACAATACCAACTAGGTGGGAGAAAATTTAATAATAATAAAAGAAATAAAGTGGAAGGCACACAGTAAGCAACAACGATTACAAGCTACATAGAAAACCTAAGTGCACCATAACATCTCAAGATAAAGGCCTGAATAAATACACAATGAAAAGATATCACAATATAATGTATGTCTCTTATTCTCGCCTGCACAGAAACACTCTTCGTTCCATGAACATATAATAATATAAAAATAATGGCACGGCATCACCCTTCGTGCTTTTACTCTCATCCTCACATGATTATTTAAATGAAATGGTATGGCATCACCCTTCGTGCTTTACACTCACAATATGGAACGACATCACCCTTCGTGCTTTACACTCACAATATGGCACAGCATCACCCTTCGTGCTTTACACTCACAATGGCACGCCATCACCCTTCGTACTTTACACTCACAATATGACACGATAGCACATTTCGTGCTTTACACTCTTCCTCACATGATAACATAATTCAGATGGCACGGCATCACCCTTCGTGCTTTACACTCTTCCTTACAAAGCACATGTATATCATTGACAGGCAGGGTAGGAAGCATAAATAACATCAAGGAGAGTGTTTAAACCACAACACAATACAACAATTCATATCACAATTTGCCACTGACCACAACCAAATTCGAAATATGTAGCAGAATCAATAAATTTCTCAACAAATAGCCCAAGGCTCCACACATCGTATATAAATTCTCAAAAACAACCACAAGGATGGGAAAATAACTCATCACAGGACAACGCCTTCTTTAATCCAACTTTGTGATAAATATATAAACGTAAATTTAAGCATATTTAATTAATTATTTGCAGATGAAAATCCATAATGTGATTATTTCTGAGAAATATCAAATCAACAACACACAGAATTCACATAAAAATCCAAGTGACAATAACACCAAATTATCATATAAAATACAAATTCGACAAACAAGGAATGAGGCATAATAAATCAAGGATTTACTAAGTTCCAACAATTTTCCAATTTAATACATAAGGGTGTCTACGAATTTCAAACCGATATAATTTGCACATATAAACCAAGTACGTACTCATCACCTCACGTACATGGTTTTTAATTACACAATTTCCACTTAAGACTCAATGCTTAAGGGGTAATTCCCTCACTCAAGGTTAGGCAAGATACTTACCTCGTTTCGCAACCAATTTCAAGATTCCAATAAACCTTTGCCTCGCGAATTCATGTCCGAAATATTCAAATCTAGTAACAAACAATTCGATATACTCAACACGAATCGTAGGAATTAATTCCATATGAAAATTCCAATTTTCCAACAAAATCCCAAATTTAACTCAAAAAATCGACCATGGGGCCTACGTCTCGGAATCCGACGAAACTCACAAAATCCAACAAACCATTCAATTACGAGTCCACCCATACCAATTTTATCAAATTCCGATATCGGATTGACCTTCAAATCTTCATTTTACATTTTTTGAAGATTTTAAAAAAATCTGATTATTCTTCCATAAATTAATGGATTCATGATGTAAATGAGTATGTAATCATAAAATATAATCAATATAGGATAATGAATACATACCCCCAATGTTTACCCCTCAAAATCGCCCAACAATTGCCCAAACCCAGCTCCCCAACTATTTTTATGTCAAAAATGGCCAAAAAACCCGTTTATAGAGCCTCTGGTGTTTTCGAGCGTCACAGGTAGCATGGGGCACTGCCTGTGGCGCTATTTCCAGTACCCTTAAATACCCCAGCACCAGGGCTAGCGCCTCACACTACCCTGGGCGTTCGCGGCAATGGGAAATCTTTTCCGATACGGAAATGGGCATAACTCTCTCATACGATGTCCGAATTCGACGATTCTTTTTGCTATGGCTCTGAAGTTTCAATACGGATCTAATGTTTCAATCAAAACTGAATTTGGAGCTCATTTTATTAATGTGATACCACGTATTCTTGAAGAATCGATGTCGAAATATAGCAAATCAAGTCCGATTTACCTCAAATTTTGCGTACAAGTCATAATACATCATATGAAGCTATTCGATACTTCAAATAGTAGAGAGCAGAGTAATTACTCAAAACGACAAGCCGGGTCATTACATTCTCCCCCACTTAAACATACGTTCGTCCTAGAACGTGCCAAGAGTTGTTTTCTAAGCCATCAAATCACTATTCTATCTTACCACGCACATACCTGGGGGTGATCCCACTTCACCCTATTCAACATAAGCCCGACAACACCATCTGAATTGTGATTATTCCTTTTATCCATATTTGTAAACTTTAAGACTAAATTTCTTACACTCCAAACATTTTCAAAAGGCCTGATTTTCACATCAACGCACGGTATTAGTCTCAATTGGCTATAGTAACTCGTGCCTACGCACACATCAACTTTCTTGATAGTGTTGAGGTACTTCAAAATATTTTCGGGGTGTTACATTCTCCCCCACTTAGGATCATTCACCCTTGAATGAGAAGTAGAGTCCGCCCTCAAACACATAACATAACTTATCTCTTCTTTCACACGTCTCAATCCCTCAAATTTACTATCTCCCAAGTTTTTCAAAAATTTTGGTAGAGTCTCCCCTGTAATTGGGCCTATCCACCTGCCACAGTAACACCAAAACAACTCCTAACAACACCTCCACAGCCCAACAAAACACCACAAGGTATATATATCCATAACACTAATCTCAGCATTACAAGCATTGCATTAACATAATGATATCAAGACATGAAGCACATCATATGTATGCTCATCACCACATCTCTGGTCTTAAAAGCTGTTCATAATTAATTCTAGCATCATCAATTAATCTCATATTAACCAATACCTCGCTTCGAATTTTCACAACACTACTAACAGAATGTGAGGCATGAAGACCTCATAACTATTTACCTGTCTTAATGAGTCACAATTAACGCCACCTGGGCACTCACCTCGTAGGCTAAAGCACAATAATTATAGCACAATTATGGCATAGAAACACATAAAAGAATTATCACATAAGCCTATCAGGCATAACTCCCTATTAGTACCATAGTACAAATTTAACTTCACAAAGGGAGAATTTAAACTCATAAAATTTCACCACAAGGACCTTATCCTTATATAACTTCCATCGCGGCTTGTAGCCTAGTTTAAAAATGCGAGGATCTCATCCTCAACTTCGAATTACAAGTATTTTGCACATTATGCCAACTGAAATTTTCAATTTCTTTTCATTCTTCTTTTCAATAAATTTTGTAAACAATTTTCTCAACACATAATAAACCCCCATACCGGTAGGGCATATAATTCATAAAATTGAAATCAAATATCCCGAAACCACATCAAAACCCACTATAGT
Source organism: Nicotiana tomentosiformis (assembly GCF_000390325.3). NCBI lineage: Eukaryota > Viridiplantae > Streptophyta > Magnoliopsida > Solanales > Solanaceae > Nicotiana > Nicotiana tomentosiformis. The sequence continues at coordinate 18,127,391 of NC_090821.1, read as the reverse complement.
GAGTAATAAAATTTTCTTTTGGACTTATAGTCCTCAATGGTGCCCAAAAATAAAATGATAGACACATACTAACATTATCAAACCTCCTAATAGGGATAAACATATAAGTGGTTCACAAAATTACGATGCTCACTCAAAAGCGAAGCATAATAGGAGGACTCACCTCAATATTCAGAACTGAATCAAATTAAGGAGAATTATCCTTTTATAATAAATTAGGATCATACCTGTAACAACACCATCTGGTGTATCAGCCTCTGCCAAATCATAGTGATTATATCAACGGGTCGGGCCTCCACCTCTTAGGTGCCCTCTACCCGTCTTTCCTCCACCCCTAACTGGCTGTGCACGTGGGGTAGTAACTGTATTGGGGCCCATATCCTGATGTGTTCTGATGAAATCCACCTCTCCCAAGTCTGGGACAATCTCTCATAATGTGCCTAGTATCACCATACTCATAACAACCCCTCTAAGGTCGCGACTGCTCGTACTGAGTCTGTGCCAGATAACTGAAATAACCACTGTAAGAATTTTATGTCGGTGGTGCACTATAAGAGCTTACTTGAGCACCCCAAGTAATCTGATGTGCAGACTGAGCTGTCCGGCTCCTCGAACCTCCGCCATAATGGGTCCTAGATGAAGAGTAAAATTCACTGAACCCTTCAGATCTTCGAGACCTTTTGGCCTCCTTGGACTCCCTTTCCTCGCCTAAAACACCCTCAATCTTCCTTGCAATCTCCACTACTTGTTGAAATGGAGTATGAGTTTGCAAATCTCGAGCCATGCATATTTTAATATCATAATCGAGCTCCTCAATGAATCTGCGGACCCGTTCTCTGACTGTAGGAACCAAGATAGGTGCATGACGGGCTAACTTACTGAACCTAATAGCATATTCTGACACTGTAATAGTGCCCTGACGCAACCGTGCAAACTTTGTGAGCCACGCATCTCGGAGAGTCTGGGGAACAAATTCTTTCAAGAACATTTGGAACGACATCACCTTGCAAACTTTGTGAGCCACGCATCACCCTTCGTGCTTTACACTCACAATATGGAACGACATCACCTTTCGTGCTTTACACTCACAATATGGCACAGCATCACCCTTCGTGCTTTACACTCACAATGGTACGCCATCACCCTTCGTACTTTACACTCACAATATGGCATGACAGCACATTTCGTGCTTTACACTCTTCCTCACATGATAACATAATTCAAATGGCACGGCATCACCCTTCGTGCTTTACATTCTTCCTTACCAAGCACATGTATATCATTGACAAACACGGTAGGAAGCATAAATAATATCAAGGAGAGTATTTAAACCACAACACAATACAACAATTCATATCACAATTTGCCACTGACCACAACCAAATTCCAAATATGTAGCAGAATCAATAAATTTCTCAATAAATAGCCCAAGGCTCCACATAGCGTATATAAAATCTCAAAAGCAACCACAAGGATGGGAAAATAACTCATCACAGGACAACGCCTTCTTTAATCCAACTTTTTGATAAATATATATTTAATTAATTATTTGCAGATGAAAATCCATAATGTGATTATTTTCGAGAAATATCAAATCAACAACACACGGAATTCACATAAAAATCTAAGTGACAATAACACCAATTTATCATATAAAATACAAATTCTACAAACAAGGAATAAGGCATAACAAATCAAGAAATTACTAAGTTCCAACAATTTTCCAATTTAATACATAAGGGCGTCTACGAATTTCAACCGATATAATTTGCACATATAAACCAAGTACGTACTCGTCACCTCGCATACATGGTTTTCAATTACACAATTTTCACATAAGACTCAATGCCTAAGGGGTAATTCCCCCACTCAAGGTTAGGCAAGACACTTACCTCGTTTCGCAACCAATTTCAAGATTTCAATTCACTTTTGCATTGCGAATTCGTGTCCGAAAGCCTCATATCTAGTCACAAATAATTCGATATATTCAACACGAATCATAGAAATTAATTCCATATGAAAATACTAATTTTCCAACAAAATTCAAAATTTAACTCAAAAATCGCCCATGGAGCTTACATCTCGAAATCTGACGAAACTCACAAAATCTGACAACCCATTCAATTACGAGTCTACCCATACCAATTTTTGGAAGATTTTACAAAAATCTGATGTTTCTTCCATTAATTCATGGATTCATGATGTAAATGAGTATGGAATCATGAAATATAATCAATATAGGATAAGGAATACTTACCCCAATGTTTACCTATAAAAATCGCCCAAATCGAGCTCCCCAACTAAGCGCCTAGTGCACCAAGAAGCTCCTAAACTTTGTTCTTATTTTGTTTTCAATGCATTGGGGACACTGTATGTTCTTAAATTGGGGGTGGGGTAGTCGACAGGCTTTTGAAACTTATATATAAACTCTTAGTCCCAATAGAGTAGATTTGTATATAGTAATGAATTCCCCTTGGTGTTTCTTTGCCGGGTTCTTTTCCAAGGGTGTAATAGTAGTACCATGATTGTAGCATAAAACGTTTTGACTTGTTTGGTTCTTTTGTTCTAGATTCAAGCATGTGATAAGTTTTTGTGGAATAAATTGCACCATTCAAATTTTGTAAAAAAATAGTTTGTCATTCTTGTGAAATCGAGGCTCGTTCTTTGACTTTGTGCTTACTTAGAATCTCAAATATTATTTTATGTCAAAAAATGGCCAAAAACCCTGTTTATAGAACCTCTGGTGTTTTCGAGCGTCACAGGTAGCGTGGGGCACTGCCTGTGGCACTATTTCCATTACCCTTAAATATCCCAGTGCCAGGGCTAGCGCCCCAAACTACCCTGGGCGCTCGCGGCGACAGGAAATCTTTTCTGATATAGAAATGGGCATAACTCTCTCATACGATGTCCAAATTCGACAATTCTTTTTGCTATGGCTTCCGAATTTCAATACGGATCTAATACTTCAATAAAAATGGAATTCGGAGCTCATTTGATTAATGTTATACCACGTATTCTTGAAGAATCGACGTTGAAATATAGCAAATCAAGTCCGATTGACCTCAAATTTTGCATACAAATCATAATACATCATATGAAGTTATTCGAGATTTCAAATAGTAGAGAGAAGAGTAATACCTCAAAACGACAAGCCGTGTTGTTACATGTAGTCTCTCTTGATTGTATATGAGTTGATAGGATTCGTGCTGACTCTTTCATTCATCTCTGCCAAGATCAAAGCTACTCCCGACAATACTCAATGGACTACGTAAGGACCCTGCCAGTTCGGCGAAAACATTCCCTTGGCTTCTTCTTGCTGAGGAAATTTCTTCTATAAAATTAACTACCCCAGTCACCCTTTTGTTGAATGCATTGGCCATACTCTTTTGATACAATTGATAATGTCATACTGCGTCCATTCTCTTTTCATCAATGAGCATGAGTTTCTCCTGCCTGACCCGTATCCATTCCGCATCATCTAACTTGGCTTCCAGACTGACCATCAAAGATGGTATCTCCGGTGCCATATACCAACATGTATGACATTTCCTCAGTGGATGTCCTTATGGTGATCCGATAACCCATTAAGGCGAAGGATAATTTCTCGCGACATAGCCTATGATTGTCCAATATCTTTCGCATAATCCTTTTAATGTTTTTGTTAGCTTCTTCAACTGCCCTATTCATTTGCGGTCTATAGGCTGTGGAGTTACAATGGACGATTCTAAACTTCTCACAAATTTACCTCATGAGATCACTATTGATATTGGCTGCAATGCTAGTGATGACTGACTCAGGTATCCCAAACTGGCAGACTATGTTGTTACAGATGAAATCAGCTACTTCTTTCTATGTGAAAGCTTTGTATGTAGAAGCTTCGACCTATTTGGTGAAGTAATCAATGGCTACCAAGATGAAACGGTGTCCATTTGATGCAGTAGGCTCTATAGATCCGATTACGAGCATGCCCCACGCGGCGAATGGCTAAGGTGAATGTATTACATTCAACTCATTGGGTGGAACCCGGATGAAATCCCAGTGCATCTGGTACTAGTGACACTTCTTCATATAACGGATTCTATCACTTTCCATTGTCATCCAAATGTATCTGGCTCTTAAAATCTTCTTGGATAAGGTGAAGCCATTCATGTGAGGTCCACATGTCCCTGAATGTATTTCTTCTAGCAATCTGGTTTCTTCAGCAACATCTACACATCTTAACAGACCCAAGTCTGGGGTCCTCCTATACAGGACTTCCGCATTAAGGAAAAAGTGATTGGCTAGCCTTTTAAGTGGTCGCTTCTCACCGTTGGTGGCACTCTCTGCGTACTCTCTTGTTCTAAGGAACCTTTTGATGTTGTAGTACCATGACTTGCCATCCAGATCGTCATCTACATGGAATGAGTACTCATTCTGGATCCTGGGAATGTGTTTGAACTCTATCCTTGTGAACTTCTTGCACATAACCGTTATGCAATGCAGATAAAGAAGGATCTTGACATTCTTGGTAGTCCATTCTCCTTTAAGTTGATGTATCAACCAATCAGAATTTCCTATGACTAGAAGCTCTTAGATATTCATGTTGACCGCCATCCTAATCCCGAGGATGCATGCTTCGTACTCGGCCATATTGTTGGTTAAAGGGAACATTATCTTTGTTGATTCCTGATAATGTTATCCAGATTCTGAAATTAAGACTGCCGAAATTCTTACTCCTTTGAAGTTTGCTACTCCATCGAAGAACATTCTCCATCATGGGTATGACTCTGCAATGTCTTCTCTGGCGAACAATAGTTATTCGTCTAGAAAGTATGTAATGAGCTGCTCATAATCCTTGTCCACTGGATTCTCTGCATGGTGGTCAGCTAAGGCTTGTCCTTTGATGTACTTCTGCATTACGTACACAATGTCAAATTCACTGAGAAGAATCTGCCATTTGGCCAATTTCCATGTAGACATCGGATTTGGAAAGATATACGTGAGTGGGTCAAGCCGGTATATTAGATATGTGGTGTTTGCCGACACGTAGTGCCTCAAATTCTGTATGATCCAAGTCAAAGCACAGTAGGTATGCTCTATCAGAGTGTATTTGGATTCACATGGTGTAAACTTCTTGCTCAAGCAGTAGATAGCTTGATCTTTCCTCTCGATCTCATCGTGTTGTCCCAACACGCACCCAAATGCATTATCCAAAACTGATAAATATAATAATAATGGCTTCTGAGGCTCGGGAGGAACCAACACCGGTGGATTTGACAATTGATGACGGTTTTCTATATACAAGACTTCAGTTGGTGAAGCCGACAGTACATATGTACAGGGTGCTACAACTAGTTGAGCGGGCAGTTTGCTATATACAGGGCTTCAATTGGTGAAGCCGACGGTCCGTTTTGTACACGATGCCCCGATTATTTGAGTAGGCGGTTTCCTATGTACATGTTTTTCATATCAGTGGTCTGACTCCGAGGTACCTGCAAAGGATCCAAAGCTTAGCTTTAGCTACACTAGAAAAATTCAAGTAAAGGATGAAGAGAGATAATCTTAGGCAAATGGTGGATCTGTCATTTGCCCCAGTGTAGTCTTAGCGCTTCCTTGCTCCATGTTGATCCTGCACTCAAAGAAAAATTCTTAGTGGGGGCGGGAAAGTTGGTTTGCGTCGACCACAATTTTGGTTTGCTCCGGCTTTTGACATGATTGCGCCGCGAAGTTCAGTAGATAGAACAAATTAATGGATATATATTTTAGAAAACATTTTAAAAATACGTTGTTTTTATGACAACTGCCGGCGTTCCAGATTATGACATGTTACGAAAGGTTCTCCACACGCGAGTGTATCCTCTTTAAAACATTGTCCGGTTGATGTCGATTTTCCGTGATGCTTCCGAAAACGCGGTTGCTTGCTATCGCTACTGTATCCTAATTCGAACTAATGCATTACAAGGTTTTCCTAAGGTTATCACCGAACCCTTTCAGGTTTCCTACGTATCCAAAACGGAATCAGGTCTAAACGTAGTTTGTGGAGAATGATAAAATATGATAAAGATGACCGATCCTGACTCAGGCAGCCTACGTATCCAAATGGAATCAGGTCAAAGTGTAGTTCGATTACAACAGATAAAAATGATGAGATTAAGAATGAAAATAGCCGAGTCAGACTCAGACTGCCTAAGTATCCAAATGGAATCAGGCCAAAAGGTAGTTCTATTATATAAGACGACTGAATCCGATGAGGATTGCCTATGCATTCCTTTCTGAGAAAATCAAGTCGGCGTAGTTCCCTAGCAACATACAAAAGTGACATTTTGTTTTTCTATTACAAGATAAAGGGGGGAGAGAAACTGAATCCTACGTGGGTTGCCTGAGTATCCGTCTGTGGGAAGTCAGGTTGAACGTAGTTCTGTTACAACAAAACCTAACTCTATTTATCTTCAAATATAGTATCTCTTGATTGCATCTGAGTTGATGGGCTTTGTGTTGACTCTTCCATCCATTTATGCCAAGATAAGAGTTCCACCTGACAGTGCTCGGTGAACCACATAATGAAATCATCCACAGGTATATGTGGATGATGTCATTGTCAAATCTAGAAAGAGTGCAAAACATTTGGGTCACTTGAAGAAGTTTTTCGAAAGCTTGCGGAGGTATAGTTTAAAGTTGAATCCTGCAAAATGTGCATTCGGAGTCCCTGCCAGAAAACTGTTGGGGTTTTGTTGTAAGCATGAAAGGGATATAATTGGATCATTTAAAGATCCAAGCCATTCAAAATTTACCGCCGCTTAAACACAAGAAGGATGTGTTGAGTTTCCTTTGCAGGCTAAATTACATCAGCAGATTCATAGCCCAGTATACGGTAATTTGCGAGCTTATCTTCAAGCTGCTGAAAAAGGATGTTGCTACGAAATAGACAATAGGCTGTGAGAAAGACTTCAACAAGATCAATCCATCGGAGCACCCTGTACCAATCGAACGTCAGCTTCGCCAATCGGAGCCGTGTCTATAGCAAACTACAAACTTTGCAAACAAAGCAATTCACATCGCTGTTCCATCACAACTGATGCCAGAATAGACAGTTGCAAACCTCGTCACCGATGTTCTGCCAATAGATGGCCGCAACTTAGCTTCGCAGTCAAGAGTATCTCTTGGGCATGCTTTTATTTCATTTGCTATTACTTTGAATATTTTAACGTATTGCTCATGTGGCTTCTGGAACGATTACGGTCTTAATTAATCACTCCCAAACAGATGTTGCTTTACATTCCTCAGTGCAAAACTCTCCCAACAAGTGGAGACATTTCTCAGTGCAAGGCTCTCCCAACAAGCTGAGACGCCTCTAGTTGTTGTGCCGAGGTCCTTACAGATGAGGACGACCTCAACGGGCCAACTCACCGACTAACCTCAGTACAAGCTGAATCCCGAAAAAATCAAAGAGACAGTGCTAGAAAGGATCATCCAATTGTGTGACCTAATAAAGAACGACATCAACCGTATATTAGGATGGCCGATGTGCCTCCCCCCCCACAAAGAAGGCACATCCACGCCAAGGACAGGAACTCATCGGAACAAAAGAGGTATGCCTCCCTTATTATCTACTCAAAATTTTTGTGTGTCACCTACAGAGATATTCTACACCCTGGAGAAGTTCAGATCGAAAGTGAAATGGCCACCGAAGATGAGATCAGACCCGACCACCAGGAAGTACGACGCCCTCTGTGAGTTTCACCAAGAACGAGGGCACAAAAATGAAGATTGGATCGCCCTCAGACAAGAAGCTATAAACATGTTGTGACAAAGGCACCTCAAATAGCTGCTAAGCGACATGGGAAGAACCAATTTTGCCAGAGGACGCGAACACCAATGACCGCCAAAGTTGCCCTCACCAGCTCACACCATCAACATGATTATCGACGATGGTGATGATGCCTCTATCAACAACATAAAGTTTACCACTACCCACAAACTCAAGCGATATATAACCCGCGAATGGTACGACGAACTCGAAGAAAGTATCATCTTCGACAAGTCGGATACCGACAGTTTGACTTTTCTTCATAGTGACGCCCTCATTATTACTTTACGAATTTTAGATACTGATGTTAAATGAATTATGGTTGATGACGGGAGCGGCGCGTGCATTATCCATACCCGAGTACTTGCACAAATGAGACTCGAAGGTAAGATAGTGTCGTGTTGCATCACGCTAGTTGGTTTTAACAATGCAGTTGAACGGACCTCCGGGGAAATTACACTCGCTATTTTAGCCGGCGGCGTAACTCTGGGGACAACATTCCGCATCATGGACCAGGCCACTTCATACAACGTTACAGTAGGACGACCATGGATACGTCCCATGAAAATTGTCCCCTCCAGCTTATAACAATTAATCCAATTCCCAACTCCATAGGGGATTTTTAGCATATGCAGAGAACATCACACATCACGGGAATGCGACCGCATTGCCTTAAATATAACGGCGACCCAACAGAGAAAAGACAAAGAAAAAGAGGCATAGCAATAAACAGGGTTGAGGTCGGAGCAAGAGGAGACATAGGACGTCACGAACGACCCTGACATAGTCGAAGCCAGTGGTCGACCATTGAAGACCCCAATTTCATTCAATTGGATCTTAACGACTACAACAAGAAGTCCTATATCCGCTGCAGGCTTCTAAAACTAGGTAAATTCAGTCAATTCTTAACACCTAACGAAGATTTGTTCGCTTTCAGCCATGTAGATATGTCGGGCATCCCAAAGAAAATCACCAGGCACAAATTAAACGTTTACCCATTCCACCCCTCAGTGAGACATGTCAAACATAAATTCAACTCCACAATTAATGATGCAGTGCGTGAGGATGTGGAAAAACTATTAGAAAATTGTTCCATCAGGGAATCGATCGCCAACTTAGCGTTGGCCAAAAAGAAGAATGGGAAATGGCGGATGTGCGTGGATTTCACAGATTTGAATAAAGAATGCCTGAAGGATTCATTTTCATTGCCACGTATCCACCAACTCATTGCCGCAATGACCGGGCATGAGCTAGTGTGTTTCTTGGATGCTTACTCAGGCTATAATGGCATCCTCATGGAAGAAGAAGATCAGGAAAAAACCACGTTCAAAAATTGGTGACAAAGATGTTCAAAGACCAACTCGGCAAAACAATGGAGGTATATATATACGACATGCTGATCAAGACCCAAGGGGGAGAAGATTACATCATTCATTTAAAAGAAACTTTCAACATACTTAGACGGTACGGAATGAAGATGAACCCAAAGAAATGCGCGTTCGGTGTAGACTTGGGAAAGTTCTTGGGTTTTCTTGTATCACAATGAGGGATCGAGGTAAACCTAGACCATATCAAAGCCACTTAGGGGATACAGGAACTCTTGACCACCAAAAAACAAGTCCAAAGGTTGATCGGTCGAATCGTCGCCGTATCAAGGTTCATCTCACGGTCATCAGATAGGTGCCATAAATTCTTTGGCGTATCAAGAAAGACAGCAGCATCAAATGGACTTCTGAATGCGTTCAGGCTCTACGAGAACTAAAGGCATACATGTCATCTCCATCCTTGCATCCAAAACCCGAGTTGGGGGAGCGTCTCCTTGTCTATCTGTCCGTATTTGAGGTAGTTTTAAGCACAGTCTTAATTCAAGAAAAAAAAGGTACGTAATCTCCCATCTATTACATTAGCAAAACACACGTCGACACCGAGACGAGGTACCCATACCTCACAAAATTGGCTCTGGACTTAGTCGTAGCTTCACAGAAGCTTAGACAATATTTCCAAAGTCACCCCATCTCAGTTATCACGACCTTCCCCCTTAGAATCATTCTACATAAATCCAAACTTTTGGGAAGGCTGGACAAATGGGCCATCGAGCTAAATGAGAATGATATCACGTATCAGCCGCGAACGGCGATAAAGTTACAAGTGCTCGCAAGCTTCATCACCGACTTTAACACAAAAAAATGCCTGAAGTCGAAAGGGAAGCCGTCCAAACCTCACTCCAACCACAAGACCCTTGGGTCCTATACACCTATGACGTATCCAACGCATCGAGGTCCAGATTGGGACTCGTACTCGAAGTCCCAACAGGCAAAGTGATTCGCCAGTCCTTAAGGTGCCTGGATATGACTAACAATGAGGCCGAGTATGACACCGTAATTATAGGTTTAAGAAGACGCCAAGGGACTGTGGCCGAAAATATTACCAGAAGTATCGTGGGCCTACCGAACAACTCCGAAAACAAGCACAGGAGAGACGCCCTACCCTTTGGTCTACGGGACCGCGGCAGTAATACCAGTCGAGGTTGGAGAATCTAGCCTAAGGTACTCCCATGAGATCAGCATAATTAACGACGAGAGCAGAAGGCAGGAACACGACAAAGTTGACGAACGAAGAGGCATCGCCTACATTAGAATGGTTGCTAAAAAAAACCAAGCATAATGCTATTATAACAAGAAAGCAAAGGTCAGGCCGCTCAAAGTCGGGGGCTAGGTACTAAAAGCTAAAACTCAAGCAAGGAAAGATCACAGGAAAGGCAAGATGGAAACAAATTGGGATGGTCCGTATAAAATCATAGCCAAAGCAAAAAAGTGATCTTTCCAATTAGAGATAATGAAAGGAAAGCTACTACCAAACAATTAGGATATCATCCACCTCAAGTACTTCAACTTTTAAGAGAAAAATTGTCCCCCAAGCCATAATCTTTTTTCCCTCACTTGAGTTTTATCCCATTTGGGTTTTCTCAAGGATGTTTTTAACGAGGCGGCGAGGGAAACATTTCGAATTGAAGTACGCGAAGGTAGGGCCATGGTTACTATTTTAGTGCTAGACCACTCAATACGCTCCAGATCAACCAATGAAGGTACTATACAAACTGGGACTGGGAATGGAACACTAGCCGAAACCCAAAAACCTTATAAATTTTTCCAAGTATGTAACTAAAATAACAATGTCAAGTAAATAAACTTTACGCTTATCAGCGCATATTTCTTGCATTTAAGTTATGTTAGACCCTGCTCGAACAAGCACTACCGCCCCTTGGTCGCAACTTAATGAAAGGTTATGTTCGATCCTTCTCGAACAAATACCTATCGACCCTCATCCACAACTTAATGAAAGGTTATGTTCGACCCTGCTCGAACAGGCACCTACTAGCCCTCAGCCATAACTTAATGAAAGGTTATGTTCAACCCTACTCGAACAAATATCTACCGGCCCTCGGCTGCAACTTAATGAAAGGTTATGGTCGACCATGCTCGAGCAAACACCTACCAGCCCTCATCCACAATTTAATGAAATGTTATGTTCCACCCTCCTCGAAAAAACCCCTACCGGCTCTCGGCCGCAGTTTAATGAAATGTTATGTTACAGCCTGCTCGAGCAAACACCTATCAGCCCTCAACCTCAATTTAATAAAAGATTATACTCGATCTCGATCGAGCGGACTCCTATTGACCCTCGGTCACACTCCTACAAAGAAACAAACATATACACAAGTATAGAAATAAACCACATCAAGAGAAGAAGATGCAAGGAAACATTCAAGCATTTCATATACTTAAACAGTTTTTTACAATAGGCTCGTGATGATGCAAGCAAAAACATACAAAAAAATCAAAAAAGAACTACTGGCCACCACCATCACGACCTTCAACATCCCCGCCGACTTGGTTGTCAACAACATCGCCTCCTTGGCCATCATCACCCACGCCATCACCACATTCTCCCTCAAGATATGATGCATCATACCAGGCATTCTCCTCAAGCCAGTCCACACCATCATCCTCCTTGTCATCAGTGGCCTTAGGTGTGGCGGGATCATACCCACAAGCGACTTGAGCCTCACGAGCCTTAACAAAAACATCTCTGAGGGCGACCATAGAAACGGATCCTACCTTAATGAAAATCTCAAAACACAACTAATTAAGCCTCAGCGTGAATCCATTCCTCGTATAAGTCCCGAGGAAAGTTGGAAAATCTGAAGTACGAGAAGAAGATGGTTGTGCAAGTAGTTTGGCCTTCTCAGCTTCCAAAGCAACCACCCAATCATAGAGGATGGAGTTATCCTTCTCTACCTCTCCTCTCCTCTCCTCTAGTCGATCTTCTTTAACTTTTGCCATGGACTGGTCAATATCACACTAGGCCCGAAGTGTCCTATTCGCCAACTCTAGCATCTCTTTATTTCCTCTGAGCCTCTAAACGGGAAGATTCTGCCTTCTTAAGCTCACTCTACTTCTCAGCGACTTCACCATTAAAGACCTCCAATTGAAGCCGTCATTCTTCCAATTGCCCACGCAGCTAACCATTTGTGCTTACTGGGCCTCCACACCCCTGCTGACCTAAAGCTCCCCTTCCGTGTGCCTCAATGTCCCCTCAATGATGCTACACTTCTCAATGGCTTTTACCAGCTCATCGTACTTATCCTTCAACTCATAACAAAGGGCTTGCATATTGCCACCCTCATGAAATCTCGTGCGAAACTCTTGGTAGTTGTCGCAATACTCAAAGTACTTGTTTTTCAACCTCACAAATATTTCTCTACGCTTCTCCTCCCTCCTGGCGATCTCAATCTCCAAAATTACCGTCCACAATCATATAAAGAAAAAGAAGCAAGTCAAAAACAAAAACGCCCCAAAAAACAAAGGCAAAAAATAGGAGAAGGACAAAGCACCAAACACTCACCCTAAGAGTATGACCGACAATGCTCCTCGACAAAGTGACGACATCCAATTCTTTGAGGGTCTCACCCTCTATTTCGGAACAAAAATGGTTGAGGGCAGGGACTATGTTCTATGTGGTTCTTCAGCAATTCACGATCCATAGGGATCACAAATGGTCTTTGTAGACCCCTCCAAACTCATCTCAAGTTGGGTAAATCCTTCCTCTATGATCTTCAGATCATCCGCATCAACGTTCGAACCCGACTCGTCGCCTTCCTCAGCAACGCCTTTACCTCTCTCGTTGGCCGACAAAGAAGTATCAATAGCTGGGTGCAAAGTGATGCCTCCTCACGCCTCCTACAAAGTTAGTTCTAGTAAGATTATTGAGAATATATACATCATAATCTTTAAGCAATTCAAGCCATCTTCTCTGCCTCATGTTCAGTTCTCTTTGCTTGAAGATATACATAATGATCTTGTGATAGGTGAATTTATCAACATGAACTCCATAGAGATAATGACACCATATATTCATTGCAAACACCATTTCTACCAATTGTAAGTCATTCATATGGTAGTTCTTCTAGTGTTTCTTGAGCTGTCTCAAAGCATATGCAATTACCATATCTTGCTACAAACAAATAGCCTAAACAAACACATAAAGCATCACAATAAATAACATATGACTTCGTACATTCTGGAAAGGCCAAGACTGGTGTTGATGTCAATCTATATTTCAACTCCTGGAACTCTTTTCATACGCATCTGACTACTGGAAATTGGTCGCCTTCTGAGTTACCTTGGTCAATGGGGCAGAAGTATAGGAAAAACAATCTACAAATCTCTGATAATAACCTTCCAGACCCAAGAAACATCGAACCTTTGTAGGAGTTGTAGGTCTAGGCCAACTCCTCACATCCTCAATCTTCTGGAAATCCACTCTAATTCCATCGCTGAAGACCATATCGCCAAGAAATGCTGGCCACCTCACCAACTCTCTCAAGGATCTTAAAAGGACCAATATACCTAGGGCTTAACTAGCCTTTCTTCCCAAACCTCATCACACCCTTCATAGGTGAAATCTGGAGCAAACTCCTCTCTCATATCATGATTGCTACATCACGAACCTTCTGATCGACATAACTCTTTTGCCTAGATTGCGCTGTTCGAAGCTGATCCTAAATCAACTTAACTTTCTCCAACGCATCTCAAACTAAATCAGTTCCCAACAACCTAGCCTCACCCGGCTCAAACCAACCAACTGAAGAACGGCACTGTCTCCCATATAGGTCCTCATAAGGAGGCATCTGAATACTCGATTGGTAGCTTTTGTTGTAGGCGAACTTTGCAAGAGGCAAGTTTTGATCCCAAGAACCCTCGAAATCCATAACGCAAGCACATAGAATATCCTCTGAGATCTAAATGGTGCGCTTGAATTGACTGCCCATCTGGGGTGAAATGTTGTACTCAACTCAACCCGTGTGCCTAACTGACTGTCCATCTGGAGCCCAACAATGATGCGCATGGTAACACGCTCCCATTTCTACTCAAGAATCTCAAGTCGCTAAAGCGAACCCCCTGGCCTCTGATGCTCATACTTCACTTGGTGACAGTTCAGGCATCGAGCCATATACTCCACTATATCTTTCTTCATGTTCCTCCACCAATAGTGTTGCCTCAAATCCTGATAATCTTTGCGGCACCCGGATGAATAGAGTACCGCTAACATTGGGCCTCTTCAATGATCAACACATGTAACCCATTTACATTGGGCACACATGTAACCCATCTACATTGGGCACACATATATGGCCTTGCATCTGCAACACACTGTTATCTCTGATAGAAACGTCATTGGAATCACCGGGCAGCACCGTGTCCTTAAGGACAAGAAAATGGGGGTAGTCAAACTAGCGCTCTCTGATGCACTCATATAAGGAAGCCCGAGAAACCAATCAATCCAGAACTCGGCTGGGCTCTGAAACATCAAATCTAACAAACTGATTGGCCAAGGCCTGAACATCCATGGATAGTGGCCTCTCTGCTACCGGTAGATATGCCAAACTGCCCATGCTCTCCACTTTTCTACTTAAGGAATCGACCACCACGTTGGCCTTCTAGGGATGATACTGAATAGTGATATAATAGTCTTTAGTGAACTCTAACCATCTCCGCTTCTGCTAATTAAGATCTTTCTGCTTGAACATATGCTGGAAACTCCGGTTGTCGGTATAGACCTCACATGGGACACCGTAAAGATAATGCCTCCAAAATTTTAATGTATGCATAATAGCTACCAATTCAAAGCCGTACACCGAATAATTCTTCTCATGAACCTACAACTGCCGAGACGCGTAGGCAATTACTCTACCATCTTGCATCAACATCGCGCCCAGCCCAATAAGTGATGCATCAAAATACATAGTGTAAGACCCCAAACCTGTAGGTAACACCAACACTGGGGCTGTAGTCAAAGCAGTCTTGAGATTTTGAAAGCTCGGCTCATACACGTCGGACCATCTAAAAGGAGCACTCTTCTAGGTTAATCTAGTCATATGTGCAGCACTGGATGAGAAACCCTCTACGAAACAGCAATAATACCTAGCCAAACCAAGAAAACGCTGAATCCTAGTAGTTGAAGATGGTCCGGGCAACTCTAAACTGCCTCAATCTTCTTCGAATCAACCGTAACCCCCTCACTCGACACCACACAACCCAAAAATGCCATCGAATCAAGCCAAATTCACACTTTGAGAATTTTGCGCACAACTTCTTCTCTCTCAAGGTGTGGAGCAGGATCCTCAAATGCAGCTCATAATTATCCCGACTACGGCAATACACCAAAATATCATCAATAAACACAATGAAGAATGAGTCCAGATATGGCTGGAATACACTGTTCATCATATGCATAAATGATGTTGGGGCATTGGTCAGCCAAATGACATTACAAGGAACTCGTAGCGACCATACCGAGTCCTGATGGCAGTCTTCGAGATATTCGTGTCCCGAATTTCTCTAACCTCAAATCAATCTTTGAGAACACTCTAGCACCTTGTAGCTGGTGAAATAAGTCATCAATGTGCGGTAATGGGTAACTGTTCTTCACGGTAACCTTGTTCAACTGCCTATAATCAATACACATCTACATACAATCATCCTTCTTCATTACAAATAGAACTGGGGCACCCTAAGGTGAAACACTAGATTAGATGAAACCCTTATTGAGAAACTCTTGCAATTGTTCATTTAACTTCTTCAACACTATTTGTGTCATACGATAGGGTGGGATAGAAATTGGCTGAGTGCCCGACAACAAGTCAATACCAAAATCTATATCTCTATTGGGTGGTATGACTGGAAGATCTGCTGGAAATATATCCAGGAAGTCTCTCACTAGCGGAACTGACTCAATAGTAGGAGTATCAGCATTGACATCTCTCACAAAGGCTAGATATGTATCACACCCATTCTCAACCATTCGTTGAGCCTTTATAAAGGAAACAACCCTACTAGGTATATAATTCAATGTACCTCTCCACTCTAACCGTGGAAAACCTGACATAGCCGCTGTAATAGTCTTGGCGTGACAATCCGGAAGTGTGTGATAAGGCGATAATCAGTCCATGCCCATGATCACATCAAAGTCTACCATATTGAGTAACAATAGATCAACTCTGGTCTCAAAACCACCAATAACAACTAAACATGACCGATACACACGGTCCACAACAATAGAATCTCCCACAGGCACGAACACATAAGAAAGAGAACTCAAAGAATCACAAGATAAATACAAATACGGATCAAACTAAGATGACACATATGAATAAGTGGATCCCGGGTCAAATAAGACTGATGCATCCCTATGACAAACCAGAACAATACCTATGATGATAGCATCCAATGCAACCATCTTTGTCATACCCAGAAAAATATTGAATCTGGCTTGGCCTCCCCCTCTAGGGCAACCTCTACCCGCCTGACCTCCACCCCTAGCTGGTTGTGGATGTGGAGCGGCAACTGGAGCAGCAACCATAGCCTGTGAAGTCTTTGGACTAGGTGGAATTCTGGGAGCCTGAGTAGTATATGGAGGTGCCTCCCTCCAAAATTTGGGGCAATCCTTCACCATATGTCTTGTATCCCCACACTTTAACCAAGCTCTTGGTGAGCGTGGTTGCTGAAGCTGACTCTATCCTGGTTGACTAGATTGGGCGCTGAAGGCACCCCATGCAGAAGGTGCGCTAGAAAGTGGCTGAGCAAAATGATCAACTTGAGACCTCAGAATAGCCGGAGTACCACTGGAAGCTGGAAGTGTTAAATGGATCGGGCGGTTCACACAGCCCCTACCATGATGGGCTACAACTGGGGTGCGGGCACCACTGTATCTTCTAGAATCTCGAGGCCTTTTGTCCTCCATGTCCTCTCCCTAATAGTCCTGCATACCCTCTAACTTCTGCGCGATCTCCACCATGTGTTGATACGGGGTTTTCGTCTCCAACTCTTGAGCCATGCCGAATCTAATAGCATAGTTGACCCCCTCGATGAATATGCAGACTCGTTCTCTGACTATGGTAACCAAGGATGGTGAATGTCAGGACAACTCACTAAATCCGATAGCATACTATGAAACTATCATAGTCCTTGACGCAACTTCTCAAACATCGTGCCATGTATCCCGAAGGGTCAGTGGAACAAACTCTCTCAAGAACATCTCTATAGATTGAATCTAAGGGAGTGAAGTTGCATCGGTTGGGCTACCCTCCTCGTAAGCCTTCCACCACATGTAGGCTGCTCCTGACACTCCTCCATAGTTGTGCCACTATATGTAGTAGGATGATACTTCTTCAACCGCTCTAGTCTGAGTTGTTCCTCCTTAGATACCTCCGTTCTGACCTCGGGCTAAACCGGAACAATAGGTTCCACTAGAATAACTCTCGGGACCTTATAAACATAGACCCATTTCTCTAGAGTACGGGATGAAGTGGTCTGAGATCCTCCCCTATCCTGTGATGTATCTAGTGCGAGGGGAATCAATCCCACATGAGCAAGAGTGCCAAACATGTTCAAAAGTTGTGATAGGGACTCTTGAAGTGCAGGGGTGACAATAGCTGCCTCGTGTGCCTGTCCTCTAATTGGAGCTATTGGCGGCTCATCAGTCGTTTCTCGGGCAGGTGCTCTAGCGGCACCACGTTCCCCTCCTCAGCCTCTGCCCTGTCCCCGACCTCTCGCTACTCTAGCAGGGGGTGTGGGTGTCTAATTGTCGGATCCAGCAGTGCGTGTCCTCACCATCTATTAGAGAATAAAAAAAACAAAGATTCAGATTTCGAAATCAACAAACTCGCATGATAAGGAATCAAAGAAGTGGAATTTCCTAACATTTCCGTAGCCTCTCAAAGATAAGTACAGATATCCCTGTACCTATCCGCAAGACTCTACTAAACGTGCTTATGACTCGTAACACCTATGAACCTAGAGTTCTTATACCAACTTGTCACTGATGAGTGGTGATTTTACCATTTATTTTTAGTCTCTTGTCTTTAGTTTTTGTGTCCTTTAATTATAAAATATGGTGATTTATGGTGTGCATTGTTAGATTTTTAGGTAAATGATGCCATGAAGAGAGATGAATTCAATTGAAGTGGAATTAAGCAAAAATGAATTTTAAAAGTGCAAATTCCTTCAGTGATTCCGCATCTGGGGAACACTGTGTGCTTATGCGACCACACATATGCGAGAAGAAGGTCGCATCAGTGAAACTGGGCAACCTTCACTGGGATCACATGTGTGATTGGTGATCCGCACTTGCGAAGGCGCTTTTGCGTAAAGGGTTTGCACCTGCGTGTGTGCTTATGCGCATCGTGGCCTACTTCTACAAAATTGTAAGGTGTTACTATAGATTGGTACTTTAAGGTGGTTCTATGTTGGTAAATAGATGTCAGTAAGGACTATGCGGTATAAAAAGAAGCAAAGTGCAAAACGAAAGACAAATATGAGTAGTGTTCAAGGAAGGTGTAGTCACTTGTATCCCATATGCTTATCCTACCCTTCCCTAAGCCTACATTACAAGAATTAAAAGTCCTCATGGGATCTCCACCCGAATGTTCTTGAATAGGCGGCGAATTAAAATAAGGGCAAGCTTATGACATGATATTTTGTAACACTTGAAATTCTTTGTTGAGAGTGAGTGCCTTTGTGCATTTGTCCCTTGTGTTGTTATAGTAAATATGATTATTTGGGAACTTTCTTTCTTGTGAGGTCACATGGATTATAATGGATTGGTGACATTGATAGATTCTGAATTGCGTAAATTGAGCATATGTAGTAGACTAGTGCTTTTGAGTCACTTCTTGAGGCTTGGTTGTTGTCACTTGTTTATGTGAAACTCCATTGCATTCTTGAGATTGTTTTAAATGAGGGAGTTATTTTGTTGAGATTCACATGCTTAAGCCTAATTATTAGAACTAACCAAATCCATAAGTATTGTGCTTAATAGGAGAATGTGATTTGGAAATGATAGCAATGCTAATTGTGCATTAAATGGTACAGCCTCATCTAATTTTTGGTTTTGATTTGCTTGAGGACAAGCAAAAGCTTTAAGTTGGGTGTTGATTAGTGGTGATTTTACCATTTATTTTAGTCTCTTTTATTTAGTTTTTATGTTCTTTAATTATAAAAAGAGGTCATTCATGGTGTGCATTTTTAGATTTTCTGGTAAATGATTCCATGAAGAGAGATGGATTCAATTAAAGTAGAATTGAGCAAAAAAGAGTTAAAAATTTCAAATTCCTTGAGCGATTCCGCATATGTAGAACACTGTGCGCTTATGCGACCTCGCATCAGCGAGAAGAAGGTTGCATCTGTGAAATTGGGCAACCTTCACTGGGATCGCATCTGCGATTGGTCATCCGCATCTGCGAAGGCGCTTCTGTGCAAAGGCTCCACACCTGCGTGTGCGCTTCTGCGTATCGCGGTCCGCTTCTGCAGAATTTTAATTTTCACCAATAATCGCTTCGGCGAGAAGTTATTTGTATATGCAGAACCTTACCTGCGAGGATTCTTCCGCAGGTGCGGTCAACGGGCTCCAGCTCTTGACAGACTTGGCAATTTACATTTTCTCCATTCCAAACCCACAAATACACGACCAATCTTATTGAAAACACATCTTTGGCATATCTTTGACATCTCTTGAGTAGAGGACACAAGTTTTGAAGCTAGGTTTCTTGCACACACACTTGGGTCTTAAAGATTTGAAGCTTTTGATTGATAATTTCTTACCCATTTATGAACATTTCTTCATTTACTTGCTTTGTATTGAATATCTAAGTGTGTAGTATGTTTTCCAGCACTTGAATCTTGTGTAAGAGAATATTCATATTTAAACTGTGGATTAAATATCGTGTTGTTCTTATGTATTAAACGATTTTTATTTATTATGAAGTGAGTTATTTTTTCTTTAATTATTTTTGTTCTTTAATGTTTCCAAAGGGATTAGCTAACCCTAGGACTCACCCTTTCACTTTGAATTAATTTTGAAAAAGATAATTTGGTGTTGGGAAAGATTAATTAACAATAACTTGAGGCGTTAACCCTTATTTTATAGATTCTACCTAGGGATAGGATTGAACTACTTGTAGCCATATTCCAGTGTGCTTAATCTCTTAATTCCTTTAGGGATAATTCATTTAGGATGTCTTATTAGTTTTCGAAAGAAGAAAATATAGAATTATTACTCGAGGCTATAAACATAAACTCTCTCATATTTGTAAAATCGTGAAATACATTGAATCGTTACTTGAGTGTAATTCCTAATGTATGCATGCTTGTAGCCATTGATCATTTTACTTACTTTCTATGTGAGTTTATATTTTTGCAATTAGTTATAAATACTTTCTCAAAAACTTTTTAAGTGTTTGGTTTAGCATAATAAGTGATAATTCTCTTACACACCTAATCCCCTACATATTGTTCTATGTGGGATTTGAACCCGACTCATACTTGGGTAAATTATATTGCATGTGACCATGTCCATTTACTTTTTAGTAGTGGATTTGGACGTCATCAAAATTGGCGTCACTGTCGGGGAACAATTTGGTGTATTTAGGTTGTTTGAGAAGTAAGCATACACGATTTGGTCCAAACTTGTGAATATTTATGTAATTATTTTCTTATCTTTGTTTATCTTCTTAATTGTTTTCTTGTTGATTTTCCTGTTTATTTTCTTATTTCTTAAAAAATGGCATCATGTAATGAAAATTGGTCGGATGGTTGTTTTTCATACTTTGATGACCCTTTTCCTTATTATGGAGGACCACACTCATGGCAAAATTATTAAATTCTCCCTGGGACGGATTGTGCGCACAATCTCAAACGCATGAGTGGAGTATATGTGACAAGTATGGTTGTCAAAATGGCCATTGGGATAATTGTGCTTAGTTGTCCTTCCCTTCCTCAAACCCCTGCTATGATGATTCTACTTTTTGTGATGATAATTATAGGGATATGGAAGTGGAAGAAAGTGAGCACGTTCAAAATGGATAGTTCAAGCACATGATAGAATGCATACTTGAAGGAGGAAACAAAGAGCAAAATGCATTTGAGGGGCATTTGGAAAATAGTCTCCAAAATGATTTGGCGGTTAAAAGGTTGAAGTTACAAATAGGAGAAATGCTTGAAGCTTTAGAGGTCCAAAAATTCTCGGAAGTGAATGATAGCCAAGAACCTTCCTTAGAGGTTGAAGCCGAAAATCCTGATTTGGCACTTGATCAAAATCAAGAAGAACTCTTAAATGCTCAAAATGAGATGATGATGTTCATGTTGGAGGCCATTCTTGAAAATGAGGAGAAGAAAAACTTGTCACTCGAGGACTTAAAACAAGCACTACGTCAAAATGATGAGACTATCCGCACTTTGGAAAATCAAATGAAATCATTGATTGAGGATCACTATGCCTATAAATTTGAGAGTGTGGAAAAAGGTCAAGAAGAGTCCAACTTCGAGAAAGAAAGTGAGTTGTATTTCGAGGAATCAAGAATTAAACATCCACCAACCAACTCCATGCTTGTTGGTGATGCCAAGAAAAATATAGAATTAAAGTCAACCGGCATAATTGAAAATATGGTTGAAGTTGCCTCTAGTTCAGGGGAAAAAGAGGATGTCGAAATCCGGAAAAAGTTGCAAGTTGAGAGTTTGATATCTCATTCCAAGCACTTTTCAAGTTTAGACTTGTATGGTAATATGGGAATTGATCCGCGTGAATCCATGTGGGAGTGCAAAGAGGAAAGACAAAAGCAATACATCTTGCAATTTGAAAATTAAAGAGTGCAAAATGTCATTCCTCAAAAGAAAGCCAATAAATAAAAAATGAAGAAATTGATATTTGGCTTGATCATCTACTTACCACCCCCAGCTACTCGTGGTCACAAGCTTGATTCCAAGTTAGGTGCCCAATTCATATCATCCAAGTGGCGATAAAAGTGATAAAGTTGATTTGCGTCGTGTCACGACGGTAAATACGGTGCTTGGTGGGAGGCAACCCATCGTTTTCAAAGTTTTAGCCATTTTTGAAATTTTCTTTTTTAGAATAGTGTATTGTGTTATTTTCGACTAACCTGCAAAGTTTCAGATTGTTTGGAGTTGAATTGAGGAGGTTGAGGTGTTGGAATGAGCCAACGCAGTGGCTGCCTAGTTGTGTCATTAAGAAATCTAGTGCAACCGCTTCTACGGAAATATTCATGCAGAAGCAACCACGCAAAAGCGTGATTTGTGCCCAAATGCAAACTTATCATAGAAGCGGCAGCTTACGCGCAAAAGCGTTAATGCATAAACGGTAAAAATCCCATAGAAGCGACCTGTCAGGTGAGTTTAAAGAAAAAAGGCCTCTCTTACAGGTAACACTCGAACCATTTTCCCCCAAACTCGAACTCCTCTATCTCTCTCATAACTGCTACTCAAACTCTCCATTGCTCTCGATTTCTACTGCCCTCACACAAGATACACATGTATCATCTTCAATTCTCTCTTCTACTTTTGTTTTATTATTCTTCTTCTTTTTCTTCTTCATTTCTGGGTTTCCGTGGCCATTTTCCCACGGCCATTGTTTTCCCTTCTCGATCATTGTAAGCTTTAGGTGTGAGAGAAATTGGTTGAGTGTAGTTGTGTGTGCTGTTATTGTTGAAAAGAAATGGTTAAGTCTGATTACCCAATTGCTTCAAAGAAACAAAAATAACTTTGTGCTTGTCATGTATTCGACAAATTGTCTGAAAGAACTTTTGCTACTATGTGGAGTCAAGTCGTATGTCCATGTAGTGCACTAATTTAGAATTCTTGAGTATACATTTTGTGCCAAAATCATGTTTGGAATTGAAAAGAGTCGGCAGTAGCTGGGTTTGTGAAACCCTTGATGAAAACTGCAAAAGCGAAAACGATTGCCGCATATGTGGCCTCTCCCCTGCGATGCCTTCTTCGCAAGTGCGATTTTTGGTCAGCTGTGAAAGTTTGCAGAAGCAATAGAATTTCCGCAGAAACGGAACCAGACCTGCAAAGCTTTTCCCGCAGGTGCGGTAACTGGGTAGTTTTGGCAAAAAATAGTTGTTCTGCAGTTATGGCTTGCTGGTCCCGTTTGGCTTGATTCTTTGGACTAGTTGCATTCTATGGTGTTTTCCAGAGGATTATTTTTGTGTTGAACCGGGTGACTTTTCCCTATGATGGATGGCGTGATGACTTTCTTAATGGAATTAGTCTTGTTGTGTTATGTAGAGACTTTTGAATTGTTTGGTACTAATAAAATTAGTCTCTTGTATGTGATGTGTTAATTAAGAATACACCTCCAAATTTTGATTGTAAATTGAAAAAGTAAGTTACATGGGGAAGAATAATTCTTGTGAAAACTCTTTGGCTCATTTTGTGACTCTTTTCCCACTAGTTGGCATGATATTTCTCTAATTGTTCTTATTAAGAAGTGAAATTGGTCTGTGTTGATTATTTCATGTGCCATGTGTGTTGGTTTTTGTTAAAAATAATTCTTGTGTTTAGCTTTATCATCTAAAACTTGCCCAGTTGGTATTTCAATGCTAATATTAATTATGTTTAGATGGAGGGATGACCTTATGCATTATTTGTGATCTTTGAAAAAGCCTTTTTAGCCTTTCAAGCCTACCATTGCATAAATATTATCAATAGTTAACCCCATTTTTGCCTTCAACCTTTTCTTTAGCTACCTCATTACAAACATTTACTCTTTTTGTGAAATAATTCCCTCTTTTGAACTCGTCCCTCCTTGAATGTTTAGAATGAAGCTCAAAGCCTAAGTTAGGGCTATTGGTGTTAACTGGGAAATGATGAAGATGTACATGGTGTGTAGAAACATATACCTCAAAGATGTTTATATGAAGATACTCAAGCTCCAAAAGAAAATAGTTGTATAAAAAAATGAAGTCTTGAGAAAATTAGAGAGGTACTTTAAGGTGGTTCTATGTTGGTAACTAGATGTCGATAAGGATTATGTGGTTTAAAAAGAAGCAAAGTGCAAAACGAAAGACAAATGTGAGTAGTGTTCAAGAAGGGTGTTGTCACTTGTATCTCATATATTTATCCTACCCTTCCCTAAGCCTGCATTACATGATTGAAAAGTACTTATGGGATATCCAACCAAATGTTCTTGAATAGGCGGCGAATTAAAATAAGGACAAGCTTATGGCATGATATTTTGTAACACTTGAAATTCGTTACTGAGAGTGAGTGCCGTTGTGCATTTGTCCCTTGTGTTGTTATTGGAAATATGATGATTTTAGAACTTTCTTTCTTGTGAGGTCACATGTATTATAATGGATTGGTGACATTGATAGATTCCGAATTGTGCAAATTGAGCATATGTAGAAGACTAGTGCTTTTAAGTCACTACTTGAGACTTGGTTGTTATCACTTGATTATGTGAAACTCCATTGCATTCTTGAGGTTGTTTTAAATGAGGGAGTTATTTGGTTGAGATTCACATGCTTGAGCCTAATTATTAGTACCAACTAAATTCATAAGTGTTATGCTTAATTGGAGAATGTGATTTGGAAATGATAGCGATGCTAATTGTGCTTTAAATGGTAGAGCCTCGTTGAATTTTTGGTTTTGATTTGCTTGAGGACAAGCAAAAGCTTTAAGTTGGGGTGTTGATGAGTGGTGATTTTGCCATTTCTTTTAGTCTCCTTTCTTTAGTTTTTGTGTCCTTTAATTATAAAATGAGGTGAATTATGGTGTGCATTGTTAGATTTTCAGGTAAATGATGCCATGAAGAGAGATGAATTCAATTGAAGTGGAATTGAGCAAAAAAGAATTTAAAAAGTGCATATTCCTTTAGTGATTCCGCATTCGCGAAACACTGCGTACTTATGCGACTTCGCATATGCGAGAAGAAGACCGCCTCTACGAATCTGGACAACCTTCACTGGGATCGCATGTGCAATTGGTCATCCACATCTGCGAAGGCGCTTCTGTGCAAAGAGTCCGCACCTGCGTGTGCACTTCTGCGCATCGCGGTTCGCTTCTGCAGAATTGTAATTTTCAACAATAATCGCTTCTGCGAGAAGTTATTCGCATATGCGGAACCGCACCTGCGAGTATTCTTCCGCAGGTGCGGTCAACGGGCTCCAACTCTTGACAGACTTGGCAATTCACATTTTCTCCATTCCAAACCCAGGAATACACGACCTAGCTTATTGAAAACACGTCTTTGGCATATCTTTGACATCTCATGACTAGAGAACACAAATTTTAAAGCTAGGGTTCTTGCACACACACTTGGGTCTTAAAGATTTGAAGTTTTTGGTTGAGAATTTCTTACCCATTTATGTTCATTTCCTCATTTTCTTATTTTGTATTGAATATCTAAGTGTGTAGTAGTTTTTCCAATACTTGAATCTTGTTTATGGGAATATTTATATTTAAAGTATGGATTAAATATCTTGTTGTGCTTATGTATTGAGCAATTTTTTATTTATTATGAAGTGAGTTATTGTTTCTTTAATTATTCTTGTTTTTTAATGTTTCCAAAGGGATTAGCTAACCCTAGGACTCGTCCATTCACTTAGATTTAATTTTAGGAAAGATAATTTGGGGTTAGGCAAAGATTAATTAACAAGAACTTAAGACGTTAACCCTTACTTTATAGATTCTACCTAGGGATTGGATTGAACTACTAGTAGCCATATTCGAGTGTGCTTAATATCTTAATTGTTTTAGGGATAATTCAATTAGAAATTCTTGTTAGTCTTCAGAAGAAGTTAATATAGAATTATTACCCAAGGCTAATTAACATAAACTCGCTCATACTTGTAAAATTGTGAAATACATTGGATCGTTGCTTGAGTGTATTTTCCAATGCATCCATGCTTGTAGCCATTGATCATTTTACTTGATTTCTAGGTTAGTTTACATTTTCACAATTAGTTATAAATATTTTCTCCAAACCTTTCTAAGTGTTTGGCTTAGCATAATAAGTAATAATTCTCTTACACGCCTAATTGCCTACATATTGTTCTCTGTGGGATTCGACCCCGACTCATAGTTGGGTAAATTATATTGCATGCGATAAATGTCCATTTACTTTTTAGTAGTGGATTTGGACGTCATCAAAATTGATGCCGTTGTCGTGGAATAATTTGATGTAAACAGAGATGAACAGTATAATATCTAGAAACAAGAAAGTGACTTTGAGGAATGCGAACATCGAGCAGGTATACCTTGAATTCTTCAAAAGTAGCTAATCAATCATTGGCGTCTAGCAGGGGCAGATGTACTTGGATCTGCACAAAAATCTGCAAAAGCGTAGTATGAGTACACCACAACGGTACCCTGTAAGTATCAAGCCTAACCTCGGTAGAGTAGTGAAGAGGCCAGGTCAAGACACCTACTAGGATAAAAGAAACTGAACAAGGTATAGTACGGTCAAATAATGTAGAACAGAGAAATAAATAACAATAAAGCAGTTCAATAATGTAAGCTAGCAACGGAATCTAAAGAAATAAAGGTAACAAGGAATGAACACATGTTAAGAACATCAAGTAATCTATGCGGACAAATACAGGTAAAACAAATAAGGAAATGACAAAACTGTTCAACCAACAAGCCTCTCTAACAAAGAGTGTGCAACAAGAATCACAACCGAGTTACCGCCTCTTATTCACATTTCACAATTTCAATCACACTCTTTCCTTATGTCTATAGATGAGTCTTATATTTAGTTTTGAAAATCAGTTTTTCCAAAATAGCTACATGTGTTTTTGCCCACCTTATCTCACCGTGTGGCCTCAAGTAATTCCCTTACTAGCAACACTCATATCAAGCCCACCTTATCTCATTGCATGCGTATTAACCTCTACCCTTATACCACCGCATGCATTTCAATATCACAACACAATCACAACTCGCACCACAAGTGTCCATATGCAACAACTTGCCAAATAATCAACAATACCAATGTTTCCAAAACAAATAGCCCATGGCTCAACTACAATGTGTACAAGAATCTCAATAATGGCATAATGAATGAGAAATAATCAACAAGGAAAGATATTTCATAAATCAACAACTTCAACCTCAATGTGATACTAGCTTTCATCACCTCAACGTCTATAACCCAACAAGGAGATAATTCCCACGGGATAACAACTTCAAGTAAAAGTAAGAGGTAGCAAGACAATAATGAAGGTAATAACTTCAACTAAATTATATGAGAGCAAATATAATAAGAGGTAGAACAAGTTTTAACAATGTCAAATAAAGAATGTAATAGTAGATTAACACATGTAAGAGTAGATTAACAATAAAAGATATAACACGTTATGACAATTCAATTAAAGGCATGGAAAGAGTCTAAATATCCTAAACCGGACAAATACCACATATAGCCCGTGTACATAATCGTCACCTCTCGTACACGTCTTCTATATGACACAAGTAGCACAATCAACCCAAATCCTACGGGATAATTCCCCCACATAAAGATAGGCAAGATACTTACCTCAACTAGTCCAAATCAACCCTCAAGTCCAATAAAGTTCGCCTCCACATGGCTCAAATCTAACAAAAAATGACTTAAAACATCAAACAATGCAAGTCAATTGCACTAGATAAAGCTATGATCTTTACATATTTTCCAAAAAGTCAACCTCAAGCCCACCCGGTCAAAACCGGAGTCCAGGCGTATATTTCAATTATCCATAATCCCACAAGTTCAAATATGTATTTTGTTTTCAAATCTGATTTAAATCGACTCTCAAGACTCAAATCTTCATTTTTCAAAACGTTGAAACAAATCCCCAAATTTCATATTTGATTAACATAAATTTGATGTTAAATCTAAGATGTAATCATGAATATAGTTGGAAATCGATTAGAATCAATTACGCAATATTTGTAGATGAAAGTCCCCTCTCCAAATCACCTCCTACCGAGTCTAGGGTTCTAAAATGAGAGAAAATAATATGAAATCCCGTCTCCCAACCCATTTGATCAGCTGTAAATATCGCAAATGTGACCTTGAGTTCACATTTGCGAACCCTCACAATTGTAAAATAGGGATCGCAATTACGAACCCTGACAGCCTCAACAGAAGTCGCAATTGTGACAAAAGGCTTCGCAATTGCGAAGCTCACTCCCATCACAAAAATGACCAAAAGGTCGCAAATGCGAACCAACCCAGGTATGGACAGACTTCACAAATGGGAATTGGGAAGTCGCATTAGCGGCATCCGATGACCCTCTGCCCAATTCGCAATTGTGAGGCTGGTGCTCGCAATTGCGACATTAGAGCACCTACACACCAAAAAATCCTACGTCAGTCAAAACCGTTCTAAAACTCATCCGAGCCCCCGAAGCTCCAAACCAAACATTCAAACATTTCTAAAAATATCATATAAACTCACTTGCATGATCAAAATACAAAAATAACTTCTAGACTACAAATCAGCTATCAAAACGCATGAATTTTAAAGAAAAGTTCCAGAATTTCTAGAATTGCAACAAAACGTCTAAATACTATGAAATCAACTCCAAATGACACCAAATTTTGTAGACAAGCTCTAAATATTATAACGGACCTATTCCAAGTCCCAAAATCAAATTCTGTACTCGATATCTAAAAATGAACCTACAGTCAAACTTCTCAACCACAAATTGCTAATTTTCGACAAAATAACACAAATCAACCTATGGACCTCCGAATTCGATTACGGACATACACTCAAGTCCAAAATCATGATACGAACCTATCTGGTCCATCAAAATACCGTTCTAGGGTCGATTTCACAAAAGTCAATGTTTGATCAACATAATCAACTTAGGCTTCTAAGCCGAGAATCAAATGGTCCAAATCAACCCAAATGCTTTTCGGAACAAAACCAATTAATCACGTAAGTCATAAAACTAAAAATTCATATGTGTGAAGCATCAAAAGGGGAAAAGGGGCGCAAATACATAAAATGACCGTTCGGGTCCGACATGAGCAAATTTACCCAAACCCACAAGAATAAAGTTGTGTTCAAGTATACATAACAAGATCTTAATGTATAAAAGGATTAAGTCCCGAAATGATTCAAGAATTTAAAGTGCTACAACAACGATCGAAAATAATGTTGAGCGTGCCCAAGGAAGCTATGGAATAGTAATATATTTTATGATCATAATGGCAAGTGTAGGAGGTGTTTTAAAAGTTAATAAGGTATAAGATGAGCCCTAGAACAGAGTCATTTTAGAAGTTATAGTACGGACCCGTATTTCAAATGAGCATGCACAAGCTTCAACTTCAAGCAAGAATACCTACGTATGTATGATGAGTTAGGTGGTAAATTACCTATCAATATAAAGGTCTTCAAGTCTAGTTTTCAATGCAATAAACCGTTCGTTAATCTGATCTTGGTGCAAAATTTTATGTGCATTACTAAAAACATGTGTAGTGCCCAAGTAAATATAGGAAACATGGCACATCCAAGGGTTCCCATATATAAACCCCATACTTGTCTTTTAATTCACTTTCTTCACTTTCTCCACCAAGAACAGAACCATATCAGACCTAAGACATTTCCCTTAATTCATCTTAGAACTTGAAGGTAAGTTACTTTTATCATCAAGCAAGGTTATCCTAACATAATGTAAGTGGTTTTAACCGCGATTTCTCGTCGATTGTAGCGAACCAAAGTTTTCTCCAACAAGCTTCAACGTCAATGAGATTTCAAGCAAGCTAAGGTATGTTAAATACCTTCTTTCATGATCTATTATGAGTATTCTTCATATATTCCATGGTTATGACTCACAGGACGGTGATCGAAAGCTGTGAGTCCAAATTTTATTAGCTGCATATGGTAAATGGGGGGTTGTTTTGTATGTCATAAAGTTTGGGAAGTGTTGTTAATCTTGTAAGAAAATTGTTTGAGGTTGTAGTTAAGGATGGAAGAAAGGGTATGGAGATACACCATGAAATTGATAGTCTCCGAAGCTTGTCGCCCTTCGAATGTATGTTGAATTGCTTATATAAATGAAAGTTGTTGTGGAGTTATTAATATTAGCTTTCTTATTTTCCGATTTTTGTAGATTAAAGCTTATATCGGAAGGGTTGATTCTTCATAGTTGTTTTAAAAGTTTAAAATCAAGGTATGCAAGGCCAAATCCCCTTACTTTATGCTATGTCATGACCTCTTAGTCATATATTTCTCGTTTACAAGTTTGTGAGGACCTAGAGTATGTATCATGTTGAAATATCTATGCTACTCTTCTATGGAAATGAGCTTTCATAAGCTATCGTTCTCCTGTTATTATCGATCCTTTATACAAAGTATGCTCTTATTGTGTCGTACCCTTTTATAGATTGTTCATATATCGTTGATCATGAGTTATAGATTTCATGTTCTTCATAGTTGTTGAGTCTTCTATATTTCCTCATATTGATTGTAGTACTTCTTTTAAGATGATAGCTGAATATTACGTAAGTAGGATTTGTTTCAAAGGGTTGTGCTCCTAACGGCCTTATGTGTAGCATGACTTCCAAATTTATGATATAATAAAACATTTTCCCAGAATGTTGTTAAGTAGATTACTCTATCATGTTCTCGTGGTCCATTAATTTCTGTGAGGCTAGAGGCTCTTGTGGTCGTGTATTGTACACCCTTTGGTACCCTTATATCATGTGCGGTACGAGGCCCTGCGATCATGTTACTATGCACCCCTTTATATCATAAGCGAATGTATCCAGATCCAAGTATGATAACGAACAACGATTACAAAATATTGTCACATGGAAATCCAAAGAATAACTAGAATAACCAATAAGAAGTTACGGTATGACTTAAGCTTAATAAGACTAGAGCTTGTCTCTTAGTTTCTCAAATGTCTTCAATACAACATATTTCATGCTTTTCTCTCTTATATGATCTTCTTGTTTATCGCATGCTATTCAGGCTGCCTTATCATATGAGTACTATTCCAAAGTACTATGTCCCTTTTGGCCGGGATGCTGCATTCACCTTGCAAGTACAGAGGCCCAGAGTGGCAGACCCTCCAAATAGGCATCAATTGTGTTGTTTAGCTGGTGTGGTGATCCCCACTTGCTTCTAGGCCCAAGTATAGACTTTTGTTATTGTGTATAGTAGTATTGAATAGGTAGGGGCCCTGTCCTGACACTTCTATATTTTAGTTTATCTTACAGGCTTTATAGTCATATGTTGACACTTTTAGTGTACATGTATCTTGATTTAGTCTTCTGTTGAGTTGTTTCAATATTTTATACTCAAACCCTCAGCTTATGTTATATACAAACAGTTTGTCATTTGATTCTGTGTGAATATCATCATTCTTACATGTTGGTTCACTTGGTCAAGTTAAGCTACTGTGTGTCGTGTTTCCTCACCTAGGTTTTAGGCATGTAAAACTTGGTAGAGCAACTCTATTTCCTAGGGAGTCTATGAAGCCGTGTCTAGTAAAGTCCTACTTATGGGTGTGTTGCACGTCACACTTATAACTGAGAGGCTACAGGACATTTAGGAAATATACCCTTTTTCATACTCTAGATCCTTCAATAGAGCTGGATCTTACGAACTTGATTCTAACTCGTGCCTTGTTATATGTTCTACATAAAATACCTACAAATATACAAACAAAAACGAGCCATAGGGCTAGTACGATTCCAGAAGCAGACACCAGTGGGTTGCCACCTACTGATGAGGGCCAGATTGAGGCTCAAGATGGTTCTCCTAGTTAGGCACCCCAGTCCCACTAGCATCAGGGCCATAAAATCCGAGAGAGGTTCTTTTACCTTCTTATTCCACAGGCTAATTCTATCGATCAAAATATCAGAGATGTCGTTCAGTTGCTGACTCAATTGGTAGTTGATCAGTCACAAAGGGAGGCTGAAGCATCTATGAGTACTGGTCTATCAGAAAGGTCCTCCGATTCTAGAGTTAAAAATCTTATTTATATGGGTCCTCCAGAATTTACAGGATCATGTTCGGATGAAGACCCAAAGAATTTAGTTAATAAATTTCACAAGACACTTAGAGTCATGCATGCTTCCGAGACAGAGGCTGTTGAATTTGCATCCTATTGATTAAAAGATGTTGTGGCGACTTGGTATGAGATATGGGAAGATTCCATAGGGTAGAATGCACCGCCAACAATGTATAAAGAGTTTATTGAGGTCTTCATGGATCATTTTCTGCCGATAGAGATCAGGGAGGCTAAGGTAGAAGAGTTTGTAGCTCCCAGATAGAATGACATGAGTGTGGGGTGGGGGGGGGGGGGTATGGCCTTAAATTTACTTCATTTGCTAGGTATGTCCTAGAGCTGGTTGCTACAAAGCAAGCAAAGATTCATCGGTTCATGATAGGCCTTGTCACGACCCAAAATCCCACCAAAGTTTGTGATGGCGCTTAACTCACTTACTAGGCAATCCAAAACTAAAAAACTATAATAGAATCCAATTATTAAGTCATTAACATAGATATGATAAATATATGAAAGTGGATATACATCAATCCAACATAGAGTCTAAACACGACTACAATTGTCCAATTAACGCTAAATACCCGGTGTCATATGCCACAAGCATATAATCAAAGTATATAGTCTCAACTGAAAATAACAACCGTATGAAAAGGAAATCAATAGACATAGATGGAAAAGTACGGAAGGGGGACTTTATGTGCTACATGTCGGATTAGGTAAGCAGCTCATCACGAAATCGCCAACAAATACTCCTACTCTGTTGGATAGATACTACTAATGCCTACCTCAAAACCTGCACAAAAATATGCAGAAGTGTAGTACGAGTACAAGACCACGGTACTCAGTAAGTATCAAGTATAGCCTCGAAGAAATAGTAGCAAGGGGTCGACATCGACACTTACTATCTGTCCAAGATTCGGGTAAAACCATAGGTAAGATACAAAGTAAAGCATGAAATTGTCAAACATATAAAAGGTCTAGAGATATAGTACATGCGGAATTTTGGCATGCTTTGCGGATAAAGAGATCAAATCAGATATCAAATACCTCAATCCTTGCATAAAGACATGATGTATATCAACAAACATTTATTTAAAGCCACTATATGAGTCAAAAATACATAAATATGCATGTTGATAACAAACTTTGCCCCCATATTTTCTCAAATAATATATATACTTTCAAAAAATTATTTTTTGCATCATTATTTAGCTTACAAATCTATACGAGCATTTTCTATAAATTTTCATAATTTTTAGAGCTTTTAAATTGATTTTCCTGTACTTAAATTACTTGAATAATTATTACTTACTCCTTCAAATTATTTTGTGATGACCTAGTTACTTAAATTTTTATTTTTCACCTATAATATAGGTTTCAAATATTTTTACTTCATTATATATAATTGCATTAGCATTTTTAAGCTATTTGCACAATTTTGCAGTAATAGCCTATACTCATCCATAATTTCTTTTATTTATGTTATTTGTGTCAAAATATAATTTTTATATTTTTATAACACTAAATTATTATTTATAATCATTTTAGTGCATAAATAGTATTTTTATTTATTTATTAATCATTTGTTATAAATTAGTTTTAATACATTTTGAATATTTAAATAGTAGCCCAGATTTAAACCAATGTTTCGGACCAAAATGGCCCAGCACCTTAGCCCAATAAACCCTAAGTCCAAACCAGACAACTTTTGTACCCAACCCGCTCGCGACCCGCATAATAACCCGCCCCGCTTCACCGTTTGATCTTCGCTGTTGATCTTAAATTATCAACGACCCATAATTAACCTACCCATTCCTTTATATTACCCCTTACCCAAAACCCTAGCCTATTTCTACCAACCTGTCGCCCCTAAACGCTCAATCTCCCCTTCATTCTTCTGAAGAACCCTAGCCGCCTCCCCTTAATTCCGTCTCTTAATCCAACTGATAATGAGATTCCTCCATTATTTACTTACCATATTAGCATTCCTTCATTACTGGGTGTTTCTCCATGGTGTTACATAAGTACTTGCTCTATTTTGTCCAATGTAAACCTCCGAATCAAGGGAGATTAGCTTCACCCTTCAAAATATAGATGATATATATTCCATATGCATCATGGCGAGGCTATACGGCTTCGATTAGCTAAGATCTCCAACCAATCTCCGATTTCGGTCAACTAGGCTTTACCTAATTCTTCCCTAATCTGGCTTTTACTGATTCTTCTTGATATTATTTCCTTATTTATGTTAATTTTATAGTATTGCCTTGTTTATTTTGCCGGATTTCTACAACTATATAAACCCCTCCCCATTCCCTATTAAGAGGGACCTGAATCGCTAGATTTTCACTGAAAATTGGAGCTATCACTTTATTGTTCTCTCGGTCTCTTGTTCTATACCTTGATTCTTGGCAGGCTGAAAGCCAAAGCCATCGAGATTCGACTTTTCAACCTTTTCTTTGTGCCAGCACTGCCCAGGGTTCCTTTGAAGCCTTTGAAAACTTTGACGCATTGAGATTCTGGTTTCTTGTTCTTTGTTGATACTCAAAAATATTGTGTAATTTGTTCTTTCTTATTATCCGTTTAACTGTTAAGTCACTTAGCTTTGCAATTTCATTCTTATGTGTTTATGATTCGCACATTCTTACCTTTAAAATTTATGGCTTAATATGTTATTTGTGTCAAAATATCATTTTTATATTTTGATAAAACTAAATTATTATTTATAATCATTTTAGTGCATAAATAGTATTTTTATTTATTTATTAATCATTTGTTATAAATTAGTTTTAATACATTTTGAATATTTAAATAGTAGCCCAGATTTAAACCAATGTTTCAGACCAAAATGGCCCAGCACATTAGCCCAATAAACCCCAAGCCCAAACCAGGCGACTTTTGTACCCAACCCGCTCGCGACCCGCATAATAACCCGCCCTGCTTCCCCGTTTGATCTTCGATGTTGATCTTAAATTATCAACGACCCATAATTAACCTACCCATTCCTTTATATTACCCCTTACCCAAAACCCTAGCCTATTTCTACCAACCTGTCGCCCCTAAACGCTCAATCTCCCCTTCATTCTTCTGAAGAACCCTAGCCGCCTCCCCTTAATTCCATCTCTTAATCCCACTGATAATGGGATTCCCCCATTATTTACTTACCATATTAGCATTCCTTCATTACTGGGTGTATCTCCATGGTGTTACATAAGTACTTGCTCTATTTTGTCAAGTGTAAACCTCCGAATCAAGGGAGATTAGCTTCACCCTTCAAAATATGGATGATATATCTTCCATATGCATCATGGCGAGGCTATACGGCTTTGATTAGCTACGATCTCCAACCAATCTCCGATTTCTGTCAACTAGGCTTTACCTAATATTTTCCTAATCTGGCTTTTACTGATTCTTCTTGATATTATTTCCTTATTTATGTTAATTTTACAGTATTGCCTTGTTTATTTGCCGGATTTCTACAACTATATAAACCCCCCCCCCCATTCCCTATTAAGAGGGACCTGAATCGCTAGATTTTCACTGAAAATTGGAGCTATCACTTTATTGTTCTCTCGGTCTCTTGTTCTATACCTTGATTCTTGGCTGGCTGAAAGCCAAAGCCATCGAGATTCGACTTTTCAACTTTTTCTTTGTGCGAGCACTGCCCAGGGTTCCTTTGAAGCCCTTGGGAACTTTGACGCATTGAGATTCTGGTTTCTTGTTCTTTGTTGATACTCAAAAACATTGTGTAATTTGTTCTTTCTTATTGTCAGTTTAACTGTTAAGTCACTTAGCTTTGCAATTTCATTCTTATGTGTTTATGATTCGCACATTCTTACCTTTGAAATTTATGGCTTAATATGTTTTTGGGCTACTTTTGTGTGCAACTTTGATTAGTTTTGCATTTGTTTTGAACCTCTTTAGTATTTAATTTTACCTAATCCTGCCAGTTCTGAGACATGTTTACGCCTAATTTGAATAATTTGAACCCTCTTAAGTGCATTAGTCTACTATGTCAATACCTGAATGCCTACGTTTGCTATTTGACATGAGCTTGCTTTCCCATTATGTTCTGAATTTCTATAATGGCAGACGTGCACATGTAATGTTTTCTAATCTATGTTAAGAACTTTTCTATCAACTATGATTCGCTCCCCTTTTGATGTGTCTCACAGCATGTCTCTGTTTTGCTTAATCCTATATCCTTAGTGAGTGTTTGAAACCTTTAGAATGGTTATCTTAGTTTGTGTTTCCATACCATGTTTGATATTTTTTTGCTTCATGATATAAGTTAACATGGTTGTCTTTAATATTTTGATGAATTCTTAGCATAATTTGGACCTTTAAGCTTTAAACCTTTTAATTAGTGCCCCACTTGGACTTTTTTGATAATATGCATCTTAGTATGATAATTTGGTTGATCTTGTAATCTCAAGGAACTTGATTCTCCACCAACTCCCAATGTTCTTTCTACCAATGTGTTATTTTTGCTAAGTGTTGCACCTGCTTCTAAATCTTCTTGACCTTTTTGATTAGCTGTTATGTGCTCTCAATTTTGCTATGTCTGTTTTCTAAAATATAAGTGTATTTTCTCAACTTCTGTCCCTTCACCACTGTCCAATCCCTCTCATTTGTTACCTGTGCTATTCTGAACCTATCATTCTTGGCCGCTGAAAGCCAAAGCCACCAAGACTCTTACTACTGACCTCCCTAGTGTGAGCAATGCTAGGGGTCCATTTGAGACCCTTGTGAACTCTGACACACTAAGATTTGGGGTTTTTATCCACTCTCTTTAGTAATGAGACCTGTGCTATCTCTGATACTCAGCTTTTTCTTCCTACTGTCTACTAAATATGTAAACTGGTTGGTTTAAGTGATTCAATGTTTGGGTAATATTGGTCAATCTATGGCTGTTTGGCTTTGCTTGAGTTCTCCTATGGATCCTGGGTTGTGCTGATGAATATAATTCCCTGTTGGGAATCTGGGTATGCTATGTGAGAGTTGTTGAAGGCCCAGTCAATGCTGGGTATTTCCTTTTGGGCCCGTTGTGACCTACTGTCATTGCTTGTATAATATTTTGTAATTGCATTTATCATTGGGTCTGTAATAACTCTGTAATGAACAATTGGGGTGATAGTCAAACTGGGGAACGGGTATCCTCTAATATTTGCATGCAAGGGTAGAAAATATGCCCATAGGATTCATGTGATTTACTTGTTATCCGACTTGCTGTATATGCCATTTAACTTCCACTGGTAGAAATCATGCCTTTAGGAAACTCACACACTCACATAACTTGTCTACCATCAAAGCACGGGTATAAACCCTTTATTTATTCTACTGCTATGTGCTACTAGACAGCATACAGGAAATAAATGCCAGTGAACTTTCTTTCGATTTGTATGATTATAGCATATACCCTGCCTATAGGATCTCACTAGCTTATTTTCTATTTTCACCTAGAAATCATGCCTATAGGACCTTGACTAGTCAATTAGCTACTGTTATTGTTATTGCCCCACCTAGATAACCTACTCATAGAGGTAAAGTGTTATAAAATCAAGGTTCAATTGTCAATTGCTAGAGATCTTGCCTATAGGATACTGTCATTCGCTTAATATTGTTTATCCCCTTGTTAAGGTTGGGTTACAAGAACTATTTTCATTTGGTTAACTATGCCAATATTAGATATCATGTCTGTAGGACAATGTCACCTTTCTAAAACTGGTATCTAAAACCAGCGTTAACAACAAATGGTTTACTACTTCCTCTTCTAAGCTACTAGAAGCAGTAATGTCAAATATACGCATTTGAATCAAAGGTCACATAGAAACCATGTCTATAGGGCTTAATGATTTCTAATTGGCTTCAGTTCTGAAACTGTCCAATGCTCAATGTGAGAACCTATTTTACGTGCATTTGTTGTATAAGTGTGGAGGCTAACTTGAGCCTTTAACTGCTCTCCTTTGAAGTCTAATTTGTTTTGTATGTCATCTATTTTTATCATTTTGTGCAGCCTAAGTTAAGTATAGAATCATCCTAAATAAAGGTCCAATGTCTCATGGACCATAGGTATAGGAGAGGTAGTGCACGCATAGGGCACGCCTTATAATTAAATTAGAGCGCTTAGGTAAACAACTTTAACATAGTAATCGGGTAGCAGGAGATGATAGTTTGTGCCCGCTGAATAATATGAGTAACTCCCTACCTCAACAGAGTTGCGGAGTATTATTTATGTTGCACGGGGTGATCCTTTACTCTAAAAAATATAGGACCTCCCTTCTCTTCTTTAATCGTTTAACATCTAATATACGTTTAATAGTTATATCCTTGTAATCCTTACTTCTCATTGTTTTAATAGATTTATTTGATCCGTACTTTCTTTGTTTATCTTGCCTAATTATAATCCACATAGTTTTAAGTTCGGCCGGGACCCACAATTGTGGATCTCGAAGAGTGCCTAACACCTTCTCTTTGAGGTAATTTGAGCCCTTACCCAATCTTTGGTGGCGTTGACTAGTCAAACTGAGTCATTTGCATAATAGGCTCCCTAACGCACCTTAAAAACCGTTAGGTGGCGACTTTTCTCTTTTAATACCTATCCTCCATTTAAAAGAGTTGTCACATGTCGAAAGCCCACTTTCGCGAGAAAACGGGCCGCGACGGCATGTTGACTCTGCTGGGGAAATACTTAGGCTTTTACCATAATGAAATTGTCTTATGTGGATTATTTTCTTTGTTATAACATGCACATCATTTCCCTTCTCCACCTTTATTTGTTTAAATTTGTTTTAACATGAACATCCCTTCCCCATTATTTGCTATGACTGCTCTGCTATATCATGCCTCTCCAATCCCTACTCCCTTACTTGCTTTATTACATTGTCGCATATATTCCACGAACTAACTTCTTCCTTTGTCTTTCTTTCTTATGCTTTTCATGTTTTAACTTATTACCGTATTCGCTGCTTTTACATATTTATCATGCAAATACTTGGCAACGTTTTATTATCTCTGCATAAAGCATGCTCCACATCATACTCCACTCGTGCCAATTATCAACATAGCGATGCTTGATGAGTGTCCACACTCTTCCAGAATTACCCTTTTTAAATCGGAAATGCTTATTTGCAGTAGACTAGTTGATCAATGGTGCAGTCGATGGTCCCATGTCTTTCCCTTTCAAGTTGTCCACTTGAGAGAACCAGTCTAGACCATTCTAGAAACCTTACTCCACCATAAAATATACATGCATCATGTTAAACCTTGTACGGGTTATGACGTTGTTAAGGTAATAGCCCGCTAAGATAAGCCTTGTCCAAAGTTGACGAAATTTCCACAATCCCAATGGACACTACCATGTTATGTGCATTAATTGGAGAAAACATGCCAATATGTTGATCATTATTGTGTAAATGGTCGAATTTGGAGGGGGAGAGGGCTAACTCTATTTGCTTGCAGAAAATGAAGCACAAAGTCCCCAGGTTCGTCATGGTCCAAAACATCCCACCTCTACTACTTTATTGGTAGAAAACTCTCGCGCCTTGCGACAAGAATCATGTGAGAAGGGTCCTTGGTAATTTTCCATCCTTGCTAGACATCCAAC
Source organism: Nicotiana tomentosiformis (assembly GCF_000390325.3). Taxonomy (NCBI): domain Eukaryota; kingdom Viridiplantae; phylum Streptophyta; class Magnoliopsida; order Solanales; family Solanaceae; genus Nicotiana; species Nicotiana tomentosiformis. Next base: position 18,087,634 of record NC_090821.1, on the reverse strand, counting down.
CAAATGGGGCATTGATTGAGGACGCTACCATGTTCTGAGATGAGAAAAGGGTAGTCTTCTGCTTTGGTGACATAGAAATGACTCCTCTCCTAGAAGAAATAGGAGGCTTCGCTAAGCTACCATATGATAGTCCAGGGTTATTAGTGTCAGAGAATTGCACCACTGGCGGTTTCCTAAAAATGCTAGGTTGCTTTGTTTGAAGAAGTCATACATCCCATTTGACTTCCTTTATGAGCGTTACGGGCATAGTAAGTCATATCGTCTTCATCATAAGGAACTTGCCACTACCTCCTTAGGTTAGATGCACCGCCGAGTTTATGTATTCATCATTTGCTTCTTGGGTTTGTTGATATTTCTAATGAAAGGGGGAAGGATTGACACTAGTTTAGCTTTGGTTGCAAGAACTTTAATGGAAGGCATCGAGGGGAAAACCTACACCAATATCCCTATGATCCTAGCTAAATTGTACCGTGCTCTAAATCGGTGCAAGCAGAGGTTCAAACATTTTGAAGGTTGTAATCTATTATTACAAGTCTGGATATTGGAACACTTTCAGAGGGGAGAATACTGCCAAGAGCTTCTGCGACGATCGTTGAATGACTACATAGCTTACCATCACCCAAATAAAATGACATTCATCCTAGATAGGTTTGCACAGCCCGAGGGTGCTATAATTTGGGTGCGTTTCTTCAGCATTCTGACAGATGAGAATGTATATTGGATGTTTGAGTGGTTTCCCAATAGCGAGTTCCTCATCAGGTCGAGGGATACTACTCATTTGGTATTGATCGGGTTGCAAGGCATTTGTCGTTATGCTCCTATAAGGGTAATGAGACAAGCAGGAAGAAAACAAGTCATACCTCTGGTTTCCAACATGGTCCAGTACAAGGCAAATTTCAAAGGGGACATCATTCCTTTCAAGTTCGAGGCGCAACATATGTGGAACCAGAAGGTCATTGTGGAAAGAGAGACTATCGAGCCAAATAGGTACCATGTCGGTCATGTGTATTTCTATCTATCATGGTTGGTAGATGATATAGCGGGAGACGTCAAGCCATGGGTCAATTTGGAAAATAGGATCATTGATGATGCTGCCGAGGCACAGGTCAAGTATAGAAGGCTTCGCAAAAGGGTTTTTGAGTCTAAAGCTAGACATATGGAACAATATAAAGTGGACATGGAGGCAATTAATGAATGGAAGGAAATCGCCACTAAGTCCACCGAGAGATTGGAATATTTGGAACAAGTGTTGATGGAGTTTGAGGGAAATATGAGAAAGAGGCTTTCAGATTGTCAAAACACGGATGGCAATGAAGGAGGGGCATCTAGCAAAGGCTTACATATTGTTGGATATGCACGACCTGGGGAATCTGATTGATGGAGTCAAGAGAGCCAAGTATGGAGAAGTCCCTCAAGGACCAAATAGATTTAGCAAATGATGTTCTTTACTATTTTCCAACTTAGTTTAGATTTCGATTGTAATAAGTCTAAACGCCATTAGTAACTTCATTATTATTGTTGATATATTAAAAGTTTGGCTTTAATTAAATGACATAATATTGGCATCAATTTTCTCCGAGTATATGTGTCTCTTAGGCCTACCTCGGGCACAATGAGGTCCCCAATTAGGACGCGAATTATTGGATGATTTTACAGAACATGTTTAAATACTGCAAGCATTCTTTCAAATATCCCTTACTGATTAGTTAATTTTTTTTCTTTCTTTTTGATTATTCCCATTCCCCAAGGTTTGTTCGTGCATACTGGCATCATCTGCATATCACACTAGATCTAGTGGTCCTCCACCTCCTCCTCCACCAAGTGATCTTAAGGGCAGAAGAAAAGGGAAAGGAAAAATGGATGATTTGAGCAGTATCAGAAAAGACAATGCTACTATAGCAGAAATCGTTGAAACTTCAGATGGCCGAAGTACTCCAGCACAGAACGAATTGGTGTTACGCCTGAAACAGAAAATCCTGGAGCTACAAGGAGAACTTGAGCAGGTCCGAAACTTGGCAAATCTTTCCCTCACCATAAACGTCCCTGATATCAACCAAAAATATCCAAATGCCCAAAGCCCGGCACCACCCCAAAACACGCAGAACCAAATTCCACCACCGAATCCTCCCGCAACACATCAATACACCATACCTCCTCAAAACCACAACCCTCCACCAGTACCTACTCTACAACTACACCACCATCATCCGACTCAATACCCGCAAACCACAACTTATCACACTTCTCAGATTGTACTGCAACCTACTCCTAATCCCCAAAACTCAACCAACGACCACCATTATGCCCATATTCCTGGAGTCCACCAAAGCAGTCCCATATATGTGGAAACGTTACCCCATACCCCACAACAAAACCTATATATACCGAAATCCACCAAGAAGGACCTGCTCATGAAGAACATGGCGGAAGAAGTCAAGAAGCTCGTTGGCAGAGTTCAGAGTGTCGAACGTGGCAAGGGCATTGAGGGTTTGAATTATGAGGACTTGTGCATTCAACTAGATGTAGAACTACCTGAGGGTTACAAACCTCCCAAATTTGAAATGTTCGACGAAACTGGTGATCCAAAAGTGCATCTAAGAACATACTGTGACAAACTTGTAGGGGTTGGCAAAGATGAAAAAATTCATATGAAGCTGTTCATGAGGAGCCTCACTGGAGATGCTTTGTCTCGGTACGTCTGTCAGAACCCAAAGAAGTGGGATAATTAGGTGAGCATGGCGTCAGATTTCATGGATCGATTTAGGTTCAACATAGAAAATGCACCAGACGTTTTCTACATTCAAAATCTCATGAATAAACCAACGAAAACCTTCCGCGAGTATGCTACTCGGTGGAGATCTGAAGTAGCGAAATTAAGGCTGGAACTTGAAGAAAAACAGATGAATAAGTTCTTCGTGAGAGCTCAAGACTCATAATACTATGAAAGGCTAATGGTTATTGAAAACCATAAATTTTCTCACATCATCAAGCTGGGAGAAAGAATAGAAGAACGGATCAAGAGCGGAATGGTGACAAATTTCGAAGCACTCCAGGCCACTAATAAAGTTTTGCAGTCAGAAGGTATCTCCAAGAAGAAAGAATTGGGTGCAGTAATGGTAGCCCAAGGTCCGAAGTCTCCCCTCACATACCAAACACCTCCACCCACATACCAGCCTTCACCCCCATACACCAACAACCCGCTGCCACCTACCACACTTATAACACCCAACCCGCGTATTACCACTCACCACCACCAGCCAGCCAAAATTACCAAAAACCAAGACCAAATTTCGACCGCAGACTACCCAGACAATACACTCCGATTGCTGAACCCATAGACTAACTATACGAGAGACTGAAGGCTACCGGTTACATCACTCCCATTCTCATTGTTGCTACGGAAAACTATTCTCAGTGGATTAACCCAAACAAGACATGTGCCTATCACTCAGGCATGAAGGGTCATACCATTGATGAGTGTTGCACTCTGAAGCACAAGATTCATACATTAATTGACACTAAAGTCATACAGGCAAAGGAGGTTTCACCCAATGTTCGTAACAATCCTTTTCCGGATCACAGAGGTGAGGGAGTAAATGTGATAGAGACCGATGAAGAATGGGATCCGGAAGGGTCCATTGGACTCATTCGGGAGGGGGATGATCCTAAAACATCTCCAGTCACTCTCACGCCTATCGTGGTACAAACCCAGTCACCGATCAAAGTTGAGGTAGCCGCACCAGCGCCATTTTAAGTTGAGGTGACCACATATTTTACCGTGATGGTAGCACCTACGCCATCTTATAAGTATTATGCTATTCAATGGGATTATGTTACGGAAGCAAGAAGGAAAGGAAAAGCGAAAATGGAAGAAATGGGTGTAGCACAAAGCATGACTAGAACTGGTAGAGTTTATACACCCGAGCACTTGGGAGGAACAAGCAAAGAAGTTGCATCTAAGCCGCCTGTCATTGAGACTAGCCATGATGACCTTTGAAGAAAAGTGAAAGCAAGAGAATTCTCTGAGGTTGACCATTTGAACAAAACTCCAGCTCAAGTATCTATCTTGTCACTGCTACAAAACTCTGAGACACACAGAATGCCCTGATGAAGGTTCTGAGTGAAGCCTATATACCCACCAACATCACTAGTGGGGAAATGGCCAACATGGTTTTGCAGGTACTAGAAAGCCATAAAATTACCTTTAATGAAGAGGAGCTTCCACCTGAAGGACTAAGACACAATAGGGCACTACATATCATAGTGCAATTTGAAGATAAATTCATCGCCAGGGTCCTGATAGATAGGGGTTCGAGTCTCAATATATGTCCACTGACCACTCTGAAGAGATTGGGTAAAGGTCTGCATGAGATACGAGCAGGAAGCATGAATGTAAAGGCGTTTGATAGATCTCAAAGAGCCACAATCGGAGAAATCAACCTCAGCCTATAGATGTGTAAGGGCCCGTAAAAATTTTAACCAAAAACTCGAGGTTTCGTGGTGCCAAGATAGATTCGGACATTTTGGATTGAACAGTACCCTACGGACTGAGAGGAAAATGTTTCGCAGAAGAATGCATTTCTGCGGCCCATTATGCGGCCGCTTAATCACTCTGCGGACCGCATAATTGCTGCAGAGTGAAGCAGTAAGTTTGGCCAATTTGAGGTCAGTTTTGCGGTCGATTATGTGACCGCATAATCGATATGTGTACCGCATATCGGTCGCATAATTCCTATTGGGTTTTTGTGGAGGGAGTTCTACAATGCATTATGCGACCGCAGAACAAGTATACGGACAGCATACTGGTTGCATACCTGAGCCGAAAGTTTAGGCCCCTGAGGCCATTTCTGCGGTCACTTTGCGGACCGCATAACCATTATGCGGTCGCATATGCGACCGCAGACCTGTGTTGGGGCACCATTTTTCTTAATTTAAAACCCAACCCCATTCCATTAAAACATCCATTAGGTCTATTTTGAGCTCATTTTCTGATATTTCTAGAGTGAGAGAGAGAGGGTTCAAGAGGGAGGGCCTAAGTTTTCATCAAATTGATCTTCAATCATCACTCAAAGCCTTGGAAATATTCAAGTAGAGTACCAAAATTCTTCACCCTAAAAGATAAGGCTTCATCAGCCAGCTCTAAATTTAAAACATAGCTATAATGAGGTACTATGGTGATACTTCATGAGTATGAGGGTGGTTTATCGTGCATGCATGTGTGATAAAGAGTGTGGGGAAAGAAAGTGAGTTAGAACCATGAACGTTTTCCTAATTCTGGGTTCAATTTGTATATTGCTAAAATATATTGAGGTTGCTAAGGGTTCCGGATAATTGTAGAGTCCAAAGAAGCGAAATTGAGGTATGTATGGCTAACTCTCTTCTTCCTAGAATCGAACTCCTGGTGTCCGAATAATGGGTGTAAGTTCTAACTTGATCATACTAGAATTGTTTTCCTTAGTGTGTTGGATTGAAAGACTCATGTTCCCTAATTGTTTTAGATGGTTACCATGTCATCATGCTATTTGAGAATGAAATTATGATTTTCCAAGCTCTTTCCCTTATGTGTGAAATGTCATATGCGATGGTACTTATCGACATGAATGATGATGTTATTTGAATGAATAAAAAGGGAAAGACTTGAATTGTAAAATGTTCCCAAGTGCCAAGAACTAATTAATAATTGAGGTTATTTGTGCCATGTAACAAAAGATGGGAAAGAATTGTGAATTGAGTGAACAATTGAAAGAGGTCATGTCTCAAGTGAGATGGCTTAGCCGATCGGGCCGAGATGGGACGCCATGCTGTACACATGGTGGCACTTGTGTTGGAATTATTGATTTACATTGCGGATATGGATATGTCTCACTTGAAATGGATTATCCGGTCGTACCGAGACCGGACTCCGTGTAAAATCACAGTGGAATTGTGAGTTGCGGCTTTGGCACTAAAGATTATTAATCTAATAAGATTGACAGATTGAATTGGAAACTATGTGATCCTTACTTGGTGTTTCTTTGTATTTCTATGAAGTACTTATTGATTATTATGACTTCCTTCTCCTTGTTTTCTTTCTCATTCTACTAAGATTGGTATTTGCCTTACATACTAGAACTATTCGACAGTACTAACGTCCCTTTTGCCGGGGGCGCTACATCTTTGAATGGATGTAGGTGGTTCAATCGTAGATAGTGCCGATCGCTGATAGTGGTGCTCTCTTTCTCTCCTCACAATAGTCTTGGTGAGCCCCATTTCTCCCAGGGGTCATGTAGTCCTTCTTTCGTATAAGTTTTCATATTTTGAGGTATAGCAGGGGCCTTGTTGCCGGCATTGTCATATTGGTCTTTTGTATCATTAGAGGCTCCGTAGATGTTTATGTGGGTCATGTATGTATGTTGGGGTGGTCGTTGGATTGAGTTGTATTTTTGAAACTCAACTATGGTATAATGTATATAAGGAAAAATGAACTAGCAACATTTATATATTTATATAATTAATCTCTCCCCTGTTTTACAAATGGTGATGCGATCACTTTCTAGATTATGAATGAGCCGGGTAGGAAAGGTTTAATAGGCTTGCTCGACCGGGTTCACTCGGTTGAGCACCGGTCGCGCTCCCCGAATTTGGGGCGTGACAAGATGGGCCCAACATGGTTTGATGTTGAGTTTCAAGTGCTAGATATATCTGCTACCTACAATCTATTATTGGGACAACACTGGATACATGCCGTTGGGGAAGTAGCCTCTACTCTACATCAGGCCGTGAAGTTTGAATGGAACCACCAGGAGGTGATCATCCATGGATATGGAAGTAATCTGATTTATACCAATCAGACTGTTCCGGTCATTGAGAATAGGAAGAAGTTAGGCGGAGAAAAATACCATCATATTGAGTGCGTCAACGTAATTGAAAAGGACAAATGGTGGAGCAATAAGATCAAAAGCATACTGCTATGGACAGGGTATGGACCTGGCAAGGGTCTCGGCAAGAACCTCCAAGGGATCACCTAACCGATACAGCCGAAGCATCATGGTACAACGTTCGGACTTGGGTATGAATATACTTGGAAAGAGTGCTAGAATTGGTTGCCACCATGGCGCGGTCCTTATTATTTGCTGGAACAACCGGTACAACATTTGCACCAGACATTTCATCAAGCTGACATGATATGGGAGTCTAAGGAAGATGAAGCCTTAGCTGGCATAAGGAAGCTATTTCTGGATGACGAAGACATGGATTGCAGTGCGATAGTTGAGGAGGAGGAAGACCTTACCATTCAGACCATTGAAAAAGGAGTTGTTCTCAAGAATAGGACTGCTGCACCATCCCGGGCTCGTTGAGTTCCTGGGTAGCTTGACAATTAGAATCAATTATTTTTAAAGCAATTGTATGAGCATCTAAGACATTTTTAGTATTTTGTTTTGAACGTATTTTGTTTTGAAATAATTGCTCAAGTCATCGAGCCATACTTGTTTGACGTTTTCAAGATTTATTTAATGCATTGTTAATTTTAGTATTTATTATTATTCTTTACATTTTCTCTCTACAACATTATTATTACATATCCTTATGGAAATACGAATGTGACATATAATGAGACAACGCAACATAAGAATAGTGATTAATAGGATTTGGAAGATGATATAATACCTGAGGAAATTGTCAGAGAAGTGGAAAACTTTGAAAACAAGCCTAAGTCTAATTTAGACGAGACTAAGATAGTTAACTTAGGGGACTCCGAAATGGTCAAGGAAACAGTATAGGCATTCACCTATCGCCATCAGAGAATGAAGAGTATGTACGATTCCTAAAAGAGTATGCAGATATCTTTGCATGTTCATACGATGATATGACTGGTTTGAGCACATCCATAGTGGCTCACAAGCTACCTACCAATCCCATGTGTCCACCGGTAAAACAGAAGCTTAGAAAATTCAAGCCGTATATGAGTTTGAAGATAAAAGAGGAGGTCACTAAGCAAATCAAATCCACGATTCTTAGAGTGGTTGAATATTCGACTTGGTTGGCCAACATTGTGTCGGTTCCGAAGAAAATGGGAAAGTCAGAGTGTGTGTTGATTACCGAGATTTAAACAGGGCAAGTCCCAAAGATGATTTCCCATTGCCTAATATACGCATACTAATTGACAAATGTGCCAAGCATTAACTCCAGTCCTTTGTGGATGGCTTTGCGGGGTATCATCATATCTGGATGGATAAAAAGGATGCCGAAAACACAACCTTTATCATACCATGGGGAATATACTGCTATAAAAGGATGTCGTTTGGTTTGAAGAATGCTGGAGCCACTTACATGAGAGCCATGACAAACCATTTTCCACGATATGATACACAAGGAAATAGAGGTATATGTGAATGACGTCATCATCAAATCTAGAAGAAGCACATATCATATAGCAGACTTGAGGAAATTCTTGGATCGGCTTCGAAGGTACAATCTTAAACTCAATCTTGTAAAGTGTGCCTTTGGAGTCCCTGCCAAAAAATTACTAGGATTCATTGTAAGTCGTTGAGGGATTGAATTGGACCCGTCAAAGATCAAAGCTATCCAGGACTTGCCACCGCCGAAGAATAAGAAAGATGTGATGAGCTTCTTAGGGCGTCTCAACTACATCCGCCGTTTCATAGCACAATCAACTGTGATTTGTGATTCGATCTTCAAAATGTTGAAGAAAGATGCTGCAACAAGATGGACTGAAGAATGTCAGAAAGCCTTTGATAAAATCAAGGAGTATTTATCCAAACCGCTCGTTCTAGTCCCACCACGGCTAGGAAGACCACTGCTGCTTTATTTGTTTGTACTCGATGGAGCTTTCGGTTGCGTTTTGGAACAACATCATAAAACTGGAAGAAAGGAGCAGGCAGTAAATTATTTGAGCAAGAAATTCACACCTTACGAAGCTCGGTACTCTTTGCTGGAGTGCACCTGCTGTGCTTTAACAAGGATAGCTCAAAAGTTGAGGCATTATTTATGTGCATACACCACATATTTCATATCAAGGATGGATCCGCTAAAATACATCTTCCAGAAACCCATGCCTACGGGAAAGTTAGCAAAATGGCAGATATTGCTGAGTGAATTCCACATTATCTATGTAACTCAGAAGGCGGTAAAAGGGCAAGCATTGGAAGATCATTTGGTAGAAAATCCTGTGGACGGAGAATAGGAACCATTGAAAACGAATTTTCCCGACGAAGAGGTATCATTCGTAGGAGAAGATATCACCGAAGCGTATGATGGTTAGAGAATGTTCTTCGACGGAGCTGCAAACTTCAAAGGAGTGGGTATCAGAGTTGTCTTAGTACTAGAAACTGGCAAACACTATCCGGTATCTGCAAAACTCAGGTTTCCATGTACCAACAATATGGTAGAATATGAGGCTTGTATCTTGGGACTCAGGTTGGCCATTGACATGAATGTTCAGGAGTTATTGGTGATTGGAGATTCCGATAATTTGGTGCATCAGGTTTTAGGAGAATGGGCTACCAAGAACACCAAAATATTACCATATTTGCACTGTGTACAAGAGTTGATCAAGAGGTTCAAGACAATAGAGTTTAAACATGTTCCGAGGATTCAAAATGATTTCACAGATGCATTGGCCACTTTGTTTTCCATGATACAACATCCAGACAAGAACTTCATCGATCATATCCCAATAGGAATTAATAAACAACCGGCTTATTATGCTCATGTTGAAGATGAAAGTAACGGGAATCCTTGGTTCCACGACATCAAAGAATACTTGGGAAAGGGAAAATATCGAGAACATGCAAATCATAGCACATTCCGAAGGTTAGCCAACCATTTCTTTCAAAGCGGAGGAATTCTGTACTGAAGGACTCCAGACCTGGGATTATTACGGTGTGTCGACGCCAAGGAAGCAACCATATTTCTTGAGGAAATACATGCCGGAACATGCGGAGCGCACATGAATGGCTTTGTCTTAGCCAAGAAAATACTAAGAGCAGGATATTTCTAGATGACTATAGAAACATACTACATCAAGTATTTCCAGAAGTATCACCAGTGCCATATACATGCTGATATTATACGAGTTCCACCCAATAAACTAAATGCAACAAGTGCACCCTGGCCTTTCTCTGCTTTGGGCATGGATTTCATCGGTCCAATCGAACCCGCTACTTCAAATGGGCATAAGTTCATTCTAGTGGCCATAGATTATTTCACAAAGTGGGTTGAGGCCGCATCTTAGAAAGTTATAACTAAGAAGGTCATCACAGATTTTGTTCGGGGTCGCATTGTTTGTCGGTTTGGATTACCAGAGTCAATCATCACCGATAACACCGCCAATCTCAACAGTGATTTAATGAAGGCCATGTGTGAAACTTTCAAGATCAAGCATAAGACCTCCACATCATATAGTCCGCAGATGAATGGAGCTGTAGAAGCCGCCAACAAAAACATCAAGAAAATACTAAGGAAAATGGTAGACTATTACAAACAATGGCACGAGAAGCTGCCCTTTGCTGTGCTCAGGTATCGTACCATGGTTCACACATCAACTGGGGCAACTCCTTACCTGTTGGTCTACGGTACAAAAGCGGTTATCCCTGCCAAAGTAGAAATCCTTTCTTTAAGAATCATGCAAGAAGCTGAGCTCAGCAACGCAGAATAGGTACAGAGCCGATATGAACAACTGGCTCTCATCGATGGAAAAAGAATGAATGCGATATGTCACAGTCAAATCTACCAGAATAGAATTGCAAGAGCTTTCAACAAGAAGGTTAGACAAAGACAACCTATCAACTCAGGAAGCTAGTGCAGTTAGTGCTAAAGTGGATCTTCCCACATCAGGATGAAGTCAAGGGGATGTTCTCACCCAACTGGCAAGGTCCCTACATGGTTCATCGAGTACTAACAGGAGGACCACTCATACTTGCAGAAATGGACGGAGAGATTTGGCCAAACCCTATCAACTCGGATGCAATCAAGAGATACTATGTTTTATGATTGTTTACATGTCTTCACTTTATGTAACTGAACTACGCTTGACCTGATTCCCGTTTAAGAGGGGATACGTAGGCAGCCCTGTAGGTTCGGTCACATCTTAATAAAATCTTCATTTTCCCATGATCAGAAACTGGGGCAAGATCGCAAGTTCAGCCAACTTCGTCATATGCAGAACAACCAAAAGTATTATCAAAAGTATGCATTTAAACTGGGGAAAAAATTTGAAGGGGGCCCTCAAAATTCTAAGGCAAGGAGGTCGCAATGTCTCTAAAATGTGTCACAGTCACCGGTTCATCGAAATTATTTGATGTTGCATACTACTACATTTCAAATAACTATATTTATGAATTACATTGCATGTTTTTCGAAAATTTTGTTTCTATAATAGCCAGATGTTGGCCAGGGTAACTTAAACGTGATCCCAAGACAGGAGCAAAGGCCGATCAAGAAGACAAAAGCATGAACCAACCTTCCCCCCCACAAAATTCATGATTTTTCTTTGGATGCAAGCACGATAAAACAACATTACTCGTAGATACATAAAGTCACTACCTTCATGGTGACTAATTACCTAGCACAGACACCTCCAACTAAGAAATACTTTACTTTCTCACCGCCTTCTCATCATTTGCATAAGGTTAAGCTCTACCTCCTCTTCTTGCATGAGGCTAAGCATTGCCTCCCTAATTGCATAAGGCTAAGCATTGCCTTTCTTCGCATGAGACTAAGCATTGTCTTTTCTTTTTGCATGAGGCTAAGCATTTCCTCCCCAATTGCATAAGGCTAAGCATCGCCTTTCCCCGCATGAGACTAAGCATTGTCTCTTCTTCTTGCATGAGACTAATCATTGCCTCCCTAATTGCATAAGGCTAAGCATTGCCTTTCCCTGTATGAGACTAAGCATTGTCTCTTTTTCTTGCATGAGGCTAAGCATTGCCTCCCTATTTGCAGGAGGCTAAGCACTGCCTTTCCTGCATGAGACTAAGCACCGTTTCCCCTCTTTGCATGATACTAAGCATTGTCTCCCTCATTTGAATGAGACTAAGCATTGTCTCCTCTAATTGCATGAGGCTAAGCATTTCCTCCCTAATTGCATGCGACTAAGAACTGTCTCCTCTTCCTGCATGAGGCTAAGCACTGCCTCCATAATTACATAAGGCTAAGGGTTGCCTTTCCTTGCATGAGACTAAGCATTGTCTCCTCTTCTTGTATGAGGCAAAGTATTGCCTCCCTAATTGCATGAGACTGAGCATTGTCTCCTCTTCCTGTATGAGGCTAAGCACTGTCTCCCTGATTTAATAAGGCTAAACACTTCCTTTCCTTGCACAAGACTAAGTATTGTCTTCCCATTTGGCATAAGGATAAGAATTGCCTTTTCCTTGCATAAGATTAAATTCTATCGCCACCATGCTATCTCTTTGTTCATCTAGGGCTAAGCGCTGCCCTCATCTCACACAAGACTAAGCCTTGTCTTGTCTCGACCTCGCATATGACCAAGCATCATATCTTTGCATTTCATGGGCTGAAACATCGCCATTTTTTCCGAAAGCGTCATAGTCCGAATGCATCATCCTCATAGCCAGGAGACACCATTCCATGGCCTGAGGATCTCTCAAAATTGCACACAATTATTCAAAGGCGTCATAGTCTAGAGGCACCATCCTCATTGCCTGAGGATACCATTTCATGGCATGCGAATCCCTTATCACACGCTTCATGGCCCAGGACATCATGGTCTAAGGATATCATCCTCACCGTCCAAAGACAACCATCATGGTCCGAAGTGAATTTGTATCATGCTCAAATTTTTGCAATAATCCATATATATATTCGTATGCACTGTGTTTTAAGTTTTGTAGATAATCCAGGAGGTAACCGTTCTACAAATGGGAGGAATCTTTGTTTCAGTTTCTGTTCACAACGTTCACATCCTTCAATTGTTTCAAACGTAACCGACCACAGCAATTGCCCATTTTTACTTTATGACAGTTCACATATTTACTCTATGATACATCCGTAACGCTTCAGATTCACATGCATGACTCCGCATAAATTCATCTGATACTATCCTACCCAAGAGAACCCTCTCCGAAACATGCGAGCACTCCTATAACAAGTCCATCGGTTTTGTTCACCATTGGATTCAGAACTACACACGACCTGATTCCCGTAACACCAGGGATATGTAGGCAACTTAGGAACCAGGGTTCGACCCCCATTTTGTTTTAAATCACATCATTCCTCACTCAATTCGGCCAAAATTTGTCATCATATTCTTTACCCGATAACTCTTTCATCATTCCTAGGTGAAGAGGGGCAACTGTTGATACCCAATTTTGCTTTCATATTTTCTCAAATAATATATATACTTTCAAAACATCATTTTTTGCATCATTATTTAGCTTACAAATCTATATGAGCATTTTCTATAATTTTCCATAATTGTTAGAGCTTTTAAATTGATTTTCCTGTACGGGAATTACTTGAATAATTATTAATTACTCCTTTAAATTATTTTGTGATGACCTAGTTACCTAAAATTATTATTTTTCACCTATAATACATGTTTCAAATATTTTTACTTCATTATGTATAATTACATTAGCTTTTGTTAAGCTATTTGCACAATTTTGCAGTAATAGCCTATACTCATCCATAATTGCATTTATTTATGTTATTTGTGTCAAAATAGCATTTTTATATTTTGATAACGCTAAATTATTATTTATAATCATTTTAAAGCATAAATATTATATTTATTTATTAATTATTATTTATAAATTATTTTAAATAAATTTTGCATATTTAAATACTAGCCCAGATTTAAACCAATATTTCGGACCAAAATGGCCCAGCACCTTAGCCCAATAAACCCCAAGCCCAAACCAGGCGATCCTTGTACCCATACCGGCCACGACCCGCTTAATAACCTGCCCCGCTTCCCCATTTGATCTTGGCCATTGATCTTAAATGATCAACGGCCCATAATTAACCTACCCGTTCCTTTATATTACCCTTTACCCAAAACCTTAGCCTATTTCTACCAACTTGCCGCCCCTAAACGCTCAATCTCTCCTTCACTCTTCTGAAGAACCCTAGTCGCCTCCCCTTAATTCCCTCTTCTAATCCCACTGATAATGGGATTCCCCCATTATTTACTTACCATATCAGTGTTGCTTCGTTACTTGGTGTTTCTCCGTGGTGTTACATAAGTACTTGTTCTATATTTTCAAGTGTAAACCTCTGAATCAAGGGAGATTAGCTTCACCCTTCAAAATCTGGACGATATCTCATCCATATGCATCATGGCGAGGCTATACGGGTTCGATTAGCCAAGATCTCCGGCCAATCTCCGATTTCTATCAACTACGGTTTACCTAATGTTTCCCTAATCTGACTTTTACTTATTCAGCTTGATATTATTTCCTTATTTATGTTAATTTTATAGTATTTCCTTGTTTGTTTGCCGGATTTCTACAATTATATAAACCCCTCCCGATTCCCCTTTTGGAAAGACCTGAATCGCTAGATTTTCACTGAATATTGGAGCTATCACTTTATTTTTCTCTCGTTCTCTTGTTCTATACCTTGATTCTTGGCCGGCTGAAAGCCAAGGCCACCGGGATTCGACTTTTCAACCTTTTCTTGGTGCGAGCACTGCCCGGGGTTCCGTTGAAGCCCTTCGGAACTTTGACGCATTGAGATTCTGGGTTCTTGTTCTTTGATGATACTCAGAAACATTTTGGAATTTGTTGTTTCTTATTGTCCGTTTAACTGGTAAGTCACTTGGCTTTGTAATTTTGTTCTTATGTGTTTATGATTCACACATTCTTACCGCTGAAATTCATGGCTTAGTGTGTTTTTGGGCTACTTTTGTGTGCAACTTTGATTAGTTTTGCATTTGTTTTGAATCTCTTTAGTATTTAATTTTACCTAATGCTACCTGTTCTGAGACATGTTTACGGCTAATTTGAACGCTCTTAATTGTATTAGTCTACTATGTCCATACCTGAATGCCTACGTTTACTATTTGACATGAGATTGCTTTCCCACTCTGTTCTGAATCTCAGTAATGACAGACTTGCACATGTAATGTGTTCTAATCTATGTTAAGACCTTTTCTATCAACTATGAACCGCTCCCCTGTTGATGTGTCTCACAGCATGTCTCTAGTTTGCTTAATCCTCTATCCTTAGTAACAGTTTGAAACCTTTAGAATGATTATCTTAGTTTGTATTTCCATACCATGTTTGATACTTTTCTGCTTCATGATATAAGTTAACATGGCTCTCTTATGATATTGTGATGAATCCTTAGTATAATTTGGACCTTTAAGCTTTAAACCTTATAAGTTAGTACCCCACTTAGACTTGTTTGATAATATGCACCTTAGTATGATAAACTGGTTGATCTTGTAATCTCAGGGAACTTGATTCTCCAACAACTCCCAATGTGCATTCTGCCAATGTGTTATTTGTGCTAAGTGTTGCACCTGCTTCTAAATCTTCTTGACCTTTTTGATTAACTACTTTGTTTTAGAAACTTTGCTATGTCTGGTTTCTAAACTATAAGTGTATTTCCTCAACTTCTGTCCGTTCACCACTGTCCACTCCCTCTCATATGTTACTTGTGCAATTTTGAACCTGTCATTCTTGGCCGGCTGAAAGACAAGTCCACCAAGACTCTTACTACTGACCTCCCTAGTGTGAGCACTGCTTGGGGTCCATTTGATACCCTTGTGAACTCTAACACACTAGGATTTGGGGTCTTTTTGCCACTCTCTTTACTACTGAGACATGAGTTATCTCTAACAATCAACTCTTTCTTCCTATTGTTTACTGAATATGTAAACTGGTTGGTTTAAGTGATTCAATGTCTCGGTAATATTGTTCAATCTATGGCTGTTTGGTTTGGCTTGAGTTCTCCTATGGCTTCTGGGTTGTGCTGATGAATATAGTTCCCTCTTGGCAATCTGTGTATGCTCTGTGAGAGTTGTTGAAGGCCCAGGAAATGCTGGGTATTTCCTTTTGGACCCGCTGTGGCCTACTGTCATTGCTTGTATAATATTTTGTAATTATGTTTATCATTGGGTCTGTAATAACTATGTAACAAACATTTGGGGTGATAGTGAAACTGTGGAACGGGTATACTCTGATATTTGCATGTAAGGGTAGAAAACATGCCCATAGGATTCATGTGATTTACTTGTTATCCGACTTGCTGAATATGCCATTTAACTTCCACTGGTAGAAATCATGCCTTTAGGAAACTCACACACTCACATAACTTGTCTACCATCAAAGCATGGGTATAAACCCTTTTATTTATTTTATTGATATGTGCTACTAGACAACATACAAGAAATAAATGCCAGAACTTTCTTTCGATTTGTATGATTATAACATATTCATTAAATACCCTGCATATAGTATCTCACTAGATTATGCTCTATTTTCACCTATAAATCATGCATATAGGACCTTGACTAATCAATTAGCTACTGTTATTGTTATTGCTCTGCCTAGATAACCTGCTCATAAATGTAAAGTGTTATAAATTAAGGATCGATTGTCAATTGTTAGAGATCTTGCCTATAGGATACTGTAATTCGCTTAATTTTATTTATCCCCTTGTCAAGGCTTGGTTCCAAGAACTATTTTCATTTGCTTAACTATGCCACTATTAGATATTATGTATGTAGGACAATGTCTCCTTCCTAAAACTGGTATCTAAAACCAGCGTTAACAACAAATGGTTTACTGCTTCCTCGTCTAAGCTACTAGAAGTAGTAATGTCATATATGCGCGTTTGAATCCAAGGTCACATAGAAACCATGTCTATAGGGCTTAATGATTTCTAATTGGCTTCAGTTCTGAAACTGTCCAATGCTCAATATGAGAACCTATTTTATGTGCATTTGTTGTCTAAGTGTGGAGGCTAACCTGAGCCTTTAACTGCTCTCATTTGAAGTCCAATTTGTTTTGTATGTTGTCTAGTTTTATCATTTTGAGCAGCCTAAGTTAAGTCTAGAACCACCCTAATTAGAGGTCCAATGCCTTCTGGACCATAGGTATGGGACGGGTAGTGCACACATAGGGTACGACATAGAATTGAATTAGAGCGCTTAGTTAAACAACTTTAACATAGTAATCGGGTAGCAGAAGATGATAGTATGTGACCACTAAATAATATGAGTAACTCCCTACCTCAAGGGAGTTGCGAACTATTATTTATGTTGCACGGAGTGATCCTTTAGGCTAAAAAACTTAGGACCCCCTTCTTTTCTTTGTTCGTTTAACATATAATATAGGTTTAATAGTTATATCCTTGTATTCCTTACTTCTTGTTGTGTTAATAAAATCATTTGAACCCGTACTTTTTTTGTTTATCTTGCCTAATTATAATCCACATAGTCTTAAGTTCGGCTGGGACCCACAGTTGTGAACCTCGAAGAGTGACTAACACCTTCTCTTTGAGGTAATTTGAGTCCTTACTCTATCTTTGGTGGCGTTGATTAGTCAAACAGAGCCATTTGTATAATAGGTGCCCTAACGCACCTTAAAACCCGTTAGGTGGTGACTCTTCTCTTTTAATACCTATCCTCCATTTAAAAGGGTTGTCACACGACGAAAGCCTGCTTTCGCGAGAAAACGGGGCGCGACAATGCATGCTCAGGAACCTTTCTCAATACATCACAACACAAATCCATGTACCTGACATATGCGACATATCCAAACCAAGCACTAAATTCGAGTGACTACGCTCATAGGGCCCAAGATAATATGGGTAATCACCTGACTCCTGAGGGACTTATCTATATCCAAGTGTTGATCATTTCATAATCAATGATCACTTACCAATAATCAAGTTCCGCTCATAATGTCATTATTGCCAAAGTCCTCAACGTTTTCCAATATCCAACTCTCCGACTCATGCATATGTATATGTAATAATATAATTAAGAGGTACCAGAACATAACAATAGAAATGCAGATAAAAGCTCACGTGGACAAAAGATGGCTATGGCTATCATGCAATTAAATTTAGCACAAAAATTCAACGAGCTATTTCAACATTGAAATTCTAATCATAACATTTAACATGAGTAAATTAATCCATTTAACCACCAAATAATGCGTCAAATAAGACAAGTATATGATTATAGCTTGATAATAAATCTCAACGTGGAAAACAATCCTTTATACCTAAGTAAACAAGTCATAACATTAAGTATACTTCTAAGCCGCAATTATAAGTTACCACATAGTCATAAAATCAACAAAACATGGATAACAAATTCACATAGTACACACAAGGCATAATCACAAGCCATCTCTACCGGATGTGATCATAACCTAGCTACATATATACGCTCATACCGTACTAAGTGTGATTATTTTGATGGATCCATGGTGATAATATTGGGACATTTGAGCTAGGCACCTGGAGTGTACTAAGATTTTGTGTACTTGATGAGTTCACTATGAAATTGATTACTTTACATGTATATTTGACATGTAGGCATAGAGATGTTCCTTCCTCGTGCTAGATAGTGACATGACATCTGATTTCTTGACATATATATTTGACATGTAGGAATAGAGATGTACCTTCATCATGATAGATAGTGACATGACCTCTGGTTACTTGACATGTATATTTGACATGTAGGCATAGAGATGCATTTTTCTCATGCTATCCGGTATATAAAAAGTCATATATGATGAGTAAATCGGGAAGAACACAGTTCTTTGATAAATGCATGTTTAATTGACTTCAGTGGTAAGATTTAGAGTGGGACTATTATACTAGAAAAGCATGCCTACTTTCTATATCTGTGAAAGAGCTGGGAATTACACCTCCTAAGTTATATAACTTTATTGTCTTCACTATACTGT
This sequence comes from Nicotiana tomentosiformis, assembly GCF_000390325.3. NCBI lineage: Eukaryota > Viridiplantae > Streptophyta > Magnoliopsida > Solanales > Solanaceae > Nicotiana > Nicotiana tomentosiformis. The sequence goes on along the minus strand of NC_090821.1, from coordinate 18,068,744 downwards.
TATGAGTTGTTATTGGCTATTGATGTTCGATTCCGACTATTTTCCGAGCTCGTCACTACTTTCAACATAAGGTTGGATTTGTTACTTATTGAGTACATGTGGTCGGTTGTACTCATACTACACTTCTGCACCTTACGTGCAGATATTGGGGCTGATGTTGCTGCGTATGGGGGGAGAAAGTATTAAAGATGTTCCTACATTATAGTTATAATTGCCACCTAACCTTGGTAGCTCTAGATCTCCAAATCTGTTTATGTATATTTTGAACAGATGATGTACTTATTTTGTATCAGTTTTGTAAATTCTAAGCCTTAGAAGCTCATGATTTGTATTACCAATTCTTGGATTTTATATATAAGTTTAGTTATTTTATTCATTGGCTCATATGCTTCTTATTTGAGATATGTATGATGTTAATTGGCTTACCTAGCAGATTGGGTTAGGTTCCATAACGACTAGCCAGATTTTGGGTCGTGACACACGCAATCTCTGCAGGTGTGGTCTTTCCACCTGGGCACATATATTGCATGTGCGATACACCACAAAACCAAACACTCGTGCCAAAATGATCCTACCCATCGTAGGTGAGACTTCGCACCTGCGCACCTTCCTCCGCAGGTGCAATACACCAGAACTAGCAATACTACGCCACTCCCAAATGATTTGAAACCATCCCGAAATGCACTTGTTCAATCATACAAACAAGTCCATATACCTAATTAAAACTTATCCAAAGGCTCTAAACACAAAAAGTAACATCAAAATAAATAATCGAAGATCAAAATCTATCTCTTATCTTTTCAAACATTCCAACCTCTCCAAACACATCAGAATCATGCCTAAAAATTCCGAATTTCAACAAAACTTCATACACAAGTTCCATTAAACCAAATGAACCTATCCAAAGACCGAGAACATCATTTGGAACCCAATAATATTAAAGTCAACTATCAGTCAAACCTACAAACTCTTCAATTCTTCAAATTGACAACATTCGATAAATAAATTCAAAACCTCCTAGGAACCTCCAAATCCAAACACGGACATACTCCCAAATCCAAAATAACCTTATGAAGCTATTGGAAGAATCAAATTACCAATCCAAGGTCGTTTAATAAAAATTCAAACCCTGGGCAACTCTTACAACTTAAGCTTCCAAAAATAGAACTAGGTGTTCGAATTCAATCTCAAACATCCTCGAAACAAAAACAATCATCCCCGCAAGTCATAAAACATCAAATAATCACACAGGAAGCATCAAATAATGGAGCAGGGCTCTGATATACAAAATGATCGGCATGGTTGTTACAGGCCATGGACCGCATTTGATTGATGAGTTTTCTATCACGTCATTAAACAAAGATATGGATATATATAGGATGATGGCCTTTGCACAGTAGAAAAAGGACCATAAGCATATAGAAAAAGAGACTAGATTAAAAGGGCCAAGTTAGTTGGTAGTTACGGGAGAACTTAAGGTAGTAGTGGAGCATTCCCCGGTAAGAGACTAGCAGGGCCTTCATACTCACCAATTCATTATACCGCTAGCACAATGCCTAAGTTTTTGAGGCCCAAGCATGATTAGGGTAGCCACTCCCAGTTAGTACAAGGTCAGAGTTCTAGGGCGGCATGCCCATAGATTCAGGGTAGTACGATTCGGGGGAGAACGCCTAATTATTATCGTTGTCAGTGTAGGAAGACATATCCAGGGACATGCTAGTAGAGCTCGAATGCATGTTATTGGTGTGGTTTGGTTGGCTACAATATGAGGAATTGTCTAAATACCCAACAAAGGATGAATGGTGGTAGAGCTCAGTTTATAGGGTCTGGATCAGCATCATTAGCAGCAACTTCTCCATCTCGTAGACGTCGGGCACCTGCAGGCTGAGGTAGGGATAAAGCGTCTTGTTTAGGCCATGGTTAGAACTTCATATATTCTCTAGTGTATATATCACCTAGTCCCAGTGAAGTACATTGATGCTGATGAAATGGCACCGGCTCTTTAATCTATGGTAGTGGTGAATGAATATCCAGAAGTGTACCCTAAAGAACTTCCTAGTATCCCTCCAGATAGGGAGATTGATTTCTAAATGATGTGATTCAAGATACCCAACCAATATATATTCCTCCATACAGAATGGCCATAGCGAAACTAAAAGAATTGAAAGACAAGTTGAATGATCTTCTTAGCAAAGGTTTCATCAGACCCAGAATCTCACCTTCGGGTGCACCAGTTCTATTCTTCAAAGGAAATATGGTTCTCTAAGATATACTAAGATTACCGCTAGTTGAACAAGGTCATTATAAAGAATAAGTATACACTCCCCAAAATTGATGATCAATTTTATTAGTTACAGGGTGTCAAGTGTTTCTCCAAGATTGAATTGAGATACAGTTACCACTAGGTGAAACTAAAAGAGAATGATATTTCGAAGATGTTTTTAGAACGCAATATGGTCAATATTGGTTCCTTGTTATGTCCTGCGGCTTAACTAATGGGTCAACAATTTTCATGGACCTTATGAATAGTGTCTTCAAGCCTATCCTTGACATATTCATCATTGTGTTTATTGATGGCATTTTAATATATTCGCAGAGTGAGGAAGGTTATGAAGGTCACCTCAGATTGGTTCTGCAGACACTACGAGATCACAGGTTATATACCAAGTTTTACATGTGTGAGTTCCGGTTGAACTCCATAGCATTTCTTGGCGATATGGTCTTCAGTGATGGCATTAAAGTGGATTTCCAGAAGATTGTGGATGTGAGGAGTTGGACTTGACCTACGACTCCTACAGAGGTTCGATGTTTCTTGGGTCTGGAAGGTTATTATCGGAGATTTGTAGATTGTGTTTCCTCTACTTCTGCCCCAATGACCAAGGTAACTCAGAAGGTGACCAATTTCCAGTAGTCGGATGCATATGAAAAGAATTCCAGGAGTTGAAAGATAGATTGACATCAACACCAGTCTTGGCATTTCCGGAAGGTACGAAGTCGTATTTTATTTATTGTGATGCTTCAGGTGTTTGTTTTGGCTATTTGTTATGTAGCAAGATATGGTAATTGCATATGCTTTGAGACATCTCAAGAAACACTAGAAGAACTACCATATGCATGACTTAGAATTAGTAGAAATGGTGTTTGCAATGAATATATTGTGTCATTATCTATATGGAGCTCATGTTGAAAAATTCACCTATCACAAGATCATTATGTATATCTTCAAGCAAAGAGAGCTGAACATGAGGCAGAGAAGATGGCTTGAATTGCTTAAAGGGTATGATGTTTATATTCTCAATAATCCTAGTAGAACTAACGTTGTAGGAGGCGTGAGGAGGCATCGTCTTTCCACCAAGCTACTGATACTTCTTTGTCGGCCAATGAGAGAGGTAAAGGCATTGCTGAGGAAGGCGATGAGTCGGGTACGGACGTTGATGCAAACGATCTGAAGATCATGAAAGAAGGATTTACCCAACTTGAGATGAGGTTGGAGGGGTCTACGAGGACCATTGCGATCCCTACGGATCGTGAATTGCTGAAGAACACATAGAACATAGTCCCTTCCCTCAGCCATATTTTTCCCAAAATAGAGGGTGAAACCCTCAAAGAATTGGATGGCGTCACTTTGTCGAGGAGCATTGTCGGTCATTCTCTTAGGGTGAGTGTTTGGTGTTTTGTCCTTCTCCTCTTTTTTGCCTTTATTATTTTGGGGCGTTTTTGTTTTAGACTTACTTATTTTTCTTTTTATAATTGCAGACGGTAATTTTGGAGATTGAGATCGCCTGGAGGGAGGAGAAGCATAGAGAAATATTTGTGAGGTTGAAAAATAAGCACTTTGAGTATCGCGACAACTACCAAGAGTTTGGCACGCGATTTCATGAGGGTGGATATATGCAGACCCTTTGTGATGAGTTGAAGGATAAGGACTGTGAGCTGGTAAAAGTCATTGAGAAGTGTAGCATCCTTGAGGGGACGTTGAGGAGTAGGGAAGAGGAGCCTGAGGTCAGCTGGGGTATGGAGGCCCAGTAAGCAGAAGTGGTCGAGCTGCATGGGCAATTGGAAGAATGATGGCTTCAATCGCAGGTCCTTAATGTTGAAGTCCCTGAGAAGCAAAGTGATCTTGAGAAGGAAGAATATTCATGTTTGGAGGCTCAGAGGAAATAAAGATACCCTTTGGGCCTAGCGTGAGATTGACCAGTGCACGACGAGCGTTAAAAAAGATCGACTAGAGGAGAGGAGAGGAGAGGTGGAGAAGGATAACTCCATCCTCTATGATTGGGTGGCTGCTTTGGAAGCTAAGAAGGCCCAACTACTTGCACAACCATCTTCTTCTCGTACTTCAGATTTTCCAACTTTCCTCGGGACTTATACGAGGAATGGATTCATGCTGAGGCTTAGTTAGATGTGTTTGGAGATTTACATAAGGTGGGATCCGTTTCTGTGGTCGCCCTCAAAGATGTTTTTGTTAAGGCTCGTGAGGCTCAAGTCGCTTGTGGGTATGATCCCGCCACACCTAAGGCAAATGATGACTAGGAGGATGAGGGTGTGGACTGGCTTGAGGAGAATGCCTGGTATGATGCATCATATCTTGAGGGAGAATGTGGTGATGGCGTGGGTGATGATGGCCAAGGAGGCGATGTTGTTGACGACCAAGTTAGCGGGGATGTTGAAGGTCATGATGGTAGTGGCCAGTAGTTCTTTTTTGATTTTTTTGTGTATGTTTTTGCTGGCATCATCACGAGCCTATTGTAAAAAACTGTTTAAGTATATGAAATGCTAGAATGTTTCCTTGCATCTTCTTCTCTTGATGTGGTTTATTTCTATACTTGTGTATATGTTTGTTTTTTTGTAGGAGTGTGACCGAGGGACAATAGGAGTTCGTTCGATCCAGATCGAGTATAATCTTTTATTAAATTGAGGTTGAGGGCTGATAGGTGTTTGTTCGAGCAGGCTGTAACATAACATTTCATTAAACTGCGGCCGAGGGCCGGTAGGGGTTTGTTCGAGGAGGGTGGAACATAACATTTCATTAAATTGCGGACGAGGGCTGGTAGGTGTTTGCTCGAGCATGGTCGACCATAATCTTTCATTAAGTTACGGCCGAGGGCCGGTAGGTGTTTGTTCGAGTAGGGTTGAACATAACCTTTCATTAAGTTGTGGCTGAGGGCTAGTAGGTGCTTGTTCAAACAGGGTCGAACATAACCTTTCATTAAGTTGCGGATGAGGGTCGGTAGGTGTTTGTTCGAGAAGGGTCGAACATAACCTTTCATTAAGTTGCGACCAAGGGGCGGTAGGTGCTTGTTCGAGCAGGGTCTAACATAACCTAAATGCGAGAAATATGAGCTAATAAGTGTAAAATTTATTTACTTGACATTGTTGTTTTAGTTACATACTTGGAGAAATTTATAAAGTTTTTGGGTTTTGGCTAGCGTTCCATTCCCAGTCTCGGTCTGTCTAGTCCCTTCATTGGTCGATCTGGAGCGTATTGAGCAGTCGAGCACTAAAATAGTAACCATGGCCCTACCTTCGCGTACTTCAATTCGAAATGTTCCAATCGCCGCCTCGTTAAAAACAACCTTGAGAAAACCCAAATGGGTAAAACTCAAGTGAGGGAAAAAAGAGTATGGTTTGGGGGACAATTTTTCTCTCAGAAGTTGAAGTACTTGAGGTGGATGATATTCCAATTGTTTGGTAGTAGCTTTCCTTTAATTATCTCTAATTGGAAATAACCCTTGTTTGCTTCGGCTGTGATTTTATACGGACCATCCCAATTTGTTTCCATCTTGCCTTCCTTGGGATCTTTGCTCGCTTGAGTTTTAGCTTTCAGTGCGTAGTCCCTGACTTTGAGCGGCCTGACCTTTGCTTTCTTGTTATAATAGCGTTATGCTTGTTGTTTTTGAGCGACCATTCTAATGTAGGCGATGTCTCTTCGTTCATCGACTTTGTCGAGTTCCTTCCTTCTGCTCTCGTCGTTACTTGTGCTGATCTCATGGGAGTACCTTAGGCTAGATTCTCCAACCTCGACTGGCATTACTGCCTTGGTCCCGCAGACCAAAGAGTAGGGCGTCTCTCCTGTGCTTGTTTTCGGAGTTGTTCGGTAGGCCCACAATACTTCTGGTAATATTTCCGGCCACAGTCCTTTGGCGTCTTCGAGCTTATTCTTCATGATGTTTAGTATTGACTTCTTGGAGGACTTTGCTCGTCCGTTACGAGTGGGGTGATATGGGATCCAGAGTATCCTCTCGATATAACATTTCTCAAAGAATTCGCCGATTTTCTTTCTTGTGAATTGTGTCGTAGCTGATTTCTTCAGGAAGGTCGAATCGACAGATGATGTTTCTCCATATAAATGTGCTTACTTCCTATTCCCGTATTTGGGCGAATGCTCCTTCTTCCACCCACTTAGAGAAATAGTCAGTTAAAACAAAAAGGAATCGTACATTACCTCGACCTGTTAGTAGGGGGACCACGATATCCATTCCCCATTTAATGAACGGCCAAGGGGATGTGACTGAGTGGGGATGTTCTCCTTCTTGGTGAACCATTGGGGTGTACTTTTGGCACTGCTCGCATCTCCTTACGAAGTGGTTGGCGTCCTTTTTCATGGTGGGCCAGTAATATCCTACCCATATGAGGCATCTGACAAGTGCCCGGTTTTCGTAGTGAGCTCCGCAATGGCCTTCATGGACTTCTGCAAGGATGCGCTGAGTTTAGTTTGGGCCCATGCACTTCACCAGAAGGCCGTTGTAGGTCCTCTTTTATTGATCGCTACAGATGATATTGTACCTGGCCGCTTGAATTCTTAGTTTCTTAGCCTTATTTTGTCACCAGGAAGTGTGTCGTCTTGCAAGTATGTGACAATGCGGTTGCGCCAGTCCCAAGTGAAGTTTATGGTTCTTAGCTCGACTTGGTCTAGTGATGAGTTGAGGAGGTGGACCATATTTGTTTCTCCGGCTGTGATGCTTTTGGTGGTTGCGGCTAGTTTGGCGAGGCCATCTGCCTAGGCATTATGTGCTCATGGGATTTGGTCGAGTTGACATTCATCAAACTCAGGCAGTAGCTTGCAGATTTTGGTCTGGTATTTTTGCAATCATTGTTCCTTGATTTGGAAAGTCCCTGTGACTTGGTTGACTACGAGTTGGGAATCGCAGCGCAGTTTCAACCGTTTTGCTCCATATCTGAGTCATAGTCTTAAACCTGCAATTACGGTCTCATACTCGGCCTCATTATTAGTCATATCAGGGCATCTTAGGGACTGGCGAATCACTTTTCTTATTGGGACTATGAGTACGAGTCCCAATCTGGACCTCGATGCGTTGGATGCATCATTGGTGTATATGACCCAGGGGTCTTGTGTTTGGAGTGTGGTTTGGACGACTTCCCTTTTGACATCGGGCATTATTTTTGTGTTGAAGTCGGCGATGAAGCCGGCGAGCACTTGTAACTTTATCGCCGTTCGCGGCTGATACATGATATCGTGCACATTTAGCTCGATGGACCATTTGTCCAGCCTTCCCGAAAGTTTGGATTTATGTAGAATGCTTCTGAGGGGGAAGGTTGTGACGACTGAGATGGGGTGACTTTGGAAATATTGTCTAAGCTTCTGTGAAGCTACAACTAAGTCCAGAGCCAATTCTTTGAGGTGTTGGTACCTCGTCTCGGCGTCGACGTGTGTTTTGCTAATGTAATATATGGTAGATTGTGTACCTTTGTTTTATCGAATTAAGATTGTGCTTAAAAATACCTCAAATACGGCGAGATAGACGAGGAGATGCTCCCCCGGCTTGGGTTTTCGATGCAAGGGCGGAGATGACATGTATGCCTTTAGTTCTCGCAAAGCCTGAACGCATTCAGAAGTCCATTTGATTCCACTGTCTTTGTTGATATGCCAAAGAATTTATGGCACATATCTGATGACCGCGAGATAAACCTTGATACGGCGGCGATTCAACCGATCAACCTTTGGACTTGTTTTTTGGTGGTCAAGAGTTCCAGTATCCCCTCAATGGCTTTGATATGGTCTAGGTTGACCTCGATCCCTCATTGTGATACCAAAAAACACAAGAACTTTCCCAAGGCTACACCGAACGCGCATTTCTCCGGGTACATCTTCGTTCCGTACCGTCTGAGTATGTTGAAAGTTTCTTTCAAATGAATGATGTGATCTTTTCCCCCTTTGGGTCTTGACCAGTATGTCGTATATATATACCTCCATTGTTTTGCCGAGTTTGTTTTTGAACATCTTTGTAACCAATCTTTGAACATTTTTTTTTCCTGATCTTCTTCTTCCATGAGGATCTGATTATAGCCTGAGTAAGCATCCAAGAAACATAGTAGCTCATGCCCCGTCGTTGCGGCGATGAGTTGGTGGATACGTGTCAGTGAAAACGAATCCTTCAGGCATTCTGTATTCAAATCTGTGAAATCCACTCACATCTGCCATTTCCCATTCTTCTTTTTGGCCAACACTAAGTTGGCGATCCACCTGGGATACTTTGATTCGCTGATGGAACAATTTTCTAATGGTTTTTCCACCTCCTTGCGCACTACGTCATTAATTATGGAGTTGAATTTACGTTTGACCTGTCTCACTGAGGGGTGGAATGGGTCAACGTTTAATTTGTGCATGTTGATTTTCTTTGGGATGCCCGGCATATCTACATGGCTGAAAGCGAACAAATCTTCGTTAGCTGTTAAGAATTGACCGAATTTATCTAGTTCCCGAAGCCTGTAGCGGATATAGGACTTCTTGTTTTTAGTCATTAAGATCCAATTGAATGGGGTCGGGGTCTTCTATGGTCGACCCAGTGGCTTCGACCATGTCAAGGTCCTTCATGACGTCCTATGTCTCCTCTTGCTCCGACCTCGACCCTGTTTATTGATATGCCTCTTTTTCTTTGTCTTTTCTCTGTTGGGTCTCCGTTTTATTAAAGGCAATGCGGTAGTATTCATGGGATGTGTGATGTTCTCCGCATATGCTGAAAATCCCCTATGGAGTTGGGAATTAGATTACTTGGTATAAGCTGGAGGGGACGACTTTCATGGGATGTATCCATTGTCGTCCTACTATAACGTTGTACGCAATGGCCTGGTCCATGATGTGGAATGTTGTTCCCAGAGTTACGCCGCCAGCCAAAACGGGGAGTTAATTTCCCCGGAGGTCCGTTCAACTGCATTGTTAAAACCAGTTAGCGTGATGCACGGTGACACTATCTTAACTTCGAGTCTCATTTGTGCAAGTACTCGCGTATGGATAATGCACGCGCCGCTCCCGTAATCAACAACAATGCATTTAACATCGGTATCTAAAATTCGTAAAGTAATAATGAGGGCGTCACTATGGAAAAAAATCAAACTGCCGGCATCCGACTTGTCGAATATGATACTTTCTTCTAGTTCGTCGTACCGTTCACGGGTGATATATCGCTTGAGTTTGTGGGTAGTGGTGAACTTCATGTTGTTGATAGAGGCATCATTACCATCGTCGATAATCATGTTGATGGTGTGAAGGGCGGCTTTGGCGGTCATTGGTGTTCGCATCCTCCGGTGAAATTGGTTCTTCCCATGTCTCTTAGCAGCTATTTGAAGTTCCATTTTCGCAACTTGTTTACGGCTTCTTGTCTGAGGGTGATACAATCTTCGATTTTGTGCCCTCGTTCTTGGTGAAACTCACAGAGGGAGTCGAACTTCCTGGTGTTCGGGTCCGATCTCATCTTCGGTGGCCATTTCACTTTTGGTCCGAACTTCTCCAGCGCGTAGAATATCTCTGTAGGTGACATACAAAAATTTTAAGTAGATAATAATGGAGGCATACCTCTTTTGTTCCGATGAGTTCCCGTCCTTGGCGTGGATGTTCCTTCTTTGTGGGGGGGGGGGAGGCGCAGCGACCATCCTAATATACGGTTGATGTCGTTCGTTATTAGCTCACACAATTGGATGATCCTTTCTAGCACTGTCTCTTTGATCTTTTCTAGATTCAGCTTGTACTGAGGTTAGTCGGTGAGTTGGCCCGTTGAGGTCGTCCTCATCTGTAGGGACCTCAGCATAACAAGCATAGTGGATTTTGTCCCAAGTGGTTGGGGGATACTTCATCAGCCGACTCAACAGTTTTCTGGTTTCTCTCGAACCATCTCTACTTAGCCTGTTCTAAAAGGATGCAACTGCCATCCCTTCAGATACGTTTGGTAGAGTCATCCTTACTCAATTGAATCGGGCGAGGACGTCCCTTAGACCCTCTCCCAACGGCAAATATGTCGTTTACTCTCGCCTCGGCCTTCTTGGCTCCGGCATGGGCGATTATTAATTTGTCGGCCATTTCTTCTAATGTTTCTATGGAGAGAGTTGGTAACTGTGAATACCATGTCAATGCTCCTCTCGTGAGGGTTTCGCCAAACCTTTTCAGCAAAATTGAGGACACTTGTTCTTTGGCAAGGTCGTTGCCTTTCACGACGGTGACATAATAAGTCACGTGATCTTCAGGATCGGTCGTGTTGTCGTATATATTGAGGTAGGGTGGCATTTTAAAGGACTTTGGTATGGCATGCAAGGCTGCATCATCAATGTACGGTTGCTCGACGAACCGGTCAGCATCCCTTTTTGGCAGAAGCTTAGGAGCACCCGGTATCTTATCAACCCGTTCTTGGTGTTCTTTCATATGATCTCGGAGCGCCTTGTTTTCATTTTCCATTTCTTCTATTCTTTTTAGAATGGCGGCTAGGATTTTGTCACCTGCACTGTCAATGACATTGTGAGTTACACTTGTCATTGGAGGGAGGGGTTAATTGCACTGCTCGTCTGTTTGCTACATCATGCAAGTCCTTGCGGTTTCTACAATCGTACCTGAAGCGCGTTTGTTGAGGACGCTTGTTAGCATGTTAGATAGCCACGCCTCGAGGAGGTTTTTCACAGCTGGGAGTGTCCCTTCCTCTACAGACATGGAGGCTCCTTTACCACGGGGTTTTTCTATGCTGCTGTGTAGGGATGGTGACCGATCTCGTCTTGGGGATGCGCTGGGTGTCGTGTCCTCACCTGCCGTTTCACAACTTTCGTTGATAACATTCATGAGATTGGTTGGGAGGTTACTTGTTATCCCCGTCCTTTCTTCTCGGTTACCTGCCATGATAAGCCTAACACTTACTAAATTAATAGAAGAATTTGACCAACAATTAATAATAATGAAATAGAACCTTATTACACAACTTACAATTCCCAAAACTTGTAGTACAAGTCATAAGATCTACTGAGTTTATTAAAAAAATTCCTAAATACAACTGTTTGAAATGGAAGCTAAACAGTACAAATACAAAATCAGAGGGTGACTCTGAGGCTTGCGAACGCGAAGGTAGGTTAACCTTGAGCCTCTACAGCTCGACTAAATAGCTAATAATCAACAATCGTGGCACCTGGATCTGCACAAAAATGTGCATAAGCGTAGTATGAGTACACCGCAGGGGTATCCAGTATGAATCAAGACTACCCTCGATGAAGTAGTGACGAGGGACAGTCAAGACACCTACCAGACTAAATATCCTGAACAAGTGTAAAGGTGAACTAGCAGAGAAACAATATTAATATAAAGCTAAGTAGGATAAGAAACAAAAAAAAAACTCGCAATGATACACTAATAACAAGAATATTTCACAGGAAGCAGTCAAGTAGTAATGCCGTAGAGTAAGCTGGACAAAATCTATGCCCGGTGAAACCAAATAAAGGAAACCCTGCAATAACTCAATAAGAACAACTGCTTTCTCTCCATATATGTTCGAGCATTTCCACGAGGACCGAACCTCAAAATCACAACTCACAGGTCTCAATTCTCGAACCCTATTCACTTGGAAACTTGTGCCCCCATTCCAATTCATAACCGCAAGAACAACTCGCGTGCCAATAGAACAACTCTCACAGAGAAGGAAAATAGACGAGAGCACATGCAATGGTCAACAACATCGAGATTCCTCTTCTTAAATCGATAGGGTGATTTAACTATGTCTATGCTTGTGCAAGTATGCTACCACAGTTCAAGTCAACCGATAATAGTAGAGACAATGAATGGCACATGAGAAACGATCGTCACAAAATGTATAGAGTAATAAAATAAGCAATGAAGTTGAAACAATGACTAGCACAACAAAGTACACTACACAGAACCAAACAAATAATGCAACACGGAGGAAAACAACTAATAGTATGCTAAGATAACAACAATCAAAGATAAGTGCACGGAAAAGGGGGAAATGACAACAGAGACCTCACGAGGTACCGCCTCGTAGTCTCAAATCGTAAATGAATCACAATGGCATAGCAAAATACCTCGTTCAAATAATAACAATCACACGAAAGAAACCTCGTGCGATAATAACATCTGCACGGCAGTAAACGGTCAAATTTCAACAAATTTCCTAAGAGCCATAAACGGATAAATTTCCACAAATAAGCCTGATCACGTACTCATGACATCACGTACGCGGACTTCACATTACACAATTAGCACCAAAGACTCAACTCACAAGGGGTAGTTTTCCTCACACAAGGTTAGGTAAGATGCTTACCTCGAAGAAGCTAGACCGTACTCTAAAAGACCTACTCGAGTGAAACAATCTTCGGGCGGCTCAAATCTAGCCAAAATAACTTCAATTCATAAATAAAACTCATAGAAAACAATTCTGGATAATAAAGCTTCAATATTTAACAAGAACTAAAAGTCAACCCAAAAGTCAAACCCCCGGGCCCGCACCTCGGAGCCCGATAAAATTTACAAAACCCAAACACCCATTCCGATACCAGTTCAACCATACTAAAATTATAAATTTCCGAAATCAATTTGTCCATCAAATCAGCATTTTACATTTTGAAAGATTTCTTCAAAAATTCCCATTTTCCCCAACTTAAAACACTAATTATAAGATAAAAATAAAGATAGGATCATGGAATATAATACATTCTGGGTGAAGAAAACTTACCCCAATGATTGGCTTGTAAAACCCACAAAACATCTCTCAAAACCGAGGTCTACAACTCAAAATATGGTGAAAATGGCCAAACCCTCGACTTATATGATTCTGCCCAGAACATCCGCATTTGCCGACAAGGAATCGCATATGCGCTCTTACATTTGCATGAAAACGTTTTCATGTGCGAAATCAACTAGCCAGCCTAGTGGCCACACCTGCGCAAAAGTATGCTGCACATATGACTTCGTAGAAGCGCACAAGCAGCCGCATAAGCGGACATCTTCGCATTTGCGATCGTTGGCCCGCAAAAATGGCCATCGCACCTGTGTCACTTACTCTGCAAAAGCGAAGCTCCCCCAAAAGCCTCAACATCACAGAAGTGACTAAAACTTCGCATAAGCGGCTCCGCATCTGCGATCAAACCTCTACATATATGGATACACCAGAACACTATTAATTGTCTTACCTAGCGGGTTGGGTTGGCTGCCATCATGACTAGCCAGATTTTGGGTTGTGACAAGTTGGTATTAGATCTCTAGGTTCGTAGGTTATATGAGTCATGAGCAGGTGTCTATTAGAGTCTAGTGGATTGGTATGATGACGCCCATACCTATCATCAAGAAGCTACATGACATCTAGGATAAACCTCCCATCTTCATTTCATTATCATGCTACATTGATTAAACTTAAAGCGTATCCCTTTGAATCCCCCCACTCACTCATATGGTATGTGAGTGCTCGGTATCAATCGTGCCTCGATTGCTTGTGATGCCAAGGATAAGGTGTGTTCTTTATGTTATGAAGGTGGGCCAGTGGAGGACTTGAGGTCAGGTTCAGACTGCAGCTTAGGCTCGGTGCTTTTCATTATGTGAGTATGTTCTTTGGACTTATCTGTTCGGTAGTGTCCCTAGAAGGGGGATTTATGGATCGATGCATGGTTGGATGGCTATATGATGAGTATGATGTGAATGCGAGGTGTGTTAAGGCCATTTGGATATGACGAGAAGAATTGCTTGGGATGTGAAAATGACTATTAGGTGTTTGATTTCTGTCTTGATGTGTTATACAGTCTTGAGTTATGAACGTGTTGAGGGGTCTGTCAGGTTGTTCATTTGTGGTATGAAATAGATTCTTATGCTTTGTTGGCGAACTTAGACTCGAGAAGATTTAGTGAATGCATAGTGAGTGTGAATATAGTAGGGTGTAAACAGATGTCAGTTTGAGGCTAAGCACGTGGGCTCATATGGGATGTTTGAGGTTGAGTGATTCTTATGATGATTCCGCGGAGAGTTTCTTTCTACCGGTGGGTTATATGTGTTGCGATATGAGTTTAGATCGCTTGAAGAGATTGGCATGACTATCACAAGAAGGAATGTGAGCTTAGCAGTTGATTCAGGGCATTTCTATGATTAGTGTTACAGGGGTTCGTGAAGGATTTTGTTGAATTATAGTGCGGGATTATGGAAGTTGTGGAATAGGGGTATTGTGGAATATCAGATATTATGTCATATGGCTTCGAACCAAGTAGGGAAGTCTGTTATCCATGATTAGATTGCATAGTTATGTGTTTTATTAATTTCGGCCTGCGGCATTTATACGGATTTGTGATGACTTGAAGATGTCGATTTTGAGGATGACTTGAGCAAGGAAATTTTGATAGCACCAGTCAGAATATTGAACCAAACCCAGGTTTCAAAATTACTGCGTTTTCTAGAAAAAATTACCCTAAACTCAAAGATAACTTTGAAGTCTTTGGTAACATTCTTGATAAAATCAATGAACAACTAGCCAATTTCAATATCTCCGATAATAATAAAATTTCCACTATCCAAGAAAAGGAAGACCTTCTTCGCAAATTTTCCAATGATCGGTATCATAATCAAAAAAATTATCATAAGCGCCCTTCATTTCCTGATATTCAGTATGAGGAAAATCATTTCCTTTCCTCTACTTCTCATGAAGGAAAAAGCACAATAGAATGGAATAAATGCTTTGGCAGAACATCAGATATTTCATAAACTCCATGAAATGGGTGTTTGTATCACTGCCTACAAAATATGACGCTCCTCTGACAAGGAAGCCGCCTCTATGATTGTGGCTGGATTTACTAGCATGTTAAAACATTAGTGGGATAACTATTTTACTGACAATGTTAGACAAGCCATTTACTCCTCCACAGCCATTGAAACAGTGGTAAAAACTGATGGTACTGCCATGGAAACTACCTCTCAAATAAATAGAGAAGACGCTTGTGCTACACCTCTCTACCATATAGCAAAATACTTCATTGGAGAACCCAAACTCTTCCAAGCTAGAAGTTTACAAATCCTGAACAACTTACGAAGATTACTCGGGCTTGTCGGCCAAGGCTTTTTAAGGGCCCAGAACATCTAAGGGCATCACAAACCTACTATTGCCTCAAACATCCGCGGCCTAAAAGGCCATAGTCCCTCTAAGAAGCTGGCCGCGAAGGGATACCTCCATATAGCTAGTTAGCAGGCTGAGGTCTTGTTCGTTAACAGAATTAACAAGACAAATCACTCCACCAACTAAGAACGACCATGCACCTTAGAGGGACTACGGCCTTTTAGGCCGCGAAAGTTTGAGGCAATAACAGGTCTGTGATGCCCTTAGATGTTCTGGGCCGCACGCGTGCTACACTGATGTATTCAACGAGTTTATAACCTTGGCCGACAGGCCCGGGTAATCTTCAAAATTTGGATTTCTTTCTAGGAGAATCTTCTAAATTTCTTCAAGTTTTGCTACGACGAATGTTTCTTGAAGATTTATAAGTTTTGTCTCTTTTAGAAGAGTGAGTAGAAGGGGAAGCAATAGGGGCGTATCCGAAGTCTTGACAGAAACTTCCTAATTCTTTCTCGAGGAGTGCTGCTCTTTTTTGAGCTGAAATTTGAGCTTGATGTCTGTGCAGAGTTCAAGACCTATGACATTGATAATGCTAACAAGGTCTCCATAGGTCATTTGATGATAAGACATTTTACCCTCACAACGATCTTGGATATTTGACCTAACCTTGCTTGCGAATAATGGTGAAAGTCCGCTGATAAAATGTTCTTTCCAAAGTGATCAGCAAACCACTCAAATGGTGATAATATTTTCTTAATGGTAACCCTAGAGTAGTTGATGTATTCTGGACTTTTGTCATTTAAAGTATGTTCTACTTGTATATAATCAGTGTCAATGAGGATGGCTTAATAGAACCTTCTTGTTTTATATGGATTTTCTGTATCCACATAGTTAAAGTCTGTAAAACAAGGTTTGATATGGTTTTCAATTCTAAGACCTTCATAATCCTCGTCGAGTGCTAGTAAAGGTAATACCTAGATGGTAACATATTCAAATTTCTCTTCTATAGGAAGATCTTCTTGTACTTTCTTTGCCGAAGGGTTGCCTGCTTCTGCAAGTCTCAAGGACTTTCATAGCGTAACTTACTTTAGTTTGAATTGAGGAATTAGAAGTTGTTCCTCTTTCAAAAGGTTTTGTTGGCTGGAGATTGGTCAGTTTTGCTGATGGAACTGGTATTGGGGCTGGTAGCTTAGGATATTCAACTAGTGTTGTATACCTATTTTGGAAAGGAAGTTGGGGTATTTGAGGGGCTGTTGTTTTGCTGGGAGTAATAGGAGGAAGAACAAATGGTCTAGCCATTTGTGGATTATAGGTCTTTTTTCCTTTGGAAGATGTGTTAGGCTTAAAGGGCCTCATTTTTTCCCTGTAAAAATTCTCTTGTAAGAAAATCAGGTAAAGAGTTATTTTCTCCTTTAATAAAATCTATTTTGAAATCGAAGCTAGATAGTAGAGCTTTCCATCTAGCCAATATTTGTTTTGAAACAAGGTTTTTGACATCTTTTTGAAGAATCTCTTTGGCAGATTTGCAATCTACTCTTACTAAAAATTCTTTGTTAATGAGATCGTCTTAAAATTTAGTAATACATAGTACTATAGACAAGACTTCCCTTTTGACAGTAGAATAGTTTTTCTGAGCGAAATTCCAGATTCCTGATATAAAATGAACAAGCTGTTCAGGAGATTCTATGGTTATTCTTTGTTTAAGAATTCCTCCGTAACCTATGTCTGAAGCATCTGTTTCAACAATCATAAAAGCTTCTGGGTTAGGAATTCCTAAGCATGGGAGGTTTTGCTCTAAACCTTTTATTTGGTTGACTGATTGTGTTTGTTCAGGGCTCCAAGAAACAGGATTCTTCCTAAGTCTTTTATAAAGAGGTTCACAGATCTGTCTAATATTTGGGATAAAATCTGCAACATAGTTGAGACTTTCTAATGAATCTCTGAAGTTGTGTTTTATTTGTGATTTCATTTGGAAATTTATAAGAGACTTCTATGGCTCTACAAATAGGTTTGTAAGATCCTTGATATAGGTCGTGACCCAAAACTCTAATGGTTGTTTGTTAAGTATAGTCTAGAAGTCACTAAGGCAATAATCTCCAGATGGTTCTACGAATGGTGGAACATTTTTGGAGGACATTTTCAGACCAAAGAGTTAATATCTTCCTTACCAGAGCACATTAAAATGTGCAAATATTTTATTCAAAAAAAAATTTCCTTCATTATTAGTTGGAACTTTTCTAAAGCAGAATTTGAAAGGATTAAATATCTGTCAAAAGAAATCAAGATCAAAGGCTGGACTCCCAAATAGAAAATCCTCAAAGCAACGAAAAATATTCAACAAAGTTCTACAAAAGCTTCATCTTCTAAAGCAGCGCTCAAAAAGAAACTCAAGCAAGCCTTGCAGAATATTGACAACTACGAAGAACATCAAATCATGTAGCTAATAGAAGATGTTGCTTCATCAGGAGAAAGTAGTAACGGAGACATGTGCAACCCAAAGGAAATAGCTTTGGCCTATATGGACCCCAGCTGCGAATAAAGAAATCCATCATTAAGACAGACAAAACAAAAAGAATCTTATCTTTCTACTTTATCAAAAGCAATTATTTTACTTTTTCAAAAGTAAATCACCCACTTTATTCTTTGTCTACCACTAAATTTTGTCTAAAGAATTTAAGCGGTACACTTGTAAGCCTAAGATCAAAAGGGTATCTTCTCTATTCTATATAAGACCCCCTTTCCCATTGTTAGAGGCATCCGAAATTTCTCCCAAATTTCAAAGACCTCTCTCCCTTAGTGTTCTCTAATCTTTCTACTCCTTCATAGTTTTTAATGTTCATTCAATAAAATTTTGTAAGTTTTTAATGGCTTTTCTTATACTGTCTTTACTGTTTATATACTGCATTTCGTTCCGTCCTTACTGGTATCAGAGCTTAATTTTCTTAGCCCTAACCACTAGACCATTTCTCTTAACTACTTTAAGAAAAGTGTTGAGATGCTTAAAATGAGAATTTATATTTTCAGAGAAGATAAGAACATCATCTATATAAACAATAGACATATAACTGTAGTCATTAAAGATGGAATTCATAACATTTTGAAACTCTGAAGGGGCGTTCTTAAGCCCAAATGGCATAACGTTCCATTCATATTGACCGAAGGGAACATTGAAAGAAATTTTGTATATGTCTTTCTCGGCTACTTGAATTTGCCAGAAACTAGATTTAGTATCGAACTTGCTATAAATATTAGCTTTGTAAGTTCTCTTTAAGAGACCCCTTTTATTAGGAATCGGATATCTAATCCATTTAAGGACAACATTTAAAGGCTTATAGTTTATAACTAACCTGGGTGCTCCTATTTCTTTCTATGCACTATTATTAACATAAAAGGCAGAACAACTCTAAGGGGATTTAGAGGGGCGAATGATGTTATTCTTAAGGAGATTTGAAATCTCATTTTTACAAGTTTCCATCATTTCTTGAATCATTTGAATAAGTCTTGCTTTGGTAGAGATGACCTGCTCATTGAATCCTTAATGTATGGAAGCTCAATCAAATGCTTTTTTTTCCCCAAAAGGCGTTAGGAAAATCAGAGTATATTTCTTTTTCAATAAGAATTTGAAGATTAGTTATTTTGGTAACCATCTCCGGGATTTTTAAAATCTGCTTGATTTTCTTAACTTTTAATTCATCTTTTAAAAAGGTGAGTGTTGAGAAAGTTTATTAATACAAAAAATAATTTTTTTTTTATAAAATTACTTTCATCTGGTGAAAGGATTTTTATAAAAGGAAAGTGTAAATCTTTTCCTAAAATATGAGTGGAGATACCATCTAAACTAGTAATGAAAGGTTTTATTTGAGTAATAAAAGGAATTCCTAAAATGATATCTTCATTTATATCTTCAGTTATAACAAAATCATTTGTTAATCAAATACCATTATTACAAATATGGGCTTTAGAAGTTGTTCTCCTGTAGCGGAGTATAATTTAGAAGTACTTTTTTTTAAATAGCGAGTAGGAACAATACCTTTCATGATACAGTTACAATCTGCACCACTGTCAAGTAAAGCTATTTTATTAATAACAAAGTTTTTGCTAATAATAATTTTGATGGGGATATGATAGCTTTGAGGTTTGATACTAGTTATAACAGTAATACCAGGAGCGTTGGATGATGAAGTCTTATCTTGGGTAAGATAGAAGTTGGAAGAATTATCATTTCTGAGTGATAATCTTTTTCTGGAAGTTCTGGAGGTTCTTCCTGTTCTTGCTCGGACTTGTGTTCGTAGATAATGGCCTTTTTAAGGACCTATTATGTAATAATATCAAGTTCGACTTTTTTAAGTCTGGATTTTATATCTCTGATTTCTCATTCGAGTTTTGAGACTTCTTGACTTAGATTAGAGATTGATGGTTCAGAAGATTTATCAAAACGGGGCATGATTTACTTCGTGCTGAAAGGTTCAATGACTTGTTTTGGATTGGGTCTATCATCTTGATGATTAAGGATGAGATTTTTGAGTTCTAGAAGATAGCATTTTCTAGAATCGTCATCATTGATGTGTTGGATTACATCGTAAATAGCTTCTTTAGAGCTATCAGATAGAACTTTAATCGAGACTGATGTGTTACCACATGTACAATATGCTTCAGAGCAGTGGCATTCACTACCAGATTGACTTGAATCAAAATTATAGGTGATGTTGATGTCTTCTTTATCGCTATATTCATTTGATGAATGATTCGGAGAGGAATTTGAATTGGTTTCTTCTAAGATAGAGAAGAGTTCCTTTCTGGTAACATCACTAATTTCTAGAAGATTGATTTTCTTCTTCTTTTTATCAGAATTGCATTCATTGGCCGTGTGACCTGTTCTTCCACAGTTCCAATAGACATCTTTGGCTTTCTTATACGATTTTGAAGGTCTTCGAAATTTGGATTTCTTTCTAGGAGAATCTTCTAAATTTCTTCAAGTTTTGCTACGATGAATCTTTCTTGAAGATTTATAAGTTTTGTCTCTTTTAGAAAAGTGAGTAGAAGGGGCAGCAATAGGGGCGTATCCGAAGTCTTGACAGAAACTTCCTAATTCTCTTCTAGAGGAATGCTGCTATTTTTTTAGCTGATTTTTGAGCTTGATGTCTGTGCAGAGTTCAAGACCTATGACATTGATAATGCTAACAAGGTCTCCATAGGTCATTTGATGATAAGGAATTTTATCCTCACAATGATCTTGAATTTTTGACCTAACATTGCTTGCGAATAATGGTGGATGTCCGTTGATAAAACGTTCTTCCCAAATATCTAGATGACAGTCAGGTCTAATCATGACCTTGCTGATAAATTGATTTTTATACCAGATAAAGTCATCTAGGGTTGGACAAGATAAGTTGTTCAGGATTTGTAAACTTTTATCTTGGAAGAGTTTGGTTTCTCCAATGAAGTGTTTTGCTATATGGTAGAGAAGTGTAGCACAAACGTCTTCTCTAGTTATCTGAGAGGTAGTTTCCATTGCAGTACCTTCAGTTTTTACCACTGTTTCAATGGTTGTGGAGGAGTAAATGGCTTGTCTAATATTTTTAATAAAATAGTTATCCCACCAATGTTTTAACATGCCAGTAAATCCAGCCACAATCATAGAGGCGGCTTCCTTGTCAGAGGAGCCTCGTATTTTTTAGGTAGTGATACAAACACCCATTTCATGGAGTTTATAAAATATCTTTTGTTCTGCCAAAACATCTATATTTCATTCTATTATGCTTCTTTCTTCATGAGAGGTAGAGGAAAGGAAATGATTTTCCTCATACTGAATATCAGAAAATGAAGGACGCTTATGATAATTGTTTTGATTATGATAGCGATAATTGAAAAGTTTGCGAAGAAGAGCTTCCTTTTCTTAGATAGTGGAAATTTTGTTATTATCGGAGATATTGAAATTGGCTAGTTGTTCATTGATTTTATCAAGAATGTTACCAGAGACTTCAAAGGTATCTTTGAGTTTAGGGTAATTATTTCTAGAAAACTCAGTAATTTTGAAACCTGGGGTTGGTTCAATATTCTGACTGGTGCTAGGATGTGAAAGAGTTGGTTTTCCACTAAAAATGATTTTTCTTTGGATTCTTCAATTTGCTTGGAGACAACATGAAGTAGTTGATTGGCATAGTTATTTTGTTGAATAAGGTCAGAACAAACAACCATGCTTGTAGGCTTTTCGCTTTTGGTTTTGAAAGGAGAGGCGTAGATAGCAGTATTGGATACTGGGATTTTTATCCCTTCTAAGGGAAGAGTGACAGTTTCAACGACTTTGTTAGTAGCCGTGTACCATTTGTTGATCAAGACTTGCAAAGAGTCCTTTTGGTCGTCGATCTTGCCGGATATTTCAAACCATTTGAAGAAGTCAATTTCACATTTAATTCTTCTCATGCCTGATATCCAACAATCTCTAAATTTTTCTCTTTGTTGAAGAGAATATTTGGCAACATACCATTTTCTCTTGATAATTATCAGGATGAGTCTAGAGACGCTCAAGTGTCTCGGGATTTAGAGTAAAGATATTTCCTAATTTAATCATTTTGAGAAATACCGGTACGTTTGGAGAAGGTGATTTCATCTAACTAGGGGTTGGACTAGTGGGATGATCTTGGTAATAGACTTTGGGAATTGCATAGGAGAAATCTACTCCTGAGACTTTCCCTTTGTCGTTATTTGTAACGCTTTCTGCAGAAACAGAAGTTTTGTTCTCTTCTTTCAGGGGTTTTGAAGAAGAACATACGAAAGGAACTGTAGACTTTCTTCTAAAGGAACTGGTTCTTCTAGATAGAGTGGAACCTGAACCTAAGAACTTGAGATCTATAGATCCATCAGGAAATTGAATAACTTATTCAATTTGGGATCTTTCAAGATTTAAAGTGGAAGGTTGAGTTATGGCATCAAAGTGCCATTCATCACTTAAGAGTATATCATTCCAATTAAGGAGTCTAGGTACAAATACTATACTATGCTCAGTATTTGCTTTCATAAGCATGGTGACTCCTTTGACACTTTCAACTCGAGCTTTGGGTGCAAGAGTGGTGTCCATAAGTCTGTAATAGACTCGATGAATGATAGCTATCTCACGAGTGTTAGCT
Organism: Nicotiana tomentosiformis; assembly: GCF_000390325.3. Lineage (NCBI taxonomy): Eukaryota > Viridiplantae > Streptophyta > Magnoliopsida > Solanales > Solanaceae > Nicotiana > Nicotiana tomentosiformis. The sequence continues at coordinate 18,046,303 of NC_090821.1, read as the reverse complement.
TTGTTATTCATATTCTTTGTTTTGACATTTAATGTTAAAGTATCCATGACGTTAGGGTCATTGATATCTACCGAGAAATTGGGATAGCAATTAAAGTATACCGAGCCATTAGCTAGGTTACTTTGGAGGACTCCTAAGAGAGAACCGTCGAAATTTAAGAGACGAGCGTCTCTTAGAAGGACGCAGATGGATACGTCTAAACTTTTTCAAAAAAGAGGTTTGACTGCAATTTGGACAAGACCTATATGCAAATATTTGAATTGATGTTTATATCTATTCAAGTCTTGTTTAGAAAGTAATTTAATAATTTCTAAAGAATTATTAATAGCAATAGTGGACTCACAGGTTTTAATGTTATGCTTCTTAATGAAACTGAAACTTCCTAATTCAAAAATCTTTTTAAAAGGTTCATTGAGAATATTCCAATTTTGTAAATCAGTTTCAAGTTTAGCAATATTAGTTGCTTGAGAAGATAAATTAACATTATTCAAAATATGCTGGTTTGAATTCATCTTGACAAGAATACAGTCTAGGGGCTTATAAGGCTAAAATATCTATTCAATACTTATAATAGTAAAACGGTAAATATGCTGATATCTAACAGATATTGTACCTTAACATCAAAGATCTAATGGCTTCTTAGTAGAATCTTCTTGGGTTTACATCTGTTTTTTCTAAAGTCATCTTAGCGACGGGATCACCTAGCAAGGTCTATACGCCTACCTCGGCAACAACGATCTATTATTTTAAGGCTAGCCAACGTCTGAACTGAATATTAATCGGTTACCTCATACTTATAGAGAAAATAATAACCTCATACATAACTTAGAAGCATTTTAAGAACATAAGTTTAAAGAGCAGTATAGATGATAGATATAAGCATAGATAATGTTTTTAAATTGCGATAATTGAAAGTAGTTTTGCCATGCCCTAGACAATATATGTACTTAGCTGCTCATGCTAAATATGTATACTGCCAACATGGCTCTGATACCAGTTATATAACTTTATTGTCTTCATTATACTATTATGAGTTGTTATTGGCTATCGATGTTGGATTCTGACTATTTTCCGAGCTCGTCACTACTTTCAACCTAAGGTTGGATTTGTTACTTATTGAGTACATGTGGCCGGTTGTACTCATACTACATTTCTGCACCTTACGTGCAAATATTGGAGCTGATCTTGCTGCGTATGGCGGGAGAAAGTATTGAAGATGTACCTACATTTCAGTCATAATTGCCACCTAACCTTGGTAGCTCTAGATCTTTAAATCTGTTTATGTATATTTTGAACAGATGAGGTACTTATTTCGTATCAGCTTTGTAAATTCTAAGTCTTAGAAGCTCATGATTTGTATTACCAATTCTTAGATTTTGTATATAAGTTTAGCTATTTTATTCATTCGCTCATATGCTTCTTATTTGAGATGTGTAGGCTGTTAATTGGCTTACCTAGCGGGTTGGGTTAGGTTCCATAACGACTAGTCGGATTTTGGGTCGTGACACGCACAATCTCTGCAGGTGTGGCCTTTGCACCTGGGCACATATATTGGATGTGCGATACACAACAAAACCAACCACTCTGGCAAAAATGATCCTACCCATCGTAGGTGCGACTTCGCACCTGCGCACCTTCCTCCACAGGTGCAATACACTAGAACTAGCAATACCACGCCACTCCCAAATGATTTGAAACCATCCCGAAATGCACCTGAGCACCTGGACCCCCGTTCAATCATATAAAAAAGTCCATATACCTAGTTAAAACTTATCCAAAGACTCTAAACACAAAAAATAACATCAAAATAAATAAGCGAAGATCAAAATCTATCTCTTATCTTTTCAAACATTCCAACCTCGCCAAACACATCAGAATCATGCCTAAAAATTGTGAATTTCAACCAAACTTCATACACAAGTTCCATTAAATCAAATGAACCTATCCAAAGATCGAGAACATCATTTGGAACCCAATAACATTAAAGTCAACTATCAGTCAAACCTACAAATTCTTCAGTTCTTCAAATTGACAACATTCGATAAATAAAGTCAAAACCTCCTAGGAAACTCCAAATCCAAACATGGACATACTACCAAGTCCAAAATAACCTTATGAAGCTATTGGAACAATCAAATTACTAATCCAAGGTCGTTTAACAAAAATTCAAACCCTGGGCATCTCTTACAACTTAAGCTTTCAAAAATAGAACTAGGTGTTCGAATTCAGTCTCAAACATCCTCGAAACAAAAATAATCATCCCCGCAAGTCATAAAACATCAAATAATCACACAGGAAGCATCAAATAATAGAGCAGGGCTCTGATACACAAAATGATCGGCATGGTTGTTACAGGCCATGGACCCCATTTGATTGATTAGTTTTCTATCGCGTCATTAAACAAAGATATGGATATATATAGGATGATGGCCTTTGCGCAGTAGACAAAGGACAACAAGCGGATAGAAAAAGAGACTAGAGTAAAAGGGCAAAGTTAGTTGGCAGTTAAGGGAGAACTTAAGGTAGTAGTGGAGCATTCCCTTGTAGGAGACCAGCAGGGCCTTCATACCCACCAATTCATTATACCTCTAGCACAATGCCTAAGTTTTTGAGGCCCAGGCATGATCAGGGTAGCCAGTCCCAGTTATTACAAGATCAGAGTTCTAGGGTGGCATGCCCATAGATTCAGGGTAGTACGATTCAGGGGAGAATGCCTAATTATTGTTGTAGTCAGTGTAGGAAGACATATACAGGGACATGTTAGTAGAGCTCGAATGCATGTTTTTGGTGTGGTTTGGTTGTCTACATTATGAGGAATTGTCCAGAGACCCAACAGAGGACGAATGGTGGTAGAGCTCAGCCTATCAGGTCCGGATCAACATCATTAGCAGCACCTTCCCCATCTCATAGACGTCGGGCACCTGCAGGCTGAGGTAGGGATAGAGCGTCTCATTTAGGCCGGGGTTAGAACTGCATATATTCTCTTGTGGGCTGATAAGATTCAAGGTCGTCACTTGATGTGGTTACACGTATATTATCTATTTCCCCTCGTGATATATATTCACTAATAGATCTAGGTCTACCTTATCGTATGTTACTCCATTTGTTGCTAAGAAATTTTGGGTAGATCCATAATAGTTAGGTAAGTATCTACTCCGGTTGGTGATTCAATTATTTCTTAAAGGATTTATAGTGGTTGTACTATTGCGATATGTCGTCGTGATATGATAGAAAACATGATTGAGTTAGAAATGGTTTATTTTGATGTCGTTATGTGTATGGATTGGCTATCATCTTGTTATGCAATGCTCGATTTTTGAGCCGAGATTGTGAGATTCCATTTTTTGGGGAGCCAATCTTGGAATAGAAGGATGATATTGAGACGCCTAAGGGTAGGTTTACTTCTTATCTTAAGGTGAGGAACTTGATTTCTAAAGGGTGTATAGATCACCTAGTCCCAGTAAAGGACATTGATGCGGATGAAATGGCACCGACTCTTCAATCTATGACAGTGGTGAATGAATATCCAGAAGTGTACCCTCAAAAACTTCCTAGTATCCCTCCAAATAGAGAGATTATTTTCTAAATGATGTGATTCAAGATACCCAACCAATATATATTCCTCCATACATAATGGCCATTGCGAAACAAAAAGAATTGAAAGACAAGTTGAATGATCTTCTCAGCAAAGGTTTCATCAGACCCAGAATCTCACCTTCTGGTGCACCAGTTCTATTCTTCAAAGGTAATATGGTTCTCTAAGATATACTAAGATTACCTCTAGTTGAACAAGGTCATTATAAAGAATAAGTATACACTCCCCAAAATTGATGATTAATTTTATTAGTTTCAGGGTGTCAAGTGTTTCTCCAATATCGACTTGAGATACAGTTACCACTAGGTGAAACTAAAAGAGAATGATATTTCGAATATGTTTTTAGAATGCAATATGGTCACTATTGGTTCCTTGTTATGTCCTTCATCTAGACTAATGTGTCAACAATTTTCATGGACTTTATGAATAGTGTCTTCAAGCCTATCCTTGACATATTCATCATTTTGATATATTCGCAGAGTGACGAAGGATATGAAGGTCACCTTAGATTGGTTCTACAGACACTACGAGATCATATGTTATATGCCAAATTCTACATGTGTGAGTTCATGGGCTATTTGATGTAGAACATTGGTATTGTTGACTTTTTGGCAAGTTGTGCCATATGGGCATTTGTGGTGTGAGTTGTGATTGTGTTGTGATATTGGTACGCATGCGGTGGTATAAGGCTAAGGATTGATACGCATGAGGTGAGATAAGGTGGTCTTGATACTCGTGTTGCTAGTAAGGGAATTACTTGATGCCACGCGGTGAGATAAGGTGGGCAAAAACACATGTAGCTATTTCGGAAAAAAATAATTTTCAAAACTAAATATAAGGCTCATCCAGAGAGATAAGGAAAGATTGTGATTGAAATTGTGAAATGTGAGTATGAGGCGGTACCTCGGTTGTGATTCTTGTCGCACACTCTATGTTAAAAAGGCTTGTTGGTTGAACTGTTTTGTCATTTCCTTATTTGTTTTACCTGTGTTGTCTGCATTGATTACTTGATGTTAATTCTTAACATGTGTTCGTTCCTTGTTATCTTTATTGCTTTAGATTTCTTTGATAACTTACATTATTGAACTGCTTTATTGTCATTTATTTGATCGTACTATACATTGTTTAGTTTCTTTTATCGTAGTAGGTGTCTTGACTTGGCCTAGTCACTACTCTACCGAGGTTTGGCTTGATACTTTGTGGGTACTGTTGTGGTGTACTCATACTACACTTCTGCACATTTTTGTGCAGATCCAAGTACATTTACCTGTGCTGGACGTCAGTGATTGAATAGCTACTTTTGGAGACTTCAAGGTATACTTACTCGACGTTCACAAGCCTCAAAGTCACCTTCTGCTTTTAGATATTCTACTGTTTACTTCTTGTTCCAAAATAGTATTGTATTTCGAGACTATTAGTACATTATTGTAAAGCTTATGACTCTGTTCCACTAGGTTTTGGGGAATGGTTGACAGTTGTACTGTTGAGTTTTATTATGATAGTTTAATGGTTTAAGTTGAGAGTCTTATTATTCCGCTACTTCTTAATGCATGTTAGGCTTACCTAGTCTTAGAGACTAGGTGCCATCACGACATCCTATGGTGGGAAATTGGGGTTGTGACACTCCCCCTTTGAAATATTCGTCCTCGAATGAGAGTTGTAACTCAGGAAAATTCTAAGTTTGGGGGTTTTTAGAAATTTCGGCAGAGATTGTTCTGTAAAGAGGACAATCCAAAATCTTGTCAGTGAACTAAAAAAATCTAGACGAGCGTCACAGGGCATAATAATATTTGTAATATCGAATGAAGTATAAACATATAGGGTTCTTCCTAGCTATAAAGTAGCACCCAACTATCATAACTTACATGCTTTTTGCTCTTCTTGGGAATCTTAGGCATGAATCTACGTTGTTTAGCGTGAAACATCAACATGACCTAAATGCAATAAACGGATGTAAGATAACGTTTAGAATGGACACTTGAAGCTTGGAACATGGAAATAAAATTTAGGAACCTTTTTCCTTCTCATGGAACGAATGTGCATACTTCGATCTTATAGATCCCTTGGCTTCCCATGTGGCTTCTTCACTCTTCCGATTCCTCCATAACACCTTAACATAGGCTATCTCTTTGGTTCTTAACGTTTTGACATGTCGCTCAAGAATATCCACTGGAACTTCTTCTTATGACAAGTTTTCTATAATTACTATGTCATCAGTATCTACAATAACGGAAGGATCTCCCACACACTTTTGCAACATAGATACGTGGAACATCATATGAACCGATACTAAATCTGGCGGCAACTCTTGTTTAGAGGCCACTTGGACAATATTTCGCAAGATTCGTTATGGGATGATGTACCTCGGACTAAGTTTCCCTTATTTCCGAATCGCATGAAACCTTACATAGGAGAAACCTTTATGAACACCCAATCATCTACATCAAATGCTAAATCTCTGTGTCACACATTTTAATAAGACTTCTGGTGACTCTTAACTATTTTAAAATGTTCATGTATCAATTTAACTTTCACCGTAGCTTAATACACTAAGTCTAGCCCAAGCAACCATGATTCACCAACTTCAAACTATACGATCAGATATCTACACCGCCGTCCATACAATGCCTAGAATGCTAGCTATTTTTATATGCAAACTCAATAAGGGGCAAGTGGTAATCTCAATTCCCTTTAAAATCTAAGATGCATGCTCTCAATATATCCTCGAGTGTCTCAATAGTGAGTTTTCCTAGACATCTGTCTGTGGGGTGAAAGGTTGTGCTGAGATTAACCTGAGTACCACAAAATGTTTGAAACGACCTCCAGAAGTTTACTTTGAACTGAGCAGCTCTGTCAGAGATTATAGAAACTAGAGTGCCATGAAATTGAACTATCTCTTTGATGTACAACTTAGCATTATCCTATGTTGTGTGAGTAGTCTTAAACAATAAGAAGTAAGCTGACTTCGTGAGTTAGTCTACAATCACCCAAATCGAATCATGCTTATGAAACAAGCGAGGAAAATCCATATTCATCATCACCCATTTTCACACTGGAATCTCTATGTTCTGTGTTAACCCGTCGGTCCTTTTGAGCTGAGCTTTGACCTGCTAACAATTCAGACACTTGGCTACATAATCTAACGTATTCTTTTCATATCATTCCACTAGTATTCCTATTAAGGTCATGATACATCTTTGTTGAACCATGATGAGTGGAGTATCGTAAACCATGTATTTCTGTCATAATCATTTATCAAAGACTTCCAAAATGAGGAATACACAGTCTATCCTAGTACCTCAAGATACCATCTCACCTAGCTCAAAAGCTATGGTTTTATGCACTGGATCCCTTTTTTTAGTTGAAGCAACAGGAGATTATCATACTACTTTTATTTCACTTAAGCTACTGAGGACTACTCCGTCATATTCTGGATGACTACACCGCCATCATCTGAGTCCATAAATCAGAATCCCACACTCACTAACCTATGAAGATATTTGGCTATTTCTCTCTTTTGTTCTTCTAAGTGTGCCAAACTACCCATGGATCATTGAGTGAGGGTGTCGCTATAACATTAGCTCTACCAGGATGATAGAAAAAATCAACATCATAATATTTAAGCAATTCAAGTCATCTTCTCTGCCTCTAGTTCACTCTCTTTACTTGAAGATATATTGAAGGCACTTGTGATCAGTGTACATATCAACATGAACTATATAGAGATAATGATTCCATATCATTAATACAAACACCACTATCGCTAATTCTAAGTCATACCGTGGGTAGTTCTTCTTGTGTTCTAAATATGCCTCGAAGAGTATGAAATTACCTTACCATGTTGCATCAAAACACAACCCAAACCAAGAATTGAAGCATCACAATAAATAGCATATCCCTCAGTACCTTCCAGCTGGTCCAAGACTAGTGGAGATGTCAATTTGTCTTTCAACTCCTGGAAACTCTTTTCACACGCATCCGATCACTGGAACATGGTCGCCTTTTGTGTTAACCGGTCAATGGGGAAGAAATAGAGGAAATACCCTCTACAAATCTTAAATAATAACGTGCTATACCCAAGAACTTTGAAGCTCAACAGGAGGTATAGGTCTAGGCCAACTCCTCACCAACCTCAATCTCTATAAATCCACTCTAATGCCATCACTGCAGACCACATAGCCCAGAAATGCTATAGAGTTTGACTAGAACTCTCACTTGGAGAACTTGGCATATAACGTATGATCTTGCAGTGTCTGCAGAACTAATCTGAGGTGACCCTCATATCCTTCCACACTCCGAGAATATATCAGGATGTTATCAATAAATACAATGACAAATATGTCGAGCAAAGTCTTGAAGACCGTATTCATAAGGTCCATGAAAAATGTTGGCACGTTAGTCAAGCCGGAGGACATAACAAGGAACTTTTAGTGACCATATTGAGTTCTAAAAGATCTATTTTGTATATCATTCTCTCTAACTTTTATAGGGTGATAACCGGATCTCAAGTCTATCTTGGACAAACACTTGCACCTTGTAATTGATCAAATAGATCATTAATTCTGGGGAGAGAATACTTGTTCTTTATAGTGACCTTGTTCAGCTGGTGGTAATCTATACATATCCTCATAGAACTATTTTTCTTTCAACAAAAATGGTGCACCCCAAGTTGAGATTCTAGTTTGATGAAACATTTGTCAAGAAGATCTTTCGACTACACTTTCAATTCTTTCAATTTTACTGTGTCCATACTGTATGGAGGAACATATATTGGCTTGGTACCTAGAAGCACATCGATACCTAAATCAATCTCTCTATCTGGAGAGATACCAGGAAGTTCTTTAGGCAATATTTCAAGATATTCATTCACCACTGGCACATATTGAAGAATCGATACCTTTTCATCATCATCGATGTCCTTTACTCGGACTTGGTAATATAAAAAACCTTTAGAAATAAAATTTCCTCACCTTATGTTAGGAAATAAACCCAACCTACGTCACAATATCAACCTTCCATTCAATGGTCGGCTCGGTCAGAAAATAGAATCTCATGATCTTGGCCTGATAATCGAGCGTAGCATAACAAGATGATAGCTGATCCATACCCATAATGACATCGAAATCAATTATTTCTAACTCAATTACGTTTGTTTTTATGGCACAATGACATATCATAACAGTACAACCCCGATAAGCTTGTCTAATTATAATTGACTTACTAGCCAGAGTAGATACAGAAAACAACTTACCTAACTGTTCTGGCTCTACCCCCAAATTTTCCAACAACAAATAGAGTAACATACGATAAGGTAGACCCTAGATATTAGTGCATATACATTATGAGAGGAAATATATAATATACATGTAACCACATCGGGTGATGAATATGAATCATTTCAGCCCTCAAGTGAATATATGCACTTCTGAACACCACCTGAACTAGACGATTCACCCCTACCTATTCCTTGGTTGTAGGTGCTTGAGCACCACGAGATGGGGAAGGTGTTGCTGTCCATGTAGGCCGAGCTATACCATCATTCGTCTCCAGTCAGGCTTCTGGAAAATTCCTCATAATATGGACAACCATACCACACCGATAACATGCATTCGAGCAATACTAACATGGCCCTGGATGCATTTTCCCATACTGACTACAATGAGACCAAGGTGGTCTGCCCAGACTCATGCTACCTTGAATGTGTGGATCTGGCTCCCTATAACTCTGAACCTGTACTGACTAGGATTGGATGCCTTGATCATACATGGGTATTAAAAATCAAGGCGGTGCACTAGCGGTAGAATGAATTGGAGAATGTAAAGGCCCTACTAGTCTCCTACTGGGAATGCTCCACTACTTCCATGAGCTCTTTCATAACTGCCAACTGACTTGGTTCTTTTACTCTACTCTCTTTCTCTATCAGCCTGAAGCTTCCATATACGCTTATTTATCTGTTGCACAAAGGCCATCATCCTAGAGATAACTGTTTCTTTGTTTATTGTTTCCCAACTCCAATCAAGAATCGATGAACCCTTGTTCCCATAGCAGCAACCAACTCTGGGGCATACCTGGTCAACGAAGTAAATTTAAGGCTATAATCCCTCACACTCGTATCATTCTATCTGACAGCTACAAACTTGATAGCCTTAGCCTCTATGATCTCCGTCGGCAGAAAATGATCCACGAAGGCCTTAGTAAACTCTTTCCATAATGCCAGAGGTGCATTTGACCCTCTAGAATCTTCCCATGTTGCATACCAAGTCACTACAAAATCATTCAATTGATAAGTAGCCAATTCAACAGTCTCTATCTCGGAAGCATGCATGACTCTAAGTGTCCTGTGAATTTAATTAATAAAATTATTGTCTTCATCTGGACTAGATCCTGTAAATTTTGGAGGACTCATGTGAAGAAAATGACAAACTCTTGAATCATTTGACCCTTCTGACGGACGAGCACTCAAAAAATCCTTTTTCCTACCACTATGACTGAGCAGCTATCTACTGAGTAAGCAACTAGACGATATCCATGATATTCTGATATGTAGAACTAGGTAGTGGAATATGAGGTAAACGTATTCTCTGGGCTTTTCTGGACCTTGCGGTTATAGGATTGGGCGTGCTTGAATAAGTGGACTATCCCGAGCCTCAATTTTTCCCAAATCAGTAGGTGGTAACCCACTGGTATCTACTTCTGGAGCCATACTAGCCCTTTGGATGGCTTTCATGTTTCTTTTTGTAGGCTTATTTTGTAGAACATATAATAAGGCACGAGTTAGAATCAAGTTCTTATGATTCGGCTCTATAGCACGATCTATAATATGAAAGAAGGTTAAAACTTTCCAAAGTCCTTGTAGCCTCCCAGTTGTAAGTATGGTGTGCAACACACTCATAAGTTGTACTTTACTAGAAATGGCTTCATACACTGCCTAAAAAACAAACTTGCTCTGATACCAAGTTTGACATGCCCCATACCTTGGTAAGGCAGTCCGACTCCCCGTGCCTTAACTTGATTGAGCAAACCAACCTGTAAGAATCATAATACTCACATTGATCTAAAATAACTATGGAAGCATGATAACAATATGATTTTCTGTATAGCAACCTAGCTATTTAGAAAAGGTTATCCATAGTAGACATACTAATTAGATGGGGTGTGCATGTCTCTCAAATATTTGTACTCTGTGGTACTGACTCTATAGAATATACTTAACACATGTTTTTCTATTTGCCCTACTTGAACAACATGTGGAAGACTATCTCAAACTGGGCAGGCACAACAAAATCAATTCACAACTGGGATAAAGAGATACTCTGGCACTCCAGGAAGGTAAACAATAGCAGGCCAAGGGAAGGTATACTGGGATTTATGTTCGCATCAACATTATCTCATATCTAGGCAGAAAGAAATATGTGTAGGTTCACCAATCAGAGAATATAAATCAAGCAACGAATCAAGAAAATCATATTGCAGCTACATGTGACAAGGCAGAAGAACCACAAGTGGAGAAATAGTTAGAACAATTCAATAGCAACTTTGTATAGAGAATAATTGAAACTAGTGTTACTTAGAGAAAATAGTAGTTCAATTGTAATCGAGGAATGACTCCACAGGCGAGTCATCTTGTAGATATTGAGTTACTTGGTTAACTAAAAGATTTGCAGTTTAACAAAAAAAATGCTATTATAATAAATTATCTATATATAACAAAAGTTGAGCGTTTGAGTATAAAAGAACGAAACAACCCAACTAAAGACTAAAACAAGACATCTCTAAATATCTGAAAGTGTCAACATATACCTATGAAGCCTGTAGGATTAACTAAACCGTAGAAGTGACGTGACAAGACCTCGAACTTACCCAAAACTATTACATGCAATAACAAAAGTCTAGACTTGGCCCCAGAAGTAAGCGTGGATCACCACAGTAGCTGAATAGCACAACTGATGCCTAATTGGAGGGTCTGCCATTTTGGGCCTGTATACCTACAAGGTGAACGTAGCACCCCTAGCAAAAAGGGATGTGAGTAATGTACAATAGAACTCGTATAATAAGGCAGACAAAATAACATAAGATAAACACGATGCTCATATAAGAGAGAAAGGCATGAATTATGTTGTACTGAAGACATCTAAGAAACTAAGAGACAAACCTATAGTTTTACTATGCTTAAGTTACGATATAACTTCTTACGGGTTATTATGATTATTCTTTGGATTGCCATGTGAAGATATTCTGGAATCGTTGTTCGTTATCATACTTGGATCTGGTTATATTCACTTATTTCCTCTATTCTATGGGAATGATATCATAGGGTGTATAGTAACACGACCATAAGGGCCTCATGCCTCACACGATATCTGTGGGCTATAAGGGTACCAAAGGGTGTATATAACATGACCACAAGAGCCTCATGCCTCACACGAGATTAATGATTTATTAGGGTGACAAAGGGTATACATAACATGACCACGAGAACATGAGAGCATAATGTACTTAACAACAATCTAAGAAAATATTTGATCATCTTATAACTTCGGAAGTCATGCTGCACATAAGGCTCATTAGGAGAACAACCATGTGAAACAGGCTTTACTTATGTAATATTCAGCTAGACATCTCAAAAGAAGTACTACAATTAATCTGAGGAAATCTGAAAGGCTCAACAACAATCAAGAACATGATATCTATGGTGCATCATCAACGATAGCAGCATAATATTTAAAAAGGGTTCGATACAATAGGACCATACTCTCTATAAGGCTCAACAATGACAGGAGCACGATAACATATGAAAGCTCATTCTCATAGAAGAATAAAATGGATATTTTAACATGATACTTACTCTAGGGCTTAACAAACTCGTAAACGAGAAACATATGATTGTGAGGTCATGTCATAGCTTAAAAGAAGGGGATTTATCCTTACATACCTCGATACTCAATTATGAAATCAACTACGGAGAATCATCCCTTTCGTTATAATATTTAACTACAAGAATCGACGAAGAAGAAAGCTATTATTATAAACTCCACAACAACCTTCAGCTATATAAGAAATTCAACATACATTCGAAGAGCGGCAAGCTCCCTAGACAATCAATTTAATGATGTGTCTCCACACCCTTCCGTCCGCCTTAACTACAATGTCAAACAATCTTCTTATGAGATTAAAAACTCTTCACGCACTTCATATCATACAAAACAACAACATCTATCATATACAACCAACAAGATTTGGACTCACAACTTTGAATCACTGCCCTGTGAGTCCTACACATAGAATATATGCAGAATACTCATAAGAGCTCGTGGAAGAAGGTATGGGGAAAGATTTAACATACCTTCGCTTGTTGGAAATCATAGAAACATTCATTTTGAAGTTTTCGTGGGAAAATTTTTATTCGGTACCATCAACGAGTAATCGGTGTTAAAACCACTTACTTTATCTTGGGATAACCTTTCTTGATGATAAAATTAACTTACCTCCAAGTTCTAGGATGAAGGAAAATGTCGTGCGTCTACTAGGGCTATGTTCTTGGAGGAGAAAAGGAAGAAAATAAATGAAAAGATGAGTTTGGAGTTTGTATAAGTGAACCCTTGAATGTTCCACGTGTCCCATATTCACTTGGGCACTGCACATGTCCGTAGTAAAACACTCATAATATTTTGTAACAAGATAGACTAACGAATAGTTTATTGCATTGGAAACTAGATTTGAAGACCTTTACTTTGATAGTAATTCACCACCTAACTTATCATACACAGGTGGGTATGCTTATTTAAAATTGAAGCTTATACGAGATCATTTGAAATACTGTCATGACCCATAATCCCACCATGTCGTGATGTCACCTAACCTAACCGTCTAGGTAAGACAAACAGTATAAGTTACAAATATATTGAGAAATCATCACTATTAATAATAAAGACTGCAAAATAATTCAATACAACTATCCCAAGTACTGGTATAACAAGTCATGAGCCGCTATGATTTGGATTTATAAGGCTAGTATAAGGAATAAATACAACATCTTTTTGAAGTTTAGACAAATAGAATTGAAGTACTATCATGACCCAAACTCCCACCACAAATATCATGATGGTACCTAGTGTTTAAGACTAGGTAAGCTTATCACATAATGATGTCAATAAAAATATAACAACTTCAAATTCACTAAAACTATGAAATACGATAATACTTCCAAACATGGATACAATAATCAAGTTCCCAAAACCCGGTATACTGAGTCATAAGCTATGGAATACATATCAAGTCTTGAAGAGTACGATAATGTTTCAAATACATAAACAATAGACATAGAGTGAAACGAGTGACTTGGAGGCCTGCAAACGGAATAGCATGGATACCTTGAATTCTCCAATAAGCACGCCTCTCTAGCGATTCGCCCGATCAGAAGTACCTGGATCTGCAAACAACTATGCAGAAACATAGTTTGAGTACACCACAGTCGGTACAGAGTAAATATCAAGACTAACCTTGGTGAAGTAGTGGCGAGGTTCAAGTCATGTAATACTCACTAGTCAAATAACATGTACAATATAACAAAAGAAAACTGATAATGGAATAGATAATGGAGACAATATCAACAACCTCTTCTGAACATGAGAAAACAACTCAAACAAGTAAGAGTTCATCTTGACAACAAGTCATCAAATAAAAACACATACATATGGCTCGTCGATCCCACATTTGTGTCACAATAATAATAGCCACCCATATCTCTCCATCCTGACAATAACAATATCACGCCTTGTCGTTTCCGCCTGAAAAACAATAATATCTCGCCTTGTCGCTCCCACCTGACAAAATAATAATATCCCAACTTGTCGCTCCTCTTTAACAATATCCCTCCTTGTCACTCCCACCTGACAAAATAATAATATCTTGCATTATCGCTCCTCTTTAACAATATCCCGCCTTGTCGCTCCCGCCTGACAAAAAAATAATATCTGGTCTTGTCACTCTTGATTAATAATATTCCCATAACAACAACAACAACAACAACTGTAATCACAATCGCACATTTAAATCTTGTACCCACACCCAACAAATAGATTCCAAGTGATAAAGCTTTGATCTTTATCAAATATCAAAAGTCAAAAAATCAACCAAAAAGTTAACCTGGGCCTACCTCACGAGACCTGAAAAAAGTCACAAATTCCAAACACCCATTTGAATACGAGTCAAACCATACAATTTTCATCCAAATCCGAATCTGAATCAGGGTTCAAATCCCTATTTTTCATTTTAGAAAACCTTTGCCAAAATCCCTATTTTTCCTTACATAGATTCATCAATCAAATGCTAAAATTAAGGATTCAATTATGAATCATAATCAAATCCAAGTCAAGAGTACTTACCGTAATCTAAGTTGTGAAAATTCACTCAAAAATTGCCTAAATCTGAGCTCCCAATCTCAAAATATGAAAAAATGTCTCAAACCCTCGAAATAGAGTACTTAAACTATCTACCCAGTTATACACTTCGTGATCGCGGGACCCAATTCGCGATAAAACTTGTTGCGACCAAACACACTCACGCAAGTATACGCGGTCGTCAAGTAATAAAGTGACTAAAAGTCGGATGTCGAACCCACGAGGACTTATGATTAACTATTAACTAAATTAGACTATCCTAATTATCTAAACAAGAATTAAACCTAAAAATATTTTATTCTAAACTAATTAAATAAGAAAATATAAATAATGAACTTTGAACAGAGAAAGAGCAGATTTTTATGATATCAATGTAAGAAAAACGATCTAGGGTTATGGGCTATCTAACAATCCTATTGTATTCTTCAATTGAATTGACCGACTAATTTATCTAGCTTATTGGTTGACAGGGTTAATATTGCTCATAAGAATCTGTCGAGTTCTTACTCGCCTATTCAAGCTAACCTAACGCCTATATGTCTATGGAGTTAGAATCAACAAGAACGCATTTATAATTCCTGTAAATCAACCAAGCAAGGCAATTAGGTATATGTCTATCCTAACCACAAATCCGTTCCCCGATGCCCGAGTTCAAGAACTTGCCCTACTCAATCCTATATGCAATATAGAATTCCCACTTTCGAGTTCAATTCTAAATTCGTAGATAATATTCAATTGGTGATCAAGCAATTAAATAATTAAGTGCAAGATTGAATAAATAAACTAATATGATAAATCAAGAAGTCAAAATCAATATCCGAATAACAATAGTCATGAAAGAACCACAACCCTAGAACGTGAAGTTTAGCTCCACATAGACATGGTAGCCAAACAACAAATCATATACGGAAACATAAAAATTACTAAGTTTGGTGGGAGAAAGATGAAACTTGATGAATTCCGGCCTTCACAGCTTTTTCTTGGCTTTTTCCCTCTTCCCCATATGTTAGATAACCTAAAGGAGGCGTTTTTGGCTTATATATTGCGTACAAAAGTCGTGGGCCAAAGCTCTCCTATTCCTAGTCCAAATCGGCTTCAGGGATTGATGCTAAGGTGGATGCGACGCATCCACCTTGTCCTCCATTTCAATTTTTGCCTGCGAAGGTGGATGCGACGCATCCACCTTGTCCTCTATTTCTCAGCTTGCATGCGATGGTGGACGCGACGCATCCAGCTTCACTTCTACTTCCCAGTTTCGCACGCGATGGCGGACGCGATGGCCCAACTTCACTGCTAAGGTTGCATGCAGGATGATGTTTTCCTAGGTTGGATGCGACGCATCCAACCCTTCTTCCTCTAGCTAAACCACCTTTTCTTCATATTTTGCACTCCGAACACCTTAAATCGTCACACATAACTTAATTAGTCATCAAACCAATAATTACACCATGTTGGGTGTTTTAAAGATTAAATAACATCAAAAAGTGGTTAAAGCATGGGCAAAGTAACATCAACACATATCGAAATATGCCAAACATCACTACCCCACACTTAAACCTTTGTTCGTCCTCGAACAAACCATCCTATAGTAGACGAAACAAAATTAAACTCTTATCATTCAAAGCACACTGCACCTATGACCGTGGTTATTTGCTACAATTAGGCTCTAGACTATGCATCAACACACTTCCCTTTTCTTATGCCCTTCTTTAAACATATTCGAACAAAGACAACATGCTCACAACAATCCTAACCTCAAAAACCGACTCAATGTCACAATGCACTCATGGCTTGAACAACCAACATCATAGAGAAGTCTAATAACGTTACCTATCCCTCGTGAAACCATGTGCCCTCACAACAAAAGCAGAGAGAGTAAAATCAATCCACACATTCGAATCTCATGCTCACAAAGAAAATCGCTCACTCTCACAAAAGAAGTCACATGCATGTAATTGGTACCATAGGCTTGCCCTTAATGTAAATCTCTACTAATGTAAGCTCGCTCGATCTAAAATCAATTAGGACTTTTTCATGGTTGTAATGTGGGCTAAGGGACGGGTAGGATATATTTAAGGAATAGTGATTCACCCTCCTAAGCACTTTAACACATCATCAAATAACTTAAGCGCAAATTCTTCAACACCACTTCAATTTCACAAATAATATCACCCCAACAATATTTCCTCTTTCTTTAAGCACTACTTTAATTCATACCCACTAGCAAGAACAAGACAACAATTTATTCATTTATATTTTTCTTTCTTTCAATTTCCGCTAGTGGTGTATTATTTTACAAAATAAGTGCACCCTTCTTTCTTTCATTGGTTCCACTCAAAAGTCACCCCACACTTAGTCCCTTCTTACTTCTTTTAGCGCTCATCTAACACTTAAAGTGCTTTAAGAGGTAAAAGGATCAAAACAATGTCAATTAAGAATAAAAAGGGTATAGGCTTGTAATGTGGGTACCAAATAAAAGGTCTACAGGCTCAAAAGGGTTAACTAGGGATAGATTCTATTTGTGATAAGCAATAAGCTCAAAAAGATCAAAGAAAGCCTAAAATCATTTTTCAAACCGAGCATCACCTAAAATTTCGCTTCAACTCACATACCGGGCAAGTTCTAGACACAAGTACACTACATGGACTACACAAAAACCTCACCACACATGGCACATGACTCATTAAGGACGGTTACATTCCGACTCTCAAACAATGCAAGTATTCACGGAGCAACGAGATATTAAGCATTAAGCGCAAAGTGAACACAAGTCAAGAAAATGAGAAATAGGCTGCAACAAAACATGCTATCCGTTTTAACAAGGCATCATCAATAATTTCAGAGTGAGAAGGGAAGATATTACATATGTAAAAGCTTAAATATGCCAGTATCAACCAAGTCAAGGTCACCTAGGTTCATCATTCTTCCTCCTTTTATTCCCTACATTCCTACTCTACTCTAAAAAGAAAACAAAATTACCCGGTTCAAACTACATCCCATGGAAAAGAACCGAGGCACAAAGAAAAACCACAGGGGATTATTACTATCTACAAAGATACTATATATATATATATATATATATATATATTTTTTTTTTTTTTTGAAGAAATAAACTGATAGATAAACTGATAGTTACTCCATATAGATGAATTTACTGCTATTTTATGCCATTAATCCAGTGAATATATTAGTACATTCATCCATACATCAAACATAAATCACCCCCACCCCACACTTAGGACTGTGCGTTGTCCCCAACGCACACAAACAAGGTAAAGTAGGGTGAGAAGGACTCCCTTAAGTCAAGGTGGAGGGCTCATCCGCAGTCTGTGGAGGAGCATCTGCATCCATAGCATTCCTATCATCAACAACTGGTGCTGATTCTGTATCAGGTGTTACAGCGACCTCAATAGGCCTGTTGAGTGGAGCCTCGGTGACTATGGGAGGAACAGGAGTGGATGGTCCGGCAGTGGATGATGCAATCAGCTGGGAGATGTCTGTACCTGCACATTGAACCAGAGCTCTGAGGAGTAATGATATCTCCTTCATCATCGTGGCCTGCTCGGTCTGAACTCGGCTTAGATCCGCACGAGTCTGTCTCAACTCATCCCTGGTGGCACTCAACTCGACACGAGTCGCTATCAGCTCAGCCCTGTTCTCTTGCATATCTGCTTGCATATGCTCAAATAATTGTTGGACGGTGAGCTTAGAAGACCTTCCCTTGTTCGGCTCTAGAACATGAGTGACATCATATGGTCCTGGAGCTTTAGCCTCAATGTCGTCATTCTCCTTGTCCCATAGTACTCCCCTCTCTGTTAAAAAAGCCGTTAGGGTATTAGCAAAGAACAGCCTCCACTTGTAATTCATCCTGGTTCGCTGCATTTGATCATGCATGATGGCTCCGAAGTTGAGTGGTATCCCCTCTAATAAAGCATATAATACGAGTGCGCGGTAACGAGGGACATCAGTTTTATGTTGGCATGGCAGCAGTCGGTTACAAATGAAATTTAGAGCCACACGTGCTAACGCACTCATGAATTCCTTTGCTATAGAGTGGTACTCCATACTCCCATGCTTCCATTCTGCATCCTTCCTGGTAGGGCATAGGACAGACTTAATGTGTGCATAATCTGGTGTTTTGCATATGGCGTCAAACCTGTCAGTGAGTGTGTGTGGCACCCTTAAGAAGTTATTCAGAGCTTCAGCTGACACATTAATATCTACCCCTCTTACTCGCACAATGTTTCCCCGTGCGTGACGCCAATTGGCGTAGAGCTCTCTAACAATGGTGAGGTTGGCTTTGCCATGACCTTTCAGAATGGGTCCCCATTTTTGCACCTCTCGAATTGACTTGAGAAACTCTGAGTACTTTGTCTTAAGTGGTCCGATGTTTATCGGCTTTTCCGGAATGTACTTCTTTGAAACCAATATCTTCTTATAGGCTCGGAATGCCTTCTCATTAACAAAGTATTTCTCCCAATCAACTCGGTCTATGGGTTCACCTTCGTCTTCATCACTCATGTTGATCTGTAGGTGGTCATTGTCCGAATCGGAATCGGATTCAGATTCTGTAGTAATCTTCTCCTTCCCTTTATCAGTTGGAGCACTCATTCTCGAAGCTTTTCTTTGGTATGTCACAGGCTCTCGTATCTCTATTCCTTTGCTTGGTGTAATACCCTTCTTCACTGTCCTCCGGACCAATGTTTCCTCCTCCTCTTGCTCTGAATCATCACTTAACTGCCTAGGCAGCAGTTCCATTTCCTTCTCCGTCCGCTTCCTCTTTTTCTGTGGATTTGGACCGCCCGCTGCCCTTCCGGTAGGCTTTTTGGGCGGTTGCTTGTTACCATCTTTGTCTTGTTGCTTGGATGGTTTACTCGCTGCTGTCATTTTACGAATCTAAGTACCTGCAATGCAAAGAATTCAACAATTAGCAGATGAAACAGCGAAGTTCAGCTTGAAAGCAATTGCGACAGCTTGCAGACTTCAATTTATTCGTAAAGTCATGCCATTCACTCTTCATGGAATTGTAGCTCATGACTTTCAGCAAGTATGTGATAACTCTCTTCAAAAATTCAATTTCACATAGCCCCTCACTCGACCCCACACTTATTCTCAAGCATACACCAATGTTGCTCGGTTACTCAGACTTCACCGACGCCTAAATTTTTCTCAGGGACAATTCGTCGAACATGTGGTATGCAACAAGTGTGCCTAGTTCATTCTATCAGTTGAGCAGTGCAACTACCCTCCCAAAGTTGGACGAGATGAAGGGAATTATAGTTTATCATCTCTCAACCATTACAACTACCAAGAACGACAGCCCTAAAAATCTTGAAATTGCAAAACCTACTTGTTGCTACCATTGAAGGAGGGAGGAGAGACGAATTCGGAGAGAAGCCAACGGAAGAACGAAGAGGATGATGCGTACCTGTCGCGTTTGAGCTTATTGCGTTACAATTTCGATGAGAGAATTCTGTTCTGCGTTCGTAGGCGTCGCCAAAACGAGACGAGTGGATGCGTCGCAAGAAACGTTTTTGTTCGAATAGGTTATCTTAAGATGTGTTAAAATATATATTACTTACCTGTGCGTGCGAGCTTTGACGCGACGCATCCCCTTGTCTTCCTTCAAAAATTTTCGGACGCGATACGGGCGCGATAGGCAGACTTCACTGCCTTGAGCAATTGGCCCGTCAAAAAAAAAAAAAAAAAAAAAAATTTTACTGGGGGGACGCGACGCATCCGCCTCGTTTTCTTGAATAAAATCTATGTCCTACGAAAAGAAAGGAGAAAAAAAAAATTAAAATAAAAATAAAAAAACTAACTAACTTGGGTGGCCTCCCAAGAAGCGCCTGATTTAACGTCGCGGCACGACGCAACATGTTCTTCATGCCTCCACTAAATCCATTGTGGTCTTGTGACGTGCAATGTCACCACCCCAATAGTGTTTTACTCTTTGGCCATTTACCAAGAATGTCGTATTGGACCCCTTATCACACAATTCTATCGCACCATGAGGTTTCACACTAACCACTTCAAACGGACCCGACCATCGAGATTTAAGCTTTCCTGGAAAAAGCTTTAGCCTTGAATTAAACAGTAGAATTTGTTGACCTGGTTCAAACTCACGATGTTGGATATGCTTATCATGCCATCTTTTGGTCTTCTCTTTATACAATTTGGCATTTTCATACGCATGCAATCGAAACTCATCAAGCTCGTTGAGTTGTAGCAATCTCTTTTCACCGGCCAAGTCCATCTCCATATTTAGCTTTTTAATCGCCCAATATGCTTTGTGTTCAAGCTCGACGGGCAGATGGCAGGCCTTCCCATAAACCAACCTGTACGGAGAAGTGCCTATTGGGGTCTTGTACGCAGTGCGATATGCCCATAATGCGTCATCCAGCTTCCCGGCCCAGTCCTTTCTATTCATACTTACTGTCTTTTCCAAAATCTGCTTGACCTCTCTGTTGGAAACTTCTACTTGACCACTCGTTTGGGGATGATAGGCAGTGGAAACTTTGTGCTTGACTCCGTATTTTGCAAGAATATTATTCAGCAGTTTGTTACAAAAGTGAGTTCCCCCGTCGCTTATCAACACTCTTGGGGTCCCAAAACGTGTGAAGATGTGCTTCTTTACAAAGCCTACCACAACTTTTGCGTCGTTAGTAGGAAGAGCTATGGCCTCTACCCACTTAGAAACATAGTCGACCGCCACCAAGATGTATCTGTGTCCGTTAGAATATGGGAATGGTCCCATAAAATCAATCCCCCAAACATCAAAAAGTTCTACCGCCAGTATATTTTGCAAGGGCATCTCGTGCTTCCTCGTGATAGTTCCAGTTCTTTGGCATCTATCACAATTTTTAACGAAGGCATGTGCATCCTTAAACAATTTTGGCCAATAAAAACCTGATTGTAGCACTTTTTGGGCGGTTCTATCCCCGCCGTGATGACCTCCATATGGTGACGCATGGCAGTCATGTAGTATAGCCTTCATCTCTTCCTCAGGAACACACCTTCTCACCAACTGATCTGCACACTGCCTATATAGGAATGGCTCATCCCACACGTAGAACCTTACATCGTGTAGGAATCTTCTTCTATTGTCAGCTGTCCATTCTAGTGGCGTTACCCCACTTGCGATAAAATTCACATAATCTGCATACCATGGGGCTTCACCTGAGGTGATTGCCAATATTTGCTCATCCGGAAATGTTTCTTTAATTGACCCTCCTTCCGCTACATGGTTCCGGCTCTCTAATCTGGACAAATGATCGGCCACTTGATTTTCTGTCCCTTTTCGATCTCGGATCTCTAAGTCAAATTCTTGCAAGAGGAGGACCCAACGAATCAGCCTCGGCTTGGCGTCTTTCTTTTCAAATAGGTATCTGATAGCTGAATGATCTGTGTAGACGATGACTTTGGTTCCCACTAGATAGGATCTGAACTTGTCAAACGCCCACACCACTGCAAGCAACTCCTTTTCAGTCACTGTATAATTCATCTGAGCTGGATTCATAGTTTTGCTTGCATAATAAATGGAGTGAAAGATTTTATCCCTCCTTTGCCCTAACACCGCTCCAATTGCTATGTCACTTGCATCGCACATCAACTCAAATGGTTGTGCCCAATCGGGGCCAATGATAATTGGTGCAGTCACCAATCTTCCCTTCAGCTCCTCAAATGCTTTCAGACATGCATTATCAAACTTGAAGGTAACGTCTTTCTCTAGAAGCCTGCACAAAGGGGAAGAAATTTTCGAAAAATCTTTAATGAAACGACGATAAAAACCTGCATGACCCAAGAAACTGCGAATGCCTTTGATGGATGTCGGCGGGGGCAATTTTTCGATCGTCTCCACCTTTGCTTTATCCACCTGTAGACCATCTTTTGAAACCTTGTGCCCCAAAACTATACCTTCACGTACCATGAAATGGCACTTTTCCCAGTTTAGCACCAAGTTCGTCTCTTCACACCTAGCTAGCACTTTATCAAGGTTCATCAAACAACTATCAAAAGAACATCCAAACACAGAAAAATCGTCCATGAATACTTCTACATATCTTTCAACCATGTCAGTGAAAATAGCCATCATACACCTTTGAAAAGTCGCAGGTGCATTACAAAGACCGAAGGGCATTCTCTTGAACGCATACGTGCCATAAGGACATGTAAATGTAGTTTTCTCTTGGTCTTCTGGGGCTATAGCAATCTGATTATACCCCGAATAACCGTCCAGGAAACAGTAGTATTCCTGGCCAGCTAATCTATCAAGCATTTGGTCAATAAAAGGCAGGGGAAAGTGGTCTTTCCGGGTGGCATTGTTTAGTTTTCTGTAATCTATGCAAATTCTCCATCCAGTTACAGTTCTTGTAGGAATTAAGTCATTATTTTCATTAACTACTACGGTTATCCCCCCTTTCTTCGGCACACATTGAACGGGGCTTACCCATTTACTATCAGAGATTGGAAATACAATACCTGCATCAAGCCACTTAATCACTTCTTTCCTTACCACTTCTTTCATGATTGGATTTAGTCGGCGTTGGTGTTCTACACTCGGCTTGTGTCCGTCCTCCATGAGGATTTTGTGCATGCAGAAAGCTGGACTAATGCCTTTAATGTCAGACATTGTCCACCCAATTGCTCGCTTGTGCTCACGTAGCACCCTTAATAGCTTTTCTTCCTGTAATTTAGACAAGTGAGCAGAAATAATAACAGGTAAAGTGTCAGAACTTCCCAAATAAGCATATTGAAGGTGAGGGGGTAGGGGTTTAAGTTCCAAATTTGGAGCTTTTTCAATTGACGGCTTTGGTGGGGGGCCACTTGGCCTATTCAGGGGCTCAAACGGGATTATTCCTTGCATGTAACCACATGATGTATCTAGGATTCCCTTCATCTCCTCAACCTCATCATCCATCTCCAAGCTATCAAACAGCATGATTGCTTTTTCTAAACAGTCGCCTAGATATACACTCGTGTTAAGAAGTTTCTCATCCACCTCCACCACAGATATCATAGAGAGCTCCTCATAGTGGCGGGGGAGTTGGATTGCTTTGTAGACATTGAAGACTGCCTCCTCGTTGTCCACTCTCATAATCATTTTCCCTTCTCTCACTTTAATTATTGCATCGCCAGTAGCCAAGAGAGGTCGTCCCAATATGATTGGAACTTGTTCATCAGCCTCGAAGTCTAGAATAATGAAGTCAGCTGGGAAGATGAATTTTCCAATTTGCAGCAGCACATCTTCAATCACTCCTTCGGGGTAGGCTATGGACCTATCAGCTAATTGCAACATCACGGTGGTTGGTCTCGGAGCTCCCAGACCTAATTGCTTAAACAAGGATAACGGCATCAGATTTATGCTTGCACCCAAATCACACAGAGCACGTCCCACGTTAATATTACCGATTTGTACTGGAATAGTGAAGCTGCCAGGGTCCTTAAGCTTTTGGGGAAGCTTGTTTTGGACCCTTGATGTGCACTCCTCAGTAAGTGCAACCGTCTCGAACTCAGTCAATTTCCTCTTATGAGCCACTATGTCTTTTATGTACTTAGCGTACTTTGGAATTTCACGAAGTACATCCACTAATGGAATATTTAATTGAACCTGACTCAACATGGAGAGAAATTTGTTGAACATGCGATCGTCATTCCTTTTCTGCAATCTTTGGGGGAAAGGTGGTGGTGGCCTTGTAACCTCCATTCGCTCTGAACTTGCATCATCTTCCTTTGACTCTTGTGTTGCCTTAGGTGTCAACTCCCCCCAGGTATAGGTTTTTCTTTTATCTTCCTTGGCGCTTCCTCTAGTTCCCTCCCGTTTCTAAGTGTAACTGCATTAATTTGAGGGTTCTTCTCTGTATCACTGGGAAGTGAGCCTGTAGGTCTAGTATTTTGGTTTGTTGCTAACTGCCCCATTTGCCTCTCAAGATTTCTGAAATCGGTCCTGAGCTGTTGATTGTCTAGTAACAACTTTTTCAGCAAGTCATTCGTACTTTCTTCCATTTGTTGGGGTGGCTTCTGAGGTTGAGTAAAATTCCCTTGAGGCCTATACTGATTCTGTTGACTTCCGCCCCATGAGAAGTTAGGATGATTCCTCCAGTTTGGGTTGTAAGTGTTCCCATATTGCGCATGTTGATTCATAGGACCTCTGTTTTGTTGTCCCACATAGTATATAGATTCAGGATTCGTGGGGCACATGTCAATCATATGACTGTCTCCGCATAGTTCGCAACAAATAGACATCTGCTATACATGTTGCATTTGTTGTGTTGTCATTCTATTCATCTGATTTGCCAATTTTGCTATATCGGCTCTCATGGCGGAAAAGTCATCAAGCTCAATCAAACCGGCGGCCTTCTATTTAATTACCCTTCGTGAATCCCCCTCTCCTTGCCAATTATGGTCATTAGCAGTGAAATTATTTAGCAGGAGTTGTATTTCACTATACGGTCTTGCCATGCAACTACCCCCACAAGCTGAGTCAAGATTCATCTTTGATGCTTCATCTAACCCATCAACAAAAGTGTGACCCAATACCTCATCAGTTTGACAATGATGCGGGCAGTCTCTGAGTAGTTTCTTGTATCTTTCCCAAGCTTGACGAAGTGTCTCGCCATCCCGTTGTTGGAACCCAAGAATTTGGCTCCTCAACGACTTTGTCTTCTTAGTTGGGAAAAACTTGATCAGGAATTTCCTTGCTAGATCATCCCAAGTGTGGATAGAGTTTGCGGGCTCCTTTTGCAACCATTCTTTAGCTTCCCCCAACAGTGAAAAAGGGAATAGTGTCAGCCTGACATAGTCCTTGGAGACGTTCGGATAATTGTAAGTGTCCGTGATTTCCAAGAAGTTCTGAATATGCCTCTGCGGGTCCTCATGAGATAGACCCACATATTGTCCTGTGGACTGAATCAGCTGTACCATGTACTGTTTGAGTTCAAAATGCCCAGTGATATCAGGCTTCACAATAGCCTGAGTCATATTCGCAAGATTGGGCCTTGCGGCTTCGATTACCGGACGCTCTTCATTGCCTGCCATATCTATTGGCTGTGGTTGGATTGCGATGTCCAAATCTCTTTCTATTCTCGTTCTAGCTTCGTGTTCCCTTCTCACTCTATGTAATGTTCGTTCGATTTCTGGATCAAGAGGAATGAGGTTGTTTGCACTTCTACTCCTCTGCATTCGAGAGTAAACCCTGCGTTGACACAAACCAGGCAAACTGAAAATTAAAACTTGAAAACAAATATCTAATAAAAGCTTAACTTAGTCACGTAGCTAATTTCTAAGTCCCCGGCAACGGCGCCAAAAACTTGTTGCGACCAAACACACTCACGCAAGTATACGCGGTCGTCAAGTAATAAAGTGACTAAAAGTCGGATGTCGAACCCACGAGGACTTATGATTAACTATTAACTAAATTAGACTATCCTAATTATCTAAACAAGAATTAAACCTAAAAATATTTTATTCTAAACTAATTAAATAAGAAAATATAAATAATGAACTTTGAACAGAGAAAGAGCAGATTTTTATGATATCAATGTAAGAAAAACGATCTAGGGTTATGGGCTATCTAACAATCCTATTGTATTCTTCAATTGAATTGACCGACTAATTTATCTAGCTTATTGGTTGACAGGGTTAATATTGCTCATAAGAATCTGTCGAGTTCTTACTCGCCTATTCAAGCTAACCTAACGCCTATATGTCTATGGAGTTAGAATCAACAAGAACGCATTTATAATTCCTGTAAATCAACCAAGCAAGGCAATTAGGTATATGTCTATCCTAACCACAAATCCGTTCCCCGATGCCCGAGTTCAAGAACTTGCCCTACTCAATCCTATATGCAATATAGAATTCCCACTTTCGAGTTCAATTCTAAATTCGTAGATAATATTCAATTGGTGATCAAGCAATTAAATAATTAAGTGCAAGATTGAATAAATAAACTAATATGATAAATCAAGAAGTCAAAATCAATATCCGAATAACAATAGTCATGAAAGAACCACAACCCTAGAACGTGAAGTTTAGCTCCACATAGACATGGTAGCCAAACAACAAATCATATACGGAAACATAAAAATTACTAAGTTTGGTGGGAGAAAGATGAAACTTGATGAATTCCGGCCTTCACAGCTTTTTCCTGGCTTTTTCCCTCTTCCCCATATGTTAGATAACCTAAAGGAGGCGTTTTTGGCTTATATATTGCGTACAAAAGTCGTGGGCCAAAGCTCTCCTATTCCTAGTCCAAATCGGCTTCAGGGATTGATGCTAAGGTGGATGCGACGCATCCACCTTGTCCTCCATTTCAATTTTTGCCTGCGAAGGTGGATGCGACGCATCCACCTTGTCCTCTATTTCTCAGCTTGCATGCGATGGTGGACGCGACGCATCCAGCTTCACTTCTACTTCCCAGTTTCGCACGCGATGGCGGACGCGATGGCCCAACTTCACTGCTAAGGTTGCATGCAGGATGATGTTTTCCTAGGTTGGATGCGACGCATCCAACCCTTCTTCCTCTAGCTAAACCACCTTTTCTTCATATTTTGCACTCCGAACACCTTAAATCGTCACACATAACTTAATTAGTCATCAAACCAATAATTACACCATGTTGGGTGTTTTAAAGATTAAATAACATCAAAAAGTGGTTAAAGCATGGGCAAAGTAACATCAACACATATCGAAATATGCCAAACATCAATCGCGAAGGCCAAGCTCTTGCCCAGCTTCTGCCCCTTCTTCGTGAATGTGGGGCACCCACTTGAACACGATGCCTACCCGTGCTAATCCTATGCGAACACTGTAGCATACACGCAAACGCGATGACCAAATGCATAACACTACCCAGCCAGCCTTCCTTAGTGCCAATGCAACTCCCTTGTCGTGAACACGAAGACCACTACCCCACCACACTCTGCGAACTCGATACCCCTATCACGAACATGAAGAGCAAAACTCACCACACACCAGAACACAGTCCATGATCGTGATACCCCATCCACGATCACGATGAACAC
Source organism: Nicotiana tomentosiformis (assembly GCF_000390325.3). NCBI lineage: Eukaryota > Viridiplantae > Streptophyta > Magnoliopsida > Solanales > Solanaceae > Nicotiana > Nicotiana tomentosiformis. Next base: position 18,018,284 of record NC_090821.1, on the reverse strand, counting down.
CAGAAAACCAACAACTTCATAACAAGTGAAATGGTTTGAAATCACCCCGAACACACTTGAGGTCCCCGAGACCCCGTCCAATAGTACCAACCAATCCCAAAATATAACACGGACCTACTCTAGGCCTCAAATCACAAAAAATATTATTAAAACCACGAATTTCACCTAATTCAATCACAATGGACTAATCTAGATTTTTGAATTCCAAACTTACGTTGAACATGCCTAAACAACTCTGAATAACCCCAAATATACAACAAGTTGTAAATCACCATACAAACCTATTCCAATACTCGGAATCCCAAACAGACAGCGAAAATCACAAAGTCAACTATGGGTCAAACCTATGAACTTCTAAAGCTTCAAATTACCAACTTTTAGCCAATTAGATCTAAATCAATATAGGAACCTCCGAATCAAAATTTGGACATATGCCTAAGTCAGAAATTACCATTCGAACCTAACAGAACTATTAAAATCCGATTGGATGTCAAATACACAAAAGTCAAACTTGGTCAACACTTCCAACTTAAGCTTCCAAACTAGGAACTAAGTATTCCAATTCATTCCAAAACTTCCCGAAATAAATCAACCATCCCCAAGAAAAAAAATACACATACGGGAAGCATTAAATATGGGAAACAAATCTCAAATACACAAAACGACCGGTCGGGCCGTTACAAGTCCTAAACTACTATGAACAAGAGGTAACATGAAATGGAATGTTGATACGTCTTCGATGCAAGGCTCTGTCTTTCACATCTACTCAGCTCTAGAATATGCACGCAAGGTGCAGAAGTGTAGTATGAGTACTACTGACCCCATGTACTCAGTAAGTATCTTGATTAAACTTAGTGAAGTAGTGATGAGCTTTTTAAGTCAAAAGATTCTCACTTAATATAACCTGTGCAGTTCATAGGCAAGGGAAATGGCAAGGAGAAAGACAACTATTAGTGAAAAAATTGAACTAAAGAATTCATGAGCATTTTTCACAAATATAACAAACAAACGTCTTAACTAAATAGAGTCTGTGAGGAACTCATGGACCAATATAAACCATGACTGCAGACCCGTATAATAAAAAGGGTTATGTTTAAGATATCAAATTAAATGGCACGGTAACACCCTTCGTGCATTTCCACTCTTTCTCACCATTCATATGTATAACAACAAATAAGGTAGAAGGCATATAACTAACAGTAACAATAAGATAAGAGGCATAGATGTAGCAACAACAAGCATGGTAGAAAGCATAAGTGCAATAATAACAACGTTGAAGTAAGGCATTAATGTATATGTGAGGGAACAATAACAAAATATAATGCATGTCTCTCATCCTCTCCTGCGTGAAAACACCCTTCTTGCTACAAACTCACATCTTCACTTACACGGAAACACCCTTATGCTAATATCACATTGTCAAGAAGCACAGAAACACCCTTCGATTTTCCACCAACCCACTAACAAGTCCAATGTATATGAAGATTGTGTCAACTAGCATATATAAATGATATACTTGGATAATACGCGTAGGACATGTGAAATGCATGAAAAGCATAAAGTATTCAGGTGCAAAATCAAGAATGCCACATGAATGTCTTGTAACGACCCGACCAGTCGTTTTGCTTTCTAAGTTCCCTTTCCCCTAAATACGACTCAGTTCCTTAGTTGGATTTTAGAAGGCTAAGTTTGACTTTGGTCAACATTTTTGAGTAAACGAACTCGGAACTAGGATTTGACAGTTCTAGTAGGTTTTTATGATGATTTTGGATTTGGGCATATATTTAGATCGGGTCTTGAGTAAAGTTTGCTTAATTGAAGGGTAGAAGTTCCTTAAATTTGGTTTGGAGTAGGTTTTTGTGTTGTCGAGGTCCGTTTGGGGTTTTCGAGCTGGGAATAGTTTAGTATGGTGATTTAAGACTTGCATTCAAACTTTTATGTCTTTCCGAGTAGTTTAAGTATGTTTCGGCGTATTCAGAGTTAATTGGAAGAACTTGAAGTTCATAAGTTGATTCAATTTGGTTTGGGGGGTGAATCTTAGATTAGGTGTTTTTTTCCGCATTTCGAGGGTGCGAGCGAGTCCATATCTTGATTTTAAACTTGTTGGCATATTTGGACGAGGCCTAGAGTGCCTTGGATGCCATTCGGACGATACGTGGAGGTCTCTTAGCCATGGGTGAATAGCTGAAGCACCCAGCTTCTGGTGTAACAGCACCTGCGGAGGGCCAACCACATGTGCGAGCTCGGAGAAGCAAGCCAACAGCCGCAAATGCGAGCTTATGGCTGCAGAAGAGGCTTTGGGCATTTGGCCAGTGGCCCGCAGAAGCGAGGAAGGAAGTGCAGAAGTGGGACCGCAGAAGCGGGATTCCGTCCGTAGAAGCGAAGCCAGCTTGCCTAAGACTTCTGCAGAATCGGATCTTAGTCCGCAGAAGCGGTGCCGCAGATGCGGCCCAGTGACCGCAGGTGTGAAATCGCTAGAGGCAGAGTGGTCCTTTTAAATCAGGACTTAGGCTATTTTGAGTTCATTTATTACACACTTGGGCGATTTGGGAGCTTTAAATAGGGGGATTTCCACCTAGCTAACCGAGGTAAGTAATTTCTATGCAATGTGAGTGCAATACATAGATCATGGGTATATTTTAACATGAGATTTTTTGAAAATTATGGGTTTAAATGAATAACCCTAAGTTTTGATAAAAATGGGATTAAACCACAAAAATGGTTATGGAATTGAGTGAAAAATATATATTTGAGTTCATGAGGTTATGGGTAACAACTTTCTTCAAAAATTTTCGGAACCCTGGCAAGTGGGCCTGGGGATGAATTTTGGAGATCCTTCAATTGGGGTTGGGTAATCACTTTAATAGTTAGAATATTAACTTTTGATTATATATTGATCGATTTATTCAATAATTGACTAGTTTCGGATTGCTCGGCACCGAGTTGAGGGTTTGGAGCGAATTTGAGGCCAGAAGGTCAGCTTGAGACGAGGTAAGTTTCTTGTCAAACCTTGTAAGAGAGAATTTTACCCCATAGGTGATTTAGATTAATGCTTGCCTCTAATTGTGGGGGGCTACGTATGTACGAGGTGATAAGAGTCCGCGCGTAGCTACTATTTATGCTATGTCCGGGTCGTTTAGGACCTAAATTATGAATTATTTGAAATGTCGCATCCTATCTATAAATTAAAGTGCCTAAATTATATTAGAACTTGTTAGAGGAATTGTGAAAGACCGTTAATGGAATTTATACTATACTGTGTGTTAGCCTTTAATAACGTTTGAGTCAAATGCTTATAAAGTATCCTCTCTTCTTGTGGAGCGGGCCGAACGCCTCGGCAGTGTACACATTATTCTAGATCAAGACGTACGACCTTGGCATAATCTTGCGTGTTAATACTCAGAGTTTAACTAAATATTTGATATCATTTCATGGCTTGAGAGGTTAAAAGTATACATGATGGAATTAATTTGGGACTTACCATGTGTGAAAGTATTCTTTACTTCCTGCTTGTTATTTAGTTATTACTTTGATTACATAACCCATGCTTATTTAGAACTTATGTACTTTTATTGGTATCCCATAGTGAGTGTCGATATCGACCCCTCGTCACTACTTCTTGTAGGTTAGACTTGATACTTACTGGGTACATGTTGTTTATGTACTCACGCTACACTTCTGCACTGACCATGCAAGATCTGAGGCAGGTGCATCTGGTGGACATACAGGCGCACACCCCCGTTACCCTGAGGCCTAGTGGTGAGTTGTATCCTGAATCGTTCTGCAGTACCTAGAGCCTTTCTTTTGTACTTATTTTTCTATCTATGTTATTTCAAACAGTAGTTATAGTTTTGTATATTCTACTAATGCTCATACACTTGTTACACCAGATCTTGGCACACACTTTAGTAGACTTTATGGTTTTGGTGTATTTACATATTTATGCTTGCATTCAGATGCTTTTCTTTTATTAATTTGACTCTCTATTTCGCAAATTTCTAAATAAATGGAACTTAATTACTTGTAACCATGTTAAAAGAAGTAATCACGTAGTAAATTCATCATAGGGTTGCCTAGCGGCGACGTTAGGCACCATCATGTCCTATAGGAAAAATTGGGTCGTGACACGTCAATAGTGAAATACCACCCTTATTTTATCACATGTGCATAACCAAGAATGGCACCCTTATTGCGCCACATGAGCATAATCACGAATGCCACCTTATTGCGACACATGTGCATACCCGAGAATGCCACCCTTATTTCGCTACATGTGCATAGTCTAAATCACAATAGCAAATCAAAGACCTCGAGTTCCAATAGCATCATAATCACACTACAAATACCTCGTGGTACAATATCACTACAATCGCACAAAAAGACCTCGTACCACATCTTAGACCATATTCGAAAAACATATACTGTGATGTATGCATACGAGTAGGAAAATAAGCATGTACAATGCACGTGGATATAGAGATAATCATTCATGGATGTGTGCATATATATAAGGGATGATCCATAAGTATGATGTATGCCTATATGTTCGTATGCCCATAGACCCAACATATAGTATGTCACCCAAATGATCATCATGTCCCAAATAAACATCAAAAGCCATTTCGTAGTCTTTGACGTGGGTAAGGTAATCATGTGGTCATACTTCAATTACAGGCATAACACAAGAATAGCAAGTATAGGTGTGTGTTCAGAATATACGCGTGAGTACGTCTAAACAAGTGTAACAATAACCCAAAAAATATTTCGTCATGTTCAAAATAAGATACTATTAGCCTCACATTAGCTCTAGCATGATTTATCGTGCTCAGGTAGTCAATCAATTGAATAACACATAGAAGTAGAACACACAACCAAATAAAACATGTATTTACATTTATCACCTCATATATACATCACCCCTACATGTGCCAAACATCATCATTTAGCAGGAAAATATCCCTCAACCAAAGCTAGGCAAGACACTTACCTATCCAGGCTAGTCCAAAGCTCCAAAATCACATTACATTACGAAAGAACCTCTAACCAGCTCAGATTTAGCAAACATCAATCAAGGAAGTCAACAAATGCCTTAGGAAGTAATCCCAATCAATAAAGCCTCAATCTTTGAAAATTCTCCAAAAGTCAACAAATGTCAACCCGGGCTTGCATTCCTGAAATTCGAAACCAATAAAAAAATCCAATGACCCATAACCTGCCGAGTCTAAATATATAATCAGATTCCAAAATATAGTCCAAATCGGTACCCAAATCCCCAAAATACACTCTCTTAAAGTGTAGGCAAAAGTCCCAAATTCCATCTCAAAATTCCAAGCTTTAGGTGTAGAAACCCATGGGTAATCAATATATAAAATCAAATCCAAGTGAAAATAACTTACCTCCAAGGTAGTGTGGCACCCCGTTTTCTTAAGAAAATGGGTTTCGACGTGTAACAACTCTTTTAAATAGGTATTAAGAGGATAGAGTCTCCATCTAACGATTTTAAGGTGCATTAGGAAACCTATTTGAAAATAACTCTATTTTAACTAGTCCGCGTCACCAAAGATCGGGTACGGGCTCAAATTACATCAAAGAGAAAGTATTAGGCACTCTTCAAGGTCCACAACTGTGGGTCCCGAAAAAAATTAACGCTACGTGGGATTATTGGATTATAATTGTCCTATGTGACGTAAATTAAAGGAAGATAGGGAATTCAAAAATTCGACCACGATATAAAACAAAGTGTAAAGAAGATTGCACGTAGGAAGGAGTTAGACTATACATTAATAGATGATTAGTACACACCTTTGGAGATTACAATGGACAACCTAATGTGTTCTAAGTCTGAAGAAACAAAGGTGCGAGTAATAGACATATGGGGGGCGGGGGGTCATAATTTTATTAGCCTAAAAGATCCCCCCATGAAACATAAATAATACTTTGCAACTCCCTTAAGTTAGGGGTTGCTCATATTATTCAGTGGGTACAAACTATCTTCTCATGCTATCCAATTATTATGTTAAAGATGTTTACCTAGAGCGCTCTAATTCAATTCTAAATAGTGTCATATGCATGCATTACATGCCCCATGCCTATGGTCCAAGAGGCTTTGGGCCTACTATTTGGGTAGTTCTAGACTTTACTTAGGGTGCTCAAAATGATAAAACTAGGCGCACATTCAAAGCAAGTAGGACTGCACATAATAGCAATGAGTGGCTCATGTTAGCCTCCACACATAGTAACAAAGGCACACGAACAGATTTCAGATTATGCAATAAGATGTCATAGGCAGTTTGTTTTTTAAAAATGAGAGGCATTAAAGTCGTTCAAACCTATAGGCATGGATTCTATGTGGCTGCATAGTTTAATTAAATCTCATCGGCAGTACTGCTAGTCAGATTATTGAAATTACATATTATAATCGTTATTGGAAGCATATAGACATGATCCCGAGGTGATTCACCCTTGGGCAGTGAAGCCGTTGGAAAACTCTGAATTATTCATCTTTAGTCCTATAGGCATGCTTTCTAAATGAGTAGCGATATCCTATAGGCATGTTCTCTAAACATATGGTATTTAAAGATGATTTCGTCATGCATATTCCAATAGGCATGTTTTCTAGGTGGGCAGTGTGATAAGAACAACAAAACAACCATTTAGTCAAACAATTAAGACGCTATAGACATGGTATCTAGATGAGTATTAGTGGAAGCATATCTTAATTACATAACACGATCCTATAGGCATGTTATCTAATAATCACGCCGCAATTGCACAAATTGAGCAAATAATCAATGATGTTTGAATCCTATAGGCATGCTATCTAATAATGCATAAAAGTAAGCATATGAACAAGTGAAACACTTAGATTATTATAGACATGTTTCTGATAGTGTGCGGGAGTAAGACATGTTAGGCAAGTAAAGCACATAGGTTCCTATAGACATGCTTTCTATCAGTGTATAGAAATAGAGCATGTTAAACAAAATATCAAACAAAGCATGTAGACCTTATAGGCATGTTTTTCTACCTATTCATGCGAGATTTGAAGTAGCTTATCCCCTTTTTTAGTAGTTTACCCCCTGTTTGTTTACAAATTATTATAGGCCCAAAATAATGAATTCAAATTCAAATATTACAAACTAAAAGACTACCGGCCTCATGAACAGAGCATGCCCAAAGGAAAATAACACAGCACTGCATGTGCCTTCAACATACTCCCTCTTTACACGAATAGCAAAATCACCTCAAACATGAGAGTGTATCAATGGTACAGCTCAGGACCACACATGGATTAATACCAGGCCCAGATGGATGACCTACTTACTAGGCAATCACAAGTTAACCACTTAACCACATAAGTGAACAAACTATATATGGCAATTAATTAACATATCAACAATACCTCATAGGGACAGGATTACAGAATGGATACTGGCACTTGCATTTTAGAAACCATGGTGACAAGATTGGTCAAGCAAGAGGGCTTGAATATGACAATTAGGAGAACTAGAAAAGCTCAGTTTCAACATGATGGGATTGACATGGAAAACTAACTCACAACATAGGTTCATGATTTGTACATTATTCAATATGCAAAAAGAGTGTAGCATGTTGACTTTAAACACAATATTAGAAGAGTTGAGGAGGCATGTTACTTGGGCTAACAGGAAAGCATATTAGACACACACAAAATGAACACGCTAAGTTTCCCAAAACAATAATTTTTTAGGGTAAGGCGTGATCCGGAATTAATCTAAAGGAACTTTAAACCTGGGAGTCTTAATCATGACAGTCTGATAGAGTTATAGTCAGGGAAACATCAATTTGCACATAACAACAGGATATCATGCATGATCCACAACAATCGATAAACAACTTAACATGCTGAGTATACCCAAGGATTCCAGAATCTAAAGAACTCATGGAAGGAAGACATATTGTTTTAAAGTTAATGGAAAAGTTTGACTTCACGGCTTATGCCAGTTGGCCATGGTAGGAAGAATGCAGGATTGAACAAACTCCATAGTAGAGTTCTCAATAACAGAGCAACATTGGCATATAATGTTCATATAAGCATAAAGTGGGGAAAAAAATAAAGCATACATAAAGGATGCATCAAAATAAATTTACTAAAGCAAATTCAGGGCATAAATCAATCCCTTAAGGGTTTCAATATAAGGATCTCAGGGAAGGCATAAGAAAAGGCTCGCAACAAATAATAGGTGACCAGAACACCAGAGCAGGATACAAAATCATACAAGTTTAGCATAATGAACATATATTGAAATCTAGAATCTAGGTAGGTTGTGACACTAGGAAATTCAGAACTGCAGAATAGCTTCAAAGCAAGTAGGATTGCAAATGGAAATAACACAATATTGTACTCATATTGGATCACAAAGATCAATCAACATGAACATACAGAGCACTGAACACAAGCCAAAGAAAAAGTAGGATTGCAAGAGTTGAGGTACTCACCAGTTTGCAGATCCACAAGCAAGTAAAAGAGGAAATCAAGTGCCAATAGTAGTTCAGTTAGCAGGAATAGAGAAAAACAGCATGACTCCCAAAATCCAAGTGCGTCGGAGTTCCCAAGGGTTTCAAGTGAACCCCAGGCACTGCTCGCACTGAGAAAGAGCAACAATCTAATTTCACTGGCCTTGGCTTTCAAGGTCTCAATTTAGAATAGTAGAACGAGTGAGAGTGAAAGAGTAATAATAGTAGTTAGAAGTCTCTCTAGGGGATATTTGGAAGGGGGTTTATAAAGTTACAACATTGAAGGAACAAATAAGGAAACATAGTTAATCAAACACGAATAAGGAAAGAAAAGCATGCAGAATTGATTTAGAATCAATTTAGAAGAAAAATCGGGCAAACCCTAGTTCAAGAAGGAGAAACAAATAGTTAAATATATCACTGAATTGAACCCATATAGCATGGTAGTAAATGTATCAACTCAAGAACATGAAGATAGTACAAAATCGGAGTTGAACAAGCACCTAATGATTCAACTACCATAAACAACTGAGTACCAACCACTGTAACATTGAGGAAATGGTAAGAACCACCGTGTGTGCAAAAAAAAGGAAAGGGGACATGGACGATTTTCTATGTGATATCAGTTTAAGGACTGAGGTTTGAATGGAGGCGACTAAGGGCTTCTCTTAGAGAGAAGGAGAGGATGAGAGGTTTTTAGGGCAGCGGTCTCAGGAAAAATGGTAGGGTTTTGGGTGGGTTTGGTTAATTAAAGAGGGTTGGGTGAGTGAGGGTCGTTGATCTTGAGAGATCAACGGTCAGGATGAAGAGAGGAGTGGGGTGGGTTATTTGGTAGGTCTCGATGGGGTCATGACCGGGTTAAGTCAATGGGGGTTATTTGGTTTGGGCTAAAGAGAGTGGGCCAAAGGTGTTGGGCATTTGGGCCGTTGAAATTCTCCGAAATTTGGCATGTTTTCGGCCAGCTCTTGAAACACCCGAAATTAATTAAACAATGAATTATCAAAACGTCTAATAAATTGTAAAAATATTATTTATGCCGTGAAAATAATAACTCAACATTATGAAATTAAAAAAAATGCTCTTTTAGCATAAATAACATAATAAACACAGTTTTTTATAAAATATCTCTTGATGTTGTTGTTGGCGGTTTCCACGACTCCATTGCGGTCTATATGATGTAGAGTTCTGATGCCTGATTTTAATGTTTCACACATGGCTTTCATCTGATCACTGTTGATATTGGCAGCATTATCGGTAATGATTGACCCAAGTACTCCAAATCGGCAAATAATATGACCTCGGACGATGTTTGGTACGGCCTTCTTAGTCAAAACTTTATAGGAAGCTGCTTCGAACCATTTTGTAAAGTAATATATGGCCACCAAGATGAATCTGTCTCCGTTGGAAGCAACGGGTTCAATTGGCTCGATGACGTCCATGCCCCAGGCAAAGAAAGGCCAGGGTGAACTCATTGAATTGAGTTTGTTGGTGGCACCCATATCATATCACCAAGTACTTGGCACTGGTATCACTTCTACACATATGTGATGCAGTTTGTCTCCATAGTCATCCAGAAATATCATGCCCTTAATATCATCTTGGCTAGAACGAATCCATTCATGTGAGGTCCACAGGTTCCGGCATGTATCTCTTTGAGCAACCTAGATGCCTCCATGGCATCGACACACCACAACAGTCCCAATTCAGTAGTCCTTCTATACAGTGTTCCTTCACTCTAAAAGATGTGGTTGACCTATCTTCGAAGCGTGTGCTTCTGAGTGTGTGTATCATTTCCTAGGTATTCCCCTTTCTCCAAATATTCCTTGAAATCGTGAAACCATGGAGTTCCATCGAACTCTTCTTCAACATGAACACAATAATCTAGCTACATAAGAATCTCTATCGGGATAGGATAAAAACAATTCTTGTATGGATGTTGTATCATGAAAGACAAGGTAGCCAGTGCATCGGCGAACTCATTTTGAACTCTTGGAACATGTTTGAATTCTATCTTTGTGAATCTCTTAATCAAATCTTGCACACAGTGCATGTATGGAAATACCTTAGGGTTCTTGGCGGCCCATTCTCCTAGTACGTGATTTACTAGCAGATCTGAATCTCCGATTACCATCAATTCATGAATTTTTATGTAGATGGCCAAACTGAGTCCCAAGATGCAAGCATCATATTCTTCCATGTTGTTGATGCAAGGGTACCTGAGCTTGGTAGATATCGGGTATTGTTGACCGGGTTCTGATGCCAGGATAGCTCCGATGACCACTCCTTTGAAGTTTGTGACTCCGTCGAAAAATATCCTCCAACCATCATATGCTTCGGTAATATCTTCCCCTATAAATGACACTTCGTCATCAGGAAAATACATCTTCAATGGTTCATATTCTCCATCTATGGGGTTCTCTACTAGGTGGTCGGCCAATGCTTGCCCTTTGACCGCTTTCTGATTCACATAGTTGATGTCGAACTCACTAAGTAATATCTACCACTTTGCTAGCTTACCCATAGGTATGGGTTTCTGAAATATGTATTTTAGTTGATCCATCCTTCATATGAGATATGTGGTGTATGCGCAGAAGTAGTGTCTCAATTTCTGGGCTATCCATGTCAAGGCACAACAGGTGCGTTGCAACAAAAAGTACTGTGCTTCGTAACGTGTGAACTTCTTACTCAGATAGTATATCGCCTACTCATTTCTCCTTGTTTAATCATGTTGCCCAAGGATGCAACCAAAGGCTCCATCCAGCAAGGATAAGTACAGCCGTAAAGGTTTTTCGGGCTCCGGTGGGACCATCACGGGCGGCTTGGATAGGTACTCCTTGATTTTATCAAAAGTCTTTTGACAATCTTCAGTCCAACTCATCGTAGCATCTTTCCTCGGCATTTTGAAGATAGGTTCACATATTATTATTGACTACGCTATAAAATGGCTGATATAATTGAGGCATCCTAGAAAACTCATCACATCATTCTTGCTCTTTGGCGGTGGCAGGTCCTAAATAGCTTTGATTTTTGGTGGGTCTAACTCAATACTGCGACGACTGACTATGAAACCCAGCAACTTTCTAGCAGGGACTCCGAAAGCAGATTTTGCAGGATTCAACTTCAGATTGTACCTTCGTAGTCGATCAAAAAAATTTCTTAGGTCTGCTGTGTGACCAGAACTCCTCCTAGACTTGATGATGACATCGTACATGTACACCTGGATTTCTTTGTGTGTCATATCGTGGAAAAACGTAGTCATGGACCTTATGTAGGTAGCCCCGACGTTCTTCAAACCAAGTGGAATCATTTTGTAACAATATATTCCTCGTGGCGTGATAAAGGCTGTATTTTCGCTATCCTCTTCGTCTATCCAAATCCGGTGATATCCTGCGAAGCAATCCACAAAGGATTGGAGTTTGTGCTTGGCACAGTTTTTATTCAATATGAGTATGTTAGGCAACGGGAAATCATCCTTAGGACTTGCGCTATTCAGATCTCGAAAATCAACGTAGACCCTGACTTTCCCATCCTTCTTTGGAATTGATAAAATGTTGGCTAGCCAAGTTGGGTACTCGACTACCCGAAGGACCTTGTCTTTAATTTTCTTGGTAACCTCTTCTTTTATTTTTAAACTCATATCTCGCTTGAAATTCCTGAGCTTCTACTTTACCAGCAAACACACATGGTTGGTAGGTAGCTTGTGAGCCACTATGGATGTGCTTAACCCAGTCATGTTGTCGTAGGACCATGAAAAAACATCCTCATATTCCTTTATAAACCTGATGTACTCTTCCCTCTCTGATAGTGATAGATGAATGCTAATGTGAGTTTCTTTGACTGTTTTAGAGTCTCCAAAGTTAACTGCCTTAGTTTCTTCCAAATTGAAATTTTGTTTGTTCTCAAAATACTCCACTTCTTTGAAAATTTCGTCACGTATTATATCATCTTCCCAATCTTCCCAATCACTTTTCCTATGTTGCGTTATCTCATTACATTTCACAGTCGTAAGTTCATCATGATATGTAATAACTATGTTGAAAAGAGAATGTAGAAAGATAATAATATAAATAAATGAAAAGCAATGATGCATTAATAAAACATAAATCTGTCAACAAGTACGACTTAGTGTCTCTAGTAATTATTTTAAAACAAAACACTAAAAATGTCTTAAATGTCGTAAACAATTTTAAAATAAATCATGCTAGTTCTGCCAAGTCTACCCAAGTGTTCGGCTAGCCCGGGATGGTATAACAGTCCAACTCCTGAGAACAACTCCTTCTCCCATTGTCTGAATGGTAAGGTCTTCCTCCTCCTCCTCCTCCTCCTCTAAAATTGCACTGTAGTCCATATTTTCCTCGTCTTGAAACAACTTCCTCATACCGGCCAAAACCTCAACTTCCTCGGATCCTCAAATCAATATCAGTCTGGCGCAATGTCTGGGGCATCGGTGGTATGGGTTGATCCAATTAATAGTAAAAGTAACGCCATGGTGGTATCCAATGATTATATTCTTGCACGGTGTATTCATATTTGAGACTAAAGGTTGTTCCATGATATTGTAGTTGTATTGGTTCTGTTATCCCTTGAAGCTTTGGACCAAGACCCTTTCCTGGTTCATACCCTAACCATATTAGTCTGCTCTCTATCTTGTTGCTCCATCATCGCCCTTTCTCGATTGCGTTTATCCACTCAATGTTGTGGTATGTTTCTCCTCCCAATTTCCTCATATTCTCGATGGCTGGCATGGTTTGGTTGGTGTAGATAGGTTTACTTCCACCTTCATGAATAATGACCTCTTAGTGATTCCACTTGAACTTCATAGCCTGGTGTAGAGTAGAAGCGCCTTCCCTAACTTCGTGTATCCATGGTCATCAGAGTAACAAGTTATAAGTAGCGGGTATATCTAGCACCTAGAATTCAACGTCGAACCAAGTCGAGCCCATCTGCAGATCCAGGTTGATCTCTCCGATGGTGGCTCTATGAGACCCATCAAATGCCTTCACATTTATACTTCTCATTCGTATCACATGCAGGCATATACCCAGTCTTTTCGAAGTAGTCAGCGGACATATGTTAAGACTTGAACCTCTCCCCCCTCTATCAGAACCCTAACAATGAACTTGTCTTCATATTACATAGTGATGTGCAATGCTTTGTTGTGATGTAATCCCTCCGGCGGTAGCTCATCTTCGTGGAAAGTAATCTTGTGACTCTCCAGTAACTTCCCCACCATGTTATCCATCTCTCCGCTAGTGATACTGGTAGGAACATAAGCTTTGCTTAGCACCTTCATCAAGCAATTCTTGTGCACATCTGAGTTTTGCAGCTGTGATCAGATGCATATTTGGGTGGGAGTCTTGTTTAAGTGATCAACAACAGAGTATTCCCTCGTATGTAGCTTCCTCCAAAGACCATCAGTGCATGTCCCTACAATAGGTGGTTTTGGTGCGGTATCTTTACGTGTTCCTCTAAGATTTTCAGGTGTGTAAACCCTACCGGTTCTGGTCATTCCTTGTGCAGCACCTGTCTCTTCCATCTTGGCTTTTCCTTTTCTCTTTGCCTTCGCCACATAATCCTATAGGACAATATTAGACTTATAAGACAGTGTTAGAGCTACCATCACATTGAAAGGTCATAGCTACCTCGACCTCGAATGGCACTTGGGTTTGCACCACAATTGGTGAGAGGGTGATAGGAGATTTTTTGGGAGCGTCCCCCTCTCAGATAAGCCCGATGGATCCTTCCCGATCCTATTCCTCATCAGTTTCTATCACATTTACTCCCTCGCCCATGTGATCAGGGAGAGGGTTCTTACGGACATTCGGAGTGGACTCCTTTGCTTGTATAACTTTGGTGTCAATCAATGTCTGAATCATGTCTTTCAACACGCGGCATTCCTCGATAATATGACTCTTCATGCCTGAATGGTAAGCACAAGTTTTGCTGGGGTTAACCCACTTGGAAGGATTTTCAATAGCAAGAGTAGGAATTGGAGTGACATAACCAGCGACCTTCAGTCTCTCATATAGTTAGTCTATGGGTTAAGCGATAAGGGTGTATTGCCTGGGGGTTCTGTGGTCGAAGTTTGGTCATGGCATTGGGTAGTTTTGGCGGGCGGTAGAAGGTGAGTGGTATTATGTAGGTTGGGTATTATAGGCATGTTAGGTAGTGGAAGGGTATTGGTATTTTGGGGGTGAGGGTTGATATGTTGGTGGAGGTGTCTGATACGTAAGGGGAGACTTAGGGCCCTGGGCTACCATCACGACACCCACTTCCTTCTTCTTCAAAATACGTCCTGACTGTAAGGCTTTGTTGGTGGCTTGTAGCGCCTCAAAATATTTCCCAACATGATGATGTCGAAAAACTTGTGATTCTCTATAACCATCAATATTTCATAATACTGTGGATCCTGAGCTCTAACAAAGAATTTATTCACTTGCTCTTTTTCTAGTGGCGGCCACAGCTTGGGGGCCTCCGATCTCCAGTGAGTAGCATGCTTACAAAAGGTTTTTGTTGGCTTCTTCTTGAGATTTTGAATACAGAAAATGTCTGGTGCGTTTCCTCTGTTAAACCTTAATCTATCCATGAAATCAGATATCGTGCTTACCTAGTTCGCCCACTTCTTTGGATTATGGCTAATATACCAAGATAAGGCATAACCTGTAAGACTTCGCATGAACAACTTAATGCAGATTTGCTCAATCTTGCTCACTCTTATAAGCTTGTCACAATAGGTTCTTAATGAACTTAGGATCACCGGTCCCATCAAAAATTTCAAACATAGGAGGTTTGTAACCCTCCGGCAGTTCCACATCTGGCTGGATACATAAGTCTTCATAATTAAAAATATTAATACCTTTCGCACCCTCAACACTAGACTCTTCCTGTTAGTTTCATTGGCTCCCCTGCCATGTTTCAAATGAGCATGCCCTTCTTGGTTGGTTCGGGTATGTATAGGTTTTGCTGCGGGGTATGTGGTAAGGTATCCACATATATTGGGTTGCCTTGGTGTGTTCCTAGGACTTAGGTGTATGGGTTATCATTGATTGAGTTTTAAGGGGGATCGAGTTTAAGTTGTGGTGAGATTTTAGGGGTATGATAAGTAGTGATTTACGGATACTAGGTTGGGTGATGGTGGTATTGTTGAGGGGTTTGTACTAGTAGGGGGTTAAGGTTTTCATAGGGTTTGTGGTTGTGATATGGGTGCGTTGCGGGAGGATTTTGTGGAGCTATAGGTGGCAGATTTTGGGCATGTGTGTTTTGGGGTGGTGTTTGATTTTGGGTGGTGGTGTTTTGATTATTGACGTTAGGGACATTTATAGTAAGGGAGAGGTTTTCAAGATTTCGGACTTGCTCAAGCTCACCTTTTAGCTACAAGATTTCATGTTCCAACCATATGACCAACTCGTTCTGTCCTGTCGTACTCCTTCCGCCTGAGGTCTCAACATTCTCTGCCATGGTAGCGTTGTTCTTTCAGTTACCACTTAGATCATCCATCTTCCCTTTGCCTTTGCCTTTGCTTTTGGGGTCGCTAGGTGGGGGACCTCTATATCTGGTGTGGTATGTCGATGATGCCTAAATGCACGAACCAACCTTTGGGAATGGGAATATTCAAAAGAAAGTAAAAAAACAAAAAGTAACTAAGTTAGTAAGACAAAATAAAAGAGTGTTTGCAATATTTAAGACAGATAGCATGTAAAGCATGTAATAGTTCGCATCCTAATTTGGGGACCTCATTGTGCCCGAGGAAATCCTAAGCGACAAGTAGACTTTGAAGAAAATGTATGCCAATGTTGCCTCATTCCAATAATGCAAAAATAAATCAAATCAATCTTTACTAATTTAAAATAATAATATGAAGTCATTAATGGTACGAAGCCTTATTAAATTGAGATCTATCTAATCTAGAAATAAATAAAGAACATTATCTCCTAGTCTATTTGGTCCTAGAAGGACCTTCTCCATGATTGGTTCTTTTGACTTCATCAATCACACTTCGCAGGTCGCGCATGTCGAGTAGCAAGTAAGCCATCACCAGCCTCCCTCCTTCATCAAATCCCATACCTTGAAAATCCCAAAGACTCTTTCTCATCTTCCCCTCTACCTCTATCAATCTTTGCTCTAGGTTTACCAATACCTCTTTCGACTTATTTTCAATTTCCTTCCATTCTTTGATTGCTTCCATATCCAACTTATGCTACTCCAGATGCTTAGCTTCAGATTCGAACACTCTTGTGTGTTACCTTTTGTACTTTACTTGTGCCTTAGCCACCTCATCTATGATTCTATCTTTCAGATTGACCCTCGGTTTGACGTCCCCGGTTATGTGTCCTTCCAACCATCAGAGGTAGTAGTACATATGACCGGCGTGACACCTGTCTAGTTCAATAGTCTCTCCATCCACAATGTCTTTTGGTTCCTCATGTGTTGGGCCTCAAATTTGAATGGGATAACATCTCCTTTGAAATATGCTTTATACTGAACCATGTTGGAAACTTGAGGTATGACTTGCTTCCTCCCAGCTTGCCTCATTACCCTTATAGGAGCATAAGAGTAGATTCCTCGCAACCCAATTAGTACTAGATGGGTGGTTCCTTTGGACCTGAGGATGAACTCGCTACTAGGGAATCACTCGAACATCCAACGCACTTGCTCGTCTGTCATATTACAAAAGAAACGCACCCAGCCTACAACATTCCCAGGCTTTGCAAACCTGTATGGAGTGAATGTCATCTTCTTTGATGGTGACTAGCTATGTAGTGATTCAGTGGCCTAGGCAAGAGCTCCTGGAGGTAATTTCCCCTCTAAAAGTGTTCTAGCAGCCAAATATATAGTAAGAGATTACAACCCTCGAAATTCCCAAACCCATGCTTGCACCGATCCAGAGCGTGATATATATCAGCGAGGATCATAGGGATGATGGTGTATTTATGCCCCTCGATTCCCTTCATCAAGGTCATGGAGACCGTGGCTAAGGGAGTGTGAATTTTCCCTCCTTTCATCGAAAAGATCAACAAACCCAAAAAGAAGACTATGAAGACATAAACCCGGCAGTGTACCCATCCCAAAGAGGTAATGGCTAGCTCCTCGTGATGCAAGCGATATGATTTCTTGTGCCCATATTGCTCATAGAGAAACTCGAAGGGGATGTAGGATTTATTTAGGCAAACCAATTCGTCGTTCTTCTTAAACCCTAGCATTTTCAGAAAAAATGCATGGGGTACAATTTTCTGGCACCAGTAGACACGAACTATCCCATGGTAACTTGGCAAATCCCCCTATTTCTTCCAGAATAGGAGTCATTTCTATATTGCCAAATCGGAAAACAACTCTCTTTTTATGCCAGAACACGGTGGATGCCTCAATTAATTCCCTGTTGGGTCGAATATTCAGCAAAGATGGCAAGTTACCCAGTACTCTCCTCACGTGATTTCTGTCACATGGTGCAAGGTCATTCCACCAGTCAATTAGTAGAGGTGGTATATTCTGGACCATGCCAAACCTGGGGATTTCTTGCTTCATTTTCTGCAAACAAATAAAAGTTAGCCCTTTCCCCATCCAACTTTGACTATTTACACAATAATGGTCAGCACGTTGGCACGCTTTCTCCAAGCAATGCACATAATATAATGGTGTCCTTTGGGATTATGGAAATCCCTTTGGACTTTGGACAAGGTTTATATAAGCGGGTTGATGCGTCAATAACGTTTCAATCCATACTAGGTTTAGCATGATTCATGTATATTTTATATCAGAGTATGGTTTCTTGAAGGGTCTAGACCAGTACTCTCAAGTGGATGACTTGAGAAGGAAAGGCACGGGACCATCGACTGTACCACTGATCGACTAGTCTACCGCTAATGAGTCTTTCCAGTTTAAAAGGTTGTTTTTAGGAAAGTGCAGACACTCGTCAAGTGTCGCTATGTTGATAATTGGTAGGAGTGGCGTATGATGTTGAAATCATGCTTTATGCAAAAATAGTAACATGTTGCCAGATATTTGCATGATAAAAGTACGTCAAAACCGTAAATAATATGATAAAAATGAATAGGATAAGGAAAATAAAAAAGGAAAGACAAAGGAGAGAAGTTATCATAACTCATGAAAAAATGCTAGAACGTAAGTAAATGAAGCAAATAGGGAAGATATGGATGGGAGGCACGTGATATAGTAAGTTTAAGCAACTAAGGGAAATAGAGAGGGGATGTACATGATATAGCAAAATAAAGGAGATGGGGAGGGTATGTACATGACATCAAATAATCTATTAATCTACATAAGTGAAACACCATTATGGTAAGAGCCTAAGTATATCCCCAGCAGAGTCGCCATGCTGTCGTGCCACGTTTTCTTGCAAAAGCACGTTTCGACGTGTAATAACACTTTTAAATGATTATTAAGAGGAAAGAGTTGTCACCTAACTATTTTAATGTGCTTTAGGGAATCTATTTTCAAATAACTCTATTTTAACTAGTCTGTGTCACCAAAAATCAGGTAAGAGCTCAAATTACCTCAAAGAGAAGGTGTTAGGCACTCTTCGAGGTCCACAACTATGGGTCCTGATAGAATTTAATGCTATGTGGGATTATTGGATTGTAATTGTCCTATTTGATCATGTAAATTAAAGGAAGAAAGGGAATTCAAATATTCGACCACGATATAAAACAAGTGTAAAGAAGATTGCACGTATGAAGGAATTAGACTATACATCCGTAGATGATTACTACAAGCCTTTGGAGATTACAAATACAACCTAATTTGTTCTAAGTCAAAAGATTAAAAGGTGAAAGTAATAGACATATGGGGGAGGGGGTTCCTAAGTTTTTAGCCTAAAGGATCACCCCGTGCAACATAAATAATATTTCGCAACTCCCTTAATGTATGGGGTGCTCTTATTATTCAGCGGGCATAGAATATCATATCTTGCTACCCAATTACTATATTAAAGTTGTTTACCTAAAGCGCTATAATACAATTATAAACCGTGTCCTATGCATGCATTACCCGTCTCATGCCTATGGTCCAGGAGGCTTTGGACATACTATTTGGGTGGTTCTAGACTTTACATAGGGTGCTCTAAATGATAACACTAGGCACACATTCGAAACAAGTAGGACTGCACATAATAGCAATGAGTGGCTCATGTTAGCCTTCACACATAGCAACAAAGGCACACGAACAGGTTTCAGATTATGCAATAAGGTGTCATAGGCAGTTTTTTTTTTAAATTGAGACGCATTAAAGTCTTTCAAACCTATAAGCATGGCTTCTACGTGGCTTCATAGTTTAATAAAATTTCGTAGGCAGTACAGCTGGTCAGATTATTGAAATTACAGATTATAATCGTTATTGGAAGCCTATAGACATTATCTTAAGGTGATTCTCGCTTAGGCAGTGAAGCATTAGAAAATTCATAATTATTCATCTTTAGTCCTATAGGCATGCTTTCTAAGCGAGTAGTGATATCCTATAGGCATGTTCTCTAAACAGATGGTATTTGAACACGAATTCATCATGCTTATTCCTATATGTATGTTTTCTAGGCGGGCAGTGTGATAAGAACAACAAAATAGCCATTTAGTTAATCAACTAAGACCCTATAGACATGGTATCTAGATGAATATCGGGGGAGGCATATCTTGATTACTTAACACGATCCTATAGGCATGTTATCTAATAATCGCATTGCAATTGCACAAGTCGAGCAAATAATCAATGATGTTTGAACCCTATAGGCATGCTACCTAATAGTGCATAGAAGTAAGCTTGTGAACAAGTGAAATACTTATATTATTATAGACATGTATTGCATAGTGTACAGGTGTAAGACATGTTAGGCAAGTAAAGCACCTAGGTTCCTATAGACATGTTTTCTATCTGTGTATAGAAATAGAGCATGCTAAACAAATTAGCAAACAAAGCATGTAGACCCTATAGGCATGTTTTCCTACCCATTCATGCGAGAATTAAAGTACCCTAGCCCCCTTTTTATAAATTTCCCCCCGCCGTTTGTTTACAAATTATTACAGGCCCAAAATAAAGAATACAGATTCAAATATTACAAACTAAAAGACTATCGACCTGATAAAAGAGTAGGCCCAAAGGAAAATAACCCAGCACTACATGTGCCTTCAACAAACTCCATCTTTACACAAATAGCAGACATACCTCAAACATGAGAATGTATCAATGGTACAGCTCGGGACCACACATGGATTCATACCAGGCCCAGATGGAGGACCCACTTACTAGGCAATCACAGGTTAACCACTTAACCACATAAGTGACTAAACTACACATGTCAATCAATTAACAAATCAACAATACATCGTAGGGAAAGGATTACATAAAGCATATTGGCACTTGCACTTTAGAAACTAGGGTGACAAGATTGGTCAAACAAGAGGGCTTGAACATGACAACTAGGAGAACCAGCAAAGCTCAGTTTCAACATGATGGGCTTGACATGAAAAACTAACAAACAACATAGGTTCATGATTTAACAGTTATTCAATATACAAAAAGAGTGTAGCATGCTAAACATAAGAACAATATTAGAAGAGTTGAGGAGGCATGTTAGTTGGGTTAACAAGAATTCCCAAGGACTGGTAGTACAAATCATGATCTTCTAAGAATTAGAGTTTATAAAGCTAGTATGAAATAAATACATTATCTGTCCGAATGCACATAAACAGATTTCCATAAGTCTAGGGCTACCATGAAAAAGAGGAAGCTGAAACTGGAACTCGGGTATGTCTTCAATGCTAGCTTCCGTCATACACAGCAACATCAATGTCCAAAATCTGCACGCAAGGTGCAGAAGTGTAGTATGAGTACAACTGACCCCATGTACTCAATAAGTAACAAACCTATCCTTAAGTTGAAAGTAGTAACGAGCTGGGACAAAGGTCAGAGTCCAACTCCAATAACCAACAAAAGTTCATAACAATATAATAAAGATGGTACAAGAAATAACTCAATAAATAAATGCCCAACTCGTATACATTTTCGGAAAATAAACATTTTCTTTTCAAGTATAACACTAAAACTCAAATCTTTTGCCGAAATCACCGAAAATATGTGTAAGTCTGAAATGTGTGATTTTTCTCAAAAACTTTAACAACAGATAAGAAATTCCATTATAAGATGGCATGAGGAAAAATAATTCTCTATGCCTACATATCAAGTATGCATTTTTAATGCAACGCAACACATATCAAGTATCCATTATCAGATTTCCGAACTCATGTACTCACACTCTCAGAGTACCCAATCTCACTACCTCGCATTTTCGCTAATCACGCTAAATATTCCGCACGCTCAGTCACCTGACACTGTACATGGCAGATTCATCCCAAATATAAATGACAACTTGCGCACAGTCACCCATTACTGTATATGGAAAATCCAGTCCAGGGAAGATCCATATATATATATATATATATATATATATATATATATATATATATATATATATATAATAACTGACATGCAATCACTCAGTACTATATAGGGACAATCCATCCCAGGGAAGATCTATCCCTCAATATAAATAATTAGGCAAGATCCATGCCCAGGGAAGATCCATCCCTCAGTATAAATAATTAGGCAAGATCCATGCCTAGGGAAGATCTATCCCTCCATATAATATCAAATGCGCCCATTGTGGGTGTGCACATTCCGAAAGGGGCTCCTTTATCCCAAGCGCTATAATTAGCCAAATCCCGGCATAAATCAATAAAACATGCTGCGGCGTGTAGCCCGATCCCATAAATATCACTCATAATCAGGCCCTCGGCGTCACTCAATCAACAATCTCTCCAGTCTCTAGGGGCTCACAATGTCATAAAACTAGCCCAAAATGATGATATGATGTGTCAATAAATAGCAACAGAGACTGAGATATGATATGCAATGAATGAACATGATTGAGTACGAAATTACAATTTTAACATATAATTCGACAGCAGGAATGACCTCAGTGGTTCCCAATAATACCACCATTTGCCTAAGCATGATTTTTGACATGAGTAACAACTCAGTTTCTCTAACACATGAAAAATACAAGCCAATTGGCTACACAGCTCTACGAAAATCGACCGAGTCTCGATTTCTACGGTACACGCCCACATGCCCGTTTCTTAGCATATGCGTCACCTCCAAACAAATCACATAACACATATAATTAGGGTTCATACCCTCAGATCCAAGTTTAAAAGTGTTACTTACCTTGAACAAGCCAAATCCAATACCGACCAAGCCAAGCGATTCTCCAAAAATATTATCCCACGTGCATCGACCTTTGTACGGCTCGAAACTAGACAACAACAACTCAAATACATCAATTAATGCTCAAGGAAACAATTCCAAATGATAAAGGTTGAATCCTTAATCAAAGCCCAAAAATCGGACAAAAAGTCAAACCCTGGCCCACACCCCGAAACTCGATGAGACTTATAAAATTCGATAACTTATTCACTTACGAATCTAACCATACTAGTTTCACTCAAATCTGACTCCGAATCGATATTCAAAACTCAAACACTGACTCTATGAAACTTTAGGCTAAAACCCCCAATTTCACTTTAAACTTCATGATCAGATTGCCAAAAATAAAGATAGACTCACGAAATATAATAAAAAATGAGTGGAGAACACTTACGTTAATCCATACGGTGAAAATCGCTTCAAATATTGTCTCAATCCGAGCTCCATAGATCCAAATATGCAAAAATGTCCGAAACCTTCAAAATATAGTACTTTATACACTGTTCCAAGGGTAGCTTTCATGATCACAGTCACAAACCTCACGATCGCGACTACAAAATTTTGCAGGACAATTTTTACCCTATGCGATCGCGGCCATTTCCCTGCGATCGCTATGAACAAACTTCCATTTAATCTTTCTCAACTCTTCTCAGACAGTTTGGTCTTCTAAAAACTAGACACAAAGCGCTACAACTTTCATTTTTGGATCATCTACAAATTCCTTATAGATTGCAAGTTATAAGATTCAAAAATCGGGTCAATGCAACATAGATTTTCTTCTATGCGATTGCGTGAAATCTTTCGCGATCGCGATTCACCGCTCCATTTTTCCTATTTTTCTCTTCGCTATCGCATCCAAATCCATGCTATCACAATGTACACCCCTGTAGCCAAAAACCAGCAACTATAAATGGCCTAAAAATTGTCTAAAACTCACCAGAATCCTCGGAGCTACAACCCAAACATCCACACAAGTCTAGAAACATCATACGAACTTGCTCACACGATCAAATCACCAAAATAACACCCGAAACCGTAAATCAGACATCAACAAGCATGAAATTTGAAGGGAGAACTCAAGAACTTCTAGAATTACATCCAAGCGTCTGAATGCTATCAAACCAACTCCGAACGACCCCGAATTTTGCAGGCAAGTTCCAAATCATAACGCGGACCTACTCGATGTTTCAAATCTCACTTAACAACATCAAAATCACAAATCGCACCTCAAATTGACTTAATGAATTTAATGAACTTTCAAAATTCACAACTAATGGCAAACAAGCCTAAACACCTCAGATTGATCTCATATTTGGCACACAAGTCATAAATGACATAACATACCTACTATAACTTCAAGAATCGAAATATGGCCCCGATATCAATAAAGTCAAACCTATGAACATTTCCAAACTATTAAATTACCAACTTTCGCCAATTAGTGCTGAAACCTTCTAGAATTATCCAAATGCAAATTCGAGCATACAACCCGAGACCAAAATCACCATCCGGACCTAACGGAATCATCAAAACTCCGATTCGAGGTCAAATACTAAATAGTCAAACTTGGGCAACTTTCCAACTTAAAAGTTTCAACAATGAGATTCATTCTTCCAAACAAGTTCCAAAACACCTGAAAACCAATACCGACAATTCACACAAGTCATAATACGTCATACGGGGCAACTCGTGCCCCTAAACTACCGAGCGAAGTGCAATTGCTAAAAACGAACGGTCGGGTCGTTACATTCTCCCCCACTTAAACATACGTTCGTCCTTGAACGTGCCCAGAGTCATTCCAAAGCCATCAAATTGCCGAGTAAACTTACCATGCACATACACGGGGTTGATCCCACGTCACCCTATTCCATATAGGCCCAACAACACAACATAACTGAAGATCATTACTTCAACTTCAGCCCATAAACCACAAAATCCAATTTCCATCATCTGGAATTTCCCACAAGACCCGAACCTTGCATCTACACACTGTATAACTCTGAGCAAGCTATATCAACCCATAACCATAACCCAAGATGTGATCACATGACATACCACACAACTCGCAGCTCGAATTTAATTTCGAAAAATAAATATTTTCTTTTCAAGTATAACTGTAAAATCAAATCTTTTGCCGAAATCACCAAAAATATGAGTAAGTCTAAAATCTGTGATTTTTCTCAAAAGCTTTAACAACGGATAAGAAATTCCATTATCAGATGGCATGAGAAAAAATACATCTATATGCTTACATATCAAGTATGCATGTCTAATGCAATGCAACACAATGATGAACTCATGTACTTATACTCTCAGAGTATCCAATCTCACCGTCTCGCATTTCCACTCATCACACTCAATATTCCGTACGCTCAGTCACTCGGCACTGTACAAGGCATATTTAGCCCAAATATAAATGACAACTAGTGCACAGTCACTCAGTACTATATATGGCTAATTGAGCCAGAGAAGATCCATCCCGAATATATATATATATATGTGTGTGTGTGTGTGTGTGTGTGTGTGTGTGTGTGTGTGTGTATGATAACTGGCATGCAGTCGCTCAGTACTGTATAGGTCTAATCCAGCCCGAATATATATATATATATATATATATATATATATATATATATATATATATATATATATATATGTGTGTGTGTGTGTGTGTGTGTGTGCGTGTGTGTATGATAACTGGCATGCAGTCGCTCAGTACTGTATAGGTCTAATCCAGCCCAGGGAAGATCTATCCCTCAATATAAATAATTAGGCAAGATCCATGCCTAGTGAAGATCCATCCCTCAGTATAAATAATTAGGCAAGATGAATGCCCAGGGAAGATCCATCCCTTAGTATAAATAATTAGGCAAGATCCATGCCTAGGGAAGATCCATCCCATAATATAATATCAACTGCGCTCACTGTGGGTGTGCAGACTCCGGTGGGGCTCCTTCAGCCCAAGTACTATAAAAAGCCAAATTCAGGCATAAATCAATAAAACATGTTTCGGCGTGCAGCCCGATCCCATAAATATCACTCACAATCAGGCCCTTAGCCTCACACAATCATCAACCTCTCTAGTCTTTCAGGCTCACAATGTCATTAAACTAGCAAAAAATGATGATATGATGTATCAATAAGTAGCAATAGAGATTGAGATATGATATGCAATGAATGAACATGACTCATTATAAAATTATAATTTAAACATATAATTCGATAGCAGTAATGACGTCAGTGGGGCCCAAAAATACCAGCATTTGCCTAAGCATAATTTCTTACATGAGTCACAACTCAGTTTCTCTAACACATGAAAAATACATGGAAAATACAAGTCAATTGGCTACACATCTCTATGGAATTGACCGAGTCTCAATTTCAACGGTACACGCCCACACACCTGTCACCTAGCATGTGTGTCACCTCCAACCAAATCTCATATGACGTATAATCAGGGTTCATACCCTCAGCTTTAAGTTTAGAAGTGTTACTTACCTTGAACAAGCCAAATTGCAATACCAAGCAAGCAAACTGATACAGTAAAAATGCCATCCCATGCACACCAACCTTTGAACGGCTCGAAACTAGCCAAAACTAACTCAAATACATCAATTAATGCCTAAGGAAACAATTCCAAATGATGAAGGTCGAATCCTTAATTAAAATCCCAAAATTGGCCAAAAGGTCAAACCCTGGCCGATGGCTCAAAACTCGATGAAACTTATAAAATCCGATAACTCATTCAATTACGGGTTCAACCATACTAGTTTCACTCAAAAGCGACTCTGAATCAATATTAAAAACTCAAAAACTCACTCTATGAGACTTTAGGCTAAAACCCCCAATATCTCTTTAAATTGCACAATCTAATTGCAAAAAATGAAGATAGAATCATGAAATATAATACAAAATATGTGGAGAACACTTACTCCAATCCATATGGTGAAAAGCGCTTGAACTATCGTCACAATCCGAGCTCCATAGGTCCAAATATGCAAAAATGTCTGAAACTTTCGAAATAGAGTACTTTATACACTGTTCCAAGGGTACCCTTAGCGATCGTGGTCACAAACCTCTCGTTCTCGATCACAAAATTTTGCAGGACAATTTTTATCCTATGCGATCGCAGCATTTCCTCGCGATCGCGATGAACAAACTTCCATTTAACCCTTCCCAACTCTTCTCAAACATCCTGTAGTGTATTATCCATAATTTAGATTTCAAAATTCTAAATGACAAACGGTTTGATTCTTGAAAACTAGACACAAAAAGCTACAACTTTGATTTTTGGATCATCTCCAAATTATTTATAGATTGCAAGTTATAAGCTTCCAAAGTCGGGTCAGTGCAGCAGAGATTTTCTTCTATGCGATCACATGAAGTTTTCCGCGGTCGCGATTTACCGCTCCATTTTTCCTATTTTTCTCTTTGCTATCGCGTCCAAATCAATGCTATCGCAATGTACAACCCTGTAGAAAAAAATCAGCAACTAAAAATGGTAACACATTGGAAACAACACAACACATCCCGTAATATGCATGACACACACAAGGAAGTCAAAAGAAACAACCAGGATACTCCACTTTCATCAACAACACGCCCCCAGGATATCACATGACATCCTTATATAGCCACCCTTATTACGCCGAATGTGCACATAAACATGATATGCTACCTTTGCTTTTTCACATGCACATATAGCCACACTTATTTTGCTACGTGGGCAGCCCGAGATAACGCCACCCTTATTTTGCCCCACACGCACAATAATAAATACAATCGCAAGGCAAAACCTCATGCTGACACCCCCAATCAATCCGCTCGACATGTCCACAAGTTCCACAATACCAAGTTGCACAATATCACAACAATGATACCAAGTCACATCGAGATATTATCTCACAACTTTCGACAATAGAACACAAGGACATAACAAATAATCATAACAACGGAGGGGTGTTCAATTAAATAAAATATTATTATGGCTAAATCAATGTGATGTGTATGATCATGTAGTCATAGAGTAATTTCAACATGTTTCATATAAAGTTCATTATCACATAAAGGAATATTAATAGCCTACGAAGCCACACATAAAGTTCAAATAAAGTTCACTATCAACATGTTGAAGCCCCACATAGCCCCCGGGTCAACAACAATGCGTTCAAGAATTTCAATAACACAATAAAATGGAAGGAATAAACTCAACAATGAAATATATTACATGAAATAACAACTTCAATTAAGTGTATATAAATAACCTACGAGTCTAAACCGGTCAAATGCTACATATAAGCCATGTTCATGCTCATCACCTCATGTACATATCTTTAGTATAATTCAGAATAGTGCAATCAGACCAAATCCTACGAGGAAGTTCACCCACACAAAATTAGGCTAGATACCTCAATTAGGCCAATTCATCACTCAAAAATAGTTTTTCCTTTAAGATTCACATCTGCTGGACTCAAATCTTGCCAAAAATGACTTAATATTATCAAACAATAGAAGCAAAACCAATTGCGATTAATAAAGTTAAGATCTTTAACTAAAATAAAAAAAGTCAACTCAAAAGGTCAATCCTGGGTCCAACCCCCCCAGAATCCGACAAAACTTATAAATACCGAACAACATTCCGATATGTGTCCAACCATACCAAAATCAACTAATTCCGACCTCAAATCGACTTTCAAATCATCATTTTATATTTTTGAAAAGTTTTTACTAAATCTCCAATTTCTCAAGTTCAAATAATCAATAAAAACACTAAAATCGAGGTCGGAATCATGAAAAATAAACAAATTTAAATAAAAAATACTTATCCCAATCCAAATCGTGAAATCCCATCCAACATTGCCCAAATCCGAGCTCTCTAAATCAAAATGTGATGAAATAACACAAACCCTCGAAATGGAGTACTTTAATAGCTTTGCCCATTGAAACACATCGCGATCGTGGAACATCCATGACGATCACGAAGAAGAATTCAGAACTACCAAAAAATGAACTACGCGATCGTGTCCATACCTCGTGATTGCTAAAACCGGCGAAACAAGGAAACGTGAATGCGAGCCACGTAACGCGAACACGTAAACCAACGAGCCAGTTGCCTCCAGCAACACTATGGGATTGCGGTCTTCCAGCGTGATAGACAAACCACTGCAAATGCAGCTGTCTCCCACAACACATCACGATCGCGGCACACCTTCGCGATCGCAAAAAACAGCTGAAGCACCAGAAAACCAGCATATGCCACACACCCAAAATTGGTCTGAAACCAATCCAAAACACACATGAACCTCTCGGGACCCCGTCTGAACATGACAACAAGTCAAAAAAATAACACGACCCTAATTAAGGCCTCACATCACACATAATATTATTAAAATGGCGAATCACATCTCAATTCAAGCTTAATGAGCTATTTTAAATTTCTAAAATACAAATTTACGCCAAACACATCTATACAACTCGGAATCACCTCAAATTTTACATACAAGTTTCAAATGAAATAGGGAACCTACTACAACTCCAGGAACAACAATCCGAAACTGATAACCTTGAAGTCAACTCCCGGTCAAACCTATGAACTTCTCAAACCTTCAAAATTCCAACTTTCACCAAATAAAGCCGAATCCTTATAGAAATATCCAAATGCGAATCCGGTCATACACCCAAGTCAAAAATTACCATCGAGACATAATGGAACAATCAAAACTCCGATGCAAGGTCAAATACACAAAAGTCAAACTTGGTCAACTCTTCTAACATAAAGCTTCTAAAATGAGATTCATTATTCCAAATCAATCTCGAACCACTCGAAAACCAAAACCAACGATACACGCAAGTCACAATACACCCTATGAAGCTACTCAAGATCGCAAACTACCAAACGAAGTGCAATTGCTCGAAATAACCGGTCGGGTTGTTACAATATAAAAAAGCTAAATTTTATTTTATACTAACCCCCTAAATACTAATTGAGGTCAGTTATTATGGGTTTAGGATGAACCATATTTACTTATAATGATCCCGTATGGACCCTTGACACTTCAGAATTCATGAGGGTCTCTTGGACCCCGAGCAGCGCTTATGCGAGGGAGGGGTTCCTCAACAGTAATTTCAAGCCTACACCAATTACCCTTAAGTACTGAACCTCACTCTTCTTCAGACGTTTAGGCACAAATGAAATCTTCACTTAGCATTCAACCCAACAAGTGCTCAGGAAACCGTAGACAATCAACGTGAAACACACTAGCAGAAGTACAGAAAGTTTCGTATAGTATTTCAACCTCATCTAAGCATGACATATTTCAAGAAACTGAATCATACAAAGGAACCAATGATTTAGGACTGACAATCATTGTAGGAATTGAAGTAATCACAGAATTACAAGTCATCACTTTGACAAACATGATCACTATTATAATCTAAAGTAAACCATGCCAACAAAGTTTGTCATATACTTTTTCTTTTGTTCTTGTTATCATGGTCAACACACATGCTTGCTAACATAGACCATTCTAACCTAGTACCATAAGTAGGATTGTTACTGGAACCACCTTACCAGGAAAATTAGCATGGTAATGTTGGCATGACTATCAGAGGGGGTCATTTAAATTAACTAAACAAAAGCAACATGATACTACAAACATCTACTATCATAAAAGCAGGACAACATAATGATATAAGCATGAGGATGTTTCAATTAATTAAATAGGACAACATGAAGGTTATGGATCAACATGATAATATAAGTATGGAAATCAATAAGCATCACTCAATTAATAGAGCATTAGTATACACAAAACATAGATGCCAACACATAGATCAATTAATTCAATCCACGTAAGGAATTAAACTGGACTATCCACAAGGATCACAATAATGAGCGCAAAAGCAAAAATCATTTCAATTAGTTAAGCAATACATCAATGGTAATATAGATGTGAGAAAAAGAACTCAATGATTACTATAAGAGGTTTGTTTAAACAACAACATAGGGGATCAACACAACAATTTGCAAGAAGTATCAGCTAATTAAGTGAAGAACAGCACAAGCAGAAAAAACACAATTAAAGGTCACATACTTGACTGATGAGTATCATGAAGAAGAATGGGCAACTGATTAATAGAAAACTTCAAATAAACACAACTACAAGATAATATATGAAATCACAAAATAATTAAAGGGGGGTCAATGGTCTACTAACCTTCTTCGAGGCAGCAAAGCAAGTAGTAGTTATTAGTTGTTTAAGGACCAAAGCTCAATTCTCAATAGTTGAACTTGAGCAAAAATGAAAGAAATAAAGGAAATCAGTGAAGAACTTTCATAGTATTTAAATAGAGATAATTTACTAGGATGCTTAAGGTAGTTCGTGTGTTTGGGGAGGGCATTAAACCCCCTTATTTATAGTTGCAATCAAGACTTACGGTTCCGTTTGAATTATGAAAAAATTAGTGGAAGGTGTTGACGGCCAATTTTGACCCTCCCCTCTTAAATTAATTTATTTATACTTAATAAATTGCAATAATTATTTTCAAAAGATTTTTTTAGTAATATGTTTCACAAATTAACCAAGCATTAGTTTTAAAATTAATCATACAATATTAAGATTATGTATTTATAAACATATTTACTATTTTTAATATTATTAAAATAATTTTTATACATACGTTATATAGGTTCCATAATCAATCTGATAAATTACTCTTTAATTTTTAGTTAATTAGATTAGTATGTGAAAATTCAAAAATTGGTGTTACAATGTAAAAAATAAAGTATTTTAAAAATAATTAAATTCAAATAATTAGTAGTATATAATAATAATTATAATTTTCACCACAATTATTGAAAACTATTAAGTTTATTTAAATTAAATTCAAAAGGGGTTAAAAGACTAAGATGCCACAATTGCAATTCTTGAATCAAATGTAAAATGGCCATTTTATAAATTACTTTGTCCCAACTACTCAAGCCCAATCCAAAAATTACCCAACCCAAACACCCATCTCTTTACATGTTGGCAATACAATCCATCCCATTTGCACCAATCACAACACGCCACGCCACCCGTCTCAACGCCCTCAAATAAGAATCATAAATGATCTAAGCCATTGACCCAAAACATCGATGCCCCGCGTTATTTTCAGTTTTTGTCTTTTAATTCCAACTCGTTACCAGATATTATCTCCATCGTTGGATCACACAAATCCAACGATTCCCGTATTTTCCAAACTAATTTCTTTAAAAAGCATAAAGCCTCGATTTATCCGGGTCGTTGATCGAACGATCAAACGATCCATATTCCATCTTACACTGTTAACCTTAGATACCGATCCCCAACTACCCAAAACCCTAAATCATTTCCCTCTGACCTTGGCGCCTATGTTTCCCTTTCCCCTCTCTTTACTTTCAACCTCACAACCCAAATCAGTCACAAAACTTTGCAAAAATTAGTGCAAGGTCACAAATCGATCAGAGATTTCATCTCCCTTGCCTTCTGAATCCAAGAATCTCGTTGTTATTTCCTCTTTTGTTCACTAAATCTAAGTCATCAGATTGTAATCCCTTAATATTGAAACACCATTCTGGCTTTGCTCTCAAATCCTACTAACAGAGTCAAGTCACATTGTCCCTAGGCTATGAAGTTTGAGACCATATTTCCACTCTCGTTGATGAAAATTCAAAATCCCAAATCTGAAACCCTAGACCAAAGCGTGCAACGGTCAAATCTCTAAAACCCTCTTATGTTTTGTTAAATCTATGGCTTGCATGAACGTTTCTCAGGGTTATCATGATTTTTCTTGGTCCATAGGTCAAGCAAACTGACCTCTAGACATTAAGGCTCTTACCCAATGGTTTTTCCCTCAATGGTCGACCTCTCTCCTCTCAGGTAAACTCGTCACTATTTTTCCTCTATGTTCTCTGATTTTACCTCTACTTTTCTATCATCACTCGACCATTGACATCTTCCACTATCTGATTTGAATCTTTTGAAACACCAGAGCCTTAAATGGCACTATAAATAGGGACTTCAATGTTCTCATCTACCACCAACTAACACTGAAGAAAAACACACACAAAGAAACGAAAGCTATCAATCATCTAAGAAATTTAGAGTTCCAAAAGCCTAGGTTTTCTTACTGTTCTTTTCTTTTCATTTGCTGAGCATTGTCGCTGGTTAAAACTTGAGGTTCCTGAGGTCTTAAGCAACTGAGAAAGAGCCTTCATTTTTGGTCTGCTGCTCTAAAAAAGGTCAGCACATATGTCATCATTCTATTTTGTTCATCTCCTTTGAATGCTACAAATATGTTAGTTATATTCTGAGGATTACATTTATTTTATGGTGTTTGTGATCTGAATGTTAGTGCTTATGTTCTGTTAGTTTAATGTCCACTTGTGAATATGTATCCTGCTATTGAGTCTTTAATGGATGATTGATCAAACCATTAATTGATTCTTGCTTATTTTTGTTCGTGAGTTTCCAACAGTCTATATGTTTCAGTTATTATGTGTTCATGTTCACATGAACTTCATAGTTTTTCATTGATCTGCAGTGACCTTTATCCTTATCTGTTGCATCTCTATGGTTTGTGAGTCTTGAAGTCGAGCTTATTATTTGATAACCATGACTGAGATGAATCTGAAGGTGTTTAAGTTTATATCATCAATACTTTAGCCTTAAGCATAAAATCTAAGTGTTTATATGTTTTTCTTCTCTACTTATGTTTGTTAAACTATTTCTGAGTTGCCACTATGGTATTTTTATTTTGTCTAGTTGTTGTTGCATTTGTTGACCTAGTCTTTTCTGAATTAAACTTTCTTCTCTTCATGAATCCCAGTAGTTCTATTGTACACATTTGTTAAAAACTAAGTTATCTTTTCTCATAACACAATCATGATCCTGTTTTTTTCTTTGTTACAAATGGGTGATAACTTTATAGGCTAAACTTGGTTATTTTGTTGATTAGTTAACATCTTGCGCTGCATGTTCAATCTAAACCTTACTTGGTATAATTCCTCCCGTCTCTAATCCTTTAATTTATCATTGATCTTTGAAAAGCTCGCATACATTTTATCTGTTAAGATTGTCTTCCCTAGAAAAACAGGACCTAGTTACTCTACTATAACCAAGTGATAACTTGTGAAAATAGAAGCATCATCATTTCATACTTAGATACTAATCTAAACTTAGGTTTGAGTTAAACCTATTTTAATGAAATGCCTTTTCTTTATCTGTGACTCTTTCTCCTCATATCATGCTTAACCTGACTCCATAAATGTGTAAAGCTTCCATATCTGTATGAAAGTATTACTTCACTTGAAGTGTTCATGTAACTAACTAGGTATTGCATGTTCATGTATGATTCCTGATTTCATGTCTTGTCCAGAACTACCCAAGCACTTTCCCTGCTATTAAATTTAAAATCAAATCTGATCCTTAAAATCTTATAAGGACCTTTGCTGATGCTACTGAACGTGATGATTTGTTTAAAGCTAACACTATTAGGAGCATGACTCTCTTGAAATCCTTAAGGATTCCATGTTTTAATCTGTGAACTTGTAGACCTATTGAGAGAGGTGATCTTGTCCTAGATATCTTTGATAACCTCTGTAAATGGCTAGCCATTATTGTGCTGCCTGAACCTTCATTGATAACCCTTTAAAGTGTTAAAGTAGTATTATCAACCTATGTATGTACTAAAAGCAAAACCAACCAGTTCATACTTGGTTTGCCAGAAACAAGAACCTCTGTATATATTGAGTTGTTGTTGTATAGTTTTGCCTTACCTTGGAATATTGTTCTACTCTAATGTTCATACCTTTGTAGTATGTTTATGATGCTTCTGCTCCTCACCTATATGTCTTTTAATGTCAGATCTTTAGATTCATTTGATATATGTTTGTTTGGTATCCAATGTGGACCATATGTTTTTATGTTAGGAGGGAGAGTATATTTTTGTGGTAAGTAACCCTATAGCATTTAGTTTTTATTGAAAGGGCATAATTGGCATTTAAACATGTAAGGAAAACATGTTAGTATTTAAGGGTATTTGTGAGTGGAGTTCGGCTCTAGGTCGGGCTTCCCTCCCCGGCACAAGCATTGCCCTAGGCCTTGAGACCCTTGGGAACTTTGAGTGTCGGGAGATTCAAAGGGAGCATCGAGCTTGAGTAGAACTTCCTTCTTAGCCCTTAATTTATTGACACATTTAGTTCTTTGGGTTTAATGTTTAATGACAATGAAAGTTTTTCAATGTGAATTATTTGCCGAGTAGAACTATCACATTAATATAATTTCCCACAATATTGGTTATTTTCTTGTTTGTCTATGTACATTTCATATATATTTTGAATATGTTGAGAATGTGGGATATACTTCTAATGACCTTCTTTCTTTTTTGGGCATGTATACATTTGGGCATGCTGAGTTCCTAAGGAACTCAGGCCCAAACCAGCTTTGCTGCATTGTTCGTAGAGTCCAGTCAGCTATAGTCGCGCCTCTCAATTATTGGGCCTAGCTTATTGAGGCCCAACCATCAGAGTCCAATCCTCTCTCCCTTACTTCTTTTGTTACTGTTCATTATTTTTATAGCCTAGTTTACTGTTTTATTATTTTCGCTTACTGCCTTTGTCGAATTATCATATTTGATTATCATGTATTTAACACTCATATATTGGATTATGTGCTTTACCTTCATGCTTTATATCACATGAACCATAGGAAAACTTTAACTAATATATGAGTTAAAGAGAATTAGTTAGTAATTAATCTTCGCTCCACTAATTATAACTTGTTCATCTTGTACACTCACCTCTCTTAAAGAATTTAGAGGCTTGGGCTCTAATCAAAGACAGCAACCTGTTTTCATAAAATTAGAAAAAAGAATCACCGGTCTTTGCTAACTGGGAATGAAACCAGATTTTTCATAAAAAATAGTAAGGAACGGTCACCCAAATGAATTTTCAAATATTTGCCCTTCTTCAAAAATTTGTTTAACTAAGGTACATTTAGAATCACTTTTCTTACGAACATGTTTTAAAATTATACAAGCATCTATTCTTTAAATTAATTACTTTCATAACTTAACAATTACAAGCCTTAAAATATGGACTCCTTTCAGAACTCTCTTAACCTTCAATAATTCTTTTATAACCTCAACCCCCCCCCCCCTACGTTTTACATCCTTTAATATATAGTAAACCATACCTTAGTAGTAATTAAGCATAGTATAAATAACTGATTCTTTAAAATTAGTCTAAGTCCTATGGAGCCACCTTAGAAAGATTTTAAGGGGTGCCTAAGTCCTTCCCCTTAGAAGAACAAGAACTCTTACCCATAATCTCACCGATTTGCATACCTATAAGGAATATAACTTAGTAATTAAATAGTAACCCTAGTATACCTTTAAATATTAGGTGGAGACTCTCTTTCATCAACAACAGAGAAACCACAAGTTAAATTATGTCTTGACTAGTGCAAAATAGGGTGCAATAACATGGCGACTCCGCTGGGGATTCACACTTAGGTGTTGACCTTAGCAGACTCAGACTAATTTGGCATCTAGATTTATTTGTACATTGCTTTAATTGTAGATAAAATTGCAATTACGTGCTTACCTGCTTTGGTTGATCTCTATGCTTATTATCATGCTTATTGTTGTGACACTCTTGTATGTTACTGCTTTATATACACTATTATCATATTTCTTCGTATCGAGTCTTGGTTGTACACTATCACATACAATGGCACGCGAGGGTTATCTTTCAAACCCCTCCGAACCTTCTTTTTAAAACTATCTAGTTTCAAAGAATGGCTTTGTCATGTCAACTGACATAACTTCTCGCAGCCTTCAATCCAATTGGAAAGTAGGAAACACTCTACTCTAGTGAAATAGGATATACTGCATAAACCTTAGGTGAGTCGATCCTTGGTACCGACACACAATTAGGAAAGCCACCATGATGTCAACGAGTCATGCACCCAACGACATAACTTCTGTGAAAAGACAAACATACATGACAAGACACTTAAGGATTTGAAGCAAACACTTACTCAAATATCTTTCTTTTACCCACCTCAAAAAATGGAAATCAACCAAAACATCCCACAAATTAGCATGGCAATGAGAGAACTACATAAGTTGAAACAGTAGTGGAAGAATATTCATCGGGAACACAGAGATGAGGTTCGGACGTACCTGGAGGCATTAAGTGCATTGATGAACATCCAAGAAGATTGGGTGCTCACTCGCTTGTTGATAGAATTTTAGAATCCGGCTAAGGTAATGTTCCAATTTGCCGAGTGTGAGTTAATACCGACATTGGAAGAAGTCACAAGTTTCACGAAGTTGTCGTTCAACGGAAGAAAGCCAGTATTGCAAGTTACTATGCCCGATTTCCGGTTCTTAGATGCCTTAGGCATTGCCAACAGCAGAAGTCTCATAAGTATCGAGGATGGATGGGTGAGCCTCGACCAGCTGTTCGATAAATTTGGGCACCGTGAAAGGTACGAATAGTATTCGGGGGAGTTTCAATATGACCAAGCGATGTGGGAGAGTCTTAGGCCTATCGCCTTTGCAATGGAACTTTTGGTATTACCGGTCTTCTCACAGTGAAGGGGTCGTATGAATATCAACCTGTTACTAGTGGTGCTGGCAACCTTCCATGGCAATCTTTAAGTTACTTTAGTGCCGATGGTGTTAGCTAAGATGTTGGGGGCTTTGTCTGCATGCGCACAAGGGTATGATTTCTTTAAAGGTTGTAACTTGCTGCTTTAGAATATTTGTTCCAGCGAGAGGCCACCATCGACTACTTTGTGGGCGTCAACAATATGATCCGCAGCCACAATGAAAGAATAAGACACTGGATCTCCCCACATGGGCAAGAAGAATGGAGGGAAATGCTGACCAATCTGACAGGAGAATGGATCAACTGAAAACTCTCTTGGTTAGATGGAAGGGAAATCTTGAGAACTACTTAAAAATACTTCACTGAGTTGATTGGACTTGTAGGCATTCAACCATACTCAACCATGTGGGTCCTCAGACAGTTCGGGATGATCCAAGATGTGCCTCTGTGGATAAGGAAAACACTATACGAGGATGAGTGTAATGGACAGATCCCAATTCCAAAGATAAGAAGGCTACAAGAAGGGTGGAACGATCTGATAGAAGAAGATAGAATCAAGCACATAGCTAAATAGAAGATCCGGATGAGGAGTCTGAATTCAACGATGATGAGGAGGAGTTTGAGGAAGACCCGGAGGAGGATTCGGAAGAAGAGCTAGAAGAAGAGAAGGATATGGGAAATGACTCAGGAGATGGTTAATAGTGTTGGTCGATTTACCCGCTTTCCCACCTTGTATCCTTATCCCTAATTTTCTCTCTTTACTTTCCAAAAAGGCAAATTGTCCAAGCCCATGCAATTCTATGAATGTAATCCTTGCTACCACTTGTATCAGTCCAAATTATTAATGAAAATAAATTGCTTCGGATCTAAATATATTAAGTCTAAATGTCTGTGAAATATCTGTGAATTAGGCCTAACTCCGGCAATGAGAGGTCCCCGCGAATTCTAGGAACGCGCTAGCTTTAATGCACCAATTATCTGCTCTGTGTGATTTCCTGCTCGTATAAACGAAGAAACTGACACTTGTTCCTTTTTCTTTTCTTTTTTCTTACTTTTCTTTTGCTTTATTATTATCCCCAAAAAAGAAAATAAAGTTGGTTTATATCGACCAAAACTGGCGGAACCACCATACAATCTAAGGTCAAAGGGAATATGTCAGTCGTGGAAAACACAATTGAACATGCTCTGGTCATAGCCAACATCACGGGGCAATCATGGGAAAATAACAACACTAGGAATGAAGAACACGTGACCATGATGGCCCAAGAAATGGGGTCCTTAAGGAAAGAGGTAGAGCATTCTAGAGAACTGGCTTACCCGGTCGTGACAACACTTCCTCAGCCACCTAGATTCTCTTCTTTGGATTCACTTCTTGATCACTTTCATTCCACATCACGACAAAACAACAACACCCCAACTTGAACTCTAACCACTCAGGTCATACCTCCAGTAACCCCCTATAACCCACAAAATCCCCCTATCCACACTTCTTATGAATCACAATAAACTCAGATATCACAGAACCCGCTTATTACCACTAATGTAACTGCCCCTCCTCGTGACGGAGTCACTTTAACCACTAACAAATACATACCTGTGGTACATGCCTCCACCCATGAACGGTACTTTCCCCCTATATATGCCATTTATGAGCCTACCTTTATAGCACCTGTCACGGTCAGGGTGCCTTATGAGATTGACCAATACATTGAGATGAAGATAGAAGTCAGGTGTAAGGAATAAGAGTCGGTATCTGAGCAGTTGCAAATGTTGAGAAGGAAAATGAAGAGTCTCCAAAGTGGTCGGGGAAGTGAAAGTTTGGACTACAAGGATCTGTGTATTCATCCAGATATGGATATGCCAGCAGGTTACAAACACCCCAAAGTTTGATACCTTCGATGGGACGGATGACCCTCACGCACATTTGAGGGCATATTGTGACAAGTTAGTCAGAGTGGGGAGGAACAAGAAGCTAAGGATAATGTTATTTATAAGAAGATTGACGGTAGAAGCTCTCACTTGGTATACTCGACATGATCCACGTAATTGGAGAACTTGGCAAGATATGGCGGAGGACTTCATGAATCATTTTCGATTAAACACAGATAACTCCATATTGGTTTGCACTGGTGAACTTGAAGAAAAAATCATCTAAGTCATTCCAAGAATATGTACGACGGTGGTGGTCAGAGGCCTCCAGGGCATAACCTCCACTGGACGATAGTGAACTAACCAAGTATTTCATCAAAGTCCAGGAGGGAATATACTATGAAACGATGATGGGAATGATGGGACAGAAGTTTTCGGAGCTGGTCAAGATAGATTTCTTAGAAGAGGGTATAAAATCCGGTAAACTACAATCCATGGCAGCACTGCAAGAGGCCAGCAAGGCCATCCAGTCAAGATCAATCGGTAGCGGAAAGAAGACGAAAAAGGAGGTCTCAGTAGTCGTCTCTTATTACCAACCTAACCCACATCACGGGAGCACCTCTCATTCCCCAAACAACCACTCACCACCACCAACTTACGCTCCAGTCTATAATACCTAGCCGTACCCCCAACCACAATACAACCCTCCTCGAGCCAACAATAACCAAAAACCACAACGACCATATGCTCATGTCCAAACCACTACTCATCATAACTGACATGCTTATGCACCACGCCCTCATCCCAATTTTGAAGACAGGGGTCCTAGAACTTATGCCAGATTGTTGAGCCTCTGGCCCAATTGTTCGAAAGATTGAGAAGAGGAAAGTTGATACACCCAATCAAGGGAAGGGTTCATGAACATCCCTCCAAGTATTTTGATGCCACTAAAAGATGCGTGTACCATTCCAATGTACCTGGTCATAATACTGAAGATTGTTTCAAGTTGAAAAATAAAATTGAAACCCTGATCAAGAGCGGAGTCATTCAGTGCACTCCGGCACCACCCAATGTGAATTGCAATCCACTGCCAAATCATCGAAACTAGGGAGCTAACATGATCATATTAGACAAAGAGTGTGACCTGGAAGGAACAATTATCACTATAGGAAATACAGAAGCCACATGGATCCTTCCTCAAAAGGGTCCGATCATTACAGTACAACTTAGGCCTATAGTGACGGTCCAGACTTATCCGAAGCAATGTGCCGATTCCATCAGAGATGAAGAAGGTCAGGAGTACATAACCATCCCATGGACATACCAGCAAAAAGGAAAGGCCAAAATGACATGCTCTGTTGCAGCCCATGGTATAGCTAAGTCTGGGAGATATTACACCTCTGAAGATGTCAATCGAGGAAATCAGGGGAGAAAACAAATTCCAAGGAGGAACATAATAGATCTAGAAGCCGCTGAGTTTTTGAAAAGAATATCAAGCAAAGAGTATTCTATGGAAGAGCAGCTAAAGAAAACCCCAGCACATATATCTATCATGGATCTATTAATGAGCTCCGGAAGTCATAGGGACGCCCTTATAAAAGTACTAAGCGGGGTAAGTGTACCAAGTAACACCACTAGTGAGGCATTAGCCGCGACAATTGGGAAAATGGTAAAAGCAAACATAATCACTTTCATAAGAGACGAACTCCCTGTCGAAGGCGCAAGTCACAACAAGGCTCTTCAAATCACAGTCAAGTGCGGGGATAAAATAGTGTCCCGAGTGTTGGTCGATGGCTGATCAGGAGTCAATATTTGTCCGCTCTCCACCATACGAGAGTTGGGAATTCATTTGAGGAATGTCAAAGAAATCCACATAAGGGTGAGATCCTTTGATGGTTCGCAAAAAGTTGTTATCAGAGAAATTTATCTAGCTTTGCAAATTGGGCCGGTCGGTTTTCTAATGCTGTTTCAAGTAATGGACATCTCTTCTTCTTACAACTTGTTATTGGGTAGGCCCTAGATACATATGGCAGGGGTCATTCCATCCACTTTGCACCAATGCATAAAATTTGAGTGGGGATGCTAGGAGATCGTGGTTCATGGCGAGTGAGGCCACTCCGCCTATTTGGAGTATGTCGTTCCATTCATTGAAGGGCTGGACGAAGTTACCTTCCACACTATGGAAATCATGTAGAGTATCGAAATGGAGTAGACTGAACAAAACTTGGGAATACAGTCACCGTATTGATCTAAGATGGCTATGAGGCAGATGATGAAATATGGATACAGGCAAGGAATAGGGTTGGGAGCCAAGTCAGATGGAATCACAGAGCCAATTGAACATACTGGGAAAAACGGAAGGGCTAGCATAGGATATCAGCCTCCGGAAAAGAAAACTCGCACTGTTAGCTCCGGGAAAAAGGTTTTTGTGCCAAAGCATGTTGCAAGTTCGGGACAGAGTTTAGTACCCGAAGATGATATCATCGACGGAATGAAAAAGCAGTTTGTGAATATGATTGAATAATATTGTGAATGAACTGACATCAAAACACCGACTGTCCGGGATGCCGAACCAGGGGAACAACTGCAAAATTGGAACGCCGATCCATCTTTGGTTCGCCGGGAGTCTTGGTACTATGGAATTGTAAAGGCTTTATTTTGAAAAGAGCACGGTCAATTAAGGCATGTACTGTGTTTGTACCTTTTTGTCATTTGCCTCCTGTGAACGCTTAAGACGTTCCCCTTTTGATGAAATAAAAAGAATCATTTTCCTAAATATTGCAACTTTATTTTTACTGTTTTATTTATGCTTGTCTTTTCTTTTCAGTAATCAAACTGATGTTCCATACTTATGACATATAACGAAATTGTTGAGCGCAACGACCCAGATTACGAGGAGTATGACGAGAGCATGATGCCCGACAATCTCCCGCAGGAGATCGAGCAGTTGGAGAGTCATAAAAATCCCAACCTCGAAGAAACAGAAGTGGTCAATCTTGGAAGTGAAGATGATTTAAAAGAAACCAGAATCAACATTCATCTAGAAGCCGAGTAGAAGGGAAAAGTGATTGAGCTCCTCCGTCAGTACGTCGATGTGTTCACATGGTCCTATGATTCCATGCCAGGATTAAGCACCAACATTGTCTCGCATCGACTACCCACTGATCCTACCAGACCGTCGATCAAGAAGAAACCCAAAAAGTTCAAACCTAATTTTAGTCTGAGGATAAAGGAAGAAGTGACTAAACAGGTAGAAGCAAATGTGGTAAGGGTCACCAACAATCCAAGCTAGTTGGCAAACAATGTCCCAGTGCCCAAGAAGGACGGAAAGATCAAAATATGTGTGGACTACCGAGATCTCAACAAAGGTAGTCCAAAGGACGATTTCTCTCTGCCAAATATCCACATCCTCATCGATAACTGTGCAAAGCATGAACTGCAATCATTTGTGATTTGATTCACTGGATAACATCAAATCTTAATGCACGAGTAAGATGTAGAGAAGACATCTTTTACCACACCTTGGGGTGTCTACTATTATAGAGTTATGCTATTCGGTCTCAAGAATGTCGGCGCCACCTACAAGAGGGCCATGACGACCTCTTTCACGACATGATTCATAAGGAGATTGAAGTATATGTGGATGATGTAATCATAAAGTCTCAAAGGATCTCGGAGCACTTGGATGACTTGATGAAATTTTTCAAACGCTTGCAAAGGTACAATTTGAAGTTGAACCCATCAAAGTGCGCGTTCGGAGTCCCCGCTGGAAAACTATTGGGCTTCATTGTAAGGAGGAAGGGGATAGAACTAGACTAGGAGAATGGAGCAAGCCATCTACTACTTAATCAAGAAGTTCACGCCATGTGAGGCCAAGTATACCCTAATAGAACGCACTTGTTGTGCCCTAACTTGGATTTCGTAGAATCTAAGGCATTACATGTTAGCATACACCACGCATATGATATCTCGGCTCGACCCGCTCAAGTACCTTTTTCAGAAGCCAATGCCTACCGAAAAGCTAGCTAAATGGCAAATTCTCCTTAGTGAATTTGACATTGTGTACATAACTCATAAGGATATCAAAGGGCAAGCTTTAGCTGACCACCTCGCCGAGAATCCAGTGGATGGAGATTACGAACCGCTTACCACATGTTTTCCCGATGAAGAAGCAATATTTACCGGAAAAGATATTGCAGAATAATACTCTGGGTGGAGAATGTTTGTTGATAGAGCAGCAAATTTTAAAGGAGTCGGAATTGAGACAGTCCTAGTTTTGGAATCTTTACAACACTATCCAGCATCGACAAAGATAAGATTTTCTTATACCAATAATATGGCTGAATACGAAGTGTGCATCCTTGGAATCAGAATGACAGTCGAGATGAACATAAAAAAACTTTTGGTTATAGGAGATTCTGATTTGCTGATACACCAAGTCCAAGGAGAATGGTCCACCGAGAATGTCAAGATACTATCGTACCTATACCTTAGTAGTAAGACATACCTTAGTAGTAATTAAGCATAGTATAAATAATTGATTCCTTAAAATTACTCTAAGTCCTATGGAGCTACCTAAGGTAGATATTAAGGGGTACCTAGCACTCTCCCCTTAGAAGAACAAGAACCCTAACCCATA
Organism: Nicotiana tomentosiformis; assembly: GCF_000390325.3. Taxonomy (NCBI): domain Eukaryota; kingdom Viridiplantae; phylum Streptophyta; class Magnoliopsida; order Solanales; family Solanaceae; genus Nicotiana; species Nicotiana tomentosiformis. The sequence goes on along the minus strand of NC_090821.1, from coordinate 17,974,380 downwards.
ATCTCAGGGGTTTGCAGACTGTGACGACCCGGTCGGTCGTCTTGAGAGTTATAACCCTGATCCCCTATTTAACTGCTTCTCCCATATCTTTATCTGCTATTTTTACTTTCCCAGAGGTTTCGCTTTGGTTTTTGGAGTGATTTGAGATACTTATTCCCTAAACGAATGCTTAAGTCTTAGGATTTTGACCGTAGTCGGAACTGTGTGAAGACGACTCCGGAATGGAGTTTTTTCAGTTCCATTAGCTCTGTTGGATGAGTTTGGATTTAAGAGTATGTCCGGATTGTGTTTTGGAGATCTGTAGCTTATTTAGGCTTGAAATGGCGAAAGTCGATTTTTTAGAGATTTGGACCGGTAGTGAAAATTTTGATATCGGGGTCGGATTCTGATTCTGGAAGTTTAAGTAGGTCCGTAGTGTTGAATATGACTTGTGTGCAAAATTTGAGGTCAATCGTACGTGGTTTGGTTGAATTCAACATCAGTTGTCGAATTTGGAAGTTTCAAGTTTCTTTAAGTTTGAATTGGAGGGTGATTCATAATTTTTGCGTTGCTTGTTGTGATTTGAGGGCTCGACTAAGTTTGTATGGTATTTTAGGATTGGTTGGTATGTTCAGTTGAGGTTTCAGGGACCTCGAGTGTGTTTCGGATGCTTATCAGATGAATTTTGGACTTAGAGAAGTTGCTGAGTTTTGTTGGTTTTGGTGTTTCGCACCTGCGGAGGGGAGACCGCAGGTGCGGGCTCACACGTGCGGAGGAACAGGCACAGATGTGGAATTTGGAGGCTTGACCAGGGCTATCAGGTGCGAGGAATTTCTGCATCTACGATGCCTGCAGATGCGTCCAAGATTCGCAGGCGCGGAGGAAGACCGTAGATGCGGACAATGTTTCGCAGGCGCGCACGCGCAGGTGTGGACCCCATTGCTGAAAATGCGGAGTCGCATGTGTGAACTAAGGCTCGCAAGTGCACAGATCACTGGGCAATAGGGGGCAGAATCGAGGGTTGAGGTTCATATTCACAAATTTGAGTTTTGAGCTTAGGAGAAGGCAATTTCTTGAGGGATTTTCAGAGTAAGCTTTGGGGTAACGATTCCTAATTTGTTTTTGGTTGTTTTTCATTAATCTATTATTGTTTTCTTCATTTAATTAAGGAATTTGAGTGAGAAAGTTTGAAAAATGGGGGAAACGTTCCCCAACCAAATTTCTGAGTTTTGAGTAAGATTTAGACATCGAATTGGGATAATTTTGGTACGAGTGATCTCGTGAGTGAATGGGTGTTCAAATTTGGTAACTTTTTTCGATTCCGAGACGTGGGCCCGGGGAGACATTTTGGGCTTTTTCTAATACCTTGCCTTAGCTTTGATTTCGTTAGCTAGATTAGTTTCTTATAGCTATATTTATGTTATGTAATTGGTTTTGGCTAAATTTGAGCCTTTAAGAGTCAGATATTCATGGAAAGAGCATTGTGACAGATTGATTTGAGCTTGGTTATGTCACACCCCAAACTTGGGGAGGCGTGGCTGGCACCCGGTGCTGTACTGGACCAAGCGAACCATTCTGTAACTACTTTACTTTCTTTGTAACTATCATGGGCCAACATGGCCACAACTCATAATGTATCACTATAAGTGGGCAACACTGTATCACTGAACTATTTTTCTAAAAACATGAATACACATGGGCCGTCAAGGCCTCTGACATACTGTACAAAATGAACTTCTCTCTACGAATCCTCTAAGATTATTTGACATCAAATGGGATAGGGTACGGGCCTACCCATAAGTCTGTAGTAAAACTCCGACATGATGAATCATAGACTCGACTGCAGTCTAAATGAGGTGGAGTCTTACCGATCCTTTTCTGAATGCCAATCTCGTCTACTTTGAGGGTTCGTCAAACTGATTATCTATACCTGCAGGCATGAATGCAGCGTCCCCAACAAAAGGATGTAAGTACGAATAATGTACTGAGTATGTAAGCCAGAACTAAAACATAACAATAAGTCCACATTACTTTAAAGTCATATAAGTACCACTGTATATGCATACTTATTATACTTGTATATATATATATATATATAATGCTTCTCTTTGAGACTTTTATCCATATTGTATGATGCACGACTGCCCAACTGATCAGTGGTAACTGCCCGACCGGCCGTAGCACGGTGGTAAATGTATGACTGCTTGACCGGCCGTAGTTCGGTGGTATATATGTAACTGCCCAACAGGCAGTAGCTCGGTGGTAAATGTATGACTGCCCGACCGGCCGCCGCTGGGTGGTAAATGAATATACATGACTACACAACCGGTGGTAAATAATGATACATAACTGCCCAACCAGTGGTAACTGACCGACCGGACGTAGCACGTTGGTAAATGCATGACTGCCCGACCGGCCGTAGCCCGGTCGTAAATGCATGACTTTCCGACCGGCCGTAGCACTGTGGTAAATGAATATGCACGATTGCCCAACCGGTGGTAAATAATGATACATAACTGCCCTACCGGTGGTAACTGCTCGACCGGCCGTAGCCCGGTGGTAAATGCATGACTGCCTGACCGGCCGTAACACGGTGGTAAATGAATATGCATGAAGATGCATGTATTACTATATTAAACATTTTTCTAGAATAAATGTTCCACTCAAAATAAATACCATATCAAAATATATCTAACGGTATCATAATAATAATGTCTTAAACCCTCTATAACCTCCTAATAGACATAATCCCTTCAAACTCATGTAGATTTACTACGGCACATCCTAATGCTAAGGTACGGGATGTAACATCTTTTCCCCCTTTAGAAACATTCGTCCTCGGATGTTAACTCTCAGACATTTACAAAATTTTTACCAGGATCTCCTCTGTAAACTACACTAAAACCCAACCTCTATATGTGCTCTAGACTATTCACACCCTTTTGTACTTGTGTATCTCGTATCTTCTTCACCTTTAACTTACTTTCCCTTCAATCTCGCATATTATCTTTTGCCGCTTTCATAACCTCCCTTCCACATAGGTAAAAATTACATCTACACCTTAAAGCTCTATTGTGATAGAACCTCGGGTACATACAAAATTCGGTGGAAACTTTATACTGACTTCTTATGACTTAGCTCTATGACACGATCTGGAAACAAAAGAAGGGTAACATTTCCTAAATGTCCTATAGCCTCTCAATTATAAATGTGGCGCGCAACACACCAATAAGTGAGACTCTACTAGGCACGAATTTATAGACTTCCTAGGACACGACCTGCTCTGATACCACTTTGTCACGCCCCAAACTTAGGAAGGCGTGGCTGGGTGCCGTACTGGCCCGAGCGAACCATTCTGTAACTCCTGTACTTTCTTTGTAACTATCATGGGCCAACATGGCCACAACTCGTAATGTATCACTATAAGTGGGCAACACCGTATCACTGAACCATTTTTCTAAAAACATGAATACACATGGTCCGTCAAGGCCTATGACTTACTGTACAAAATTAATATCTGTCTACAAAGCCTCTAAGATTATTTGACATCAAATGGGACAGGGTACGGGCCTACCCATAAGTGTGTGGTAAAACTCTGACATGATGACTCATAGACTCGGTTGCACTCCGAATGAGGTGGAGTCTTACCGATCCTTTGCTGAATGCTAATCTCGTCTACTGTGAGGGCTCGTCAAACTGATTATCTATACCTGCAGGCATGAATGCAACGTCCCCAACAAAAGGATGTTAGTACGAATAATGTACTGAGTATGTAAGGCAGAACTGAAACATAACAATAAGTCCACATTACTTTAAAGACATATAAGAATCAACCTGAATCTCTGAAGTGCCACCGTATATGCATACTTATTATATATATATAATGCTTCTCTTTGAGACTATTATCCATATCGTATGATGCATGACTGCCCAACTGATCAGTGGTAACTGCCCGACCGGCCGTAGAACGGTAATAAATGTATGACTGCCCGACCGGCCATAGCTCGGTGGTAAATATGTAACGGCCCAACCGGCCGTAGCTCGGTGGTAAATGCATAACTGCCCGACCGGCCGTAGCTCAGTGGTAAACGAATATGCATGATTGCCCGACCGGCCGTAGCACGGTGGTAAATGCATGACTGATCGACTGATCGTAGCTGGTGGTAAATACATGACTGCCCGACCGGCCGTAGTACGGTGGTAAATGAATATGCATGACTTCCCAACCGGTGGTAAATAATGATACATAACTATCCAACCGGTGGTAGCTTCCCGACCGACTGTAGCCCGGTGGTAAATGCATGACTACCCGACCGGCCTAGCACGGTGGTAAATGAATATGCATGATTGCCCAACAGGTGGTAATTGCTCGATCGGCTTTAGCCCGGTGGTAAATGCATGACTGCCCGACCGGCCGTAGCACGTTGGTAAATGAATATGCATGAAGATGCATGTATTACTATATTATAAACATTAACATCTTTATCAAATACCTCAATTGGGAACTAGATACATATTTAGACATGCTTGAATATAACGTTACGGGAATGAATAACATAGATATCCTTAACTGCTAAGAGTAGAACCACTTATGAAATATTATTACGTTTACGTATCGTTACTTGGATCATGCCAAAAAAAAAAAAAAAGAATTAACCTTAACATACCTGATCCTTTCACTGGCAGGGTAAGGAGAATGCCTACGCTGAGAGTGCTTGCTTTGAGGAGACCGCGAAACATGTCTTGTATATATTCAGGCTCTAGAAGAATTTGACCTCTGTATTGTTGCGTTATTTTCAAGTTGAAACATAGCTAAAGACATTGCCGAAGACTTCTGAGGTGGAATTACCTCAATCTTGAAAAAGACTCGGAATACATAAATTTCACCAATTCAAACAATGGTGCCAGTTTGTAGTTTTCTCCTCTTAATGATACAATTTTCTGATTCCAAATCCAATACAGTAGATGCTTTAGAAGAGCTTATCAAAACAATAAACTAGTTACTTTATCAAGCAACACTATCATTTGATTTTCAAATCAAAATTTATCCACAAGTTAAAAGTCCTAGATCCTGAATCAACCTATAATACTGTATTTTTAGAGACGAACAATACTATAGAACATCAAAAAGTCATTTAAGGGATAGCAACTTTAAATAAGCCTCTCCCAAATATAAGAACAAATGGTCATTAAATGTTTGGCTTCCACCTAGCCATGTATTGGCGGTGGAAGTCCTACATTTTTGACACATAATGGCTACTAAAACAAAAGATATATATCACATGCTTATTCCCATATTTTAGTACTTAATGTATATAAAATTTATTCATAAAATTAAATATTACTTAAAATACTACTCACTTTTAACACACTTTATATATCTTACTATAAGATACTTTACTATCATGGTCATGTGGTACAATATAAAATTAATACATACACTAATATTTTATTAAAACATCCATATAAAAATACATATATTTTCTCAACTTCTAATTTTCCTAATCTCATATAAAGAGTAAAAATTCCCGTATGCTTAATTCTTAAAATGGTAAAAAGATAACCTTCTTTTCTTGTGAGAAAAAAATTTCTATTTTTACAACAAAAAAAATCCAATAAACTTTTTTATATTATGTGTATAATTTACCATATCCGAAAATATTAATAACTATATAAAATCATACATTTTAAACATTTTTCTACAATAAATGTTCCACTCAAAATAAATACCATATCAAAATGTATCTAACTGTATCAAAGTTGTAAACTTATAGGGTCTCATAATAATAATGTCTTAAACCCTCTATAACCTCCTAATAGACATAATCCTTTCGAACTCATGTGGATTTACTATGGCACATCCTAATGCTAAGGTACGAGATGTAGCAAGTTCGAGGTAAGTGGCCTGCCTAATCTTGTGTGGGAAAATTCCTTTAGGATTTGGTACTGTTTCTGATATTTGAGCGTCGTCTACGTGAGGTGACGAGTGCGTACATGGGCTACTGTTGCAAAACTCCGTTTTCAATAAGTAAAACAGTTGTTTTCCTTTAATTGATCAACACTAGCCTATGTAATTATCCTGTTTAGTTTAAAACAACATGTCTACGTGTCTTAATTGCTTATGTGAACTCCGTGCAGCATGCGTAGTGAATTTCCTACTTCTTCCTTGACTTGTACTTAGTCTAAATCATACAATTTCGTGATGTGGTCGTATTTCTATTGTTTGCGCTATATATTTACTTTGGGACTACCGAACGGTATTCCGGTAGATCCCCCTGTTCTGCATATTTACTTTGGGACTACTGAACGATATTCTAGTAGATCCCCATGTTCTGCATATTTACTTTGGGACTATGGAACGGTATTCCGGTAGATCCCCCTGTTCAGCACATTTACTTTGGGACTACGGAACGGTATGCCGGTAGATCCCACCTGTTTTGTATATTTACTTTAGGACTACGGAATGGTATTCCGGTAGATCCTCCCCCCTGCACATTTATATTTGGGACTATGGGACGGTATCCTGGGCCTATTGTTATCTCTGTGTACTGAGCTGTTGACTTTCTATGATTTCAATCTTGTTAAATTTACTTAATTTTACTGCAAAATTTCATTTTGTCTCAGTTTATATATATATATATATATATATATATATATATATATATATATATATATATATATATACACACACACCAGTAGGGGTCCTAACCTGACCTCATCACTATTCGACCGAGGTTAGGCTTGGCACTTACTGCGTACCATTGTGGTGTACTCACGCCCTTTTCTGCACATTTATTTCGTGTGCCAGGTTCATCTTACCAGCCTCATCACTATTTGCAGTCGCTGCTTCTTATTGGAGACTTCAAGGTACATCTTCTCGCACCCGCAGATCCTCGGAGTCCCCCTCTATCCCCCTATGTTCATTGTTTTCCCCTTCTTTTTGTAGAAATGATGTATAGAATGGTTAAGACTTCTTAGTAACTTGTGACTTACGGTATTGCGGGTTTTGAAAAATTGTTTTGTACATTTTCAGAGATGTAATAGTATATGCCGAGTGGTATTCAGTTACTTATTTGATATTTGTTTCTATTTGTAGTTAATGTTCATGCTTTAGTTTCATTTTCGCAAATATATTAGGCTTACCTAGTCGTAGAGAGTAGGTGCCGTCACAACGGTTCACGGAGGGAGAAATTGGATTGTGACAAGTTGGTATCAGAGCTCTAGATTGATAGGAGTCGTGAGTCACAAGCCGGTTTATTAGAGTCTCACGGATTGGTACAGAGATGTTTGTACTTATCCCGGAGGCTATGGAACAATTAGGAAAATTCCATTTCATTTGATTCCTTGTCGTGCAAGATTAATGACTTTGAAATTCTAAACTTCCTTCATCTATTCTCTCAAAGATGGTGAGGACACGTGCTACTGGAGATGACCAGGCACCTGCACCCCTGCTAGAGCCGCCAGAGGCCTGGGCTGGGGTAGAGTACGGCCACGTGGTGCAGCCAGAGCACCTGAGTGAACTGCTACAGAGGAGCCACCAGCAGCTCCACTCGGAGCACAGGAACCTGATATGCCTACTATTACTACTCCAGCACTTTAGGAGACCTTAGTACAGTTCCTGAGCATGTTTGGTACATTGGTTCAGGCGGGGTTGATTCTGGTTATACCAACTACTTCACAGACTGGGGGAGGGACCAAACTCCCGCCGCCCTTACTCCAGAGCAGCGAGTTCACATTGGTCAGGTTCCAGGTGTTATGGCGACACAACTTGTTATCCCATTTCAGCAGGTGGTAGGGATCGCATGCCGGGTAGAGGACAGGTCGATTCATGCGAGAGAGGACAGATGAGTTCAGGAGAGAGAGTACAGGGAGGCTAGGAGACCTCGTAGATTGGAGAGATCCACTGGTCCTTATTTTAGAGGCAGGGTACGACATGGTAGAGGTTTTGTGGGTCAGCTAGTTCAGTTTGCGTTTCAAGCTTCACACAGTGTTTCAAGTGTTCATGGGTCTCAAGGTACCTGTACCACAAAGTTTCCACAGCCACGTCAGCAGCGAAGTTGTTTTGAGTGTGGCGACACTCACTATGTGGTGAGGATTCGCCCCAGACTTATGAGGAGTGCACCTCTACAGACTTCTCACCACAGCACGCTCCACCGGGTCCTCAGGCTATGATTACAGCACCAGCTACCACCCCACCTGCTCAGTCAGCTCGAGATGGAGGTCGAGGAGGTAGAGGTCGCCCTAGAGGGGAAGGAAAGACCAAATATTATGCCATTCCTGCTCATATAGAGGCAGTTGCTTCTAATTTTGTCATTACAGATATCGTTCCGGTCTGTCACAGAAATGCAACGGTATTATTTGACCCAGGCTCTACGTATTCATATGTGTCCTCTTATTTTGCCCTATATTTGGCGTATCTCAGGATTCTTTAAGTTCCCATATTTATGTGTCTACTCTTGTGGAAGATTCTCTTGTTGTGGATCAGGTGTATCGGTCGTGTTTGATAGCTCTTAGTGGTTTTGAGACTAGAGCCGACATATTATTACTCAGTATGGTAGATTTTGATGTTATCTTGGGCATGGACTAGTTGTCTCCCCATTATGCTATTCTTGATTATCACGCCAAGACCATGACGCTGGCTATGCCAGTCATACCGCGATTAGAGTATAGGGGTACCTTAGAGTATACTCCTAGCTGAGTTATTTCATTTCCTAAAGCTCAACGAATGGTTGAGAAAGGGTGTGGCACGTATCTAGCTTATGTGAGAGATGTCAGTATTGATACCCCTATAGTTGAGTCAGTTCCAGTAGTGAGCGACTATCCAGATGTGTTCCCATCTGATCTTCCGAGCATGCCGCCCGACAGAGATATTGATTTCGGCATTGATTTGTTGTCGGGAACTCAGCCCATCTCTATTCCTCCATACCTTATGGCTCCTCCTAAGTTGAAGAAGTTGAAGGAGCAGCTACAAGAACTTCTTGATAAGAGTTTCATTTGGCCCAGTGTGTCACCTTGGAGTGCTCTTGTCTTGTTTGTGAAGAAAATAAAATATGGTTCTATGAGTATGTGTATTGATTATCGCCAGTTGAACAAAGTCACAGTGAAGAACATGTATACTTTTCCTCGTATTGATGACTTATTTGATCAGTTACAGGGTGCCAACGTATTTTCCAAGATTGACTTGCGTTCTAGCTATCATCAATTGAAGATTCGGGATCCAGAGATCTCGAAGACTTCTTTCAGGACCAGATATGGTCACTATGAGTTTCTTGTTATGTCTTTTGGGCTGACCATTGCCCCAGCAGCTTTTATGCACTTGATGCACAGTGTGTTCTGGCCCTATATTGATTCTTTCGTCATCGTATTCATTAATGACATTCTAGTGTATTCCCGAACTCAGGAGGATCATGTGCAGCACCTGAGGACAGTGCTTCAAACTTTGAGAGAAAAGAAGTTGTATGCAAAGTCTCAAAATGTGAGTTCTAGTTAGGCTCCGTGGCATTTTTGGGTCATATTATTTCGAGTGAGGGGATCAAGGCGGATCCGAAGAAGGTGGAAGGAATGGAGAGTTGGCCCAGACCGTCCTCAGCTACAGAGATCTGGAGTTTTCTTGGGTTGGCAGGGTATTACCGTCGGTTTGTTGATTAATTTTCTTCTATTGCAGCACCTATGACCAGGCTGACCCAGAAGGGTGCTCCGTTCCAGTGGACAGTGGAGTGTGAGGAGAGCTTTCAGAAGCTCAAGACAGCTTTGACCACAACCCTAATATTGGTATTACCTTCAGGTTCGGGGTCTTATACAGTTAATTATGATGTGTCGCGAGTTGGCCTCGGCGCTGTGTTGATGCAGGACCGTAGGGTGATTGCATGCGCATCCAGACATTTAAAGGTGCATGAAAAGAACTATCTTATCCACAACCTTGAGCTAACAACTATTGTTCATGCCTTGAAGATTTGGAGGCACTAATTGTACATCATTCTTTGTGAGATCTTCACTAATCACCGGAGTTTGCAGCATCTATTCAAGCAGAAGGATCTGAATTTGCGTCAGAGGAGGTGGTTAGAGCTGCTTAAGGATTATGACATTACCATTATGAACCATCCCGAGAAGGCCAATCTGGTGGCCGATGCTTTGAGTTGTCGGGCAGAGAGTTTGGGGAGTTTAGCATATCTGCCAGCAGCAGAGAGGCCTATGGCGTTGGATGTTCAGGCCTTAGCCAGCCAGTTTGTGAGATTGGATATTTCTGAGCCGAGTCAAATTTTGGCTTGTGTGATCTCTCGATCTTCCCTTTGTGATCGTATCAGGGAGCGTCAGTATGATGACCCCATCTGCTTGTCCTTAAGGACACGGTCCGGCACAATGATGCTAAAGAGGTCACTATTAGGGAGGATGGTGCATTGAGGATGCAAGGCAAGTTATGTGTCCCCAATGTGGACGGTTTATGTGAGTTGATTCTCTAGGAGGCTCACAGCCCGCAGTACTCCATTCATCCGGGTGTCGCGAATATGTATCAGGACCTGAGGCAGCATTATTGGTGGAGGAGGGTGAAGAAAGACATAGTAGAGTATGTGGCTAGATGTCTAAATTGCCAGCAGGTGAAGTATAAGCATCATCGACCAGATGGGTTGTTTCATAAGATAGACATTTCGGAGTGGAAATGGGAGCGGATCACTATGGACTTCGTTGTTGGACTCCCACGGACTCAGCGAAAGTTTGATGCAGTTTAGGTGATTGTGGACAGGCTGACCAAGTCAGCTTATTTCTTTCTTGTGATGACTACCTATTCTTTCGAGCAGTCTCATGTGTTGGATTTCAGCTCAGTCTAGTTGGACAAGGATCTATCCTATGTTGAAGAGCCAGTGGCTATTTTGGACAGGCAGGTTTGGAAGTTGAGGTCAAAGAACATTTCATCAGTAAAGGTTTAATGGTGGGTTCAGCCGGTCGAGGAGGCGATTTGGGGGACTGAGCAAGATATGCGAAACAGTTATCCTTATCTTTTCATCACTTCAGGTATGTCTCTATGCTCGTTCGAGGACGAACGATTGTTTTAAGAGGGGGAGGATGTGATGACCCTGCCAGTTGTCTTGAGAGTTATAGCCCCGATCCCCTATTTAACTGCTTCTCCCATATCTTTTTGTGCTATTGTGACTTGCCGGGAGGTTTCGCTTTGGGTTTTGGAGTGATTTGGGACACTTAGTCCCTAAACGAAAGCTTAACTCTTAAGATTTTGACCGTAGTCGGAACTATGTGAAGACGACTCCGAAATGGAGTTTCGTCGGTTCCGTTAGCTCCGTTGGGTGATTTTGGACTTAGGAGCATGTTCGGATTGTGTTTTGGAGGTCCGTAGCTTATTTATGCTTGAAATGGCGAAAGTCGAATTTTTGGAGCTTTGGACCGGTAGTGGGGATTTTGATATCGGGGTCGGATTCCGATTCTGGAAATTGGAGTAGGTCCGTGGTGTTGAATATGACTTGTGTGCAAAATTTGAGGTCAATCGGACGTGGTTTGGTTGGTTTCAGCATCGGTTGTCGAATTTGGAAGTTTCAAGTTTCTTTAAGTTTGAATTGGAAGGTAATTCGTGATTTTTGCATTGTTTGATGTGATTTGAGGGCTCGACTAAGTTCGTATAGTGTTTTAGGATTGGTTGGTATGTTCGGTTGAGGTCCCGGGGGCCTCGAGATTGTTTCAGATGCTTAACGCATGAATTTTGGACTTAGGGAATTTGCAGAGTTATGTTGGTTCTGGTGTTTCACACCTGCGGAGGGGAGACCGCAGATGCGGGCTCGCACGTGCGGAGGAACAGACGCATATGCGGAATTTGGAGGCTTGACCAGGGCTTGCAGGAGCGATGAATTTCTGCATCTGCGATGCCCGCAAATGCACCCAAGATTCACAGGCGCGGAGGAAGACCACAGAAGCGGACATTATTTCGTAGGGGCACACGAGCAGGTGTAGACCCCATTACCGCGGATGCGGACCCAGCCCTCTTAAGAGATTCCGCACCTGCGAGGGATTTTTCACAGATGTGGCTTCGCAGGTGCGACCCAAGGCCCTCAAGTGCGAAGATCGCTGGGCAAAAAGGGGCATAATCGAGGGTTGAGGTTCATATTCACAAATTTGGTTTTTGAGCTCGGGAGAAGGCAATTTCTTGAGTGATTTTCAGAGAAAGCTTTGGGGTAACGATTCCTAACTTGTTTTTGGTTGTATTTCATTAATCTATTGTTGTTTTCTTCATTTAATTAAGGATTTTGAGTGAGAAAGTTGGGAAAATGGTTCCCCAACCAAATTTCTGAGTTTTGAGTGGGCTTTAGACATCGGATTTGGATAATTTTGGTACGAGTGATTTCGTGAGTGAATGGGTGTTCATATTTGGTAACTTTTCACGATTCCGAGACATGGGCCCAGGGAGACTTTTTGTGCATTTTTCTAATTTCTTGCCTTAGCTTTGATTTCGTTAGCTAGATTAGTTTCTTGTAGCTATATTTATGTTATGTAATTGGTTTAGGCTAGATTTAAGCCATTCAGAGTCGGATATTCTCGGAAATAGCATTGTGACAGATTGATTTGAGCTTGGTTTGAGATAAGTGGCTTGCCTAACCTTGTGTGGGGGAACTTCCTTTAGGATTTTGTACTGTTTCTGATATATGAGCGTCGTGTACGTGAGGTGACGAGTGCGTACATGGGCTACTGTTGCAAAACTCTATTTTCAGTAAGTAAAATACTTGTTTACCTTTATTTGATCTACACTAGCATATGTAATCATCCTTTTTAGTTTAAAACAACATGTCTACGTGTCTTAATTGCTTATGTGAACTCTGTGCAGCATGCTTAGTGAATTTCCTGCTTCTTCCTTGACTTGTACTTAGTCTAAATTGTAGAATTTCGTGATGTAGTTGTATTTCTATTGTTTGCGCTGCATATTTACTTTGGGACTACGGAACGGTATTTCGGTAGATCCCCTTATTCTGCATATTTACTTTGAAACTACAGAACGGTATTCCGGTAGATCCCCTTATTCTGCATATTTATTTTGGGACTACGCAACGGTATTCCGGAAGATCTCCTTGTTCTGCATATTTACTTTGGGACTACGGAATGGTATTCCGGTAGATCCCCCCATATTTTGCATATTTACTTTGGGACTACAGAACGGTATTCCGGTAGATCCCCCCTGCACATTTACATTTGGGACTACGAGCCGGTATCCTGGGAGATCCCCTGTTGTTATCTCTACGTACCGAGCTATTGACTTTCTATGATTTCAATCTTGGTAAATTTACTTATTTTTACTGCAAAAATTCAATTTTGTCTCAGTTTATTATATATATATATATATATATATATATATATATATATATATATATATATATATATATATATATTTTCCGCAACATCTCGTGGCAGCGGTCTAGAACATCCTGTGGGTCCTCAGAAGGTGAACCACTGAAAGAAACGGGAAAGAGCTTGGTAAACTTATCCAACCTCAATAGCGCCTCAGAAGACATAGCGGGCCTATCACTGACATGTGCCGCAATAATCGACTGAACCACTCCCACTAGCGGGGCTGATGGAGTCTAGTACTGGGGAGCCGCCTGCTCCGGGGTGTGAGTAGTAGGGGTCTATGCTCCTCCCCCAGCCCGAGAGACGGCTGGTGCCACCGGGAGTGTACCAGTCTGGGCCACACTCTCTATAAGGCCCACCAAATGGACTAGAGCATCTTGAAGCACTGAAGTGGATATTAACTCCTCCGGGACCTGAGTTGGTCCGACGGGTACAGTCTAAGTTGGAACCTCCTCCTCATGATCAACCTGAGGCACCACTGCGGGTGTTGCTGCTCGAGCTCTAGGCTGAGCTCTGCCTTGACCCCGGCCTCTGGCTCGACCTCGGCCTCGACCTCTGCCTCTAGTAGTAGCTGCCAGAGGGGGCTCCGGCTCCTGTCCGGCTGTAGATGTTGTGTATGTTCTCGCCATCTACGAGAAAACAAGAATAGAATAGTTCAATCATCAATGATAGGATAAAATCGAACGATAGAGAAGGAAATAAGTGAAATTTTTCCTAAAGTTCGTAGCCTATGGAGGATAAGTACAGACGCCTCTGTATCGATCCTCCAGACTCTACTAAGCTTACTCATGACTTGTGAGACCTAGGCAACCAAGTGCTCTGATACCAACTTGTCACGATCCAAAATTTCTACCCTTGGTACCTTGATGACGCCTAACATTTCACTTACTAGGCAAGCCAACGCTAGAAATAGTTTTTAGGCATTTTAAATAAAATCCAATTAAATGATACCAAGAAACTGAATAAACCGAAATAAAACTGAAATAGAGTAAGTAAACCAAAATAACAGCGATATCTAGATACAATTCCAGAACTGGTGTCACAAGTGCACGAGCGACTAGAGTACTACAAATAAAAGTCTGAATGAAAACATAATTATCTGAAATACAGTAAACAACTAGAGTGGTATGAAAGGGATCTTCAGGGTTGCGGACGCCGTGCAACTGTACCTTAAGTCCTCATCAAGCAATCAATCCGAGCAATCTACTGACCGCCACTAGGACCGACTCCAAAATCTGCTCAAGAAGTGCAAAGTGTAGTATGAGTACAACCGACCACATTTGCTCTGTAAGTGACGAGGCTAAGGCGGGTCACTTAAAATAACTTGTACGCAGTATAATAATAAAAATAGGAAAGGAAAACCGAAAAAAACGGCGAAGTAGTAAACTAATGAAAATAACTCAATTCTCGAAATCAGTGAATTCAGAAATATCATCCCTCAGAATATCATATGAAAGTACTTGAAGCTAACACAATACAACAATAAATTCAACGCACACAATTCGTTGCGGCGCGCAACCCAATCCCACCGTATAAACAAAATCCTCCCTTATTTCACCATATCAATATCAAGAATAACATATAAAATCCGTTGCAGCGCGAAACCCGATCCCACCATATAATCAGAATCAATATCATAATCCTCCCTTATTTCACCATATCAAAATCACATATAAAATCCGTTATGGCGTGCAACCCGATCCCACCATATCAATATCAATCCTCTCTTATTCCACCTGTTGCGGCGTGCAACCCGATCCATAAATAAAATTAATAAATGTAATTAATTCAACAACTCGATTCACGAAAATCTCTACGGTTAGAAAATATGAAAGAAAAGCAATAAGGAACCCCGTACCAAATCAATGAATGCTACAATTAACACAAAGCATCAAGACAAGCCAAATATATGAGTTAATGTATACAAGTAAGACAATTAAGACAAGTAGCAATTAATCACGGAATCATGGAGGAAAAAAAACATTTCAATACAAGAGTAAATAGATGACAAGTAACAAGTTGCGGCATAGAAAGCAATTAAAGCATGTAACAGTTAAGACATAGAATAAGATAATTAATTAAATACGGGAAAGCATGGAAACAATTACTTTGACGGTGTATATACACTCGTCACCTCGCATATACGCCGTTACACATGTAATTCACATAACATATAGTTCAAGGATTCCTAATTCCCTCAAATCAAGGTTAGACCTGACACTTACCTCGCTCTGCAATCAAATCAAAGCTCAACCGGGGCCTTTCCTCTAAAATTCCCCTCCAAACCAATCGAATCTAACCGAAATTGACTTAATATCAATAAATAATGTTAGGGAAATCGGTTACAATACATAAAGTTAAGATCTTTGCACTCTTCACAAAAAGTTAACAAAAGTCAACCCCGGGCTCGCTTGGTCAAAACCCGAGATTCGGACAAAAATACGATTACCTATTC
Organism: Nicotiana tomentosiformis; assembly: GCF_000390325.3. NCBI lineage: Eukaryota > Viridiplantae > Streptophyta > Magnoliopsida > Solanales > Solanaceae > Nicotiana > Nicotiana tomentosiformis. Next base: position 17,958,605 of record NC_090821.1, on the reverse strand, counting down.
ACCCCGAACCCGATTATATGATTAGTTTCGAAATCAGACCTCAATTTGATGTCTAAATCCCAATTTTACAAAAACCCTCAATTCTTCCCAAATCCCTAATTTCTAGCATGAAAATGATAGATTTAATGTTGAAAATACTTGGAAAGTAATGTGGTAATTGAAAAGAAATAGATTAAAGTTGCTTACCAATATTTTTGGGAAGAAAATCCTCTTAGAAAATCGCCTCTAGGGTATTTAGGGTTGGGAGTTTGTGAGAAATGAGCTAAATCCCATTTTTTCCTCTTTTACCGAGCTGCAGTTATCGCAATTGCGAAATATCATTCGCAATTGCGATGATCACAAAAGCGATAAACTCTTCGCAAAAGCGAAAAAGTCACTGACTTTTCTTTCGTCGCAAATGCCAACCCGGACGTCCGAATCCTGAACATTCAAAGTCAATGATATTTTCAAAGAAACTCAAGAACATGCAACTTTATAATCAGATTTCCGAATCACGTCAAATCAACTCTGTTTTGTACCAAATTTTGCAGACAAGTTATAAATACTGAAATGAACCTATACCAAGTTCTGGAATTAAAATCTGAACCCGGTAGCAACAAAGTCAACCTACGGTCAAACTTAGGAATTCTTTTAGCCTTCAAATTACTAGTTTTCAACAAATTACGTTAAATCAAATTAGGGCCTTCCAGATTTGATTCCGGGCATACGCTCAAGTCCAAAATCACGATACGGATCCACCGGGACCATCAAAATACTTATCCGGGTCCATTTACACAAAACATTGGCCATAGTCAACTCAACTGAGTTTTAAGGCAAAATTTCACATTTTCATCAATTTTTCACATTAACATTTTTCGGAAAGAGACACAGACTGCGTACGCAAATCGAAGAAGGTTAACAGAGCTATTAGAGGTCTCAAAACACAGAAATGAAGGCTAAAATAAAATTGATATGTCAGGTCATCACAATATTACTCTCACCCCACTGGGCCTCCTAAAAGGTCTAACACTCGTTGCAATATAATCTGGTTTAGAGTACGGAGTCAAATCCCACAGAAAAATAACTTATTAATCACAACTATCCATCTCGTAGAATTCAAGTAATCAACTTCCAGAAGTAGCAAATAACAAATTGTGATTGTTCAATAACTAAAAGCGAGTAATAAAAAATACACTAAATTATCACTAATAAAGCAAAGTATTGTAGACAAGATTGAAAAAGCCTAGAGTTATGATTTCTCCAATTGTCAAAATTCTTCCCGCTACGTCTCTTTAATTTTGCGTAAGTATTCTCTATTGATCATGAACACTTCATTTATTTTAATTCTTTCGAGCAACTACAATAATTTACTAGACACACTCTCTCGAATTACGCTAATTGCACTTTTCTTACCACTCATTACGATCACGATAAGGTGTTATTATCTTTAAACCCACCTATAAGCTCGATGTAGACCGATCGGATCGTTACATTTACCAGGTTAAAAAGATTAACATTCCTCAAAAATAAAGTCTGAACAACCAATAAAGTTAGAAAAAAAAGTTAATATCTAAACTGGGTACCTGGCAAAATTCGAATTTGAATTAGCGGTGTTAGAGGTGATCTGAAGAAGGGGTTACTACAGGAAATGGGAAAATAAAGAGAATGATTGAATGGAGAAGAAAGGAAAAAATAAGAGCGGGAGAGAAGTGGGATTTGAAACATAATGATAGTAAGGGGTGGGAAGTGGAAAGTAGTGGTATTATTGTTGTTGTGGGAAAGGTTTTAATTAAGTGAAGCGAGTGTCTGTGTTGGTGACAGAAGAAATCTTCCTCTTCGTATGTATCTTACTCTTTCTTTCTAGTAGAAGTCTTTGGCAACTTCATTTTCCCAACAACAACGTAATTCCACCCACTTACTTCAAATAATTTCCGTTACAATGGGGTGTGATGAATTCACAATATTTTTTGCTTTTTTCTATTTTTAATATTTGAACATGGGTGGAGTCTTTTAATCAGAGTTACATTCATTCCACCATGCTTATGTATTGTAATTACTTACAAAGTTACGAGTAGTTTATTATATTATAAATGAATATATAAATAAATAGATAAATAAATTACTCTTCTTCAAGTAGGTTCTAGCATTGTAAATCAAAAGAGAAAACAACAAAAGTAATCGTTACTAAATTGTAGACTTTTTGTACCTTAGATTTTCTTAATTAGAACAGAAACTTTCAGTTTAATTTTCAAGGGAAAATGGCGAAGATGACTTTAGAAAATTAGTAATGTGATTCCACTTGAAGGATAGGGTGTACGCAGACCTTACCCCTACTTTGTGTGAGGTTGAGATGATATTTTCAATAGACCCTCGACTCAAGAAAAGAATTTTCTAAATAGGTTTGTAAAATACAAGACTAAAAAAAACTATGATGAAAATATTGAAGAATAGAAAAGAAAAGTATTGCCAACAAAAATAAAATTGGAGAATAAGAAATAATAATAGAGGGAGCAGATAAGGTGCTCTAAACTAGAACCATATTCTCCTATAGAAAAGAGAGAAATCACTGGACTAACTACTAACCTTCTAGCTTAATCTTCAACCTACAAGCTCTCCTATTTAGGGTCATGTCCTTGGTGAGCTGACACTGTGCAAAGTCCTATATAATCACCTCTTCCCAGTTATTCTTTGGTCTATGTCTACCTGTCCTTAGACATAGCACTGCCAACTTCTCACACCTTCTCACTGAGGCATCTATGCCCCTCCTCTTCACATGCCCGAATCATCTTAGTCTCACTTCTAGCATCTTGTTCACCACGAGGGTCACTCCCACCTTGACTCGTATATCTTTATTCCTAATCTTATATTTCCTTGTATGCTCACACATTCATGTAAGTATCCTTATTTTTGTTACTTGCATCTTCTAAACATGTGAGTTCTTGACTAGCTAACGCATTGCCCCATATAACATAGTTGATCAAACAACTATTCTATAGAACTTACCTTTAAGTCTTGGTGGCACGTTCTTATCATATAGAATACTGGATGCGAGCCTCCATGTCACGACTCGTATTCCCAACCTCGGTCTCGTTATGACGCCTAACGTCTACTTGTTAGGCAAAAACCAATTTAATATCTTAACAGTTTAAAGCAGAGTAATAACAATTATTAACGATAAATAAAGTTGTAATACATAAAATAAACAACTTCTTCATGATGTCCACCACGACGCCGACCGGTGGTGGAAAACCACCGGACTGGTCTCAAAACACTTACCTTGTCACTGCGGCCAATTCTGGATCAAATTGGGAGACTCCAAACAATGGAGATTTTCCAGCTCATGCTCTTCATCTCCATAAAGATTCAGAACATTTCAATGCCCCAATCGCACACAAAGAAGACTTACAATTATCCAGCGAGAAACAACTAAACGGAGAAGTGGTAATCCAACTAGCTCAAGACCATAAGCAGACTGCTACAAACATTTCACATCCACACTCCTCTAAGGCAAACTACACAACAATACAAAATGAGGTTCCCGCTGATTTGAGCCTACCAGCTATTCGATAGAATGTCAAAGCCAACGCTACAATGCCTTTGGGGGGATAAAGACATCACGTATGTTGTCCAGGGGCATCAGGATATTAATCGTCAAGTCGTATTTTAAGGTTTAGCTCACAACTATGGTGAACAATTTCTACCAAAATATGCAGTTATCGACAATGCTGCTCAGGTTCATCAATCCAACATACAAACCCAAATCACCAAGTCGTCACTTGCATCAACATACCCAAAGATCTCAACCAATTTTGATAAACCAAAGAACCCACAAACTGTTAAAACATCTGTAATTTCTAGCCAAAGTACCCAGTTCCAGATAAACAAATTACCAGCTCCACTAAACCAGCCTTCAACAACCATCGGCCCAACTACTACGACCACAAACAACAAATCTCAGCCCTTATATTATAGTAACATTTTGAAACTAGCTCAACAAAATAGTCCTAAGCACTTGAACCATTATTCAATACCCACGGTTGATCCTATCCCAATGTGACGGGCTACTATTTTAAATGAAGAACCTGTTGTCAGATTTACAGAAGCTGAGGTTGATCGCATAAATATAATCGAAGGTTTACAATATGCAGTGGTCGGCAAATTGTCGTATGGTTGGCCAGACATCCAGGAGTTACATACAAGCATTCCAAGTCAATGTGGAATCAAAGGAGAATGTAGTGTTGGCCTCCTAAGAGATCGACATATCTTGATTAGATTGACATTATGGGAAGATTTCATTAATTTTATATCTAAAATGCCTACTATGTTAAAGCTAAAAATGAGTGTGAGTACCAATTGCGACCTTTGATCTATGATGCAAAATTCAAAGTCGGGGAAGAAACTCCAATGGCTATGGCATGGATTTCGTTTCCAGGTTTACTGCCGACTTATTTTGTCAAAGACAATTTATTCTCTTTAGCTTCAGTAGTGGGGAAGCCCCTACATCTGGATATGGCCACTATCAACAAGACGAGATCCAGTTGTGCGAGGGTTAAGGTCCTTATTGATCTTTTAGCTGAGTTACCTCAGAAAGTTCGAATGAATATTTTTAATGAGACAACTGGGGAGATAAGGACTGGGTGGGTTACAATTCAATACGATAAGCTTCCTAAGTATTTCAAGGAATGTAAATTACAAGGGCGTGATCAAATTGAATGTTAGCATATTCATCCAGAATTAATGGACCACAATGATAAAGGCAAATGAGTTGTGCAAACTGTTCATGGTGGGGAAGGTGCTGAGCAAAAATGATACAAAGCAGACGGGGGATCGGGGAAAGACTAGCAGGCAAATAGTAGAAGTTGATCGATCTGGAAGGGAAACAAATGCATCTAACAAAAACTAATCCAAGTTGCTAACAAATATGCAGCACTTGAGATGAAATAAAGTGACCTGGCTAAGAACAACCAACAACTTTTAAAAGAGAGTACTGGAGAAAGGTTAAAAGAGAATACTGCGGGGCAGCGACTTCAATAGTCAAAGGGAGTATTAGAGAATGTTTAAAAGAGACGACTGCACAATGGGTGAATAGAACTTTTAGTGGGAACTTACCTACCACTAATAAATCCTGGCCAGAAACTCAGTCGCGCACCACAGTTGCAAATAAAAAATATGAGATGCCTAAGGAGAATGATAAGAACAAATTGAGAGGATTTGTTGCATCAAAGGAGAACACTAACAGTGTCAACAGGGAGCAACAACAACCTTACTTGAAACAATGTCAATTTAACAAGCCCTCTCACTACATACCTGACAAAGATGAATCGAGGAACATGAATGCTGGAAATGAATCTGATTACAACAAAAGAGACATAGACAGAGAGGATGCGCAATTCATGATGTTGGAGATAGAGAATGAAGGGGCTCTGGTACAAAAGGAGCTTGAGAACGAGGTGCAGACAATCACAGTAAATCCAAATATGTGTTTCATATACGATCTTTAAGTGTTGCAGGGGAATGAGGGAGACACAGAGAGGCACTCTGAAATGCTAAAGGAGGTAACAAAGAGGGATAATGATGAAATTGAACAATCCATAATACCAAAGGAATCAAGTGTAATTGAGACAATGCCTTTGGCATGGGCCTCAAGTGATGGACACCCAATGCAAATACAGATCAGTATGACATCAAAATCGCCTGAGCAGGTGCTGCATGATATAATCACCCACAAGGTTATGCATGTGTAAAGTCACATTACAATGGTGGAACATCAGCAACAATAATATGAGGGAGATGATGAATCTACTACTGGGAATTTTAAAGCAGTAGCTAGAGAAGGGGGCTTATCACCTAGAGTATCATCTAGAAGTGGTAATAAGAGTAAGAAACAACAAAATAAAGAAGCTTTTTACCCTACAAGAATCTTGCCCAAAAGGGCACCCTCAATGACTAAATGATGATCAAAATGTTGATATGAAACATAAGGTCTGTTAAGACACAACATGCCTTTCAGAGATTCATCAACATGCAAAAGGAACATGATTTTTTCATCGTAGCACTTATGGAGCCATTTCAAAAGAAAAGACTAATTCAGAAATACAGGAAAAGACTAGGTATGGAAAATGCTATATCAAATGTCAATGGGAAAATATGGTTATTCTTAGATACATCGGTGGAATGGGATTTATTGGTTGATACTGAGCAGCAGCTGACCATCAAGGTGTATCATCAGGATATAGGTAACCACATCATGATGACTTTTGTATATGAAAAATGTTCATCATTGGAAAGATTAGAACTGTGGGATAACCTATATTATCTTGCAAGTGACATGGACTTGCCTTGGGTAGTCGGAGGAGATTTTAATGTGATTCTTAGTGAAGAGGAGAAGATAGGAGGACTGCCGGTACATCCTCCAAAATATGAAGACTTTTCTTTTTGTGTTAACTCATGCAGATTGTTTGATCTTAGATATGCAGGCAGTCCCTTCACTTGGTGGAATAGGAGGACAAATGCAAAGTGTATCTTCAAACGGTTGGACATGATATTTGTTAATCAACCTTTCCAAACTCTATTTCCTAGCATTGAGGTAGAATATTTGATAAGAACTGGCTCAGATCATGCATCTTTATTGATAAATTGTGGAAAGTATGCAACACAATTTTTGAAGCCTTTTAGATTCCTGAAATTTTGGGCAAAGCACGAGATATTCAAAGATGTAGTCAGACAGAACTGGTTTGCAGACTTCATGGGAGATCCATTCCTGATGTTCAAGCAAAAATTAAAAAGAGTGAAGATTGCACTATCTAAATTGAGTAAGCTCATATTTGAAGATATATTTAAGCAGCTGGCAATTAGAAAAGATATTGTTAGAATCAAGGAGATGCTATTTGAGGAGGAACCAACAATTGACAATAGAATTGTCCTCCAAAAAGCACAGGCAGAATTGAAGAAATACTTGAGCTTAGAGGAACACTACTGGAAACAAAAGGCAGGTATGACATGGTTCTCAGAAGGGCATAGAATTCTTTCATAACCATGTCAATGGCAAGAGGCAGAAACTACAACTTAAGAGGATCCAGAATGGATATGGAATATGGATTAAAACACATGACCAATTAGCCAAGGCAGCTATAGAATTCTTCCAAAAACAGTTTAGTCATAAAAGTGATCCATCAAACTTTGATCTTCTGAATAATGTTCCTGCTATGGTATCTCTGGATAAAAACATGGAGCTATGTAGGATGCCAACTATAGATGAGTTTAAGGGAGCAGTCTTTGCTTTGAGTGAAGATAGTGCAAGTGGACCTGTTGGTTTCACTGGAGTGTTTTATCAAGAGTGCTGGGATATAGTAGGTGAAGACATGGTTAACATGCTGCAGAGTTTTTACAATAGGGCCTCACTTCCAAAATCCGTTACTCACACCAATCTGGTACTAATACCAAAGAAGAAGTTGGTTCATACATTCTCAGACTAAAGACCAATAAGTCTAAGTAATTTCATAAACAAGGTGATCTCAAGGGTAATGCATGTTAGATTAGAGAAGATTCTACCTTCTTTGATCTCCTCTAATCAATCTGGATTTGTCAAAGGAAGGAGTATATTTGAGAATATCCTGCTTACACAAGAAATTGTAAAAGATATAAGATTGAGGGGGAAACCTGCCAATGTTGTTATCAAATTGGATATGGCCAAGGCTTATGATAGGGTGTCATGGAAATACTTACTTCATGTGTTGAGAAAGATGGGATTTGCTGAGCACTTCATTAACATGATATGGAATCTGATATCAAACAATTGGTATTCAGTGATTGTTAATGGCCAAGCCTCAGGTTTTTTCAAGTCAACAAGAGGTATCAAACAAGGCGATCCTTTATCTCCAGCTTTGTTCATACTATCAGCTGAGGTACTATCAAGATCATTGAATATATTATTTGAAGATAACAACTTCAAAGGATTTGGGATACCAAAGTGGACAGATCCATTGAACCATTTGGCTTATGCTGATGATACAATCATATTTACGTCTACTGATCCTTACTCTCTAAAGAAGGTGGTTGATGCCCTCGCACAGTATAAACAAACCTCTGGACAACTTATTAACAAGACAAAGAGTTCATACTACATGCATGCTAAAGTTAGCAGGATTTATTGTCTCCTCTGTAGGTGCAATTACTGGTTTTTAAAATGGTGAGATGCCATTTACTTACCTAGGATGTCCTATTTTCTATACAAGAAGGAGGAAGGATTATTATAATGAGGTGATCAAGAAGGTGAAAGCAAGGTTGTATTCCTAGAAAGGAAAGCTACTATCTTATAGTGGTAAGGCAATTCTTATAACTAGTGTTCTTCAAAGTATGCCAACACATATACTATAAGTACTGGATCCCCCTAAAAATGTGTAGGAACACTTGCACAAGACCTTTGCTAGATTTTTTTGGAGTAACAAAGAAGAAGTATGCACTGAACAAAATGTCTTAACTTATGCCTACCAAAAGAGGAAGGTGACCTAGGTTTTAAGTCAATGTTTGATCTATCTAAGGCTCTATTTGCCAAGCTATGGTGGATGTTCAGAACATCAAAATCATTATGGTCAAACTAGATATGGAACAAGTACTGTAAGAAAGAGATACCTATAGTAGTTCAATTTAGAAAAGGTTCACATCTATGGAGAAAAATGTTAGAGGCAAGGAAAGAGGTGGAACATGAGATATTATGGGAGATCAATAGGGGTTCTATCAATGTATGACATGAAAATTGGACAGGATTATGTGCATTGTATCATGTCGTGCCTCCAGAATTTCCTATTAATGAAGAACTAGAGGAAGTGGCTAATTTGAGAAATCCGGACAGCTAGAAAGAGCATCTATTGGAGCAATCTTTTCCAGATGATATTGCAGATCACATAAGACAAGAGGTACATTTTGATGGCAGTGATGAATACTAGGATACTCCTAAGTGGATGCCAACAACATCAGGTAGATTTACAGTGGGTAGTGCATGGCAGATTCTAAGGCAAAGAGATCATACAAATGAAGAATACAAGATATTATGGATCAAAGGTCTGCCTTTCAAAATTTCATTTTTCTTATGGAGATTGTGGAAAGGTAAGATCCCTACTGATGACCTTTGGAGGAGATATGGCTATATGGCAGTGTCTAAATGTTGGTGTTGCTTGTCACCAAAAGAAGATACATTTCAACACCTATTCCTCACATGTGATACTGCAACAAGGGTGTGGAAAATATTTCTTCAAGCAGCAGGTATAATAGTTATCTTAGTGCAAGTACATCAACTTATACAGACATGCTGGAATACTCAATGTTGTCCAAAGCTTAAGCCACTAATTCAGGCAATACCGGTAGTGATTACATGGGAGCTTTGGAAGAGTAGAAATACAAGGAATAATGGTGGATCAGTATCTTGCAATAGGGTGATTCATGAGGTAAATAGGACATTACACTACATAGCAAAGGTGAGATATCCTTGGCTTCCAAATATCCCATTACTATGGACGGATATAATTAAATTCTTTGAAGATTATAAACCTTTTGTTATGACCAAGACAGTAGTCTGGCAGTTACCATATGGTGGATGGTTCAAGTGTTACACAGATGGTGCTTCTAGAGGCAATCCGGGATCTAGTTCCTATGACTTTTGTGTGCGTGATTGTAAAGGAGATTTGGTATATGCTGAAGCTAAAACAATTGATAACACAACTAATATTGTGGCTAAATCTAAAGCAATTGGTAAATGATTAGCTCACTGTGTAGAGCAGCAACTTCACCCTCTCATCATTGAGACTGACTCTTTGGTTATAAAAAAGGATCATTGATGGGGAGTGGGATCCACCCTGGTGCATTGGGATAGAAGTAAAGAAGATAAAGGGATTGAAGGATCAATACAATGTGATATTTCAACATGTACTAAGAGAAGGAAATACGGTAGCAGATTATTTAGCTAACCTGGCTTTTTCTGTTGCAGATACAATATCATTTCACTAATTATCTGATTTACCAAGTGCAGGAAGGAGATTAATTAATCTAGATAAAGCTCAAATGCCTAATCTTAGGATTAGAGTAACAAAAGGAAAGGCTCCAGATTAGCGACCATAACATTATTTCACATTATTTCAGCTAGACTAATAGTTGTGTGTGCTGGAAGATCACTCTAGTTTTACATTGCTTCAACTGGAGTGATGGTTCTGTGTGCTGGAAGACAATAGTTTATGTGTGTTGGAACATCACTCCCCAGTGGTATTAGCATGTGATCATGCTCAGCCTAGGGGTGATTTGATAACAGACAGAATTTGGTAGGCAAGCAGGCATTACAAATGCTACAACAAAGGCAAGCAAAAAGAAAGGATACTGATTGATTGCCACAACACTTGATGCAATGCTTGAACACGCTGCTCTCTTGTAAACTTCTGAGTGTTGGTAAAATACCTCCCAGTGGTATTACAGCATACAGAATTGACAAGACAAGTAGGTATAAAAAAGGCTACAACAAAACCTCACAAGCCACCGCTAAGACCTCTAGTCAGTTTTTCTCTCACATCTGAAGACGAGACCACTATGACAATTTAATGATCTTAATCAGTGAATGCTGAAACTTCAAAGCTGGATCAACATACAAAATCCCTCAGTACAGAACAAGATAACATCCTTGGTGGAATATCGTGAATGCAACAGTATAATGTTGAGGCCATTTTCCAGTGGTATTAGTATGTTATCATGCTCATTCTGGTGGTGCCTAGCTTCTGGTCATTATATCATATTCTGGATGTGTGGGTACTTAAGCTAGAATGCAATGGTTATACATATGTTGTGATATGCTGTTGTTCATAGGTACATCGTAATGACATTAACCAGTGGTATTGGTGTGCTAACATGCCCTGTCTGTAGGTGTTGTTGCATTGTATATTCGTTGTTGTCGATGTAGGAATGGTGCTTATGTACAGGTTCCAACAACAATCTCTTGGTTCATCCCTTGATCCAGAAGATAGGAGCAATCCTCATGTGTGTTTATGGGACGAATTCAATGATATAAGGGAGAGAGGCAGATCAGTTTCTACACTTTTAATTGCAGGTTGGATGGCTATACTCAGACATAACTTATTTGGTCATTCCCAGAACTTGTTGGTGTTGTATGGAGATTCACAGATGCTTTGTCCTTTGGAATGCAAAACTTGGCGCCCGGTGAGAGCTTTGGAGGTGCTACATAACGGTTTTGCACTTGGCATGTGGATAGACTCACCACATTATGTTGGGATTTGGCTATTCTATCTACTGTAATAACTAGATTTTATATTGTAGCTACCTGTAACTTTGCATATTTTAGATTTGGTTGTTGGACAAATTATAAACGTTTGATTCCTATTTTTGGATTATTATATATAAATATTTTAACCAGAAAAAAAAAACAATAACATAACACGGTCTATTCTAATCCCATATATCTAGTGTCACCAGTACGTGAGCAACTAGAAGTCTACAAGTATGGTTTAAACGAAATACAACTGTTCGAAATGAGATAAACAATAAAGATAGAAATAGATGGGGACTTTATGAACTACGAATGCCAAAAGCTCTACATCAAGTCTCCGTTGTAGATATGATCCAAGGAGAAGCACAACTACACCGTCGGGACCGACACATGTATCTGCACAAGAAGTGCAAAAGTGTAGCATGAGTACAACTGACCCAATGTACTCCGTAAGTGTCAAGCCTAACCCCGGCGAGATAGTAACGAGGCTATGACAAGACACCTACGTAAAATCTTGTATATGTATGTACATAGAGCAATAAAATAACCAGCAGGATAATTAAAATATTAACTGGGATGGGACATGTAGAAAGGGGAGTACGATAAGAACGACAAGTACAAAATCACTAAATAACCTTTTTCCGAAAACAATAGCAATGTAACCAATTAAATCATCAATCCAGAAATCAAGTAAAGCAATGAAATCAACAATGGCGCGGCATCACCCTTCGTGCTTTTACTCTCGTTCTCACCATGTAATATCATAAATGAATGACACAACATCACCCTTCGTGCTTTTACTCTCTTCCTCACATGATATGATAAATGATAATAAGCAATCAAAAGCACAACATCATCCTTCGTGCTTTAATCATCACAACCTCCCAAATAAATGATATTGTATGCAAATAAGGCATGACAACACCCTTTGTGCTTTAATCCTCACCAAGCAACAACACTAATCCAAAATAGAAAAACAAGGTGGGAAGCAATTTCACTTCAATCTTAGTGTAGTGATAATTCATCTCAATTTTCAAAATCATAACAACTTCAAAATAATCAAAAGATATGAAGGCAAACAATTAAAGAAGTAGTAATCTAACTACGACATGGAAGCATAGTCATTGAAATAACATAATACAATAAAATAATTTCAACCTGCATGCTTTAACCCCCATGATAATGCATATGTACTCGTCACCTTAATTATACGCCGTCCCCACACATAATTGACGTAGCAAATAGACCAACAAGTCCTAATCCCTCAAGTCAAAGTTAACCAAGACACTTACCTTACTCTGCAACAAAGTCAATCAACCAACCACGATTTTACCTTTTGAACAAGCCTCCAAACCAAGCAAATCTAACAAATTATCGATCAAACAATTCAAAATATGCTTTAGAAACTACTCACGAGTGAAAAAGATTCAATTTTTAATGAATTTTGGAAAAAGTCAACCCAGGCCCGCTTGGTCAAAATCCGAGATTCAGGATCAAAACCCGATTATCCATTCACCCCCGAGACCAGTTATGTGATTTATTTCGAAATTCAACCTCAATTTGAGGTCTAAATCTCAATTTTAAAAAATCTTCAATTTCTACCCAAATCCCTAATTTCTGTCATGAAAATCCTAGATTTGATGTTGAAAACACATGAAGAGTATTGGTAATTAAAAGAAAATGAATTAAAGTTGCTTACCAATGAATTTGGAAAGAAATATATCTTAAAAAATTGCCTCCAGAGTGTTTAGGATAGAGAGATGGTGTAAAATGAGCTAAGTCTCGTACCCGGCTGCGGATGTCGCAATTGCGAACTCTTGTTCGCATATGCGACCATCACAAATGCGAGAATCAGGTCACAAATAGGAACTGTGCCCCAACCCGAATTAGTCACAATTGCGATAAAATCATCGCAAATGTGGTATCCCATCCAACTGGAAATGCGATCAAAGGTTCGCATTTGCAAATCTACGTAAGCCCAGTGCTTAGTTGAAATTGCGACCAAGCCATCGCAAAAGTGAAGTTTGGGTAGTCCGTAATTGCGAACATTTCTTCGCAAATGCGAAGACTACCCTGCCCAGTCCCCTATTGCAATTGCGAGCTCAACTTGGCAAAAGCGGAGTTCGCATTTGCGAACAGGTCATCGCTATTGCGAGACCTGCATCCTAGCGCCAGAACTAAAGCACACCAGCAATCCTCACACTATCCAAACTCATCTGAAATGCGTCTAAAACTCACGTGAGCCATTCGGGCTCCAAACTAAACATGCACACAAGTGTACTAATATTATATAAACTCGCTCGCGTGATCAAAACATCAAAATAATATCTAGAACCATGAATCGAACATCAAAACGCATGAAATTCAAAGTGAAACTTAAGAACCTCTAGATCTGAATCCTATCAAACCAACTCCGAATTGCACAAAATTTTGCAGACAAGTTTCAAATAACAAAACAGATTTATTCCAAGTCCCAACACCAAAATCGGAACCCGATAACCATAAAGTCAACCTACGGTCAAACCTAAGAAATTTTCAAATTATAAACTTTCGGCAAAATAAGTCAAATCAATCTAGGGACCTCTAATTTCAATTTCGGGCATACGCCCAAGTCCAAGATCATAATACGAATCTACCAGAATTGTCAAAACACCAATCCGGGATCGTTTACCTAAAATTTTGACCGTGGTAAACTCTAGCCTCATTTTTAGTTAAAAGTTCCATTTTTATCAAAATTTCATATAAAAGTTTTTCGAAATGCGACACGGACCATGCATAAAGAAACATCAAATGAAGCTACGGGAGGTCTCAGATCATGAAAATAAGGGCTAATGATCAAAACGACCTATCAGGTTGTCAGACTCCATTTGATCTACCTCGTTCCAATACGATGTGTGACACCATTATCGATCTCCCTATTTCCTTAGATTATTGTCCCAAGATACTTGAAGCTTCCTCTCTTATGAATGACTTATGTATCAATCCTCACTCTCACATCCGCCTAATATGATGCGTCACTGAACATGCACTCCACGTATTATGTTTTAGTTCTGCTCAACCTGAAACCTTTAGACTCTAGGGTATTTCGCCAAACCTCTAATCTATCATTAACTCCGTCGTATGTCTCACAATCAATACTATGTCATTTACAAATAATATATACTATGGTACCTTCCCTTGAATATGCTGTGTCAACTCATCCCATCACAAAGACAAATAAAAACGAGCGAAGATGACTTTAGAAAGAAAATGATGAAGATGATTTTAGAAAATTAATAAAAATTGAGTGATTTTGTAATTAGGGAAGTTAATTTTGATGACTTTTGTGGGATAATAATACAAGTGCAATAGCCTTCATCATTTGGTTGGAAATTGAATCTCATAAAATAATATCCTCTTATCAGCCTCCTAAATAGTACTGCATTTGTTTTAATTAATATGAATTTATTTCTTTTTTTTTACTCTTTTCAAAAAGAATAATTCTTTGTAAATTTGGACACATTTTACTTCTTAATAAGAAGCTTTATAATTAAAAATTTTGTAGACACATAAATACTATATATATTTAAAAAAAATCACAAATTTTCTTAGTCAAATAAGTTAACTTGAATTGAAACGAAAACATAATACTTAATGAAAAAGAATTATTTAAGAAAAGAAGACAACAGACGTGTATGACTTGTCTTCCATGGATCGAATAAATATCTCGTGCTAGTCCTACAAATCCTCAGCGAGAGAAAGAAAAAAACAAAAAAAGAAAGAGAAAATGAAAAGACCATTTATCCAAATTGAAGCCCATCCCGTATATTCCGACCTCCCTCAAATTGGTTGCACGACAACGACAAGCACTCGTAATTTAATCCCGAACACAGATACTGGATAAACATAAACTATCCCACTTTTCAATAGATTACCTTCAAAATCTTTGCTGGATATTTTTCTTCGAGCAAAAAGATCCGAAACAGATTAATTTTCATCGCCAAATGCAATCACTTAGTTTTAATCTTACTGCCGGAACCAAAGTGTCATGGCCTGGTCGATTTAATCAGGGAGATGGAAGTAAGCAACAAATTCACATCAGAGGAAATGTGAAGATGTTTAGAATTATGGCGTGTGCGCCTGAGATGAATAGTGGTGCAGAGAGCCAGAGTTCTAGTCCGAGTCCGAGTCCGAGTCCAAGTGAGAGTTCCTTCCTTTCCCGTAGCCAGACCTATGCACTTTTGAAACAGCAAATGGAAGTCGCCACCAAATCTGAGGTCACCACCTTCATATGCATTGCCACTATTTCATTTAATAAATATGTCTGGATTTACCTTTTTGTTAGTTTATGAGGCACCCATCAATAAATGCATGCCATTCATATTTTACATGAGCTTATATCTAATTAATGCTCCATTTATTTTAGAAAGAATGACAAGGATTCGGAGTAGGAGTGTCAAAAATTTGTAATTTAGGTCTCAATTATGTTTTAGGACATCAATTTCTTAATCTTTTTGAAATAAAATTTACTTGATTAGAGTCTGGATAAAAAAGTACCATAAAGTGCAAGTTTTTATAATTACAGATATTTAACATATTCGAAAAAAATGCGATTTAAAAAAAACAGTTTTGATTGCCCAAATAGTAATAGTTTCATATAAAGTGGAGTGGATGAATTATGAACTATTGTCTCATTCTATGGCTTAATCATGATTAATTAATTTGATTTGGTTCAAGTATCATGTGTGAGTAAGTCTTTGACTTCGTAGAATTACTCTCATGCAAAACTCCTCCATGTCACAATCCGGCACGCCCCATGCTTGCTCGATGTATAAGTTCAAATTTTTATTAAATTATAGATTAATGCAAGTTCACGCCAATTATGATAGACAATTTTTTTCCCATAGGTACTCCTCATCATTAGCCTTAAATGCTAGAATTCTTCGTTTGCACTTTTTTTGTGGATTCGGAATTCCACTCAAATGCGTTAATTTTGTAATTGCCAGCTTAAACATGATTACATTGCTATAAAAATCGGGTTACTGGTATCTTGGTGAAAGATTTAGAATTTCAAGAAGAATAGAGGAGAAATTTAAAGCTTTTATCCGCTATGTTGGTAGATGCAAATGAATGCTGTTTCGTTCACATGCTGAATTGGATTATATATATGTAGGACTACAAGCAGGCAGCGAGACTTCGTGATTCATTGAAAATATTTGAGGATGAAGAGCCTGTTTTGCGGCTTAGGAGATTGTTGAAAGAGGCTATTGCAGAAGAGAGGTTTGAGGTACCTGTTCCTTTCTCCAAACAAGTGCTATCAACTGGAGGACCGGAAAATGTTTGGGTTCAGTCCATATGCTTAGACAAAATCATTAACAAACAAATTGAGAGTTAAGGGATATGAAGCTGAATTATCTAACTCTACCTTGTGAAAGCCACAAAATTTGGCCTGCTTTTGGATTTATATCTGAAAATTGCAATTCTGAACATACTCATCAAGTGAATTTGCTTATGTATCTTGGATCTTGTTATAGAGTAAATTACACTTTTGATACGTAATTTATAGAAGTCCTGCTATTTTTGTTTTGGATGGTGCACATTATACCCTAATTTTAAAGTAACGTGCAGAAATGGGATTGTTAAAACAAAAGACAATTTTCAAGTATTGTCTTAAATTTGTATGCATACTGAAGGTAAGGGGTAGAATTTTAAGCCAAATGAATGGTTTTTACTCCTTCCAAAATTGAATTATAAATAAAAGTGTGTTTTGAGCGCTAAAAAGGTCGTAAGAAAATAAAACCAGTAAGATGAGGTCCCCTTTTACATCTTTTCCAAAGTCAGAGATTTCTGCAAGTTCAGAATGGATGAAAAAAAACACACGACTTCTAAGGTATTAAAAGGCGCAATCTGTTTATATAGTACACTAGTGTGCTATATTATTGCACAACTTTGACTCTACATGTCAAATCCATATTTTATTTTCTGCATTTATTTAAGTACATGCCATTATTGGAGATGCATTACAACGCATGATAGCATCCTGAAACCTAGCAATTGTTGCTTTTGAAAACTCCAGGAAATAGATGTGCTGATTTAAAATTGTATAAACTTTCTCATCTCTCTGGTAGTGCTCTATCAGCTATCTCATCGATTATTTGAAGTCACTCTTCATCTAGGTTTACCCTTTCTCGCCCTCTTTCTCTATGTCTTCCCAGGATGCAGCGAGGTACCGTGATGAGTTAAAGGATGTCGCTCCGCATTCTCTCTTGAAATGTTCGAGTGACGCAACCACACTGGTATGAAATATCCTATTTTTATTCAGGAATTGTCATGCTTCTGTTTGACTTTCTTTTACTAGCTGGATTACCAGATTGTGTTGCTCATGAAGCTTATGAATAATGAATTTTGACATAAGTGGCTTTGTATGCACTATACTTTAAGGACAAAAATGTGGGAAAGAAGTAATGAAATTTTTTGGACTTTCATGCATGCCCTCATTATGTTCCACATCTTTTTATTCATGCACATGGGCTGTCTTTTTACACATCTAACAGTTTCTGGGCCCCTTTTCTTCTAAAAAAACAAAAGAAAGATATGCTATTTTATAATTCAGATGTCATTTATGGCTCTTCCTATTATTATGGGGTCTTAACTAAGAAATGTTAAGTTTTTTCCACATTAAATATGCCTGCACAAACGCCATAAAAGAAGCGTGTCAGGATCTAAATGAGGGCTCCTTTTGTGTGCTGTCAGTTTTTGCATATGATTGATTGATGGTTTGATCTTTCTGATCAGCTCATAATCGCACATTCATGATAAGTATATTGAAGCCTGAACATCTCATAATCAGACTTTGCGTAAGTTTATTGAAGCTGGGCAGTTATGTAATCTCTGAAATATCTACTCAACATTGCTTTGTCTAGGGTATCAGGGTTCAAGTTAGAAGCGTGTATATAGAAGGTCGAAGTCATCCATCAAAAGGCCTTTATTTTTTTGCTTATAGAATAAGAATTACCAACAACTCAGATCGTCCTGTTCAACTTCTGAGAAGGCACTGGATCATCACTGATGCTAACGGAAAAACAGAAAATGTCTGGTGAGTCGCTAAGTTTGCTGTTTGGCACATTTGTGGGAGATAATACTGTTTATGTTTTAACTTGTGCATGTCCTTTCTTTTGTAACTTTATGTTGTCCTCATTATGTATGGTGGTCATTTGATTTTGCTTATTTTTATAAATTTGGACTAAAGACTAAATAATGTTACATCGTTTCTTTCTGATAGGGGAATTGGTGTCATTGGTGAACAACCAGTAATACTTCCCAACACTGGTTTTGAATACTCATCTGCATGCCCATTAGGAACTCCAAGTGGAAGAATGGTAAGAAACTAATTTGTTTCCCTTTCCTTTCCTACATGAAATGCAACCTTCTACTCTCATTTTCATCTTTGCTGTGGCATTTTATACTGAGGTCAATATGTAATTGCACCTGAAGATCATTTTTCTTAAGAGCGCATTTGACCACCTAATGCTCTTTATCAAAAAGTAATGAAGGGTAGTAGTTTTCAGAGGTTTAGATTATGCCCTCAAGTTAGCTGTACGCATATTTGAGACTTGCTGTCTATTATGATAAATGTATAATAGAGTTTTGTCTGTGATAGTATAAATGGAACAAATTGCAACAATTTCAGTTGAACTCAGACTAGCACTTATGCGTGCTTTATCTATACACATCTTATAAAAGAATCTATACGCGCTCACGCACTCTGGGGGCCACCCATTAATAGTAATAGAACTCTATGCAAAGTCTTCCCCCTATATGAGTTAATACCCCTTGATGACTTTCGCTGCCTCAAACATCTGAATGTATTTTTCAGCTGAAATGTAATTTTACTATCAAAATTGCATCATACATCCAGAATGATGAAGACATGACCAAGGCTGATGCTTGACATATACCCGCTCTTTTAGGTCCATCACAAGGAAAATGAAAATCGCGATTTGCTTTATCCTACATACAGACACATCCACACTCATTCTTCTGCTCCTTTCAATCAATTCTAGAGGATGAAGTTAGCGCTGAGAAAACAGGAAGAATACGGAATTTAGAGCATCTCAAATGCTTCTCTTATAAACCTAGCACTTACTAATACGTTCTGTAAAAATATTTGCTAAGTGCTGCATGCTTAAAATTGGTTATTTCACTAATTTCTGATTGTCATCTTAGCTTAAAATAGCTTAGCTTCGCTAATTGTCATAATTCTGTGTATTCCTTTTTCTGGATCAAGATGAATTGATGCACTTGTTTAAATTGCATAGCAGTTTTTGGAACTGGGATGAAAAGATTTCAGTTTTATGGTTATCAGGATTCAATTTGGAACAGCAGATGTTAAAGAGAACTGATTTTTCCGAGGTGCCAAGTAGTTAAAAACTAGGATCTACTCAATTTTGTGTTTTAGTGTCGCCATGTTTTAATAGAGTGATACTCCTAATAGTTTGGAGACCTACTATTAGATCCTTCTTAGTTTCTGATAAATAAAAACTGTAATTAGTGATGGGCTTTGATGGTTGCGAAACTTGCAAGAAGTCTCTCTGTGTCTTATTCTTGATCTGGATTTGCAATCAATAGTCATCAATCGTTCTGGTTTTGAAATTGCCTACCTTCTGGGGTTCCCTCCCTTTATCTCTGTTCCTGCAATTTCTGACATGCATTGCGTCTCTGATGGTTTATTACTACACAGGAGGGTGACTTCGAGATGAAGCATATTGATAAGGTAGGCTCACGGACGTTCAATGTTGCCATTGCTCCTTTCTCTCTATCCAAAGTTGGAGATGGCAGTGACACCTTTTCAGATGGGAGCTGAGAATGTTGTGAAGAAAGTAAGAGGGAGGTTTAGCACGTCATTTGCACAACTTATATATATAGTTTTAGGCAAAGTCTGTGTTGTAATTGCTTGGTAGACAATAAACTCATGATATCTGATTCGTTGGGTGTTAGATCAAATGTTGCCCATAGATGTAACATATTCCTTCGGGTAGCAAATATGGATTTTAGGGATCTCTTGTATTGATGTGGATGTCATTGATTCACATCTTGCAAGCTTGAAAGATCATTTGTAATTTGCAAATGTATATAGGATGTAATTGAACTGTTTATATGTTTTCTTCGGCCTTTTGGCGAGGTATATATGTCCATTAGTTTGAACTTTTTCGGCTGAAAAATTTAGTATTGTCTCTTTTCTTTTTGTGGGTGTAGTTAGCTGTTTTATCTAATGGTCGTGTCTATAACAATTCTTACACATTATTTCCTAAGGATAAATGATTTAGGGCTGGTTACCTGTTCATTTTTCAGCCATTGAAATCTCCCTGACAAATATTGAAGTCATTATTTGTAAATATTAGTTTGGACATGATTTTTTTTTTTAAAGTGAAATATCATATAGATTTCAAGTGAACATAATGAGAGAGTGGGTGGAAGGTATATCTCTACATCTCGTTTGATATTTACCTGACGTTTACGTTTCAAAGGAACTCTGGCAAAAAGGAGCTTTGCTTAGTAGCTGCTTCAAGGAAAACGTCATTGCCTATAGATAGATAGCTTAATAGATATATGTAAAAGAATACGTTTCGAAATTAAGAAACATTTAATAGTTACATTTTTTTTTTATAACCGTCCTATTTGGGCACATCTCAACTATTTCCATGAGGTAACTGCTACATTTTGAAATTAGGAACATTCAAGAGCTTCTTTTTTTGTTTTTATTTATAAACATAGGGTTTGGGTCAACTTGCGCACATCTTGACTAGTTTCACGAGGTATCTGCTATCTTCCACCAGGCATTAAGTTCCATTTTTTCAGAAGCAGCTACATCAACTATATAAAGAGTCCACTCAAAGTTATAGCGAGAATCCTTGTTCAATAGTAATTAGTAGGAGTGACAAGTTTCCGAGTTACTAATATAGAAAGTTAATATTTGTTTATTTATTTTGTCGATCAAATTTATGTTTATGTTTGGCCTAGTAAAGGAAACTTTTCCTTCTACAAAAGAAACTATATGGTAGCTTAAATTATTTTCCTAAAATTTAGCACTCTTTTCTTCGGAGACAAGGTTTTTTTTCCCCTTACTAGTTTTAGTATACGCGCTTGTATTAATGGGCATAAACTTTTAAAAAACCGCGTTAATAGTATTGAAAATATGTGTTTGAGTTATAAAAAAAATTTAAGAAAAAAAATCATAAGTTCATGGAAATGATAAGATATTAAATTATTGATCACGGTTAGTTAACTCACCAAAGGAAGAAACCATGTCTTACAGAATTATCCAAAGTTTATGGATTGTAAATATTAATGAAAATGTGAAAAAGTAAATCAAACTAAATATACATTGACTTCAACCAATAACGCATAAGTAGTCCCTGATTTAACTGTGAGCATAGTAAAATTCACATGGAATATAATCAATTATCATAAATTGTGTACTTAAAAATATTAAATTTATGAAATATATTAATTATTACAAATGGTGTACTTAAAATAATAATAAATGGCATACGCATATTTTTGAAAATTTTGTTTGGAGTTATAACATAAAATTTACTAACATGCACAAAAGCTATAACTGGACTTTCGAATTTAAAGTATAATTGATGATTGATGATGTTATTTTAGTGACTTAATACTTGAAATCTAATGATTTGGTCAATGTGCAACAACAATAATAAAATAAAGTTAGTTTGATATGATTTTAATTAAATTACTGTTAAGTTGTACCAAATATAAACGTCTTGATTTGCTATTAATTTTTAGATAACCGAAAAGCACATAGAAATTGATACCTTTTGGGCTTTTGACCACATGAATAAAATAGAAAAGAAGTTAAACTTTTAATTAGAAAAAAGTGCTGGAACGAGAAGGGCAAAAAGAAAAGAAAAGGGGATGATGAAGAATCTAAAATCTCATAGCCATTTATTTAGAGTTTAATTGAGAAAAAAGGGGACAAAATCAAATTTATAATAGTCACGACCCAAAACCAAATTGCCGCAAAAAAAAAAGAAGAAGAAGAAGCGAAAACCAAGACTCATAACCAATTAAGTTTGTTTTGAAAGAAAACACCACAAAATATAGTCTACAAGAATTATAGTTATTTTTATATTAGGTAAAACTTTAATTGATTTTGAAGTTCTCAATATTAGGATTTCCACCTAGTCTAAATAAGGAAAGACATAATAAAAAAATTAGTTGATTTCAAAATCCTAACATTAGAAAAATAAATTAATTATAATTTTATCTAATGTTAAATCTATTTTTGAAGGGTAAAAAAGGCGAAAGATATTTCGCTATAGAATATCATGCGTTTAACATAGTATAGATAAACTAGTATTAGTACGAGGGTAATGCACGGAAATTATTAAATAATGTTAATCATATCAAAGTATGATTTGATTTGTTCGAGCAAGTTAGATCATGTGTTTTAACAAAATCATAATTGTCATCTTATCTTAATGCAAGTACCCAATAATAAAAATTCTACGTAATTAAATGAAATGAATCATATAATCATCGAATAACGTTTGGATTAAATTCGAATATCATAATTATATAGTTTGTGCTACAAACAATCTGAATATAACTTGATTCAGAATAGAGCTCAAAACTTCTTTATTTACGTACTATTTTTCTAACTTTACTTATTATTTGTTCATCAATTCTTTCCTACTTGTAACTCGTAATGAAGATCATAAAGTAATTCATTTGTAAACATATGTTTATTTAGAAATAGTCTATATGAGATAATGATTCGTCTTAACTTTTAATAATAACAAAAGAATAATCCGATATAAATAATTTCTATTGTTCAAGGTTGAGGGGAGAGTTTGATTTTTAAAAGCAAAGTTAAAGGTATTCACCTAAAAATACTTATTAAAAATGAAATAAAATTAAGGGAAAAATTCACAACTGCATATTGGACCCAGACTTTTTATTCAATAATACCTATTTACAATAATACCCATTAAATAATTACTCTTTATATCTATTTTAATCCCCAACTTTCACTTCTCAATATCATGCCATCTGATGCCTTTTCTTTTTCTTTTTTATTTGACAAGAGTGGGTTGCTCTAGTGGTGAGCACAAGTTGGGGAGTTCTTGGATGGAGGGAGCCGAAGGTCTATCGGAAACAGCCTCTCTACCCCAGGGTAGGGACAAAGTCTGCGTACACACTACCCTCCCCAGACCCCACTGGTGGGATTATACTGGGTTTTTGTTTTTCTTTTTTATTTCTTTTTCTTTGCATCCTTTTTTTTCCTTTTCTTATTTCATTCATTTTTTTCTTTATAATTATTTTTCCTCCATTATTTTGTTCCATTCATTTTTATTTTTTGTTCTTTTTCTGATACAGCAAAATTTCGTTTGCTTTGTAATTTTTTTCTCTATATAACTGATAGACTATACCTTTTTATTTCCTCTCCTTTTTTTTTGTACAAATTAAAATAGCTTATACAATATTCATTTTTATTTTTTTTGTTTAAAAAAAATGTGAATCACTACAAATGTTTCTAACATATAGTATACCAAGATGATACATAACAAGATGGTATATCAGTATAATAATATTAGTTTAAAATATTTCTTATAATAATATACTGAAACGATATATAAATATACCATAGGTATATTACTATTTTATTTGTATTCCTACACTTGCTTCTATTTCAGTGAATAATACCTCTATGAAACTCAATTAAATTAAAACCGAATTTAGTTGGAAATTTTAAAGAACTACAAAAAAAAAAAAAAGTAACAATATACTGTTATATTATATTGTATACAATCAGAACGTGGTATGCAATATATAATTCTTTTTTCTTGATAGTGCAACATAATTTTGACCCAAATTTCAAAAATCAGCCCAAAAATATCACACTCAATTGACTAAAAAAGTAGCCACGGCCTCCAATCAATATTTTAAGCACATTAACAGTTAGAATCAGATCAAAACTATTGCAAACTAAACAAAATCAGTTTATGAGTTTCAAGATTCTTTAATGATGGATCTGATTTTTCTTACAACAAATATGCGAGCATCGGCATTAGCACCACAATCTACACATAAAAGAATGACACCAGAATATACTTCATTACTTCAAACACACACACATTAATAAAAAAGTAGAATTCAAATACATGGAGTTTTAATTTTCTTCAGATTTGAAATAGCATCCATTAATTTGAAGTGATTCTTTGCTGAATAATCGACGGAGACTTGACGGAAACTTTCTCTTGCTTAGGTTCCTCGCCAATGAACATATTTATGGAAGATTGAAGTGATATGGGGAAGAAAAAGGAATAGTGAGAACAAATATGAAGTGTAACATGCACTTTGGGTGGATCAGTAAATTTTTGAGCGAAATAGGTGTAAATTGAAATAAGATAAAAATGAGTAAGAAATGGGCAAATATTTAGGTTCTCATAGGTAATTTGTGTAAATTTTTCTATTTTTGTGAGTAAATATGACTAAAATAGAAAACTAATCACCCATTTTGGCCCAATCTTCAATTTAATTACCCCGGACCCAATTGCCGAATTATTGTAAAAAAAAAAAAAAACAATTCCTCTCTATTATAGTGAACCGCGAGATAGTTGATCAAATGACAATAGAAGGCCTTTGATAATTTTGAGCTTTTGACTTTCCTTAGCCCACTGGCACTGATTGTATGAACTAAATGGTGATACGCAAATATTTTGGAAATTGCTTTAGAGTTTAGATAAAGCTCTATGTCATTGCATGTTCCACATTTATGTGCCATATTAAAACATCCAAAATAGAATATTGTAACTTCCTAATATTTTGATAGGATATTTGACAGTCAAAGGGTAGTATCTATTATCTTATGGTTCTCAACCCACAGTAAAGGTAGTCTTCTCACCATGACACACAGGGGCGTATGTAGCCCTATAACATCGGGTTCAATTGAACTCATAGAGTTTGAATTCTGGATCCGCCTCTAATGACACAAGTTTATTTGCCATAACAAATCAACAACCAGGTATATGATATGCATTAGGAGCACTATTAGCATTTTCACTTCTTTTTTATGTCCTTTTCATTGTAGCTTTGTCATTTCTAAATCATAAGTTATATGTGATTTAAATTATGCTTTTACGTGTAAAAATATAATTTCTCCATTCCCCTTATCTTATAAGTAGTACGTTACGTTTGTGTGTTTTTTTAATCTTTTAGCTAACATTTGCAAGTGATAGGTTCAATTGCATGCATCTACTATTATTAAAAAGTTAAACTGATTTGCTTGTTCGATCCTACAAAAAATTTAGAATTGACGCAAATTTGTTTTGATTTTCAATTGAATAGTATATCTCTACTGCTTTAATTACAGTACTCAAATTTAAATAAAATAATTTCAGCAATATATTATCTAAGCACATTTATAATATGGGTAGGTCGGAGCCCTATTCCAACCACAATACATCCATCAGTCAGTCAGTGCAGTATGTTAGTATTGTAGGCTTTGTATGTATATTTTTTTTGGTTTATCAGTTGTAATAGTTATGGCGACCTTGCCGGCCCAACTTTATATTGATGTTCAGTTAGAGCTAGTCTCCGTTCACTTTTATATTTTGTTTCACAAATTGTCCTGCAATGTAGCCCTATTGCCAAAGTATCACATTGTATTCTCAGAGTCCCTCAGTCTCTGGTTGGTATGCTCGGTCAAGTGAGGCAACAGGTGCCGGTCTCGCCTCCCCAGGTTTGGGGCGTGACAAACTTTAACTATTCAACGAAAAAGTAATATACTCTAGTTGTCTTGTTACTTATAACCTATTTGGCCAAACTTTTTTTTGGGTAAAAAGTGCTTAAAATTGAGGTGTTTGGCCAAATTTTTAGAAGGAAAAAAAGTGCTTTTGAGGAGAAGCAGAATCAGATTTTAAGAAGCAGAAAAAAGTAGTTTCTTTCCAAAAGTACTTTTTTGAGAAGCATTTTTTAGAAAAATACACTTAGAAGCAGTTTTCAAAAGCTTGGCCAAACACTAATTACTGCTCAAAAGTGCTTTTTAAATTAATTAGCCAAACACAAATTGTTTCTCACCAAAAACACTTTTTTAAAAAGTACTTTTGAAAAAAATATTTATCAAAATAAGCTGATTTTAGAAGTTTGGCCAAACAGGCTATTAGTAGTAATGTTGCCATTGTTCTATGATGACTAAATAAACTAAACTATCTCAGGTTTATTCTTTTAGGCAATAAATTATACTTTACGTTTTTTTTATTAAAATTCAAAATATAATTTATATATGAATGGTACGTTGACTCTTGAAAGATAATTTTTTTGAACTCATTGACCGTTGAGAAATAGATTTATGAACAAAATGCTTAACACTGTTATATAGTTATCATGTATCTAAGTTAACGCTCATTATATATATTTTTAATACCACTCTGTTCAGAGGCGGATTCAGGATTTGGGGGTTTCGGATGTCAAGCAGAAGGAAAAGATGGACCTTTGTCACTAGCACCTTGATGACTTTTGTTTTATGGGTGACACTTTAAATATATATACTATTTCTTATACATATTTACATATATACATAGAGTTTTCGCTGAACCTTGCGGGTGGTGTACCACCCCGAATCATATACATAGATCCACCCTTGACTCTATTAGATGATATTATACATTCTTCATCCATCATATTATCGTTATTCTTTTTTTCCCATAGAGTTGTTTACCTTTAAAATTGGATAAAAATTAAACTTATAATGTGGTTCTAAGGACACGTGATTTCACTTAATACCAATTGATAAATATGAAGATTAATAACAGAAATGAACTATAAAGTAAAGCAAACTAGTGTTAGAATGGAACTCGGCCCTCGAGTTTGGATACCCTCGAACTAGTTGATGCAAGAACAATTAAAATATAACAAGCTGATGAACAATAGTATAAATGAGAAAGAGAATTATATTGCTTTGATATCTGTGAACAATGTGTGTTATAAATGATTAGAACCCCCCTTTAAATAGTAGAGAAATTTCACTTATGGTATAATTCTAATTACAGAAGAAAATCCCATGTTTGCTAATTAACCGTTTCTGATTTGATCCGTTCCGAGATTTATGCCATGATCCCCGACCAGTCACGGATATCTCGCATTTCTGTTATTGTGCTATCTTCGATCTTGTTCGATGTCCGTCTCATTTGGCTTCGATCGCTACTAGCCTCGATCTCGACAAGTACCTCGATTATGAACTTGGTACCTTATCCTCGTGATTTAATCTGTTCCGTTACGAGGCCGTCCTTCGATGCAACCTTCCGGTCTCGGTCAAATAGTAAAATCGGTTGGGCCCGATTTTAACCGTATACAGATAGTCCCCTAGTTTTTTGGAGTGAAATGACAAGAAAAGAATTGAGCCTTCGATTTTCTATCTCGACCTCTCATGACGTCATCCTCGTGACGTAAGCGACGGGAGTGACCGAAACTTCCCGTTAGTACAGTTCCCCAAGTCATTAATGAGTGTCAGTTGGTGGTCGGCCACTAGTGCCTTTGAACCGTCGCCGTGAATCCAATAAATAGACCCCTTTCTCATTGATTCAAACTTTACTTTCACTTCCTTCTAATCTCCAAAGCCTTTACATCTCTTAAGTTCTTCCCTTCTACAAATCTTTTGGTTTTGTTGTTAATCCTTTCTCAAACGTCAAGTCCTATTATCTTCATCTTCTTCAAACTTACACAAAAATGGCAAAAACATCGAAAACGGTACCACAAAAGAAGTTGCTTCATCTTCTCGACCGGCCGGCGGGAAAACGCTGGTGGAACCCCGTCTTGAGGAATGCATTCCTCGGGGGTGCGCGCTAAACTCCGATTTCAAGACCGATAAAGCCTCGTCGATTCCTGGTCGATGCGAGCCAATGTCGAGGTATATATGCTCAATAACTGAGGGATACCTTAATCAGGTAAAGAAAGACTCCAACTGGGAGGGCAAAGAGGTGGTGATCCCGACCCCCGAAGAAGACATCACCACTCATGTGGAAGAGTTTCTAAGTGTTTACACTTACCCTTTCACGCTGGGCCCCCTCGACCCCGTCATCGTTGATTTTTGCCGTCAATATCAAATAACCCTAGGCCAAATCCATCCTTTCTTTCGGCGAATTGTTATTCTGCTCCGATTCTTCGTGAGCAAAGTCGAGGGGCTCCCTTTCACCCTCGATCACTTTATCAGATTGTATAGCCCCCGCCTCTATCGAGGCGGGTTAATAAAACTCCAATGTCTGGCTACCAAAGTGTTGTTCTCGAGCATATATGAGGACAAAGATCAAGGCTGGATGGGCCGGTTCGTTTGAGTGAGGACTTCCGACCTAATCCTAGCCGAAAAGATGTCATTTCCTGAGAAATGGAACATGAATCGTAAGTACTGTCTCCCTGTTAGCTTCCATGTATTATTTGTTCCTTTTATCTTTTCTCATTGATGTCTTTTTCCATGATGTAGCGGTCGCTTGGATGCCCCGTGCGATTCTCGACCTCGAGAGCTGCGTTCGAAACCTGGCCTCGACCTCTACATACGCCGAGCGCTCATGGCTCGATTTAGCAAAGGGACGATGGGAGGCCAAGAATCATGGTAATCCCACTTTTTGTGTATTTGATGATTTGATTAAGACGCCCTTCTTCCACTTATTCAATTTTCTCGTGTACAGGCCTGGGCAAGGATGCGGTCATAAGGCCCCCGTCTGGTGAGGAGGAGACTTCGACCCCGGTTTCGAATCTGGCGAAGGATAAGAAGAGGAAAAGGACCTCAATCTCCGAGGATCCAAAGCCTAAAAAAATCCAGTTCGTAAGCTGAAGAAAGACATCGTTGCCCTGCCTGCGGATATGATTCAACGGTTAAGGGAGGAAGAAGAAGAAGATGAAGACGATGGCTCGGAACTGGTAGCCCGAGTGAAGAAAACCATCGAGGCCCCAAAGGCCGCTGAGTCAGTGGTGGTTGAGGAGATTCCGCCTCGAGCCGAGGGGGTCTTGGAAAAGGACTTGGGCAAAGTCCCCGAGTCGTCGAAGATCGAAGATGCCTCCCGCCGAGATGAGCAAAAGGCGGTTATGTCTGAAGGGGCCGGCTCCGAGGCCCTTCGCAGCGAGGAGAACGCCCTAAGTGGCTCACTTGGGGCAATAGATATTGGAGACTCGTCGATTCTCCCTGTATTTTTTGAGGAGGCAATTTGGGAGGCCCAAGATACGAGGACTCCCGAAGTAAATGGGGCCCATGGAGGGGAGGACCCCTTTCGTTGTTATTTTATCAGGGTCGAGGATGCTACCGACCTGAGTGAAGCATCGAGTCTCCTCGATAAGGCTCAACAAGCCTTGAATCGGGTGAGTCTCAACTCCCTTTGTCGATATCATACTTAGTTTATTTCTTCTCTTCATGTCTAATTTCCTTTCTTTTTTCCGTATAGGCTTTGGCACTCTATTAGGAGGCATTTTCAAAGTCCTGAGCAGAGCTGAGCCAATGTGAGGCCGACCTCCGAGGGCTCACGGAGGAGAGAAATGCCCTTAAACTTCTCAGTGGGCAAAAAGAAGAGGAGATCAAGGACCTCCAAGCCGAGTTGGCCAAGGCTCACCAAGATCAGACTTACCTGATCGAGCAGGTAATGAAAATCTTAAAAGCTCATGGGCTAGATTCGGGAACGGTGGCTAACATTTAAATCTCACAACTGCAGCAGAAGGTCGAGAGGATCGAGCAGTTCCGCGAGGAGGTCAACATGATGCAGGCGGAGACCTTGGGGTGAAAAGAAAGTATGGACCGCTTTGCTGCTGAAAAAGAGGCCGCTCGAGCCCAATTGTCATCGTTTGAAAGTCAGCTTCGAGGCATAAAGGAGAAGAGATCAACTCAGGCAAAGAAAAATAGAGGAGCTCGAGGCTCGGTTGGCTTCCGAACTTGCAAAGGCCAAATCTGAAGCCAAAAAGGCAAAGGCCGAGGCAGAGGCGATCGTGGCCGTCTACCGGGCCGATGCTGAAGTCGCTCAAATCCAAGCGAGAGAGGCAACCTAGATCGCTCAAACTCGAGCATATTAGATTGCTGAACTCGCCAAATGCCAATCTCGGAGGGAAACCCTCAAGAAGATCCACGCTCGAGGTTTCGATCTTACCGACGAGATAATAAAGGCTAAAGAGCATGAAGCTGATGCTAGAGCGCTGGCCTCTTCTGATAATGATGATGATGATGGCAGCAAGAGCGGGTCCAAGAACGGGGAGGACCTCGATGGAAAAGAAGCTGCCCATGAGGAAATTAGGAATCTTAGGCTTTTTCTTTTTTGATTTTTTTGTGCGGGACCCTGATCAGTCCTTGTAAATATTTTCGTATATATAAAAGATCTTTTTCTCTTTGAATTGTCTTTATTCTATTTCCTGCCTCGTAAAAATTCTATTTCATTCATGCCTTCATGCCTTATGGAGATTTTGCTCACAAGTTTGGGACTTTAGGCAACTAGACCGAAGTCGGACCAGTGTAGTCTTTAAAATCGAGTGAGTACTTGCTCGAACTCGAAGTAGAGTGACCCTTAGGTTTTAGTTGAGTAAGGACGATTTCTCGAACTCAAAAAATAAAATGGCCTTTAGGCTCTTGAATTAGGTCGATATGGCCTCAAAAGAATGGCTTTTCCCCTTTTTCGGCTTGAAAAATTAATCATAAAAATTTGTCATGCCTTAGCACGAGATAAATTTGTACCCATTAGGTTTTTCGAGGATTGGTGTTATCGAAATCCTTTGCTTTGTTATGCCTTAGCACAAAATTGTCTGGGAGTTCGAACAATTCGATACCCCTTAGGGTTTTTCGAGGGTCGATATTATCGAGACCCTTAGTAATTCAGCCGAGGGTTGACTTTTTTAACCAGTTTATGAGAATATTTGAAGGCCTGTTTTATAACGGAATTAAGACGTCTCTGAACCGTGTTAATTTGGCCGTAGTCTTTAGTTTGGGATTTGCCCCTTAGGCTTGTTTCCCTGCTATAATTCAAACTCGTTCGAAGTGTTAGTCTCGAGTGGGGTGGCCGTGGCCTATAAAATCGAGGATTGCCTTTTTAAGGTCTTACGATTTCGAGGTTTAGTAATTCGATCATGTCGATTTTTTGGACGACAGTCCCCGAGTATAGGGTAAATTGTTTGAACTTCAGTTGTGATCGGCCCTTAAGCCAGTTTCCACAATAGATCATAAGTATAAAATTGTAAAGTATAAATTTCTCTAAGGCATGGAACATCTGGTAAGGAAAAGTACTTCTTTCAATAGATTATATATGCGTACATATTTTGCCATTAGGGCTCGAGTAATCTACATGGACACGGTTCATTTGACCATTTTTTCCTTTACCTATCAAGACCCTGTCGACACGAAGTATTTTTCTTGTAACTATCCGAAGGTGATGCCCCCCCAGTATTCGAGGTTGATTGTAAAGGAGCCTCGGATACTGTTAAAATGCTCTAAGTTAGCACGAACAATGGTTGCCTTGTTAAAAACCTCGCCGGAAAAACCCATTTGGGACAAAAACCGGTCTAAGGGAAAAAGAGTGCAACACGTGCTTTCAGACCTAAGGACTTTGTGTTTGAAGAATCCTTTAGTGTCTTCGATTAAATACCTGCAAATTGTTAGTATAAAATATAAACAAAAATGGAGAAGGTCGTACCTTAGCAGTAATATCGTTTGAGGAGTGATATGTTCCAATTGTTTGGTAATTATTCGCCGTTCATCGTGCCAAGTTTGTAGGATCCCTTTCCGATGATATCGAGGACCTGATACGGTCCCTCCTAGTTCGGGCCAAGTTTTCCTTCGTTTGGGTCTCGAGTATTGAGGGAGACCATCCTCAGAACCAAGTCCCCGATTTTAAAGTGTCGAAGATTGGCTCTTCGATTGTAGTACCTTTCGATTCGCTGTTTCTGTGCGGCCATTCGAACGAGGGCGGCTTCCCGTTTTTCATCTAGAAATTCGAGGCTTGTATTCATAGCCTCATGATTTGACTCTTCCGTTTCATATCGAAACCTGACGCTAGGTTCCCTGACTTCAACCGGGATCAGAGCTTTAATGCCATATACTAAAGAGAATGGTGTTGCCCCCGTACTGGATTTTGACGTTGTTCGATATGCCCAAAGGACTTCGGGCAATATTTCTCTCCATTTCCCCTTAGCGTCGTTCAATCTTTTCTTTAGATTTTGAATGATGGTCTTGTTTGTCGATTCGGCCTATCCGTTCCCACTAGGATGATATAGCGTCGATAGTATCCCTTTTATTTTGTGATCTTCGAGAAACTTTGTAACTTTGCTGCCGACGAATTGCTTTCCATTGTCGCATACGATCTCGGCAGGCATCTCGAATCGGCATATAATGTGGTTCCAGATGAAGTCTATGACTTCTTTTTTTCTAATTTTCTCGAAAGCCTGTGCTTCAACCCACTTAAAGAAATAGTCAGTCATAAATAAAATAAATTTAGCTTTACCTGGGGCCGATGGTAGAGGGCCAACAATATCCATTCCCCATTTCTTAAATGTCCATGGGGATAAGACTGAGTGGAGTTGCTCTCCGGGTTGGTGAATCATCGACGCTACCTTTGACATTTGTCGCACTTTCGGACAAACTCTTTTGTATTTTTTTCTATATCGGCCCAATAACATCCTGCTCTGATGACTTTGTGAACCAATGATTTGGCACCTGAATGATTTCCGCAGGTGCCCTCGTGGATTTCTCGTAGGACGTAGTCGGTATCTCCTGGTCCCAAACATATTGCCAATGGTCCATCGAACATCCTTCTATATAGTGTTCCATCTTCGGCCAATGTGAATCGTGCGACCTTCGTACGTAGAGTCCTCGATTCCTTAGGATCCGATGGAAGCTTTCCGTTCTTTAGGTACTCGATATATTTGTTCCTCTAATCCCAGGTCAGACTTGTGGAGTTGATTTTGGTGTGGCCTTCTTCGATTACTGACCTTGAAAGTTGTACAACAGTCCCCGAGCTAATCTCGTTGTCTTTGACTGATGACCCAAAATATGCAAGGGCATCGGCCTCACTGTTTTGTTCTCAAGGCACATGCTGTAGGGGGTCCTTTCTTTAAACCGATGTAGAGTCACCTGTAGTTTGTCCAAGTACCTCTGATTCGATCTTCTCGAACCTCGAAGGTTCTTTTGACTTAGTTTACCACAAGCAGGGAGTCACATTTGGCCTCAATGACCTCTGCTCCCAAACCTTTAGCTAGCTCGAGACCTGCAATCATGGCCTTATACTCAGCCTCATTGTTAGTTAACTTGGAAGTTTTGATAGCTTGTCTAATTGTATTACCTGTGGGCGGCTTCAAAACGATGCCTAGCCCGGACCCCTTCACGTTCGAAGCGCCGTCTGTGAAGAGGGTCCACACCCCCGATGATATACCCGATTTTAATAATAGTTCCTTTTCGACCTCGGGTACGAGGGCTGGTGTAAAGTCGGCCACGAAATCCGCTAAGATATGAGACTTGATGGTCGTTCGGGGTCGATACTCGATATCATACCCACTGATCTCGATGGCCCATTTGGCCAATTTGCCCGAAAGTTCGGGCTTATGCAAAATATTGCGAAGGGGATAAGTAGTCACCACACAGATTGGGTGACACTGAAACTATGGTTTTAATTTCCTAGAGGCGCTTATTAGGGCAAGCGCTAATTTTTCTAAGTGTGGGTGCCGGGTCTCGACCTCACCTAAAGTTCGACTAACATAGTAAACAGAAAATTGCGTACCTTACTCTTCTCGAACTAGGACCCTACTTACCGCGATTTCCGAGACTGCTAGGTACAAGTAGAGTTGCTCGTCCGCTTTCGGAGTATGAAGTAGTGGCGGGCTCGAGAGGTACCGCTTTAATTCTTCCAATACTTGTTGGCATTCCGGGGTCCATGCAAAATTGTTCTTCTTCTTGGCCGACCGTGGCATCGATCATGCGATCAATATTCTGTAGAGGAAAAGAGTCTTTAGGACATGCTTTGTTTAAATCTTTATAGTCTTCGCACATTCTAAGTTTTTTCCCTTTTTAGGAACTACGACTACGTTTGCTAACCATTCAGGATATTTTATTTCCCGAATGGATCCTATTTTGAGAAGTTTGGCTACCTCGTCCTTGATGAATGCATGTTTTACCTCGGACTGGGGCCTTCTCTTTTGTTTTACTGGGCGGAACTTTGGGTCCAAGCTCAGTCGATGTGTAGTGATCTCCGGCGGGATCCCTATCATATCTAGGTGGGACCAAGCAAAACAATCCATATTATTGATAAGAAATTTAATGAGTTTTTCCCTGAGCTCGGGGGTTAACCCCGTACCCAGGTATACCTTTCGATCGGGTAGATGCTCGATCAGTATGACTTGATCCAGCTCTTTGAATGTCGATTTGGTGACGTCGGAATCCTCGGGGATTATGAAGGATCGAGAGGTCCAGTAGTCATCGTCCTCGTCCGTTCCCTGCTTCTCCGACTGAGTCGAGGCTGGTGGCTGTGGTTGCTATTTAGCTTCCTGTTTTCCTTTGGACTCCGATTCCTTTGTTGACGAAAGTGCCGATACCGGTATTACTTCGTCGACCGCAAACATCTATTTGGTAGCATGTTGTTCCCCATACACCGTTTTTACTCCATCCGGTGTTAATTTTGTAGTTGTGCTATAGCGGCTTGTTGAGCCTGTAACATTTCGAATATCAATTGAAAGTTAACTCCACCATCTTCTCCGCCCTGCGTACCTCGACCACTTGATCGAACTTCCCTGCGTACGCTACCTTCGGGAGCAACGCCCAAATTTGCATTTAGGGCGACTTGTGAACTGACATCGACGAGATTTGCAATTGGTGCTCCCTTGAAGTCAGCCTGAGGCGCCTCGATCCCTAGGGCGGCTATATTGTCATTTTCCCCGTGAAATCCGAGGTCGTTGTCACCATGTATAGGCGCTGCTTGTGAGTTTGACATGTTTATCCTAAAAACAAAAATTCTTACGAGAATAAGTGTAAATCAGTGTGTGTTATCGGAATCAATATTAAGAAATCACTATTATCTTTGGCCCCACGGTAGGCTCCAAACTGTTTACCCTTAAAATTGGATAACAATTAAACTTATAATGTGGTTCTAAGGACACGTGATTTCACTTAATACCAATTGATAAATATGAAGATTAATAACATAAATGAACTATAAAGTAAAGCAAACCAGTGTTAGAATAGAACTCAGCCCTCGAGTTTGGATACCCTCGAACTGGTTGATGCAAGAACAATTAAAATATAACAAGCTGATGAACAATAGTATAAACGAGAAAGAGAATTATATTGCTTTGATATCTGTGAACAATGTGTGTTACAAATGATTAGAACCCCTTTTAAATAGTAGAGACATTCTACTTATGGTACAATTCTAATTACAGAAAAAAATTCCATGATTAGCTAATTAACCGTTTCTGATTTGATCCGTTCCGAGATTTACGCCATGATCCTCGATCAGTTACAGATATCTCGCCTTTCTGTTATTGTGCTATCTTCGATCTTGCTTGATGTCTGTCTCATTTGGCTTCGCTCGCTACTAGCCTCGATCTCAACAGGTACGTCGATTCTGAACTCGGTACCTTAACCTTGTGATTTAGTCTGTTCCGTTATGAGGCCGTCCTTCAATGCAACCTCCCGGTCTCGGTCAAATAGTAAAATCGGATGGACCCGGTTTTAACCGTATATAATAGTTATAATTATACATTGTTTGACAAAAATGACTGGTTTATTTCCAGCAAGGGTATACAAGAGTTTGACAGTTGTCCGCTCTAAAGTCCTCATTATATTACAAGTCACTTGGTATATATTCTCGCAATGTATTTGTTACTAATTTGGGTACTCAATTTGTTTTCCTCTAGTTTAATATCACTTTCTGTTCGAGTAGAGTTCTTATCTTCAAAAATCTCATGTGTTTAATTTTACTTTTATTTGATTCTTGAGCTATGTGGTATTTTTCTTTTTGAGTGTCTCATCAATCCCGGCTAAGTTTTCTCCTTGGATTGTGTGCATCTTGTTTTCTCTTATATTTTTTTATTTGGATTTGAACTTGTGCATGTCTGTGTGATTGCCTATTTGAATTTCTGATTCTTGAAATGTTACTCAGTTTTTTTCTTTTTTTGGTCGAAATATTACTCCTTTTTGTTAAAGCATTAGATAAAGAATTATTAGTTCTCTCTAGTTACATTACATAGAAAGTCCAACTTCAATATAAGAAAGCTGCCACTACTTAGTAATTCAAATGGGGCAAAGAGTGAATAGTGTATGTATAGAAAGTATAGAGAGTGTACCACAACTTCAATATAGAATAGTGTATGTATAGAAAGTATTACTTAATCTTAAACTCTTCAAATTGCAACCAGGGCAAAGAGTGATTCCGGTTTAATATATTTACTGACTAGCTATCTGGCTCTTCAAATCCTCCAACATTTTGTTTAAGCAACATTTAAAATACTACTTTGGATTTGGTTTTCAAGCTTTCAAAGCATCTTAAGGTAAATCTAAAAATAGCCACCCAAATCAGTTTCAATGCCAACAAATCATAGAATCCCAAATCGACTTGACAATGGTGTTTCCAAATTTCAGTTTGCATAAAACACTATTTGGTTGCTTGAAAAGTGAAGAGAAAGAGCTAAAACTTCCTTAAAAGCCATTGAAAAATATTGCAGCTTTGGTTAGAGATTTCAAATATGCATAATTGTGAATTGTTTCGATTAGATATTGTTGTATATACTAAATACTTAAGGTGTTTGAACCTCAATTTCGGGACAATCTACTCAAAATTGAAGGTCGTTTGAGTTGAAATTTGAGCTATGCTTCAAATGAAGAAGATGAAGTTTCTACCATATATAACTGTGTATCATTTGTGCATCGCATTTGTATCCCATGTAATATGTGTATATTCATGTATGTATGTATGTATGTATGTATGTATGTATGTATGTATGTATGTGACATACATGAATATCAATTGAGATACATGTGTCGTAAAAATATTTTTCAATCAATTTCAGTTACGAATTTTGATTCAAACCAATTCAAATCACTTTCATTTTTCTCAACTTTTGTACATAACTTTGTCCAAGTATTTTCGATAAATTCCAGCCGCACCCACTAAAAAACAACTAACAAATTTCAGATTTCAAAGTTGAAGTTGAATATTCTGATATTTTTTAATTGAAACTTTGCAAATTTTAGTTTCCTTTCTTGATTTCACCAAATAAAATGACTTTCAATGTTGAGATAATTGAAGTATTCGACTTTAACGATTAAATCAATTTCCCTGTGTAAATTTTTTTTGATGAAAATTCCTATCACTTTTAAGTTAATTGTTGCTAACTCAGTTGTTGTGTCGCAATCCTTGATTTTTTGTGATGAAAATTCCTATATACTCGTGATACACAAACACACCGTGTATACAACTTTTGTATATTATATAATAGTATATATATAACTTTTATATATTATTTAACAGTATATATCAAACTTCTATACATTATATAATAGTGTATATATAACCTTTATACATTATGTATGCACATTTTATAATATACCAAAAAAACTTCCCTCACATCACCATAACCACCAATAAACATCATTAGAGACACCGCAACTCTGCTAAGATCACAGTTAACGCCACCTTCCCTTCTTCACAAATACATAAAAATATCCATGGTGCACCCATAAAATTCTAACGGCCAAATACATAGACAGCCAATTAAATTTATTTTTTATTTTGGCACTCTAACTCAATCTTGTTCCATTTTGGTCCTCCAATTCCATTTCTTATGTTTCACTTTAACACAAAAGCTGACTAGATTCAGACTATGAGTTGCCTCACCCTGTAGGTGCGTGAGAGAGATTTTTTTGGGCAAATTTCCTTCTCCGACCCATTGAACTTGGCTCCATTTTTTCATTTTGACACTCTATCTCAACCTTGTTCCATTTTGGCCCTCCAACTCTATTTCTTATGTTTCATTTTAATACGAAAGCTGACTAGTCACATAGTGTGAATTAGCTCACAATCTCACATGGTAGGCGCGTGAGGCAAATTGTTTATGGCAAAATTACTTCTCCAACAGTAATAAAATAACCGTTGGCCCCATTGTTAATCTCCCAACTTCCTTCCCCCATATTTCATCTTCATTATTTCCTTCCTCATTTACTGTTTATATGAAAACCGGCCGATTTCAGTCGATTTCTTAAAAAATAAATTTTGCGGGACACTAAAAGAGTTTCCTCCATTTTTGCGCCAAAAATAAAACGATCGAAGTTTGTCGGTTTTGTAAAAAAAAATTAAAAATTAAAATATTTTGATTTTATATTATGTGAAACGTGTGTGCGTGCATATCTTGAAATACCCACAAATTTCATAAACTTTCAAACTGCTAAATTTTCGAAATCGCGAACTTTCGAACCCGTAATGGAACAAGGTTGAGATAGAGTGTCAAAATGAAACATAAGAAATAGAGTTGGAGGGCCAAAATGGAACAAGGTTGAAATAGAGTGCCAAAATGAAACATAAGAAATAGAGTTGGAGGGCCAAAATGGAACAAGGTTGAGATAGAGTGCCAAAATAAAAAATGGAGCCAAGTTCAATGGGTTGTCTATGTATTTGGCCAAAAAAGTATGTATACGCGCTGCATTTTTACATCGTATAAAAGTTTTTGTGTTAAAGTGAAATAAAAAAATGTGGCTGGAGGGAAAAAATGGAACAAAATTGAGTTAGAGTACCAAAATGAAAAATTAGGCAAAGTTTAACGGAATGTCTATGTATTTGGCCAATTCTAACTTTAGTTCTGAAAAGAAAGACCCATAATAGATCTTACAATTTTTTTATTTTTTATTTTTTATTTTTAGCTAAAAAGAAATAATGAAGAAGAAGAAATAAAAGAAAGAAGGAGATGGCAAAAAGTAGTGCTGGATTATGAGAGAAACAAAGAGAAATGATGCTGGGTTATGCGAGGAAGAAAGAGAAATGGTATTGAGTTGTGAGAGATAAATTGTGAAAAGTATTGGAAAAGTAAAAAAGCAAGAGAGAGAAGAAGTATTAAAGTGAGAGAAATTTCAAAAAACAAAGTTAAAGAGTGTGGAAGGAAAAAATATCTTGGAAAGATAAAAATTGTACCTATTTGCTTTTGTCTTTTGTGCGATGCATAGAAAAGACAATAATTTTATTTATCTGGTGGGAAACAACTTATACTAGGTATTTTTGGGCTTAAAGAATATTTCGGGTAACTAAAAAAAGTTGGCTAATAACATTTTCTAATGGTGATACAATGTAGTAAAATTTTGAAGGGGTGCCTTATTTGGTCGATCCATTTTATATGTACCAACTTTTAAAAAGAAAATTAATTAGTACCTAAAGTACAGATAACTTCAAGCCTTTTTCTTCTCCCTTCCTCCTCCTCCTCCTCCTTTTTTGTCGTCGTCGTTGTGAAATAAAGGTGATGGTGAACTTTCATGTTATTTGTGAGCAGGTTTTAAGGTGGTTTATGATATTTTACCGTAGTGAGGTACTATGATACTCCTTTTTTTTTTTTATATATATATTGATTAGGATTTCTTCTTCTTCTTCTTCTTCTTAATTGCAAAATGAGTTTGTTAGATTTATTGTTATTTTGATCAATTGATAATTGTGGTTTGTTCTTTATAATATTTGGAGGTTATGTTTCAAATTTGAGATTATTTGGAGTGGATTTAAGTCTTGAATCGTACATTGAATTGTTGAAATTTGAAGAACAAATTTATGTTTCTGGGCAACTTGCACTTCAGATCTATTTGACTTTAAGTGCATGAAAACATTGGTTGCACTTCAGACCTATTTTATCTTAAGTGCATCTTAAGTGTAATTTTTTAACTTCAAACCTATTTGGCTTTAAGTGCATGAAAACATTTCTTGTACTTTAGACCTATTTGGCCATAAGTGCATCTTAAGTGTAATTTTTACATTATAGACTTAATTGATCTTAAGTGTAGAGGCGGATCTAAGATTTTTAGTACATGGGTGCACTACTAAAAAAAGGAGAAACAAGTATATTAAGTGGGAATTGATCCATATTCCTCTTGGTAATAACTCAACCATCAACCAAGTGCACCATTCACCCTTCTTGGAGCAATGGTGCCAACAATTAATATTATATCAATTAGAAAAAATATGTACATAAAAATCTAATTTGGCGGAAAGACCATGAGTTCACGTGCCCCATAATTTTCGCTATAAATCCGCCCCTGCTTAAGTGCATTGCACTTCAGACTTTTTTTCTTCAACTTCAGACCCGATAAGTCTGAAGTTGATCCTAAAGTAGGCAGACTTGAAAATGTTTGTGTAAAGTAGGTATAAACTCAATGGTAACCTCAAAATCATGTATAGATGCAAATGCCCTCACAATGTGGATTTTTCGTTTAAAATATGGTACATTCTCGTAGAAGCCTATCTTTTTCGGTGAACCAAACGAGGGAGAAGTGCACAGTTAGCCACTACTTAAAGTTGTATTTACTCTTAAGCCGCTGTTTAAAATATATTTAATATTCAGCTAGTAATTTAATAATTTTTTACTCGATCGGATGAAAATACCCTTGTGCTAGACTTATAATAAGTCAACCTTCGCTCCATAAACCTTCGTCAACCCACACTTTCTCCATAAACCTTTGTCAACCTTCGTACCTGCTTTCTCTTCCTATTTCAAACTAGAGAGTTCAGGTTTCTCCTCCTAGTTCACCAAAAAATCACAAAAGATTATCCGCAAAATAGTAAGTTCTAATTAATTTATTAGCTTTTAATCAATTGTGTGCATAAACTTTCAAATATATCTATATGCTTTTGTGTGTTTGGGTGGATTTCCCATTGACAGTATGTATTCGATTTTTTTTTTTTTTTCTGTAATAATATGTATTCGAAATTTGTTTTGGGTATTAGTATTTATTAATTTGATAATAGAACAAACTCAAAAATTCATTATGTAATATTAAGTTCAAAGTGTGTCCTGAATTAACACCTTCAATTGATAAACTTTAGGACATCGTGTTCTTAAGTTCATGAGTGCTGTGTAAATATTAAGTTCAAAGTGTGTCCTGAATTAGCAGCTTCTATTGATAAACTTTAGGACATCGTGTCCTTAACTTCATGAATGTTGTGTAAATATTAAGGATAAAGTATCCTAAATTTGCACCTTCTATTGACAAACGTTAGGACATCATGTCCTTAACATCATGTGTGCAGTGTAAATATTTAAGGACAAAGTGTCCTGAATTTGTACCTTCTATTGACAAACTTTAGGACA
Organism: Nicotiana tomentosiformis; assembly: GCF_000390325.3. Lineage (NCBI taxonomy): Eukaryota > Viridiplantae > Streptophyta > Magnoliopsida > Solanales > Solanaceae > Nicotiana > Nicotiana tomentosiformis. The sequence goes on along the minus strand of NC_090821.1, from coordinate 17,917,075 downwards.
CCGTGTCCTTAACTTTATGTGTGCAGTGCAAATATTAATGACAAAGTATCCTGAATTTGTACCTTCTGTTGATAAACTTTAGGACATCCTGTCCTTAACTTCATGTGTGTAGTGTAAATATTAAGGATAAAGTATCATGAATTTTCCTTTTCTTGACTTTCAGGATGGATACAATATGTATTATTGTTGCTTTCAATAGAAAATGGACCCCAAACTATAAGTATCTGGATTATCAAACAAAGATTGTTCATTGTACCTGATGCAATTCGATTTGAAGATTTCGTCAACCGGGTCTTTGAAGTTATTGAATTGGATAGAGACACGTTTGAAGTAATGATATAGTTTGATATCAACCTGGGAACAAGCAAGGGAATGCTTGTAACCAAAGATGAAGATCTCTGAACATGTATAGAGTTACTGAAAAGTCATTCACTCTTCAAGGGCGGTCGTTTCATTATTGATATTTCGGAAAGAGTTTTTGGCTCTACAAGCACATTTGAAGAAGTCAACATAGAAACTCAACAAGACAAACAAGACAAATTCCAATAGATAATGGAAATAAATGAGGTCGAACTTGAACCAATAATTGAATAAGTGCTTCAAACATTCAATTCTATTCAAATGGAAGGACAAACACTACAGAGATTGACAATCAACAAGCTTTGGGTATTCAAGTCTTAGAGAGTGCACCAGTAATTGAAGAAGTTGGTGAAAAATTCTCTACTCAACTAACTAGATGAAGGTCAAAGTCAAAACAAAAAGAATCTTCGACTACAATATTGAGAGAAAATACTTCTTTGGATGAAATAAAAGTGGGATCAATATTTGACAAAAAATAAGAGTATAATTAATTACTTTTCATATATAGAAATTAAGGGACATTTTGAATTCAAGGTTGTTAGATCAAGTTCAATAAGATATTCTTTGAAATGCAATGATGAAAAGTATGGGTGGTGTGTGCGTGCTTTCAGAATTAAAGATTCAACACTATTCAAGATAGTAAAGGTTGAGAAAAATTATGACTGCTCAATAAACACTATGAAAGCTGATCAAAGGCATGCAACTTCAAAGATGATAAGTGGTTACATTATTGACAATCTTCGAGACCCTAGGTTTGAAGTACACCAACCTTTGTCATGGCAGAAATGCAAAAATTGCATGGACTAGACATTGGGTATCACAAGGCGTGGCGTACTATTCAACATGCTTCAGGTTTGATAAGAAGAACCCCTGGAGAGAATTATAAATTGACGTCTTCATACTTGTACATGATGAAAAGTAAAAAATCGGGAACATACACTAACATAAAGAGAGACGACATCTATAGGTAAACAATCAAGAAAAGTTTATTAGTCATTTCATATGCTATGTATATATAAGTTGCTGCAACTAAATTTCATGAGTCCTAAAATTCTGGTTCAAGCGTCCTGAATTTTAATGTAGTAGTTCAAATTTTAGGATATTGTGTCCTTAACTTCATGAGTGCTATATAAATATTAAGGACAACGTGTCCTGAATTTGCACCTTCTATTGATAAACTTTAGGACATCATGTCCTTAACTTTATGTGTGCAGTGTAAAATATTAAGGACAAAGTATCCTGAATTTACATATTTTATTGATAAATATTAGGACATCATGTCCTTAACTTCATGTGTACAATGTAAATATTAAAGACTCATTATCCTGAAATTTCGATGCAGTCCTGAGTTTTAGTAGCAATTCTGAAATTTGGTTTATTTTGTTAGGTTTCTTTATATATTTTATGTCAATAGCTGGTTGGAATCATTGTAGACCGGTGAGTGCTGTTGAATGCAACTTTTTTAAAGTTAAAATATCGTGGTGCTTTAATGATTTCAGTTTCAAAGGATGCAAATAATCAAATATTTCCATTTGCCTTTAAGATTGCAGAATCTGAAAATAACAACTCATATGAGTGGTACTTTAATGAGCTTCACAATGCAATTGGAAGGCATGACAATTTTATTTTTTAATCAGATAGGAACCAATTTATTGCACATGGCATCGCAAAGATATATCCTGAAGCCACCATGGGATTTGTGTCTATCATTTGGAGCAGAACCTAAAGTGAAGGAAAGTGAAAAGTGATGTCATAAAACTTTTTCAAAGTATTGCAAGAGTCTACAGGCGCGAAGAATTTGATCTCTACATGTCAAAGATAGAGAAAGTTTATAAAAAGACTTTTGACTACTTGATATTTCTGCTCGGAGTCGTACTTAAAGGAATCTTGGCTAAAAATATATAAAAGACAAATGTATCATGTAGGACATATAGATTCTTGGATTGTACTAGAGAGTGTTAAGACACAAATTATTAAACCTCCAGATTTCAAGGTTCCGCCAGGTAGAAGGCAGAAGAAAAGGCATATTCCAGCTACTGAGTCAACAAAAATAACATTCAAATGTGGTCGTTACAGGAGAATTGGTCATAATAGAACATCTTGTATATATTATCCAACAGTCCACCCATTTTCAAGGAAGCATAGAGAATTATAGATATATCCACTTATCTTTTACTAGACTTTTAAGTTTTTGCTATCAATTGGATTCGTTTAGATTATTTTTATTTTAGCAAGTATGCTTTAGCAGATGGTTATCTGAAAAATGTCCTGAATTTTAAAAGTACATAATTAATATTCAGGGCATAATCATTTAAAATGTCCTGATATGAGTATATTTCTTGATTTAAAGCTTTTTGTTTTGTCCCTTTGCTTCGTGTGATCATACTATTTGTCTCACCATAAGTTTGAATTGGCAGTCAAGTTATCTAAAAACTGTAGGTGTAATTGATTGGCATAGAAGCATATGGTCATGCAACTGTTTCTTTTCCCTTTTTGAGCTGTTGTACATGTTGTTAAATTCAGCAGTTTGGTTCCAGTTTTTTAGCCAAGGTTTTGCGCATCATAAGATTTTAGCCAAGGTTGTGTGACCGCACATTTTGGTTGCGGACCGCATTCTCAAGAGGCTTCACTCTTGGTCTTCTACAGCTTCTCTAATCTTTTCAAGCTTGTCAGTGCGAACTGCTTTTGCGGCCGCATAATTTGGTGTGTCGACCGCACTTATGCTAAACTTCCTCTAAGGCTTCAAGGGTAAGTTTGCAGCCGCACTTGCATTTCTATGGCCGCAGAATAAGTTCTGCGAATCGTACTTTCCTTTGCATTGCTCCTCTTTGCCTTTTTGAGTTGGAACACTCCTTCTTGAGTTATGTTTCTTAATTGAGCTCAAATCCTTCGGCATGTCTGCAATTTACACAATTTTATTAAATCCGAAAATAAAAATCACTACTTTCGGACTAAAAACTAAAGCAAGAAGGTACTAATAAGTATTTAAAATCCACACTTATCACGGTTCATGAGTAGCATCTGAGGATCAAACTCTAGACTTTGAGGGAAAAGAAACTATGTGCTAAATTCTCCAAGTGTGAGTTTTGGCTTGATTCGGTGGCATTCTTGGGCCACGTGGTGTCTAGTGAGGGGATCAAGGTAGATCTGAAGAAAATTGAGGTAGTTAAGAGTTGTCCTAGACCATCTTCAAATACAGAGATTTAGAGCTTCTTGGGTTTAGCGGGTTATTATCACCATTTTGTGGAGGATTTCTCGTCCATTGCTGCACATTCGACTAGATTGACCCAGAATGGTGCTCCTTTTAGATGGTATGAGAAGTTTGAGGAGAGCTTTCAGAAGCTTAAGACTGCATTGACTACAGCTCCAGTGTTGGTATTGCCTACGGGTTCGAAATCTTACACCGTGTATTATGATGCATCGCGTATTGGGCTTGACACGGTGTTGATGCAGGACAGTAGGGTGATTTTCTACGCATATCGGGAGTTGAAGTTTCATGAGAAGAATTAGCATGTCCATGATCTAGAGTTGGCAACCATTGTTCACGCGCTGAATATTTGGAGGCACTATCTATATGGCATTCCATGTGAGGTCTATACCGACCATCGGAGTCTCTAGCACATGTTCAAGCAAAAGGACCTTAATTTGTGGTAGCGAAGATGGTTAGAGTTGCTGAAAGACTATGATATCACCATATTATATCATCCGAGGAAGGCCAATGTGGTGGCTGATGCATTTAGTAGAAAGGCTGAGAGTCTGGGCAATTTGGCTTATTTACTGGTAGCAGAGAGGCCACTAGCCATGGATGTTCAGGCTTTTGCCAATCGGTTTGTGAGATTGGATATTTGCAGCCTAGTCGGGTTCTTGCTTGCGTCGTTGCTAAGTCATCGTTGTTGGAGTTTATCAAGGCTCGCCAATTTGATTATCCTCACTTGTTGGTGTTGAAGGACACTGTGAAATGAGGTGTAAATAAGGAGGTTTTTATTAGTGATGATGGTGTTATGCGGCTTTGAGGCCGGATTTGTGTTCCAAATGTTGATGGGTTGAGAGATTTGATCCTTGAGGAGGCTCACAACTCGCGCTATTCCATTAATCCAGGTGTCACAAAGATGTACTATGACATGAAATAACACTATTGGTAGCGGAGAATGAAGAAAGATATTGTTGCTTATGTCTCTCGATATTTGAATTGTCAACAAGTGATGTATGAGCATCAGAAATCAGGAGGGTTGACTCAGAGATTGGAGATACCAGAGTGGAAGTGGGAGCGCATTACAATGGATTTTGTGGCAGGCTTATCACAGACCTTGAAGAACTTTGACGTAGTCTGGGTTATTGGGGACCGATTGACTAAGTCTGCACACTTCATTCCAGTAATGACTTTGTATTCTTCCGAGCGATTGGCTCAGATTTACATCCGGGAGATTATCCGCTTGCATGGCATGCCCGTTTCCATCATTTCTGATCGAGGCACGCAGCTCGCATCACAGTTTTGGAGATCAGTGCAGCGAGAGTTGGGCACATGGGTTTGAGTTGAGTACAGCATTCCATACTCAGCCGGGCGGGCAGTCCGAGCGCACAATTCAGATCTTGGAGGATATGTTACGTGTATGTGTTATGAATTTCGGAGGTTCATGGGATCAGTTTCTTCCATTAGCAGAGTTTGCCTACAACATCAGTTTTAGGTCGAGTATCCAGATGGCTCCTTATGATGCCTTAAATTGGAGGATATGTCATTCTCTGGTTGGATGGTTTGAGCTTGGGGAATATAGGTTGTTGGGCACTGATTTGGTCCGTGATGCTTTGAAGATGGTTAAGGTGATTCAGGAGTGGCTTCGTACAACACAGTCTAGACAGAAGAGTTATGCATACCGAAAGGTCCGAGATGTTGCATAAATGGTGGGTTAGAAGGATCTGCTCAGAGTTTCGCCCATGAAGGGTATGATGTGATTCGGGAAGAAGGGGAAGTTGAGTCCTAGATATATTGGCCCTTTTGAGGTGCTTGAGAGAGTTGGAGAGGTGGCCTACGACTTGCCTTGCCACCTATTCTAACGGGAGTTCACCCAGTGTTTTATGTTTCGATGCTTCAGAAATATTATGGGGATCCGTCTTATGTTTTGAACTTCATCACGGTGCAGCTGGACGGGGATTTGACTTATGATGTGGAGTCGGTGGCTATTTTGGTCCGGCAGGTTCGGAAGTTGAGGTCAAAGAATATAGCATCAGTGAAGGTTCAATGGAGTGGTCAGCCAATCAAGGAGGCTACATAGAAAACCGAGCAGGAGATGCGGAATAGATATCTACACATATTTGAGACTCCAAGTATGATTCTAGACCCATTCGAGGATGAACATTTGCTTAAGATGGGGAGAATGTAATGACCCGGTCGGTTATTTTGCGTATTGTAGCCCCGCTTCCCTATTTATTGCCTCTTCTATGTTCATTTGTGGTTATGTGACTTGTTGGGATTGTTGCAGTGGTTTCGGGGAAGTTTCGTAGTGAATTGGGACACTTAGTCCGGGCTTTGAAAGCTTAAGTTAAAAGAGTTAACCCCAATTTTGAATTTTATGTAGACGACTCCAAAATGGTGTTTTGATGATTTTGATATCTTCGTATGGTGATTTTGGACTTAGGTGTATGTTTGGATGTTGATTTAGAGGTCTGTAGGTTAATTTGGTAGTTTTTTGGTGGAAGTTGGAAAGCTGAAGGTTTAGAGGTTTGATCGAGAGTTGACTTTGTTGATATCGGGTTTGGATTATTGTTCCAGGAGTTAGAATAGGTCCGTTGTGTCATTTGGGACTAGTGTGCAAAATTTGAGATCATTCGAAGTTTATTTGATATGGTTCAACATTAGTTTTAGAAGTTGGAAGTTCATTAGTTTTATTAAGCTTGAATTGGGGTGCGATTCGTGATTTTGATGCTGTTCGGGGTGATTTGAGGCATCGATTAAGTTCGTAGCGTGTTTTAGGACTGGTTGGTATATTTGGATGGGCTCCCAGGGCCAAGGTGTGTTTTAGATAGTTGGCAGATCGTGTTTGAACTTAGGAAAATGATGAAGGTCGTAGGTTCTTGTGTAATCACAACTGCGAGGATATGACCGCAGGTGCGAGGCCGCAGAAGCGGCCCGGTGATCACATAAGCAAAATTAGTTGTAGCTGGAGAAGGCCGCAGATGCGAGGGATTTTCAGCATTTACGGCCCGCAGATGCGTAAGGAGTTCCGCAGAAGTGGAGTTCGACTGGATAGGCTTGAGTCATAGATGCAGAAGGGATCCGCAAGTGTGGATGTGCAGGAGCGGGGGGAGGGGGTATGACCGCAGAAGCAGTCCTGCAGGTGCGTATTGGGGACCGTAGGTGGGCAGGTGTGGGACTTGATTTCCACATAAGGTGTATTTGGACTGCAAAAGCGGCATCGCAGGTGCGAACAATTTAGCCACAGGTGTAAGAATCGCTGGGCAGATATTAAAAATGAGGGTTTTAGTCCTTTTTCTCATTTTGGATTTGTGGAGCCCGACTAAGGGCGATTTTTGGGAGACTTATTGTTACATTTGAAGAGGTAACTGAAGATTAATCACTTTTGATGTTAGATATTGATTACCCAATTGATTATTACCCCTAGTTTATGTGAATTTGAAGTGAAATTTGGGGATTTTAGACTATGGTGTTGGAGAGTGAAATTTGGTGGTTTGTGGGTCTATTTGTGGATGGAATTGGATGAAATTAGTATGATTGGACTCGTAATTGAATGAGTGTTTGAAATTTGTTAATTTTGTCGGCTTTTGGGATGCGGACCCGGGGTTAGCCTTTTAGGTTGACTTTGCATAATTGATTCAAGACTTTAGATTTATCATTTGGGATTGTTTCCTATGGCTATTATTGATGGTATTACGTTTCTTTGATTAGATTCGGGTCACTCGGATGCCGATTCGTGAGGCAAGGGCTTTTTGGAGTGTTGAGTTGCGTGTCTTGAGGTAAGTAATATTTTTAAAGTTGGATTTGAGGGTAATTATCTCTGGGAACCTATTATTTGTGATGTGTTGGGGTGATGCACATGCTAGGTGACGGGCGTGTGAGCATGCACAGGGGTAATCATGATCTGGGTTGACTTTTGGACTATATTGCTATCATACCTTGTTTTATCCGTATTTTCCTTACTTGTAAGATTTACTGAGCTATGATTTATGTTAGAAATCATATTTAGGCTATGTGGTTATTTGTCTGAGACTTAATGAGGCTATTTCTGTTGTTTTGGGTTATCTGACTTAACTGTAATTGTACACTCATTCATGATTCTTCATTTGCATATCATATCTCAGTTTCTGCTCATTATTCACTGTTACATCGCATGCTGTTATTATTTTTCATATATGGTGTTGTTGGGCTGAGTGATATGATATTGTGAGCCCTTGAGACTTGAGAGGTTGATGACTTAGATGGGCCTTAGATCCGTGTTGAGGGTGTTATTTGGATCGAGATGCACGCCGCAGCAAGCCATATTGGCTTTGTTATTCTTTGGATCAGGCTGCACGCCGCAGCAGGCCATATTGGCTATTGATTAGTGCTTAGACAGGATCCGCCCCTCCGGAGTTTGACATACCAGCAGTGAGCGCAGACACAATGATATACATACACGTGCTTTGGTGAGGGGCATTGATTCCAGGCACCCATATAGTGTTGAGTGATTGTGTGTGTGTGATGAAGTGGGCATTTGAGACCGACAACTTGATTATGTTGAGAGTGAGAGCATCTAGGGATACCATCATGAAATCATTCATTTGAATGCATACTTGACATGTAGGCATAGAGATGTATCATTCCTCATGCTAGCTGGTAATTCAAAATGTTCTTATCAGTGTTGGACTTTAATTGTTATACTTGAAAGCATGACTAAATTCCTGTAATGTGAACGAGTTGATTATGATAATTCCTTTGAGTTACTTATTTTTACTGTCACCATTATATCTATGTTGTCCTTAATATTAGTTTCTGACTGTCTTCTTCTGAGCTCGTTACTGCTTTCAACCCAAGGTTAGTTCTGTTACTTATTAAGTACATGGAGTCGGTTGTACTCATACTACACTCTGCACTCCGTGTGCAGATCCAAGTACATTTAGACGTGGTGATTGCTAGAGCTGTGTTGGTACCCGTATTTGGAGACTTCGAGGTAGCTGCTATGACGTCCGCAGACCTTGACTCTCTTTTCTTTATTTCCTTTATTACTGTTCTATTGTCCACACAATTGTACTAAGGATTTGGTTTGTATTTTGATACTCAGTAGTGTTCATGTACTCGTTGACACCAGATCGTTGGGATGGTTGTAGCAGTATTATTAATGTTTTCATTAGATATTTATGATATATCCATTGTTGAGCTTATTGAACCATGTTTATTAAAATTCATTGTTAATATGTGACTATTCACTTGCCTAGAAAGTAGTGTTAAGCACCGTCGAGGCTCTAGTGAGAGTTGGGTCCTGACATATCAGATCAACAACATTCCATCTAACCTTGATTAGCATCATTTTGATTTCCAAATTTGACTTTAAGGGAGAGAGATGTAGATATATCATATATTCCTTCTACACATTTGCATACAATCTCACTTATACTTGTTCCCAACAGATTTTTTACATCCTAAGATTGCACTCCAGATTTGCATATGATTTCAGTTACACTTATCGCTTTTGGATTTTTCTGATATTGACATTCCACTCCATCACAAGATTCTACAACATTCGTAAGCGCAAAACAATTAATATTTGTTACGCTATTGAATTTAAAATTACAATGACAACAATATCCAAAACTCTATCTAACCTTTCCCAATCCGTATGCCCACATCAGTTTCATCTTCTAGATGCACATGTGTATAAAAACTTTCATAATGATCTTCATTATCGTCACATTGATCATAAACTGCATCTTTGCTAATTAATGGAACACTAGGTTCTCTCTCTTTGTTCCTTTCATGTGGTTACTCAAGAAGCTTCAATAAAGTATCAACCTTCGACTCTAGGTTTGTCTTTAAAGCTTGTGAGATAGTATTTATAATTAAAATTAGTATTATTAGATGCTTATAAGTTTAGGACAGTTAGTCCTGAACTTAAAGTTAGATGCTCAAAAATGGAGGACAGTTAGTCTTGAGTTTTATGTTAGAAGCTCAAATACTCAGGACATTTAGTCCTGAATTTCAAATTAGTAGCTCAAAAATTCGGGATATGTAGTCCCTAATTTAAAATTAGAAGCTCAAAATTTAGGATAGTTAGTCCTCAATTCCTAATTAGCAGCTTAAAAATTTAGGACACTTAGTCCAGAATTCAGAATTAGCAGTTGAAAGTTCATGATACAATGTAACCAAAAGTTATAAGTTATTTTCATATTACCTTGATGTTCTTTTGAATCCTTTTTTCTGATAAAGTTATTTTTTGATGAATTCTAACACATTCTTCCTACAAATCCTTTTTCAACTTCGCCAATAACCTCTGAATCAAAAACCATAAAACAGAAAAGTCTCTTATGCCAAAATAAGAAAATAAAAAACTAATCGTATTCAAAGACAAAAAACTTACATTAACAATTTCATTAAGCAAGCTTTCATCAAATTGTGTTGAAGGCATTGAACTTTCATCTCGAGATAATTGCGCATGCACACTAGTGGGCTCTGCTACTTCTTCAGAATAAACAAGTGGTACCATCTCAGGTATCTCAAATGCCTATTTTATAAGAAAATAAAGTATATATTTAGAACCAAAGCATATAGACAAAAATATAGCCATTAATACTATTAACTTACTTTTTCGTTATGGAAGTAGTTTTTACAGAGGCTCTCATAATGCGGAGTTTTCATACCTGAATAACATAATATCCTAGAGAACCCGCATTCTCTGAATTTGACAAAGTATTTTTCTTGAAAAGGTGGGAATACTTCCATAATCCAAACAAATAAGGCGAAAGGGAAGACAAGTATAGTATAAGTGTACTTCACTTTCTCTTTTTCATTCTCATTGTCTGAAGTATTTTATTTGGACTTCATGCAACTTTTTAATGAGTTGACTAACTTTTGAAAACAAAAAGAGCCCCAATAAAAAGAAGAGCAGAATTAATCATCATTAATGATTTTCATTACCTGCTCAGATACATTTCTAGTCTTGTGCTTACCCATCAACACAGACTCACCAAAACAATTGTTGCCAGCTTCACCGCATCGTCATCGCCGCCTACAAATGATGCAGTTGTACCAAATGGGCGACTAGTAATAAAATGCCATAAATCTCCTAACTCAGTTCTTTTCTTACCATGGAAGTAAACTTTAGGAAGCCTATTCTCTCTTTCATTTAAAAAGTTGAAGTCCCCTGAAGAAGAACAGTTCAAGCGAGTAATTATGTAGAAGGCTTCACTTGTAAACTTCACTTCATGATCAAAAACCTTAAATGTCATCGAATTCTTATCATTGCTACAATTTCAGAAAGTAACACACAATAAATTAATTTGCCATAGAATTTAACACCTTCCAACCGAAAGTTTTTTCCAAAAATACCTTCTCTTAATTTCTTTCGTTGCGCTTTCGACAAGAAACTTTTTATTGTTTCCTTATATTGAAAATGTTATTTACAATAACTCATCAAATTATGTCAATCATCAAACTCGAAATATCGTTCTCCTTTCATTAGCATAATACTCAGAGCCTGTATTTATAACAAATACAATTCACCAATAAATAATATATTAAATATATCCACTAATCTACAAAGAAGGAAATAACAGGTAAACTTCAAAAAAATATCCTAAATATTTAAACTAAAAAACTAATATTCAGGACCTAATCACAATATACAGCAGCTAACTCCCAGTCAATTTTTCATTAAGAATTTCAAAAAAATATTTCAAACCAACAAGTACCTCGAGTCGATTATACATAGACAAACCCCATTTGCATAAGCCTTCAAAAAATTTCATTCCTTATCAAACATAGCCATTAATTGTGTAGTAGTGACCCATTTTTTTCCCATTTATATATTGTCATATGTTTCAAGAAATCCGATGAAACATCTTTTAACCTCAAGAGCTAAGATATTTTTGTTTTCAATTACAAACAAACCATCCAATGGAATTAACTTGCAACAGCAACCCCACCAAAAGTACTCCTGATTCAGAAAATGGTACATGCACACTCACTAATTTATACTTAGATTATACATACGTTGTGTGATTATTTATACTATAAATGTGCACCTATTATCATATACAATTGGCTTAAAATCTTACATGTTATCTAGTTAGAGGTTCTAATATTTAGTTAGAAGACTGTTACTGGAGTTTCATGCTTATAATTACTATAAGAGGAAATGGAATAGCTATCAAATGAAGGTAGAATTGCAAGGAAAAGGAGCTTGCCAACCTTGCTACAAACTATTCTTTGGAATTTAACGAAGATGAAGTGTTGCCTTCATTGTTTTTTATTTTGCAGAGGAAGCAAAGCTAGTTTGAAATTATTTTTCATTACGCACTCAGACATATTTCTAGTCTTGCGCTTATCCATAACACAGACTCAATAAAATAAATTGTTGCCAGCTTCACCGCGTTGTCGTCGCTATCTATAAATGATGCAGATGTACCAAATGAGCAACTAGTAATAGAATGCCACAAATCCCCTAAATCAATTCTTTTCTTACCAGGGAAGTAAACTTTAGAAATCCTATTCTCTCTTTCCTTCAAATATTTGAAGTCCCCAGTAATTATATGGAAGGCTTCACTTATAAACTTCACTTCATGATCAAAAACCTTAAATGATATTGAATTCCTATCTGTAACGACCCGATCGGTCGTTTTGTGTAATTGCACCCTGTTACCCCTTTTCATACTTCACACATGTGTGTTTATAATTTTATGACTTGCACGGTTGGTTAATTCCGTTCCGGAAAGCTTTCGGATTTATTTGGACCTTTGATTCTTGACTTAGAAGTTTAAATTAGAAAATATTTACCGAAATTTGACTTTTGTGAAAATAATCTCGGAATTGTGTTTTTATGGCTCTAATAGTTTCGTATCGTGATTTGGACTTGGGCGTATGCTCAGAATTAATTTTGGAAGTCCGTAGGTTGATTTATGTTGATTTACCAAAATTTGGCAATTTGAAGTTGAAATGTTTGATCGTAGGTTGCTTTTAGCTATCGAGATCGGAATTTGATTTTGGAATTAGAATAGGTCCGTTATAGTATTTAGAACTTGTTTATCAAATTTGGTGTCGTTTGGAGTTGATTTGATAGGATTCAGACGTCTAGTTGAAATTTTAGAAATTCTTGAACTTTACTTTGAAATTCATGCGTTTTAGTGTTCGATTCGTAGTTTTAGATGCTATTTTTATTTTTTGATCACACGAGTGAGTTTGTATGATGTTTATACTTGTGTGGGTGTTTGGTTTGGAGCCCTGAGGGCTTGGATGAGTTTCAGACATGTTTCAGAATGATTTTGGACTGAAATTGGACTGCTTGTATGCTGGTGCTCTGTTATCGTAATTGCGAGCACCGGCCTCACAATTGCAAATGTGACAATAGGGGGTAGTTGTCGCAAATGCAACTTCCCCTTCGCATTTGCGAAGGCAGCAGGATTTTGCTTGGTTCGCAATTACGAACAATTGTTCGCTTTTGCGATGATGGCTAGTTCGCAATTGCGATGCCTTTTCTCGCAATTGCGATGATGCATAAGGATGTCAGGGTTCACAAATGCGAGCCCCAATCCGCAAATGCGAACCCTGTATCTCAAATGTGACATCTGCAGTTGGTTAAAGGTTTGGGAGACGGGATTTTTGAACACATTCTCTCATTTTTGAACCCTAGACTCGGTAGGAGGCGATTTGGAGAGGGGATTTTTACCTACAAACTTTAGGTGAGTGATTCTAATCTATTTATAATCATATTCCATTAACATATCTTAGAATTTAAAATCAAAATCATGTGAATCAAAGTGAAAATTGTGAAACCTTGTCAAGTTTTTGAAAAATAAGAAATTGAGTTTTGAGAGTCAATTTGGACTCGGATTTTGAAACTAATCACATATATGAACTAGTGGGGTCATGGGTAGTCAGAATTCTACCATTGGACCCGGATTTTGATCGGACGAGCCTCGGGTTGACCTTTTGGTAAAAGTACAAAGATCTTAACTTTATCTATTGCAATTGATTTTCCTAGCATTGTCTGATGATATTAAGTCGATTTTGGTTAGATTTGAATCGTGTGAAGGCGAATTTTAAGGAAAAATCTATTTCTGAGTATTGAATTGGCCTAGTTGAGGTAAGTGTCTTTCCTAACTTCATGTGGGAGAAGGGGGGAGGGGGAAGGGGGAGGGGGACTACCCCTTAGGATTTGTATTGATTAATTCATTCGTGCTATGTGAAAGACGTGTACGCAAGGTGACGAGTGGTTACACGGGTTCTACGTGGTATTTGACCGGTTTAGGTTACTTAGAAAATTTCCATGCTTCAGTTGAAATGCCATATCATGTTCTAAGTTCTAATAATCAATCTATTCCTATTTGTGTTAGTCAATCCTTACATGGCTTAATTGACTTGTTTAATACTTGTTCTACATCCTACTTGATAAATTGCTCTCATGCCTTAGTTGAACTTATTGCCTTTATTTGATACATGTCATCTCTTTCATTGTTGATTATCATTTCTTGAAGTCATTGTACGTGTTATCTCGTTCATTGTTAATTTCCATTATTTGAAGTCATTATTACTAGTTATCTCTTTCGTTGTTATTATTCACATTTGAAGTCATGTTATTCCTTCCATTGTGAGTTATTCATATTTGGTTCGTAGTTACACGTTATCTTTCTTATTGTTGAGTTATTGGTGTTAAAGTTTTGGAAGCATGTAATGAACCGATCGGTGGTTTTGAAAATTAGCATTCTGTTATGTGGCCTAAGGTCTCAAGCAGCTTCACATTGTGTCATTTGGGACTTGCATGCAAACTTTGACGTCATTCTGAGTTGATTTAATATGATTCGGCGCAAATTGTAGAAGTTGAAATTTCATAAATTCATTAAGTTTGATTTGAGGTGTGATTCATAGTTTTGATGTTATTTGATGTGATTTGAGGCCTCGAGTAGGTCTGCATTATATTTTGGGACTTACTGGTATGTTCGAACGGGGTCCCGAGGGGCTCGGGTGAGTTTCGAATAGGTTTGGGTTGTGTTGCGCTAGTTTTTAATATTTCGACGTCGTTTCTTCAAGAATAAATTACACCACATTAATCAAATGAGCTCTAATTTCTGTTTTGATTAAAGCATTAGATCTGTATCATAATTATGGAGTCATATAAAAAAGAATCGTCAAATTTGGACATCGTATGAGGGAGTTATGCTCATTTTTGTGTCAGAGAAGAGAGTTGGTGCTGGTGCTTCGCAGATGCGAAGTTGGGTCCGCATATGCGACCCCGTAGGTGCGAGAAATGGTTCGCAAAAGCGAAAATAACAGCTGGAAATGCGCAGGTGCAGATATTTTGTCGCCAAAGCGAAAATCCTTGTGTATAAAAAATCAGACCGCGTTCTTTTGGCATTTTGATCATATCTTGAGTTCTAGAGCTCCAATTGAGGTGATTTTTACGGAATTCTTCTCGTATTTTCATGGGGGTCAGTATCTAACAATAAAATTTGTATTTTAATATGATTAAATAAGTTAATTTCTGAATTAATCCATGTTTTTATTGGAGAATTGAGGATTTTTATCAAAAACTTTTCTAAAGAAAATAATTGGGTTTTGAACATCCATTCAGAGTCGTAATTGGATGAAATTAGTATGGTTAGACTCATAATTGAATGAGTATTCGGATTTTGTAAATTGTGTCAGGTTCTGAGGTGCAAGTCCGGAGTTGACCTTTTAGGTTGACTTTTAGTTTTCATTAAAGATCGAAGTTTCATTATCCAGAATTATTTTCTATGGTTTTTATTTATGATATTAAGTTATTTTGGCTAGATTTTAGCCGTCCGGAGATTGTTTCACACGAGAAGGTCATTTTAGAGTTTCAGTTTAGTTTCTTTGAGGTAAGTATTTTGCCTAACTTTGTGTGGGGGAACTATCCCTTAGGATTCGAGTTGTTTGTGCTATTTGTGTCATGTGAAAGATGTGTACGGGAGGTGACGAGTACATACTCGGACTTATATGTGGAAATTGACCAGTTTATACTCTTAGGATTCTTTCATGTATTCATTTGGAATTGTTAGCACATGTTGTATCTTTTATTCGTTATGTCTATTATCACATGCTTTATTTAAAGTTGTCTTTACATGTCGCATTCTTTACTTGTCGAGTTTGATCTTATATGCTTTATATGAAGTTGTTATCACTTTTATTATTATATGATTTCTTTTATTGTGGAGTTATTCTTAGTTGAAGTTGTTGTTCATGATATCCCTTTTGTTGACGGGTTATTCTCATGCATTTAGACATAGTACTAGTTCGTGCCATCTCTTTTATTGTTAGCCTAATTCATACACTAGGAGCCGAAGTTTGCCATTTCATGGAAATACTTTCACTATTGAGTTTATCCTTAAACAAATAATTAGAATTGAGGTTACCTAAAGTCATTAATCGATTTTAATTAAAGTTGTGTATAAATGGGGTGTGCTTCCTTGTTGAGTTACTTTCCCATTGTTGTTGTTGTTATTGAGATTTTATACACATTGTGTTTGAGCCGTGGACTATTTGTTGTGGAAATATTGATATTGTTGGATCTTTGGAAAGGTTGTGGCCTATGGGCACTTGTGTTATGAGTTGATACGTCGTGTTGTTGTGATGTTAGCATTTGTGAATTGTTATGTGGTTTGGTTGTTATTATGCGGAGTATAAGGGTGGCATTTCATCGTTGTTGTTATGCGGAGTATAAGGGGGCATTTCACCGTTGTTGTTATGCGGAGTATAAGGGTGTCATTTCACCGTTGTTGTTATGCCGAGCATAAGGGTGGAATTTCACTGTGTTGAATGTACGGAGTGATAAGGGTGGCTATTGTGTTATTGTCCGGGCGGAGTGATAAGAGTAGCTATTATACGGAGTAATGTGGGTGGCTATCGTAGAGACAAGGGTGGCAAATGTTATTGTCAGGGCGAAGTGATAAGGGTGGCTATTAAATAGAGTGATACGAGTGGCTATCAGAGAGATAAGGGTGGCAATGTCAGGGATGATGTGTGATGATTTGGAGACATTGTGTTGGTGATTTTCGTGTGATGGTGTGATTTTCCTTGTGTTTGTCATACACCTTACGTGACTTGCTTTGTTGTTTCGATGAAGTACTCGATGTCTTTGATATTACTTGTTGAATTGGGTTGCAGTAGTACACTAGCACAAACATACACCGTAACATGCCACTTATACTAGCTCGGGAGTATGAAACTTGACATTTATTGATCATGCCCATGTGTTCTTGTATTATATGTTTCTATGTTGATATTTAACCAACGACCATGCCAGGCGGATTGTGATTGTGAGATTGTGATCATGCAGGGGGATTGTGATTGTGAGCCTGTGACCACGCCGGACTGATTGTGAATGTGAGCTTGTGATTCGATATGTGGGCACGAGGTGCCGTGAGTACATGATGGTGGGTTGAGACTTGTGACTATTAGATGAGGTATCACTGGGTGATTTCGTTGTGAATCTTGTGTTAGCACGACTTGATTAATTGATTGTCCTATGTGTTCTTTATTTGGTTCCAATGATACTTCTCGGTGTTCTTGTTGCTTTACTGTTTATATCACATGTTGATTTTGTTGTCATTACTGATTTCTGCTTTCCATTATTAGCTTTATACTTCTATACTGCACATGTTACTTTGTCTGGTGAGTGTCTTGACTTATACCTCGTCACTACTCCACCGAGTTTAGTCTTGATACTTACTGGGTAGCGACTGTTGTGTAATCACACTATATTTTTGCACATTTTTGTGCAGATCCAAGTACTTCCGAGTCTGTGGATTGTTAGATAGCGGATTAGATATTACTGTGGAGACTTCAAGGTATACCTGCCTCTACGTTCGCAGGCCTCTGAGTCACCTTC
This sequence comes from Nicotiana tomentosiformis, assembly GCF_000390325.3. NCBI lineage: Eukaryota > Viridiplantae > Streptophyta > Magnoliopsida > Solanales > Solanaceae > Nicotiana > Nicotiana tomentosiformis. The sequence continues at coordinate 17,899,667 of NC_090821.1, read as the reverse complement.
AGAAGTTATTTGTGTACAATTTATTTCTATTCCGAAATAGTTGTACTTAGAGATTTTCTAGCGAACTCAGTAGAGCTTATGACTTGTACTACAGGTTTTGGGATTGTTGGCTTTGTATAGAAATTTGTGTTTCATATTTAATAGTTGTTGGTTGAATTTTGCCATTTATTCAGTAGGTGTTAGGCTTACTAAGTCTTAAAGACTAGGTTCCATCACAACATCCTACGGAGGGAAATTGGGGTCGTGACAAAGCCGTATCATTTTGAAGCTAAGTTGATAATTGTTAAGATATCTTTCTTGTTGAGAATTTTACATTCATTGATATTGTTAATATTATTGTATACAATGTGGTAGAGGCTTGGGCTATTGTTGTGGAAACATTGATATTGTTGGTTGTTGGCAAGTTGTGATATATGGGCACTTGTGGTGCGATTTGTTATTGTGATATGATATTGACGTGCATGCGGTGGTATAAGGCTTGGGGTTAATAATGTGCAAGTGGCGGTATAAGGTGGCACTTATGTGCGTGTTGCTTATAGGGGAACTACGTTAAGCCACATGACGTCATAAGGTGGGATTAAGTGCGTGTAGCTATTTTGGAAAAACTATTTTCAAAACTTATTTCAAATGTAAGGCTCACGCGGCGGTATAAGAAAAGATTGTGATTGAAATTGAGAATTGTGAATACGAGGCGGTACCTCGTTTGTGATTCTTGATTTATACAAGGTGGTTCCTCGGTGGTGATTCTTATTGTACACAAGGCGGTACCTCGTTGTGTCATTTTGTTGTTTATCTCATGTTGCAAACAGCTTTGGCGGGAATGTTTCTTGTTGTTTTGTTTTTCCTTGTCCTAGTAGTTGTTGTCCGTATATGATCATTTTGGTTCTCTTCAGTTGCTTCTTTTATGTTATTTCCATATTTAATTTCCGGTATTAGTTCATGTTATTACCTTGTTTCGTATCAGTCATTTCTTCGTTTTCCATTATTCATCCTTATTACATTTTCATACTGTTTATTTATATCCTAATAGGTGTCTTGACCAGGCCTTGTCACTAGTCTACCGATGTTAGGATTGATACTTATTAGGTACCATGCTAGTGTACTCATACTATGCTTCTGCATAATTTTTGTGCAGATCCAGGTACGTCTGCTCGTGCCGGTCGTTAGAGATCATCTGTTAGCTGCCTTGCAAAAACTTTAAGGTATGCCTGCTCGATGTCCACAGGCCTCGGAGTCACTTTCCCTTATTCTTATTTACTGTTGTATTTTCTTTCGGACAGTGATGTAGTAGTTACTCTAGTTTTACTCTGTAGAGCTTATGACTCAGTTCCACCGGTTTTGGGAAAGTATTTACTGAGATTCTATTTCATGAGTTTATATTAGTTATTCAGCTTTGTTTTAGTATTTTGTTAATTATTTCTGTCAAGTTGTTATTAATTGTTAGACTTACCTAGTAGTAGATACTAGGTGCCATCATGACATCCTTCGTAGAAACATTGGGGTCGTGACAAGTTGGTATCAGAGCTCTAGGTTCGTAGGTGTTACGAGTCATAAGCAGGTTTAGTAGAGTCTTGTGGATCGATACAGAGACGTCTGTCCTTATCTTCGAGACGCTACGAAACTGTTAGGAAAACTTCACTTCTTTGATTCCTTATCATACGAATTGGTTGACTTTGAAAACTGAATCTTTGACTTTCTATTCTCTCACCAATGGTGATGACACACACTACTGGATCTGATGATCAGACACCCATATAACCTACTAGATCCGCGAGAGGCTGGGGCCAGGGAAGAGGCTGGGGAGGGGCACGTGGTGCAGCCAGAGCACCTGCCCGAGCTACGACAAAAGAGACACTAGTAGCTCTAGGTGCTTGTTGCCACCCCAGCACTTCAGGAGACCCTCGCATAGTTCTTGAGCATGTTTGGTACCTTAGCTCAGGCGGGGTTGATTCCACTTGCACCAGCCATATCTCAGGCTGGGGGAGGAGCTCAGACTCCCGCGGTCCGTACCCCAGAGCAGTGGATCTAGGTTGATCAGGTCCTAGAGATTAAACCAGTACACCCTATTGCTCTGGTTCAGCCTGTCGTTAGGGAAGCAACACCTGAGAAGGAGCAACTTAGACTTGAGAGGTTCAAGAAGTATCACCCTTCTACTTTTAGTGGTTTGGTTTCAGAGGATGCACATGGTTTTCTTGAGGAGAGCCACCATATTATCCGCACCATGGGTATTGTGGAGACTAGTGGGGTTGCTTTTACTACGTTCCAGCCGAAGGGAGAGGCATATCAGTGGTGGTGAGTGTACGAGAAGGGTAGCCCAACCGATTCAACTTCACTTAAATGGACTCGGTTTTTAGAGTTGTTCTTGAGAGAGTTTGTCCCTCAGACTCTTAGGGATGCATGGTGTGCATAGTTTGAGCAGTTGCGCTAGGGTTCTATGACAGTGTCGGAGTATGCTGTCCGATTTAGTGATTTGTCCAGACATGCACCTGCCTTGGTTACTACAGTCAAAGAGCGAGTCCATCGATTTTTTGAGGGGCTCAACTATGTTATTAGGTTCAGCATGGATCGAGAGTTGGAGACAAATACCCCATATTAGCGGGTGGTAGAGATTGCACGAAGGTTGAAGGGTATGCGGGGCCATGAGAGAGAGAACAGGGAGGCCAAGAGGCCTTGTGGTACTAGAGGATTTAGTGGTGGTCACGCTGCAGCTACAACCAGCCATGGTAGAATCTATGTGAGTCATCCAGTTCACTCAGCACTTACAACTTCTAGTGGTGCTCCGGTTATTCCAAGATCTCAGGTTACACACTTTACTCAGCCACTTTCTAGTGCACCTCCTGCACGGGGGGACTTCAGCGGTCAGTCCAAGCGACCAGGCCCGAGCTAGTCCCAGCAGCCACGTCCACTGAGAGCTTGCTTTGAGTGTGGTGATACCTGTCACATGATTAGAGACTGCCCAAACTCAGGAGGGGTGCACCTCCACAGACTACTTAGGCTCCACGAATTCAGTCGGGTCCACAGACTTCCCAGGCCATGGTTGTTGCCCCAGTTGCCACTTCACCCACTCAACCAGCTAGGGGTAGAGGACGGGCGGGTAGAGGTTGCCCTAGAGGGGGAGATCCGGCCAGATTCTATGCTGTTCCGAGTAAGACGGAGGCAGTTGCTTCAGACGCATTCATTACAGGTACGATTCCAATTTTCCATAGAGATGCATCACTCTTATTTGATCTGGGATCCATTTATTCATATGTGTCATCTTACTTTGCTCCGTATTTGGGTATATCTCGTGATTCCTTGAGTTCTCCTATTTATGTATCCATGCCCCTGGGAGATTCTATTGTTGTAGACCGTGTGTATCGGTCGTGTTTAGTTGTTATTGGTGGTTTTGAGACCAGAGTCGATTAATTATTACTTAGTATGGTAGACTTTGATGTTATCTTGGGCATGGACTAGTTTTCACCTTATCATGCTATTTTAGATTGTCACGCCAAGACTTTGACGCTAGCTATACCAGGTTTACCACGATTAGAGTGGAGGGGTGCATTAGATTATCTTCCTAGCATTGTTGTATCATTTATAAAGGCTCAACATATGGTTGGGAAGGGGTGTGATGCTTATCTAGCCTTTGTGAGAGATGTCAGTGCTGATACTCCTACCGTTGAGTCAGTTTCGGTAGTGAGATACTTCCCAGATGTATTTCCAGCAGATTTTCTAGGCATGCCGCCCGATAGGGTTATCGAATTTGGTATTGACTTGTTGTCGGGCACTCAGCCCATTCATATTTCACCATATCGTATGGCCCCAGCGGGGCTAAAGGAGAAATTGCAAGAGTTGCTCAATAAGGGTTTCATTCTGCCTAGTGTGTCGCCTTGGGGTGCTCCGGTCTTGTTTGTGAAGAAAATAGATGGTTCTATGCGCAGGTGTATTGATTATCGGCAGTTGAACAAGGTTATAGTGAAGAACAGGTATCCATTGCTATGCATTGATCACTTATTTGATCAGCTACTGGGTGCTAGATTGTTCTCAAAGGTTGATTTGCGGTCAGGTTATCATCAATTGAAGATTTAGGATTTGGATATTCCAAAGACTGCCCTTAGGACTCGATATGGTCATTACGAGTACCTCGTGATGTCATTTGGGCTAACCAATGCCCCAGCAATATTTATGCACCTGATGAACAATGTATTCCAGCCTTATCTTGATTCATTCGTAATTGTATTTATTGACGACATCTTGATGTACTCCTTGTAGTCGGGAAGATCATGAGCAGCATTTGAGGATCGTGCTCCAGACCTTGAGAGATAAGAAGTTGCATGCAAAATGCTCAAAGTTTGAATTCTGGCTTGATTCAGTGGAATTTTTGGGTAATGTGGTGTCGAGTGAGGGGATCAAGGTAGATCCGAAGATGATTGAAGTAGTGTAGAGTTGGCTCAGCCCGTCTTCAGCTACTGAGATCTGAAGTTTCCTTATTTTGGTTGGGTATTATCGTCGTTTCATAGAGGGTTTCTCATCTATTGGTGCACCTATGACCAGATTGACCCAGAAGGGTGCTCCTTTCATGTGGTCCAAGGAGTGTGAGGAGAGCTTTCAAAAGCTTAAGACTGCTTTGACTACAGCCCTAGTGTTGGTGGTGCCTACAGGCTCGGGGTCTTATACTGTGTATTGTAATACGTCACGTGTTGGCCTTGGCGCGGTGTTGATGCAAGATGATAGGGTGATTGCCTATGCGTCTCAACAGCTGAAGACTCATGAGAAGAATTATCCAGTCCATGACTTAGAGTTGGCATCCATTGTTCATGCATTGAAGATATGGCAGCATTATTTGTACGGTGTCCCTTGTGAGGTATTTACCGACCATCGGAGTTTACAACATCTGATCAAATAGAAAGTTCTTACACCATTCTATATCATTTCGAAAAGGCCAATGTGGTGGCCGATGCCTTGATTTAAAAGGTGGAGAGTTTGGGTAGTTTAGCATATCTACTGGCAGCCGAGAGGCCATTAACATTGGATGTTCAGGTCTTTCCCAACCAGTTTGTTAGATTGGATGTTTCGGATCCCAATAGAGTTCTTGCCTGTGTGGTTTCTCGGTCTTTGATATATGATCGTATCAGAGAGCGTCAGTATGATGACCCCTATTTGCTTGTCCTTAAGGCACGGTTCAGCACAACAATGCCAAGGAGGTTTCTATCGGATATGACTGTGTGTTACGGATGTAGGGCCGATTATGTGTGCCTAATGTGGACAATTTATGTGAGTTGATTCTTCAAGAGGCCCACAGTTCACGGTACTCCATTCATCCGGGTGTCTCTAGGATTTGAGGCAGCACTATTGGTGGAGGAGTCATAGTGGAGTATGTAGCTCGGTGCCTAAATTGTCAGCAGCTGAAGTGTGAGCAGCAGAGGCCGGACAGTTTGCTTCAGAGACTTGAGATTCCCGAGTGGAAATGGGAGCGTGTCACCAAGGATTTTGTTGTTGGGCTCCCACAGACTCAGAAGAAATTTGATGCGGTATGGGTGATTGTGGACAGGTTGACCAAGTCAACTCATTTCATTCCGGTAGTGATTACCTATTCTTCAGAGTAGCTGGCTTAGATCTATATTCGCGAGGTTGTCCGACTTTATGGTGTGCCGGTATCCATCATCTCTGACCGGGGTACGCAATTTACATCGTAATTTTGGAGAGTTGTACAGTGTGAGCTAGGCACACGGGTTGAGTTGAGTACAATATTTCACCCTCATACGGAGGGACAGTCCAAGCGCACTATTCAGATATTAGAGGATATGCTTCGTGCTTGCGTTATGGATTTCGGGGGTGCTTGGGATTAGTTCTTGCCACTTGCGGAGGTTGCCTACAACAATAGCTACCAATCGAGTATTCACATGTCTCATTTATCAGGCCCTATATGGGAGACGGTGTCGTTCTCCAGCTGGGTGGTTTGAGCCGGGAGAGGCTACGTTATTGGGCACAGATTTGGTTCGAGATGCTTTGGAGAAGGTCAAGACGATCAAAGATCGGCTTTGTACAACCCAATATAGACAGAAGAGTTATGCTGATCGAAAGGTTCGCGATGTTGCATTCATGGTTGGAGAGCGAGTCTTGCTCCGGGTTTCACCCATGAAGGGTGTGATGAGGTTTGGGAAGACTGGCAAGCTGCGCCCTAGGTATATCAGGCCTTTTGAGATCCTTGAGAGGATTGGTGAGGTAGCTTATAAGCTTGCATTTCCACCTAGTTTATCTGTGGTTCATCTGGTGTTCCGTGTCTCTATGCTGCGGAAGTATTACGGTGATTCATCTCATGTTCTAAACTTCAACACAGTCCAATTGGATGGGGATTTGACTTATATTGAGGTGCCTGTGGCTATCTTGGACAGACAAGTTCGGAAGTTGAAATCAAAGAATATTGCTTCAATGAAGGTTTAATAGAGGGGTCATCCAGTCGAGGAGGCAACATGGGAGACCGAGCATGACATATGGAGTCGCTATCCACATCTATTCACCACTTCAAGTATGTCCTTATGCACGTTCGAGGACGACTGTTTTTTTAATAGGGGGAGAATAGAACGACCCGATCGTGTTTTGTGTAATTGCGCCTCGTGGTGACGTCCACAACATACCTCTATGGGAGATATGATACAGTTGTATGCAATAATAATTACCTAACTATGAGTCGAAGTTGAATCCACTGGGAGTTATGAGGGGTGTTAGGAGTATACATTTGAAGCAAGCAAATGGGTTATCTAAGATTGCACTTCCACAACAAGGTTTTGTTTTCTATTTCTACTGTTACTCTAATGAATGCAAGCTAAAGAAAATAGATTATAGATAAATATTTTTGAGGTTTTTCCAATTAGATTAAAGGCCTAGGGCTGTGACCATAACCTAGGTGTTTGCCTAATGGGATAAATATGTTTATACTTATTTTGTTGATTGAGGTGTATTATAGCTCTCAACTCCACATTACCCACTCAATACCTCTCGGTCAGAGAGTGATTTTGCCCAATTTGGCTTTCTCAAGTCCAAATGGGTATCAACCAAAACAGTTGATAAGAGCTCAAGTCGGGTTCTTACTATCTCTAGTTTGAACTCTTTACTTAGGTTAATCAATCTCTCAATTCACCCAATTCCTTGTTAGCTAAGTTATCCTAGACTAGGTATCTCTTTCTCAAGTAGATACTAAGTCAAATAGGCATGAATCAATGTTTGCAACCATTAATTCCAAATACGAAGCATGAACTAAGTTAAATAATCAACATCCAATCATAAAACAACATAAAATTAATCACCCTAAGGTCCACACACTAGGATTGGGTCACAACTCTAGTAAAAATCTTGCTACTCATAATGGGATTTGAAGAAAATAAAGATGAAAAGCTAATTAAACTCATAAGGGAAGATTAAAATGATGAAATCTAATGTTAAAATACTCAAATAAGCTAAATCTTCCTAAAATAGCTAAAGGAAATGGTTACAGCAGGTTTGTATATTCCAACTTGACCTAATTTTGTAAAACTCGTCTATTTATACAGGGCCAAAAATCACAGACAAAAATTCCCCTCGGGAGGTTCTGCGGCCACACAATTCCATGTGCGGTCCGCAAATTTCTTCAGTTGGCTGGAAGGTGAGTTTTGCGGCCGCATATTTTTGGACTGCGGCCGCAACGCACATTTCATGGCTGCGACCGCGAGGCAATCTTCTGTGGCCACATAATTCTTGTGTGGTCTGCACATTGCTGAAAGTTCTGTTAGAATTTTCTTCTTGGTTTGCAGCGCGGCACAGATGGAATTTTGCGGTCCGCAATTTCTTCTGCGGCCGCATAATTCCTTTTGCGGACCGCACATTTGTGCTTTTGCGCCCTTTATTGCCTTGTGCTTCGGAACACTCCTTTTTGAGTCCGATTTCATCTCGGGAGACCAAACTTCTAGCATTCCTGCAATTTGCACAATTTCATTAGTTTCGGGAACACAATTCAATACTTTCGGACTAAAACAAAACTAAAATATGGTAATAAGCAGTCAAAATCCCCACTTATCAACTCCCCCAAACTTAAGTCTTTGCTTGTCCTCAAGCAAATAAATTAGTTCCCACCTTCAAAAGTTAAGGGTCATTTCAGAGAGTCAAAGGTGAGCCATCCACACATCAGTTGGTACCAACAATTACCCACACTACTCATGTATTATCAACAAGGCGACAAGTTAAACATTCATGCACATATAGTTCTAATGTGACATTTGAGCTTCAAGAGACTTTACTCATCAAGGACTCTTGCTCTATCATGTAAGTCATGGTGGACTCCAAACTCTTCCTCCTCTACTTTCCATTTTCCTAGCTCACTTAAGAAATTTAGCACTCAATCCAAAGATTTATGAAAGGTTCACTCATCTCTCTCAAAAGAATGTCACAAGTACGACTTCAAGTACCATAGGCTTTCCCCTTGTGTAGATCACCACTAATGTAAGCTTACTCGGTTTGAAATCAAGTAGGACTTATTTCGGGATGTAATGAACGCTTTTGGGTTAGGGTAGGATACCGTATGAGTAAGTGGTTACACTTTTCCTTAAGCACTCCATCTTTCATTTCTCGGCTCACACTTTGCCGATTCTCAGAGGCACTTTCTTTTCATTGGGGACTAGAGAGACCTAGCATCACTCTTTCTTGATCGTTTTATTATTTTTCTCCCTTTTTGATTTCTCCATGTTTGGGATCATTACCTCTTTTTGAATCTTTTCAACCCTTCCACTTATTCACTTTTTGTATCTTTCTTTTTATTCTTTTCTTTTCTTGCCTTTTCTTCTCATAGAAATAATTTATTTTCTCTTTTTGTGCCTTGATACCTTTTTCAAGTTCCTCATCTCTATCCCAAACTTACGTTTTAAGCCATTTGTTTCAGAAGAGTGTTAAGGAAAGCTCGGGTGCCAAAAAAGGGTCACGACCAAACGGGTAAAGGCTTGTAAAATGGTTATCAAATGATAAAGGCTAGAGGCTCAAAGGGGTTGACTAGGGATAATGACATTTGTTGGCAATAGAAAAACTCAAACGGGCCAAGGAGAGCCTACAATCACTTTTTAAATCAAGCAAAACTTTAGATTTTGCCTTGAAACACATTCGGGGAAAGTTCTACACCCTTCGCATGGATACTTGGAATAGCAACAATTCATGTCACTCCTCACGCAATCGGATTGTAAAAGAGGACAGAGTCGAGGGACCACATTGACCACATTCAAGTTTAAAGATCACTATGGTCCAATTAAACCACTCGATGATTGCAAAAGTCAACTCAAGAGTCACAAGTCACTAACTAGAGCTATTTCTTTCAAAAACCTTATTTCTAACCATAAGCACGTAGTTAAGTGTGTTGCTGCCAATTGAAGCATGGCTAACTCTTCGAGCATGACTTAATTAGGTCTATTTATTCATTAATACTACTATTGTTACCTAAACACAAAAAACAGACCCATTACCTTAAGAAGGTTGTCACGCCGTCCACCGTTAGGACGAGTCACCCTATTCATACAACAACTACCCTTGGAAAGAACCATGGCATTAAGAAAACCAAAGGCTTTATTATCTACTAAAACATAAAAATAAGCTACTAAATCAAAAAAAGAAGCTACTAAATCAAATAAAGAAACAAAAATAAAGAACCTAATAAGCAAAAACTACTAAAGATAGAATGAATATACATAATGAGAGAAAGAGAGAGAATATATATACATAATAAGAAAATAGAGAATAATATCAAGATATTACAGGACAAATATTTCAGAATGTATTAAATATAATAAATAAACTCTCCCCCCCCCCCCCCCAAATAAAGATAAGCATTGTCCCCAATGCTTAACAAAATAAGAGTAAAAGAGGGGAAAGAGTGAAGACAACTCCCTATGGCTCCTTGGACATATTTGTGTCCCCAACAATGTCATCGCCCTCAGGCTCAGCTAACTGAATCTCATCATCCTCAACTGTGGGTGTGGCTGGGTTGGCGATGTGAAACCCCATGTTTTCGTACGTAAAAATAAGTCGTAAGTCAATTAATGTAAACTCGAAAATGAGATCCTCTTTGAAAGTATATAAAATTACATCCAGTGTTTCCGTTCAACATACAAATGACTAGGTTAAGGACAAATGCACTTAAACGTGAGAAAGGAGGTTTTGGATAAATAAAAATAAGCTGCTTTGTTACCCGACATGCCTGCTTCACCAACTTACTTTCCGTCCCACTTGCTTGAGCTACTCGACACATGTCTAAATAATTTAACGAGGATGAGACACATGTTTCAAAATTGAAAAAGAACCAACATGTATCACCTACTTGATTAAGTAGGTGCATCACCTACTTAGAGTTTGTGGACCAAATTAAAAGGGAAAGGAAAAGGATAGAGATGGATAGCCCAACCCATCTGCCCAAGCCCATTAGTAGGGCCATATATACATAGATATTTTACTTAAAAAATAATTTAGAATCCCTCTCTCTCTATTTCTGAAGGAGCTCCAAAATATCATCCCAAAACCTCTCTCAGCGTTATCCTAGGGTTCAAGACCAAATCCAAAAGTTGGTAAGGTGATTTCTCTCTTCGAAGATCAAGATCACCTAGTTATCTCTCTACTTTGTTGTTTGGGGTAAAGAGCTTGTTTGAGCTTGAAGTAAAGCTTAGTTGGACAAGTATTCTTACTGCCAAGGTAAGGTTTCACTTCTCCTATATGTATTTAAGATCATCTATGTATATCTAGTTGATTTGATAAAGGGAACTTGTGAAGTAGGTTGAACTTCATGTTGAAGTGTTGTAGTTGCTGGACTATTTTGGAGTTGAATTCTTGATGTTTTATGGCTGAAAATCAGTAGAAATAACTTAAGAATACTATTGCTATTGTGGTTGATGTGCTAGAAAGAAGAGAAGGTTTGGAAAAGTGCAAGTTAGAACTTGATTGTTGGGTGAGATGGTGTGGACTATTTTGGTGATGTATTGATATATATATATATATATATATATATATATATATATATATATATATATATATATATATATATATATATATATATATATTTGTTGACATTCTAGACATATTGGTCTTGTTTTTTTATTTGAGGAAAGTGAAAAGAGTAAGGGGAGGTGCTGTCCAAAATTTTGTAGACGAGTTAGTCGCTCATTTGTGTTGAGTTATAGCTTCCGTATGATTAACAATGGTCCCTTATTATTTGTTGTAGATTGAAGTACTAACGGGCTGAACCGATGTCGTGTAGTTAAGTAAACTACAAAAGTATGTTAAGGCTATCCCTTATTTCCTTTTGGCATGATCAATATGATACAAATAAAACGATCAAACGCGCAACTTTCACAAATGACACTATTCTTAGAAGTACTAGGGGTGCCTATGTTCTTGATTCCCCATGTGTCCTATTATTATATCATTTGTTCATGGGTCTCAGAAAATACGTAAGTTGATAAAGTTTATTTCATGATATTAACCGAAGGCATATTGATCTTGTGACATTCTAAGAGATCTTATTGACTTACTTCTTTATGCATTGCATTAATTTATACATGTACATTGATTCATGACAAGATGGCATTATATACACGTATATTATATGTATATGGGGTATGGGAAAAGGTTACGACGTTATATACGCACTACCACCTGATTAGTTAGTATACATTGATGATTTCGCCCACAAATGCCGAGATGATATGATGGGATGCCCTCAGAGGCGTGATGATGTTATGTATGTATGTACCTATGCATGATATGACATTTATACGCACATGCATGACATTATAAATGTTGCATGATTCACAGAGTTATTCAGACTTACAGGTTGAGTCATTTACTCCATGTTTCTTTCATGTCTTTATATACTGATTTTCATGCCTTACATACTCGGTACTTTATTTGTACTGACGTCGCTTTTGTCTAGGGACACTGCGTTTCATGCCTGGAGGTCCTGATAGACAGTTGGGTAGACCTTCCTAGTAGACAGAGTCAAACATTAGCTTTGTTGGTAAGCTCTACCTCGGAGTTACCAGGTCTAGGCCTTGGAGTCCATTTTATATATACAGGTTTGTTGGGTAGGTCGAGGCCCTATCCCGACCATAATATAGTTCACTTATCTCTAGAGGCTTGTACACGAGTCCTGTATATTTTGTATATCCGTATTGTGGCCTTGCCAGCTGGTGCATATGTTAGTTTGGTATTGCTGGTTGTAGACATTCATGGTGGTCACGTCGGCCTTGATTGGTATTGTCAGCTCGCAGGTAGGCCTCATCAGCCTAAGTTAAGGGTTACCCCTCCAGAGTTTACAGTTACAAAATGGTACACTCGGGCCAAATATGGCACCGAGTGCCGGTTAGGCTTCCCCAAGTTTGGGGCGTGACAAATATGGTATCAGAGCAGTTCTATCCTAGGGAGTCTACAAGCCGTGTGTAGTAGAGCCTTGTTTAGAGATATGTTGTGCACCACATTATATATACAGGAAGCTACAAGGCATTTAGGAGTTTGTTACCCTTCTTTCAAATCTAAATTGTGTTATAGAGCTGAATCATAAGAGTTTGAGCCAGAACATAAGTTTGCTAATAATACAGAGATATTTGCAACTAGAAAGATTACAGCTAGCCAGAGGGTTAATACAGCAGAAAGTAAGGGCACTAGTAGAGGGAGAGTTCTTGACGACATGGCCCAATTTGAGGCACTATCAGATCGTGCATACAAGATGTGCAAATTTCCTGCTTAAGACCTTAGGATGGGAATATCTAACGTGCCCCGCGAATAGCTGGACATGGGAGTATCAGAAGGTAAAAGTATAAGTTTCAATAGGTAACAGAAACAAGGTGAAGGAGGGTACGAGGTACCCAGTTAGTGAAGATTATCAGTATTTACAATTCAAGCAGAGAAATATAAGCATTATGAGTTACCTTCAACAGTAACAGAGGTATGTACAATTGGCCACACCCATCTCAGTTATGCCCTATGGGAGCTAACAGATATAGTTTAAGAGAAGGATAGGATATCAGGATCAAGCTGGGGTTAAAGTAACCCAAAATGGTGGATGGATTGTTAGCGTTAGCTGACATTTTCGAAGGATATTGCAAATATGGTAATAGTTCTATTTGTGAGACATCCAGATGATGCACTCTAGAATAGTACAGTCAGATATGAATACTAGAACTTTCAGGAATTTCAGAAGATATGCAATGGAATCCTAAAAGGGATAAATATTTACCTTAGTATGACTCCCTCCCCAAGTAAAAAGAGAATGTTAGGCAACCCGAAGAGCCAATGAGATAGAGCAAGGAAGCTAAAAGTGAAAGAATGTTTTGTTGAAGTTTTCAGAATAAGGTAATAGACGAAAATATTAACAGGAGAATAAGAAGAGAGTAAATGAAGCATTATGAGTAAGATGTGATAAATGAGTGATAACGGTAAATCAAAATATGACAGGATGACAGAGTCTATAGTCAAGTGAAGGGAAGACAAGAGGAGACGTGCCTTGAAACAATAAAAGAGCATAAGTCATAAAGTCATATCCTAATTTTGAGAAATAAGTTGGTGACTCCAATGTGATTACTAGAAGGAAATGTTAGACCCCGGAGTAATAGAAATCACTATGGGCTAGTGAACAAGATAAACTGAACATGAATTAGGGACCGAAGGATTTTATAATAGTCGGCATCGTGAGAGTTTCAGAGATAGCGTTCCGGAAATAATAGAATGGACAACAAAAGAATAACCTTTAAAGTTCATTCAGGAAGACGCGTCCCTAAAGCAAGCACTATGAGCAGAGTTAAGCTTAAGAGACTAAGTGTTCCAATTACACTAGGTGTCACCCTTGTGCGTATGAAATTCAGTTATCCCTGGTACAGAAAGGTTACCGTAAGGTGAGTAATGGTCATTGATGATGTTAAAAGACGCCAAAGATGAAGAGGTAAAATATCTATAGGTAGATCGTTGTAGCACTAAATCTCAGTACTCCCCTAAAGGGGGGGAGGGGAGAGATGGTTTGATGTGGTATTAAGTCGGAGTTAAGTGGTTCATGTAACTATGGACTGGTAAATGAAGAATGCGATAAAAAGGCAAAAGGGATGAAGTTGCATTTATTCAGATCCTACAGATATGTCGCGACTCCAGAACATTATGCAAGCACGATGCCAGGGAGAGGCAGTAAGAGTTCCCGGCCAGGATGTTATTGATAAATAAGTGCGAATGGACACTTGATATATCAAGAGCCAGTGTAAGAGGTAAGTTAAGACAAAGTACATATACCAAGAGAGATTACACGGAATATAGATATGAGAATGGACCAACGAGTAGTTAGTAGTTGATTGGGGTAGAGCCTAGTTATGGCTAGATAAGAGGATACAGACAATCAGCATATCATGCAAGATAAACGCAGTAAACCCCAACATAGTGAATTCAACTTCGCAGATATGACATCATGATCCTTGAGAAATATTCATATAGGAGTTGGGGTAGTTAAAGGTACTGTATAAGTATTACAAAAATAAAAGAGAGTGCCACTGGGGAGACAGTTAAAATTTCAGTTCAGAAGCAACCCTACGAGCATAAGGTCGCGGAGGTAAGTAACTAAGGATATATACAGGCGAGTAATAACATCAAAAATTCCTTTGGGTATATGATGTAATAAGCTCGCAGCTTTATAGGAGTCAGAGGGTCTCCCTTATACAAAGAAAGACTAGCTGAGGATATAAGGAAGAAGGCTTCAACCTAAGCATAGTGACATAAAGAAGAAATGGTCTTGTAACAACAGTCCCACTTCAACATTGTATGCACTCCATAAGAAAGTGACACCTATACTGGCTAATTAACGGGAAGAAAAAAAAATCAAAAGTGATATTTGAGATCATATAAGTTACAGAAAATTCCAGTATTTGTGGGCAACAAGATAAGCCAAGTATTCATGCAACAAGTGGCAGAACGACCAGGAAAAGTTATTGCTTACATTTAAAAACAACTAAGAAGGCATAGAAGGAAATCTATAGTGCTAGCAAGTCAAAGGAAGGTTGCGAGTAGTATAAATAGATAGGTGTAGGTCGCAAGCTTATGGTAGAGTGACAAGGTTTTAGGTAGATAGGAGTAAGGATACGAAAAGGTGAGTGAAAAGGTGATAAGAATAGATAAAGCCTCGGGATTAAGCCCATAAAATCAAGAGAGATGATGGTTTTCGTAAGTTATAGAAAGCTAAGTATAGCCTGAATGAACTTGGAGAAGACTAAGACTAGGAGCAATTAGAAGAGATGAATGTTGCCCTGATAGTAGAATAAATGTGTAATTGTGATAGATAAGAGGATGACGTTTAGGCATTTGATTGAGTAATGATCTAAAGAAAAGGGATTTCATGAATTGCACAGGATTAGAATACCCCCAATAAGATGAATCACATTGGGATTCTATGAATTACAATTATTGAAGTATAGTATCGTCCCTAGGTGGATCGGGAAAATCACTTCAAATGTTCCTCGATGCGACGTGAGCCCTAGTGACAATGTATTACATAAGAGGTTTCAAGTTATCAGTGGTAGATTATAGATCAACATTGAGGTGAATCAACAATGGATGGATAAAAGATACAAAGTATGAGATGAGATTAGGTCGTCATTCTTAAGATGAATAGAAATGAGGAAGCATTAAAGGACTTAGATTTATACATATAAGATAAGTAACGAGAGTAACCTGGAGTTTGGTAGCAGACCTCAGTAACAATAAACCGAAGTAAGAGTTATGGTATAGTATGACCTACTTAGATGTAGTAAAGCCATAAGTATAGATAATAGAGGCTATGAAACAACATATAGCAATAGTCGTAAGTTCAACAAAGTACCGAGCGAAAAACTTCAGTACACCTATAGATGCCAGCGGGACAACATGAGAGAAGAGTCGCATAGGAGCACATACAAGGACAAAGATGTACAGACTGCATGATAGAAGGTAGAAATAGTTACAAGATTAGAAGAATTCCGACTACAAGTCGTGGTGTGAGAAAGAGGCCTAAATGGGGGAATGCCCCATTTGGATTTATTCTCAGAACAGTTGCCTAGATGGCAATGATAGTATTAAAGTACTCATAAGAGCTATAAGTTATGAGAATGATAAGCGCATCAGTCAACATTCGAGGATGAATATTCCAAAGGGGGGAATAATGTTACACCTCATGTTTTCGTATGTGAAAATATGTCGTAAATCAATTGATGTAAGCTCGGAAATGAGACCCTCTTTGAAAGTATATAATAATGTTATACCCCATGTTTTTGTACGTGACTAGGTTGAGGATGAATGCACTTAAACGTGAGAAAGGAGATTTTGGACAAATAAAAATGAGTTGCTTTGTTACCCGACGTGAGTGCTTCACCAACTTACTTTCCATCCTACTTGCTTGAGCTACTCGACACATGTCTAAATTATTTAACGAGGATGAGACACATGTTTCAAAATGGAAAAAGAACCAACATGTATCACCTACTTAATTAAGTAGGTGACAAGTAGGTGCATCACCTACTTAGAGTTTGTGGACCAAATTAGAAGGGAAAGGAAAAGGATAGAGATGGGCAGCCCAACCCATCTGCCCAAGCCCATTAGTAGGGCCATATATATATAGATATTTTACTTAGAAAACAATTTATAATCCCTCTCTCTCTATTGCAACATGAAGGAGCTCCAAAATATTATCCCAAAACCTCTCTCAACGTTATCCTAGGGTTCAAGACCAGATCCACAATGGTAAGGTGATTTTTCTCTTCGAAGATCAAGATCACCTAGTTTTCTCTCTACTTTGTTGTTTGGGGTAAAGAGCTTGTTTGAGCTTGAAGTAAAGCTTAGTTGGGCAAGTATTCTTGCTTCCAAGGTAAGGTTTAACTTCTCCTATATGTATTTAAGATTATCTATGTATATCTAGTTGATTTGATAAAGGGAACTTGTGAAGTAGGTTGAACTTCATGTTGAAGTGTTATAGTTGCCGAACTATTTTGGAATTGAATTCTTGATGTTTTATGGCTGGAAATCAGTAGAAATAACTTAAGAATACTATTGCTATTGTGGTTGATGTGTTTAGAAGAAGAGAAGGATTGGAAAAGTGCAAGTTAGAACTTGGTTGTTGGGTGAGATGGTGTGGACTATTTTGGTGATGTATTGTAATGAATATAAGGTTTTATATATATATATATATATATATATATGTATGTTGATATTCTGGAAATATTGGTCTTGTTGTTTGATTTGAGGAAAGCTAAAAGAGTAAGGGGAGGTGTTGTCCAAAATTTCGTAGACGAGTTAATCGCTCATTTGTGTTGAGTTCTAGCTTCCGTAAGATTAAGAATGGTCCCTCATTGTTTGTTGTAGACTGAAGTACTAATGGGCTGAACCGATGTCGTGTGGTTAAGTAAACTACCAAGGTATGTTAAGGCTATTCCTTCTTTCCTTTTGGCATGATCAATATGATACAAACAAAACGAGCAGAAAATACGTCTCTTAGAAGTACTAGGGGTACCTATGTTCTTGATTCCCTATGTGTCCTATTATTATATTGTCTCTTCATGGGTCTCAGAAAATACATAAGTTGATAAAGTTTATTTCGTGATATTAATCGAAGGCATATTGATCTTATGACATTCTGAGAGATCTTATTGACTTACTTCCTTATGCATTGCATTCATGTATACATGTACATTGACCCATGACCAAATGGCGTTATATACATGTATATTATATGTATATGGGGTATGGGGAAAGGTTACAACGTTATATATGCACCACCACCTGATCAATTAGTATACGTTGATGATTTCGCCCATAGATGCCGAGATAATATGATGGGATGTCCTAAGAGGCTTGATGATGTTATGTACGCATATACCTATGCATGATATCACATTTATACACAAATGCATGAAATTATAAATGTTTCATGATTCAAAGAGTAGACTTACAGGTTGAGTCCTTTACTCCATGTTTCTTTCATGTCTTTTATATATTTATTTTCATGCCTTACATACTCGGTACTTTATTTGTAATGACGTCCCTTTTGCCTGGATACATTGCGTTTCATGCCCGCAGGTCCCGATAGATAGGTTGGTAGTCCTCTTATTAGGCTATAGGCTCAACAGAAGGTGTTGGTGCACTCCACTTACTCAGGAGTTGCCTATTTGGTCGGTATATTTTGGACATGTATTGATTGGTATAATGGGGCCATATCCCGGTCTTTATGATGCGTATGTACTCTTAGGGGCTTGTAGATAGATTTTATGTATATGGATCATTGTATGGCCTTGTTGGCCTATGTTTTGAGTGTACAAATAATCATTTCAGTCTTATAGGCCCATATGTCATATGTTAAGTTTGTATACCATGTTGGGTCGTCCTATGTCGAGTATTCTGTTGTGTTTAATTTTTGTTATCTCATGACGGCCTTTTCGGTTCATTTACCCATGATAGTATGATAAGAAGGATATGTTACGTTGGTACTCGGTTGAGTTAGGAACCGCGTGCCCGTTGCGGCCCATCGGTTTGGGTCGTGACAGGAGAACATTTGACGCACTGCCTCAGTAGTGTCGGCAAAAAGGTGTGGCTCTTCAGACTGGCTAGCCGGTGCCACCGGTGCAGATGGTGTTGTAGGATATGGGACAGATTGGTCTGGGTCAAGTAGCATGTCAAAGGGGAGATCTCTGGCTATAGCAAGCCTGGTCACCTGTCTCCAGAGCTTGTCCACTGATTTCTTACTGCCATGGGACTTTCTCATCTTCTTTACTTCTTTTTCCCAGCTCTTCGATCACTGACTCGTGTTGTACCAAGGTAGCCATAATAGTGTTCTGGTTCTCTAGGAGCTTCTTCAATGTCTCTTCAGCTGTCGGGAAAACTGAGGTGCCTGAACAGAAGACTGCATTACAACAGTACTGGATAAGTCAGACAGCTTTGCAGTGGCTATCTGCATCTAGTTGTTGAGGCTCGCCAATGTCTGGGAGACTTTCAACGTAGAAAGTAGGACATTAGGCATAGGCACTGGCTTTAAAGACGAGGTGGGAGTTGTGGCAGGAACTGCAGTAGGGACTGTGGATGATGGCGGAGGCATAGCTGTGGCACTGGAGGAAGGTTCGGCCAAAGTGGATGGAACATCAACTACCTCAGCAGCTACCATAGCTCGCTCATCAGACTGGCTCGCAGTGGTAGGAGGCTGAACTTTATTTTTCGGATTGTTCGCATCCATCAGTGAATACCAAGTCAAAGGCTTCTTTGGCTTCACCTTTGTGTCATAATCCCTCGGCTCTACCCTTGCATCTGTAAGATATTCTGTAATAGTGGTGGGATATGGGTAGGACGAGTCATCATACCGAGCAATCACTGAGATATTGGCTGACATCACGGCACCCACATTGATAGGGTACCCGGCCATAATTGAAGCAACCAGAACTGCCCGAGGAATCGGAAGGTAAGTCTCATTCTGGCTCAGGTCCAGTCTATTGTAGAAAAAGGTTTGTCACCCCTTCGCTTCGAAACTTAGAGTGATCCGATGGATAGGAACCCCAACGAGAATCCATGGCGGTGGTGGCCCTGGTGCTGCTAAAATATCCTCTAACCAAGGTCGGGATGCATCTCCCAATGCATACTTATCCAAATATTCCTTTGGCTAAACATCTTCGAAGCCCAAGTACGTGTTGAGTGTATGATGGTCAAATCTCACTTTTAGGTTACGTACTTTATTCACTTTTGTCCCTTTTTTTATGTGAGCCACATTGGCATAGAATTCACGGACCAAGTACTCTTTGGCGTCCACTATACTTTGAGTGAACCACATCCACCCCTGGCGTTCCATGAACTGTCTCAACACTGATGGGTTGTACCTCCCTAGATCTTTTAACTGAAATTATCGCTCAAGAGTTAGCGACCTCACTGTCCACCATATACAAAAACTGGTGAAAGTGGCTAGGCTGACAAAGTGTTCCTCCCAAAACTCTTTCTTCTTTGATCTTTCAAGACCATATGCTGTAGCATCTCCCCTTCTGCCATCATCGGGGATATCCTGAACTGGTGTATCCTGTGCCTCAGGGACAGGTGTAGCCGATGGCTCAGAAGCCTGACTTGCGGTCTCCGATTCCTCAGAAGTGCTATGAGATGAGGATGACTCGTCCCTGAGTTGGTATCTCCCTGGTGGCATTGACTATACGGTCGGCTGCTCCTGAACAAAGGCCGAGTTGCCCTATGATGCTTCCCTAGACGCAATATATGAGCTTGTGTCGGATAGATCTGCACCTCCACCCCTACTGGTTGTAGCTTTCTTTGTAATTGTATTTTGTTGGCCAAGGGACAAGGCACTCTTGCATCGACCCCGAGAAGGTTCACTTCTCCCTTTAGATGTGTCGCCTCGTCCCCTAGATCAAACCATTATCTGTATCAAGCAAAGGCGATTATTAGTTACAATTCACTGTTCAAACATACCCAGGAGACATGCAAAAAGATATAAACTAGAAGACACTGCGAAGGTACATAGTCAAAGCATGCTTGTAGGAAACCAGATCTGCGGTCCACACAATTTTGTTTTGCGGCCGCAAAAGTCAAGTCCGGTCCGCATGATTCCACTTGCGGCCGCACCTTTGAGACCCAACAAATATAAGCTCTCTGATGACAGAGAATTGGTTGATTTGCGGTCACAACACGATTTCTGCGGTCCGCAAAATTAAACTTGCGGCTACACATTGGAGTCTCAAAGTAGGGACACTCTGATGACAGTAAAAGTGCATATTTGCGGCCGCAATGGGAATTATGCGGTACACACATTTTACCTTGCGGGCGCAGATCCCTTCTTCACTAATGCTGCCCTAAAATCAATTTCTGCGGATTGCACAAATTTAGGTGCGGCCGCAGAATTCAAAAATTACGAGCAGTTCAGTTGTTTCATTCTAGGTTTTTTAATTTCGTGCACAATTTGACATGGCAACATCATAGAAGCATGAAAATATGTTAACCTAGTCCACATAGAACATGTACTATTTAACCCATTACAGATTTACCCTCGCATGGATACACAATTTAATTCTAATGATAAATGGCCTAAAAATAACTAAAAATCTATAAATTAAAAGAAAACGATTAACAAGAAATTGATGTATACCAGATGAATGAGTGTAATGAGTGACTAATCAAGAATGTTGTGTGTGTGGACAAATGAAATCACCAAGAAATTTCAAGAGGGCACTATATATATGCTCAGAGAGTGAAAAACGTAACAAATGCCATTATTCCTCTATTTATACTTTTTGTTTATTAAGGGAAAGAAGCGCGAGTGCGGCCGCACATTTTCATATGTGGTCCGTACTCTGTTACCTGAAGACATTCTCTTATCATTTTATTTGCGGTCGGCACAATTTTGTACGCGGCCGCAGATTTCATGTGCGGTTGCACATCGGCCATTTCTCTGATAGACTAAACCTCAAAGAGTTGAAATTTTCAACCTCTCATTTGTGCGGTCCGCAAACTAATTGTACTGCTGCAATGTTCTTTTGTTGCAGCAACCAAAAATGTGCGGTCGACACAAAGCAACTGTGGTCCGCAATTCTTGTAACACTTAGCCATATTTCTATCCACAATTCCTATAGGTCACACGCATCCCTATAGCACACTTCAAATCAAGTTAGCACAAAAATAACACCTAACTACAAAAGAAAAAAGGAGAATAAACATGGGTTGCCTCCCAAGAAGCGCCTGATTAAACGTCGCGGCACGACGCAGAATACCATCAATTTAAATGAATGACCGCCACGACGTGGCTATCTCCAACCTTTCCCAAATAATGCATCACCCGATGACCATTGACTCGGAATACTTTATTGTTTTTGTTCTTCAAGTCTAATGCAACCAAAGGTGTCACACCCACAATTTCAAAAGGACTACTCCATTTAGACTTTAGCTTCCCGGGAAACATCCTCAACCTTGAGTTAAACAACAATACAAGATCGCCCACCTTGAACTCTTTGTTCCAAATGTATTTGTCATGAAGATATTTCATCTTTTCTTTGTACAAGGAAGAACTTGCATAAGCATGGTACCGAAAATCATCCAATTCATTCAAATGTGCAACCCTCAAGTTAGCTGCTACATCCCAATCAAGATTCAACTTCTTTATAGACCACATGGCCTTGTGCTGTAGTTCCACCAGAAGATGATAAGCTTTTCTGAACACCAACCGGTATGGCGATATTCCGATAGGTGTTTTGTAAGTCGTCCGATAAGCCCATAATGCATCATCAAGCTTCTTGGACCAATCCGTCCGATTAGCATTCACCGTTTTGGACAAGATACTATTTATCTCCCGGTTGAAAACTTTCACTTGCCCACTATCTTGTGGGTGATAAGGAGTCGTGACTTTGTGAGTAACATAATACTTGCTAAGCAAGGTGTAGAAAGTCTTGTTGTAAAAAATATGAGCCCCCATCGCTTATAATAGCACATGGAGTACCAAGCCGTGTGAAAATACTCTTCTTCAAGAAAGCCACCACACTTCTCGCCTCATTGTTGGGTAAAGCAATGGCCTCAACCCATTTGGACACATAATCAACCGCGATCAAGATGTAGGTGTTTCCACAAGAACTCACAAAAGGGCCCATGAAGTCAATACCCCACATATCAAAAATATCAATCTCCAAGATGGTTTTGAGAGGCATTTCATTCTTCTTTGAGATTCCACCGGCCCGTTGACATTCATCACATCTTTTCACTAGCTCACTTGCATCCTTGTAAAGAGTGGGCCAATAGAACCCGCAACTAAGCACTTTGACCGCCGTTTTTGCTTCACCATGATGACCACCATATGGTGAAGAATGACAAGCCCCAAGAATTTCACCTTGCTCTTCTTTTGGTACACATCTTCTAATCACCTTATCCGTACAAATTTGGAAAAGGTATGGTTCATCCCAATAATAATCTTGACAATCCTGTTTGAGTTTCTTCCTTTGGTTTGAAGAGAACTCATTCGGAATGATTTCACACACAAGAAAATTTGCTAGATCCGCGAAACATGGAACATATTTCATTGAAATAGTCAAGAGTTGCTCATCGGGTAAGGAGTCATTGAGTTCAAGGCCGTCATGCGGCCTCCCCTCCTCCTCCAAACGAGACAAGTGGTTTGCCACTTGGTTTCCACTCCCTTTTCTATCTTGGATGTCAATATCAAACTCTTGCAACAAAAGCACCTATCTCATCAACCGAGGTTTGGAGTCCTTCTTGCTCATAAGATACCGAAGCGCCACATGATCCGTGTGGACAATGACTTTTGCACCCATCAAGTAAGGGCGAAACTTCTCAATTGCAAATACAATGGCAAGGAGCTATTTCTCTGTAACGGTATAGTTGACTTGGGCACTATTTATAGTCTTACTAGCATAGTAGACCAGATGAAATTTTTTTTTTGATGCGTTTCCCCAAAACAGCTTCAACCACTACGTCACTTGCATCACACATGAGTTCAAAAGGGACACTCCAATTTGGAGCGGTGATGATGGGAGTAGTTGTCAACTTGAACTTCAACAATTCAAAAGCCCTCATGAAATCATCATTGAAGTTGAACTTAGCGTCTTTTTCAAGAAGCTTGCACAACGAGTTCACCACCTTAGAGAAATCTTTGATGAAATAGCGGTAAAACCCCGCGTGGCCTAAGAAACTCAATTTCTTAGAAATCACCTCAATTTTTGCCTTGTCAACTTCAATTCCATGCTTTGAGATTTTGTGGCCAAGGACAATGCCTTCCTCGACCATGAAATGGCATTTCTCCCAATTAAGCACCAAATTTGTTTCTTCATATTTAGTCAACACTTTATCCAAATTTGCAAGAAAATCATCAAAAGAATCTCCAACTACCGAGAAGTCGTCCATAAAAACTTCAAGGCAGTCCTCCACCATGTCCGTGAAGATAGCCATCATACACCTTTGAAAAGTCCGCATTGCACAAACCAAATGACATCCGCTTGAAGGCGAAAGTACCATAGGGACATGTAAAGGTTATTTTCTCTTGATATTCCGAAGCAATAAAAATTTGGTTGTACCCTGAATACCCATCAAGAAAGTAATAGAAATCACGGCCGGCCAATCTATCGAGCATTTGATCTAAGTAAAGAAGTGGAAAGTTATCCTTCCTTGTGACTTTGTTGATCTTTCGATAGTCTATACACACCCTCCATCCGGTCACCGTTCTTGTAGAAATCAACTCATTCTTGTCATCGGTGATCACCACCATGCCCCCTTTCTTTGGGATACATTGAACCAGAGAAGTCCACGAACTATCGGAGATGGCGTAGACAACCCCGGCATCCAACCACTTGATAATATCCTTCTTGACAACTTATTGCATAGCCTCATTGAGTGTCTTTTGATGTTCAATAGATGGTTTGGTTCCATTCTCCAACTTGATATTATGCATGCAAAAGGCGGGGCTTATCCCCCGAATATCCGCCAATGTCCACCCAATAGCCTTCTTCCTCTTTTGTAGCAACGCCAATATGGAATCTACATGCATGTTAGTCCAACAAGAGGAAAGAATAACTGGTAAAGTAGAACAAGGGCCAAGAAATTCATACCGAAGATGTGGTGGCAATGGCTTCAACTCCAAGGTAGGAGGCTCTTCAATAGAAGGCTTTGTAGGAGGAGTTGTCCTATTTTCAGGATCCAAGGACAATTTCCGGGGTGCATAGTTGTATGAACCCATTCCTTGCAAAGAGTTCACACATTCCATAAAGCCATCCATCTCGTCATCATCAAAGTTGAGCAATACCGCCTCCAACATATCACCAACATTGATTGTAGCACTTGTGTCTTCAACAATAACATCGGTCACCAAGTCCACAAAAGAACACACCTCATTGCTATTTGGTTGCCACATGGACTTACACACATGGAAAACCACTTTTTCATCACCAACCTGGAATGTAAGTTCTCCAGATTCAACATCACAAAGAGCCTTCTCCGTAGCAAGGAAAGGTATTCCAAGAATAATCGGCACCTCATAATCAACTTCACAATCTAGAATGACAAAATCCGTCGGAAGAATGAATTTATCAACACGAACCAAGACATCTTCAATCAGTCCCAAGGGTCTCTTCATAGTACGATCGACCATTTACAATCTCATAGAGGTGGGTCTTGGTTGCCCAATCCCCAGAGTCTTGAAAACTGAATAGGGCATCAAATTGATACTTGCCCCAAGATCACAAAGAGCTTTAGCAAACTCGGCACTTCTAATTGTACAAGGAATCGTGAAAGCACCGGGATCCTCCAACTTAGAAGCCATTGAATGCACAATTGCACTCACTTGATGAGTGATTTTTATCATTTCAAAATTCATTGACCGCTTCTTTGTCACGATATCCTTCATGAACTTTACATAACCGGGCATTTTCTCCAAAGCTTCAACTAATGGCACATTGATTGAGAGACTCTTCATCATTTGAATAAACTTCTTGAATTGGTTTTCACCATTATGCTTAGCACGTCTTTGAGTGTATAGAGGTAAAGGTGGAGGCTTAGGTAATGGTTCCTTAATCGTTTGCACTGCCGGCTCCAGTATGTCAATAATATGATCCCTAGACATGTTTACCTCCTCTTGAGTCTCTTCCACACTATCATCAATATCAATTCGGACTTCATCATTAGGTTGCACCTCATTTCTCGGGATCTCTTCTTCTTGCACCAATTTCTCATCATCCACAAGTTGCCTTTGACTTGAGGTGGGTGCATTCCCACCTCTTCCACTTTATGTAGTAACGGCCATGGAATGCCCCCGTATTATTTTCACACTTTGGGTTTACTACCGTGTCACTTGGTACTGCCCCTTTAGGATGAGAATTTAGAGCTTGAGAGATTTGCCCTGTTTGAACTTCTGAGTTGCGAATTAATGTGTTGTGTGAGGCAGGTTGGGCATCCGAATCGGCATTCTTTTCCATCGTTTGCTTGAACATGTTTTCAATATGCCCCATCTCGTTGTTTGAAGAACTTAAACCACAGGAAGGATAAGGAGGCGAGTTGTTCGGTTGTTGATACATTGGAGGCCTTTGAAAGTCCGACCCCCGGTTGCCTTGATTGTTGTTCCATCTTATTTGATTGTTACCCCCCCCCCAAATTTCCTTGATTATTTCCACTCTAATTTCCTTAATTGTTATTGTTATGCCAATTCCCTTGATTGTTGCCACCACTCCAATTTTCTTGGTTGTTAGAATTCCAATTGTCTTGATTGTTTTGAGGTCGCTATTGTTGTTGGTTTGGGCCTTGGAAGTTGTTTATTTCCCCTTGAAAGTTGTTCACATATTACACCTCCTCTTCTTGTTCATTATAAGAATCATCTTGATCAAAACCACTATCTTCTTGCACATAATTCTCCACTCAATTTTGCACTTGTGGACCTTTAGTCCTCATCTTGTTCACCATCATGTTCACTCCCTCCATGCCATTGAATTGCTTGGGATTTTGCATTTTTTTACTTGGGCCTTTGCTAGTTGCTTCATGGTGGTTGTCAACTCGGCAATGGCTTGCCCATGGTCTTGCAATTCTTTGTGAAGGTGAATCATGTTTGGGTCACCTTGTGGAACATTGGCCCGGGATTGCCAAGCCGATGACGTTTCTGCCATCTCATCCAAAATCTCACTCGCCTCCGCATAAGGCGTAGTCATGAAGTTCCCACCGGCAAGTTGATTCACTACACATTGGTTGGGTGTGTTAATCATACGATAGAAAGTTTGTTGAATCATGTTCTCCGTCATATTGTTTTTGGGACATTCCTTAACCATTGTTATATACGTTCCCATATCCCGTGTTGTGGTTCATTCGGCTCTTGCTTGAATGCCAAAATCTCATCCCGAAGTGTAGCCATGTGCCCCGGAGAGAAGAACTTAGAAATAATCTTTTCTGCCAACTCATCCCAAGTGTGAATGGAATGGTTTGGAAATCATTCCAACCAATATAAAGCTTTCCCCCGTAGAGAGAAGGGAAAAGGCCTTAGCCTCAATGTATCCTCAGAGACATTTGTTTGTTTGCTCCCCCAACAAGTGTCCACAAACCCCTTCAAATATTTGTATGCATTTTGAGTTGGAGCACCGGTGAAGAAACCTCGTTGCTCAAGCAAAGTGAGCATCACATTGGTGATTTGAAAGTTGCCCGCCCTAATACGGGGAGGGACTATTGCACTTGCATATCCTTCATTAGGTAATATCCTGTGTGGAGCCACTTGTGGTGGAGGTGGTGATGGGGCGGGGACATTGTCATGAGGCACCCGGCCTATTCTATTGGCTTGAGGTTCAAGAAGAACCTCATCAATTTGCTCATCCTTGACGTCTACATCACCCAAAGGTAAATTTCCGAGCTCATTGTTCGCCATGGTTATACCTACGATTTCTCAAACAAGTTAGTAACATGGAAGGAAAAGAAGATATTCCGAAAACACCCTCAAATATATATCTAACACCGTTTTATGTCCCCGGCAACGGTGCCTAAAATTGATAACGTCTACAACACACCTCTATAGGAGATATGATACGGTCGTATGCAATTATAATTACCCAACTATGAGTCGGGGTCGAATCCACTTAGAGTTATGAAGGGTGTTAGGAGTATATATTTGAAGCAAGAAAATGGGTTATCTAAGATTGAAATTCCACAACAAGGTTTTGTTTTCTATTTCTATTGTTACTCTAATGAATGCAAGCTAAAGAAAATAGATTATAGATAAATGTTTTTGAGGTTTTTCCAATTGGATTAAAGGCCTAGGGATGTGACCATAACGTAGGTGTTTGCCTAATGGGATAAAGATGTTTATACTTGTTTTGTTTATTGGGGTGTATTATAGCTCTCAACTCCATGTTAACCATACAATACCTCTCGGTTAGAGAGTGATTGTGCCCAATTTGGCTTTCTCAAGTCCAAATGGGTATCAACCAAAACAGTTGATAAGAGCTCAAGTCGGGTTCTTACTATCTCTAGTTTGAACCCTTTAATTAGGTTAATCAATCTCTCAATTAACCCAATTCCTTGTTAGCTAAGTTATCCTAGACTAGGTCCCTCTTTCTCAAGTAGAGACTAAGTCAAATAGGCATGAATCAATGTTTGCAACCATTAATTCTAAAATTGAAGCATGAACTAAGTTAGATAATCAACACCAAATCATAAACAATCATAAAATTAATCACGCATAAGGTTTACACAGTTGGGTCATAACCCTAGTAAAACTCTAGCTACTTATAATGGGATTTGAAGAAAATAAAGTTGAAAAACTAATTAAACTCATAATGGAAGATTAAAATGATGAAATCTAATGTTAAAATACTCAAATAAGCTAAAACTTCCTAAAATAGCTAAAAGAAACGGCTCCAACAGTTTTATATGTTCCAACTTGACCTAATTTTGTGAAACTCGTCTATTTATACAGGGCAAACAATCGCGGACAAAAATGCCCATCAGTAGGTTCTGCGGTCACATAATTTCATGCACGGTCCGCAGATTTCTTCAGTTGGTAGGAATGTGAGTTCTGCGGCTGCACATTTTTGGACTGCGACCGCAAGGCAATCTTCTACGGCCGCACATTTTTGGACTGCGGCCGCGAGGCAATCTTCTGCGGCCGTACAATTCTTGTACGGTCCGCACTTCATAAAGGCTCCTGGACCTGGTATTTTTGCTTACTCTTTGATCTATGACTCTTAAGCCCAGTTCTGCGGCCGCACAATTCATGTACGGTCCGCACATTGCTGAAAGTTCTTTTAAATTTTTCTTCTTGGTTTGCGGCGGCAAATGGAATTCTGCGGTCCGCAATTTCTTCTGCGGATTGCACATTTGTGCTTCTGTTCTCTTTATTACCTGTTGCTTCGGAACACTCCTTTTTGAGTCCAATTTCATCTCAGGAGACCAAACTTCCAGCATTCCTGCAATTTGCACAATTTTATTAGTTTCGAGAACATAATTCAATACTTTCGGACTAAAACAAAAGCTAAAAGGTGCTAATAAGCAGTCAAAATCCCCACTTATCACCTCGTTACCCCTTTTTATGCTTCACACATGTGTGTTTATGATTTTATGACTTGCAGGGTTGGTTAGTTCCGTTCCGGAAAGCTTTTGGGTTTATTTGGACCCTTGTTTCTTGACTTATAAGTTTAAGAGCCTGTTTGGCTTAGCTAATTTAAAGTAGCTAACAAACATTAGGTGTTGAAAAGCTTTTTTAGTGCTGAAACTGATTTAAATAAATAAGTAGTTATGTGTTTGGATAAAAGTGCTGAAATTGATAATAAACAACGGAAGTGTTTGGTTAAAAAGTGTTGATAAGCTCTTTTTTCTGTTAAAACGACTTAATGACTTTTATAACTATTTACACTACTAAAGGCGTCACTTCCTTCAAAAATTTAGATTCTAAATAAATTCAAACTCAAAATAATCTATTTATTATGTTATTTTAAATACAAAAATGATTAGATAATATCATTTTTTATAAATATAATTTATGTTATGATAAGTATACAGTCATAAATTAGAATGTAGGGAGTATAAATTAACAAAAATTAAGGAAAAAACTTAAATAATGCACAAAGTATTTGTAGAGAAGAAACAAGCACTTAATAATGTGTATTGTTTATGGTAAACATGTGAAAAAATCAAGTACAATGGAGAAATTCAGGATGATATTGTCTTTTCTCTAAGTATATACGTTATATTCTATAAGGTATTGTTGCTTTCATCCCTTTTTATTACTCGTTATTAAAAATAAGAGAATACATGTCTAACAGTTAATATCCCACAATAGAAATATACAACTAAGCGTAGGAATCTGTTACTTGAGGTTAATAGTTAATACACGTCACATAGGTATAACAATATGCTGAAGACAGGTGAATTTTGTTACCTCAAATTGCCGATGGAAATCTGGTGTAGAGAATTGCAGAGGCATGGGCTATTTAGGTTTTGAAAAACTAGGAGAGAGTGAAATTATATGAGGAGTTTTGTTTTAAAAGAAGTATTTTAGGGATAAAATAGTAGATATTTTGATCAAACCTAAAGCGCTTATAAGCTGAATTTAATAAATTGGAGGAGACCAACTTATGGCTTTTGGCTTATTTTTTATTTATAAGCACTTGAATTATAACCACTTTTAATTTTACCAAATACGTAGATAAGTCAAAAAGTGCTTATAAGCTAGTTTGACCAGCTTATAAGTTTATTCAAACACCCTCTAAATTAGAAAATGTTGACCGAACTTTGACTTTTATGAAAACGACCTCGGAACTGTATTTTTATGGCTTTGATAGCTTTATATGGTGATTTCGTACTTGGGTGTATGACTTTAATTGATTTTGGAAGTCCGTAGGTTGATTTATGCTGATTTACCAAAATTTGGCAATTTGAAGTTGAAAAGTTTGACTGTAGGTTGACTTTTAGCTATCGAGCTTGGAATTTGATTTTGGGACTTGGAATAGGACCGTTATGGTATTTAGAACTTGTCTGCAAAATTTGGTGTCATTTGGAGTTGATTTGATAAGATTCGGACGTCTAATTAAAATTTTAGAAATTCTTGAACTTACTGTGAAATTCATGAATTTTAGTGTTCGATTCGTAGTTTTAGATATTATTTTTGTGTTTTGATCGCACGAGTGAGTTCGTATGATATTTTTAGACTTGTGAGGATATTTGGTTTGGAGCCCCGAGGGCTCGGATGAGTTTCAGACATGTTTTAGAATGATTTTAGATTTAAATTTGACTGGTGGTGTGCTGGTGCTCTGTTATCGCAATTGCGAGCATCGGCCTCGCAATTTCAAAGGTGACAGTAGGGGGGCAGTTGTCACAAATGTGACTTCCCCTTCGCATTTGCGAAGGCAGCAGGATTTTGCTTAGATTGCAATTGTGAACAATTGTTCGCTTTTGTGATGATGGCCAGTTTGCAATTGCGATGATACATAAGGCTGTCAGGGTTCGCAAATGCGAGCCCTGGTCCGCAATTGTGAGGGTTCGCAAATGCGAACCCTGTGTCGCAAATGCGACATCTGCAGCTGCTTAAAGGGCTGGGAGACGGGATTTTTGAACAAATTCTCTCATTTTTAAACCCTAGACTCGATAGGAGGCGATTTGGAGAGGGGATTTTCACCTTCAAACTTTGGGTAAGTTATTTTAATCTATTTCTAATCATATTCCATCAACATATCTTAGATTTTAACATCAAAATTATGTGAATCAAAGTGGGAATTTGTGAAACCATGTCAATTTTTTTTTGAAAAATAAGAAATTGAGTTTTGAGAGTCGATTTGGACTCAGATTTTAAAACTAATCACATATATGAAATCGTGGGGTCGTGGGTAGTCGGAATCTACTTTTGGACCAGGGTTTGACCGGGCGAGACTTGAGTTGACTTTTGTTGACTTTTTAGAAAAAGTAAAATGATCTTAGCTTTATCTCTTGCAATTGATTTCCCTAGCATTGTTTGTTGATATTAAGTCGATTTTGGTTAGATTTAAGTCGTGTGGAGGCAAATTTTAAGGCAAAAGCTATTTTCGAGTGTTGAATTGGCCTAGTTGAGATAAGTGTCTTGCCTAACTTTGTATGGGGAACTACCCCTTAGGATTTGTATTGATTGATTCATTCGTGCTATGTGAAAGCCATGTACGTAAGGTGACGAGTGGGTACACGGGTTGTACGTGGTATTTGACCGGTTTAGGCTACTTAGAATATTTCCATGCTTTAGTTGAAATGTCATATCATGTTCTAAGTTCTCATAACCATTCTATTCCTATTTGTGTTAGTCTATCCTTACATGCCTTAATTGACTTGTTTAATACTTGTTCTACATCCTACTTGATAAATTTATCTCATGCCTTAGTTGAACTTGTTGCCTTTATGTGAGTCATGTCATCTCTTTCATTGTTGATTATCATTTCTTAAAGTCATTGTATGTGTTATCTCGTTTATTGTTAATTTCCATTATTTGAAGTCATTGTTACTAGTTATCTCTTTCATTGCTATTATTCACATTTGAAGTCATGTTATTCCTTCCATTGTGAGTTATTTATATTTGGTTCATAGTTACACGTTATCTTTCTTATTGTTGAGTTATTGGTGTTGAAGTTGTAGAATCCGTATAATTTTGAAACGAAGTTGATAATTGTTAAGATATCTTTCTTGTTGAGAATTTTACATTCATTGTTATTGTTGATATTCTTGTGTACGTTGTAGTAGAGTTGTGGGCTATTCTTGTGAAAATATTGATATTGTTGATTGTTGGTAAGTTGTGATATATGGGCACTTGTGGTGCGAGTTGTTATTATGATATAATATTGACGCGCATGCGGCGGTATAAGGCTTGGGGTTAATGTACATGCGGCGGTATAAGGTGGGACTTATGTGTGTGTTGCTTGTAGGGGAACTACGTGAAGCCACACTGCATCATAAGGTGTGCTAAGTGCGTGTAGCTATTTCAGAAAAAAACTGTTTTCAAAACCCATTTCAAATGTAAGGCTCACGCTGCGGTATAAGGAAAGATTGTGATTGAAATTGAGAAATGTGAATACGAGGCGGTACCTCGATTGTGATTCTTGATTTATACGAAGCGGTACCTCGATGGTGATTCTTATTATACACGAGGCGGTACCTCATTGTGTTATTTTGTTGTTTATCTCATGTTACAAAGAGCTTTGGCGGGAATGTTTCTTGTTGTTTTGTTTTTCCTTGTTCTAGTAGTTGTTGTCCGTATATGATCATTTTCGTTCTATCAGTTTCTTCTTTTATGTTATTTTTATGTTTAATTTACGGTATTAGTTCATGTTATTACCTTGTTTTGAATCAATCATTTCTTCTCTTTTCATTATTTATCCTTATTACACTTTCATACTGTTTATTTATATCCTAGTAGGTGTCTTGACCTGGCCTTGCCACTACTCCATCGAGGTTAGGCTTGATACTTACTGGGTACCGTTGTGGTATACTTATACTACGCTTCTGCACAATTTTTGTGCAGATCCAGGTACGTCTGCTCGTACCGGTCGTTAGAGATCATATGTTAACTACCTTACGGAGACCTCAAGGTATGCGTGCTCGGCGTCCGCATGCCTCAGAATCACCTTCCCTTATTCTTATTTACTGTTGTATTTTCTTTTAGACAATGATGTAGTAGTTACTCTAGTTTTAGTCTGTAGAGCTTATGACTCAGTTCCACCGGTTTTGGGAAAGTATTTACTGAGATTTTATTTCAGGAGTTTATATCAGTTATTCAGCCTTGTTTTAGTATTTTATTAATAATTTTTGTCAAGTTGTTATTAACTGTTAGACTTACCTAGTCCTAGAGACTAGGTACCATCACGACATCCTTCGGTGGGAAATTGGGGTCGTGACATTATCATTGCTTACAATTTCAGAAAGCAACGCACAATGAATTAATTTGCCACAGAATTTAACACCTTCCAGCCGGAAAAAGTTTCCAAAAATAGCATCTCTCAATTTCTTCCATTGCACTTTCGACAAGAAGCTTTTTATTGCTTCCTTATATTGAAAATCACCTTTCCAATACCTCGTCAAATTACGCCAATCGTCAAACTCAAAATATCGATCTTCTTCCATTAGCACAATACTCAGAGCCTGTATTTATAACAAATAAATTTCACCAATAAATAATATATTAAATATATTTTTACTAATCTACAAAGTAGGAAATAACAGGTAAACTTCAAGACACATCTAACTCCCAGTCAATTTTCCAATAAGAATTTCAAAGAAACAGTACAAACCAACAATGTGATGACCCAAAATGTCATCTTTAAATTTAATAAGTAATTATATATTTTAAGACCTCGAAAAGCACTATTTATCATTCCTCGACTTGTGTGCGCAGTCCGTATAATTTTCTGAAAAGTTTTTATGAGAAAAATGGATTAAAATGTAAAATAGAGCGTTAAAACTTAACTAAGTTGACTTTGGCCAATATTTTGACCAAACGGACTCGGATCAGTATTTTGACAATTCTGGTAGGTCCGTATCATGATTTGAGATTTGGGTGTATGCCCAGAATCGAATTCCGAGGTCCCTAGCCCAAGATATGAAATTTTGATGAAAAATTAAAAGCTTGAAAGCTTAATGATTTTTAAGAAATTACTGATGTTGAATTTATTGAAGCCGGGTATGTATTTTGGTTTCGGAGCCCGGTATATGTCCAGTATAATATTTATAACTTGTCTGTCGAATTTGGTGAGAAACGGAGTTGATTTGACGTGATTCAGACGTCTGGTGTGAAAATATAAGTTTTAAAGTTTTCTTAAAAATTTCATTCGTTTTGGGGTTCAATTTGTAATTCTAGGTGTTATTTTGGCGAATTGATCACGCGAGCAAGTTCGTATGATATTTTAGAACTTGTGTGCATGTTTGGTTTGGAGCCCCGAGGGCTCGAGTGAGTTTCGGATAGGCTACGGGATAATTTCGGACTTAGGAAATCTGGTTTTCTGCAGACTTTGGGCTTCTGGTATTTTCTTCATCGCGGTCGGAAATGTACTCTCGCGAACGCGAAGAGATAACTGAGCTGGCTGAATTTTCCTTCTTCGCGAACGCGAAGCTATGGGGACTTTACCCTTCGCGGACGCGACCAGCTCAACGCGAACGCGAAGCTTTAGAGGCCTGGGAGAGGGGTCAGTCGTCCTTCTACGCGAACGCGAGCACTGGCACGCGAACGCGAAGGCCAGGGAGAAAAAGCCTTCGCGAATGCGAAAGCCACGGGCTGGTACTCATCGCGAACGCGAAGAAGGCCTGACGTGTGTGACTTAAAACAGAACCAAAATGGGATTTTTCCCATTTTTCACAAACCCTCAATTAGAACTCGGTTTAGGGGCGATTTCAAAGGAGTTTTTCATGATTTCGAATTGGGTAAGTGTTCTTTATTATATAGTGATTGTATTTCATAAATCTAAGTCTATATTCATCATTTATTTTGGATTTAGAGGGAAGAAATTGGAATTTTTATAATATCTTCCAAAAACGAAAATTTAAGATTTGAAAGTCCGTTTGACATCGGAATTGGATAATTTTTGTATGGTTGAACTCGTAGCGGAACAAGTGTTCGAATTTCGCGAGTTTTTTCGGGATTTGAGATATGGGTCCCATTGTCGAATATTTTAATGAATTTCGGATTTTTATTCGGAAAATTAGTAAATTCATATGGAATTAATTCCTATGATTCGTATTGAGTATATTGAATTGTTTATGAATAGATTTGAAACTTTTGGAGACAAATTTAAAAGGAAAAGTTGTGGTCGAGTAATTGATTGGAATTTGCAAAGCGAGGTAAGTGTCGTGGTTAACCTTGACTTGAGGGAATAGAATCCTTAAACTATTTGATATGTTAAATGCATGTGAACGACGTATACGCGAGGTGACGAGTGTCTATACGTCGTCAAATTAATTGTTTGCATAATTACTTGAAAAATCATAAATTATTTTAAATCATGAATTAATCATTATAATAATTATTTCTCTCCTATTCTTTGTCAAATATTAATCTTTGAATTCCTGCATTAATTGTTACATGCTATTTGAACTATGTGTCTTAATTGTTATTTGACATTTAGCATATTAAATATTAAACAACCTATTTTCTCTCTGATTTCCATAATAATTTGCTATTTGTCTTTGTTTGTTTCATAATTAAATCATAATTATTGTATGCTTGTTGTCTTATAATTTTATATTAATTGTTGCATTTATTGGGGAAATTTCTTCTATAAGAATTGGTAAATGAATATGTTGGATGAGCGACAAAATTGATTGAAATAAATATATTAGAGGATAGAGTTGCACGCCGCAACAGACTTATTAAAAGTCCATATTGGAGGATCGGGTTGCACACCGCAACAGACTTATTAAAAGTTCATATTGGAGGATAGGGTTGCACATCGCAACAGACTTATTTAAAAGTCGATATATATATATATATAGATATATTGGGGGATCGGGTTGCACGCCGCAACAGACTTGATTAAAATAAATATATTGGAGGAACGGGTTGCACGCCACAACAGAATTGAATATGAATATATTGTGAGAGCGGGTTGCACGCTACAACGGAAATTGATGAAAATGATAATTGGTTATGACTGCTGAGTTGGCTTCAATTATTATAAATGAGTTACCTGATATATTTTTATTATTTGTTGTTATTACTAAATAGCGTACAGGTTAATGTAAGTGACCTGCCTTAGCCTCGTCACTACTTCGTCGAGGTTAGGCTCAGCACTTACCAGTACATGGGGTCGGTTGTACTAATACTACACTATGCACTTCTTGTACAGATTTCGGAGTTGGTCCCAACGGCGTACCATAGACTTGCTCGGATTTCAGCTACTCAGAGGAGACTTGAGGTATAACTGCATGGCGTCTGTAGTTCTGAAATCCCCGTCTATTTTACTTTAGTTGTGTGTTTATTTCCAGACAGCTTTATTTTATTCAGGCCCTTACTTGTATTATTCTAGAAGC
Source organism: Nicotiana tomentosiformis (assembly GCF_000390325.3). NCBI lineage: Eukaryota > Viridiplantae > Streptophyta > Magnoliopsida > Solanales > Solanaceae > Nicotiana > Nicotiana tomentosiformis. The sequence goes on along the minus strand of NC_090821.1, from coordinate 17,863,205 downwards.
TCGTACACTTGTGACATCAAATTCTGGGATGGTATTTAGACACCGTTATATTTATGAATTATTCACTATATTTCAGACTTTACTTCCGCAATCGTTCTTTGTTATTAATAAATTTAAAAATTATTTAAAAATTGATTAATATTATTCTAACGTTGGCTTGCCTAGCAAGTGAAATGTTAGGCGCCATCACGGTCCGAAGGTGAGAATTTCGGGTCATGACTAACAACAACCTTGAGTCGATTATACATAGACAAACCCCATTTGCATAAACCTTCAAAATTTTCCATTCCTTATCAAACATAGCCATTAATTGTGCAGCAGTGACCCTTTTTTCCCCTTTATCTATTGTCATATGTTTCAAGAAATCAGATGAAACATCTTTATACCTCAAGAGCGAAGATATTTTTGTTTTCAATTACAAACAAACCATCCAATGGAATTAACTTGCAACAGCAACCCCACCAAAAGTACTCATGATTCAGAAAATGGTATAGGCACACTCACTGCTTTAGACTTAAATTATACATACATTGTGTGTTTATTTATACTATAATTTTTCACCTAATATCATATACAATTGGCTTTAAATCTTACATGTCATCTGGTTAGAGATTCTAATATTCAGTTAGAAAACTGTTATTGGAGTTTCATGTTTATAATTACTATAAGAGGAAATAGAATAGCTATCAAATGAAGGTAGCATTGCAAGGGAAATGAGCTTGCCAACCTTGCTACAAACTATCCTTTGGAATTTAACGAAGATGCAACGTTGCTTTCGTTGTCTTTTGTTTTGCAGTGGAAGAAAATTTAATTTGATATATATATAACAAAACAATAACAACGACAACATACCCAGTATAATCTCACAGGTGGGGTCTGAGCAGGGTAGTGTGTACGCAGACCTTACCCCTACCTGAAGAGGTAGAGAGACTGTTTCTGATAGACCCTCGGCTCAAAAAAAGATGGAAAGGAAGAAAAGGGAAGAAGAAGAAGAAGAAGAAGAAATGGGGGGGGAGAAAGAAGAGGGAGACAAAAGACGATAAGGAAAAAGAGGAGAAAAAAGTAGCGTCTGATAGTAATAATCAGGGAGTAATAATTTCCAGTAAAAGGGGAGAAAGAGTAGCATAAAATAGTAACAATCACGGAGCAATAATTTTCAGTAGCAATTTTCAAAAATAATGGACGTGGTTGATAATAACAAACTAGAAGGAAGTAACTTTCAACCAACAACAAGAATATTACTAGTACTACTGGCAAACTAGGAGAAACTCATAACTACATATCAACCCACCACCTTAATCCTCGACCTCCACACCTTCATATCACTAGTCATGTCCTCGGTTAGGTGCAGCACCGATATGTCCTATCTAATCACCTCTCCCTAATACTTCTTTGGACTACCCCTGCCCTTCCTCAAGCTCGCCAAAGGCAACTTATTCCCACAACTTGGCTTCCACGGATGCCACTTCAACCTTGTCCCTAATAACTTCACTCATGATCTTGTCTTTCCTGGTATGTCCACACATTCATCTCAACATCCTCATTTCAGCTACGCTCAGCTTCTGGACATGGGACTTCTTGACGGACCAACACTCAACTCCATAAACATAGCCGGTCTAACCACCACCCTGTAGAACTTGCCCTTAAGTCTAGGGGGCACATTCTTATCGCATAAAACCCCCGAAGCTAGCGTCCATCTCATCCAACCCGCTCCAATGCGGTGAGTAACATCCTCATCAACCTCCTCGTTGCTTTGGATTATAGACCCAAGATACTCGAAACTATCTCTTGTGGGTATGACTTGAGTATCAATCTTTACTTTCACTTATTCGTCATGCCTCTCATCACTGAACTTGCACTCCAAGTATTCAGTTTTCGACCTACTCAACTTGAAACCTTTACTCCAGTGTCTGTCTCCAAACTTTCAACCTAGCGTTAACACCCCCTCGCATCATATATATATATATATATATATATATATATATATATATATATATATATATATATATATATATATATATAAAACCTTATAAATAGTTTAACTTCTTAGTGAAGGAATTTCGTGAACCCCTTTCCGTCCCCTGGATCCGCCCCAAGGTAACATATAATGTAATAATCTCACACGATACTGACCTACAAACCCGAAATCTAAACAGACACCACATAGGCATGAAAATATGAAAAAGGATATGGCAACGAGACTGGATTTTGTGCCCACATATACTATAAAGTATAAACTATATTCCATAGTGACTAGTTTTCTTTGACAACAATTTTAGTTCTACAAATAAGGAAGTCGATCGAGCAGAAGTTGAGCTTAATACTCAAAGAATCAAACCTGATTCACTGCGACGATTTCTTAGCTGCTCGAATCGATTAATGAGTCCGAGAAGTTCTTCAAACTTGAAACAAGTGTTCTTCAAGTTTCCGCTAATATAAAAAAGTGTAATCATCCGTCTAAGTAAAATGAAGCAAACATAAATAAACTTACAGAGTCTAGATGCAGTTGAATTTAGAAAAAGTTAAATATTAGGATCTGAAAAAATACCTAGAACATGGAGAAAATAGTGAATATTAGGATCTGAAAAAAAGTAGAGATTATCCTGAACTTACTCTGCAACTGAAATTATTGCTGCAACGATGAAATTTGATGAAAACCCATGCGAAATTTTGGAGAAATTCCCTACTGTTCGTAGGGAAGTAACGAGAGATTGAGTTCTGGAGAGAAACGAGGGTTTTGAACTTTTGATAATGAAAAAAGTTTGGAAAAGAAAAGACATGAAGAAAGGGTAAAAACATCTTTTCGTATTAATTATAATAGAGTAGTGGCTCGTTTTGCTCGGTAATAAAATTGGTGGCTAAACACTAAATAGCACCTTAAAAAGTGGCCACCCTATGCCATTTCCACACCAAACGACCCGGCACAATTAGGCAGGCCCAATGGTCATGATCACATTAACACCAACTCTTGGGCCGGCCTACAAATTCCACTCGCCAAGTAGACTGCGCCGGCTGTATAAAGCGCAATTTCATCCTTAAGCCAAGGTCTTTGCCGCTGTAACTGCTGAACGGCGATAAATCTAATCCTCGGCCCGCGATAATGGTAACTCTCATGCTCCCTCTTACTCGAATTCATCACGCTTCGTTCACTAGGAAAGGAAATGATTATTTTTTGTAATTTGATGAATGAGTGTATATTTAATTACAGTAGCATTTACTTAAAAACTGTCTGGATATATATCGGAATGAAACTTCAATTTGAGGGCTGTTTTCATTAGTAGCTGTGCACCTTTTATCTCTCTTTGTATGAACGAATTCTAATAAGTAGTCTAAAAATTTTATGCTGTTTGATGTGTATGGTTTTACTTAAATCTATTAGCAGTGGAAGTTTGTTGGATATGGGTAGGAACAAATTGTAATTTTTTATGACAGTCGTGTTCAGGCCAGCTTGCGCACACGTTAACCATTTTACCTGGTACCCGCTACCTGCTGCCTCCCACTATCACAGGTATCGAGTAACTCTAACGGCAGATAGTAAGAAATCACCTAGTATTTTTTTCCTCCATCGGGATTTAAGGTGGGTACAAAATTTATTTTGAGGGGAAATGAAATGAGTTGATGTTGCAACTTTAGAACTGATTTTGAGCCCTCTAGAATATTGTGCAATTATATTGATATTTTCAACAACAAAATTAAAGTAGGTTGACTTGTTCCATTATTCATAAATGTTCAAGCATGCTTGCTTCATAGTGCTTTGGTTTAGTGGTAAGACCGCAACTTGTGATGTGTGGGTTAGACGCACATCACTGGTTTGAATCCTTACAAAAGCCTGGAATTTAAGTAGAGAAGGGTAGAGGGGGAGTACATTATCCGTCGAGTTTCGAACCATATGCCATGGGCTCTCAGAGATTTCTTGATTATAAAAAATATGTTCAGACATACTTCTTGACCTTCCATGACATCTTAACCTTGGTTGAAGAGTTTGGACAATCACAAATTAACTTTAAGTATCCCTTATTATTTTGTCGTTGCAATTGCTCTTCTTGGGAACTCCTGTCAAGTTCAAATTGATCCCCTCACCCCTAGATTCATCCATTCCTTTTACGCACGTATCATAATTGGGATTGTACTGGATGGAGGGTAGTGAAGCCCTTGTACACCTTTAGTACTAGTTGAGCTGCTTCAGAACAAGTAAGCTAGTGGGTGGGGCGCCTGTTGTGCTGCAGTTATTGGTAAGGAGGCTTTGAAAGTGGATTGAGATGTTGAATTAAGAGCACAATTTACAAGAGAGCTTAGGGAAAGAGCATATGCACAGTTTTGAATTTTATAGAGGCACGGTTTATAAGTTGAGGGTGATATTATTGATAAATCTTACCACTTGCAGAGCACTGAAAGAGATGAGAGAGCAGCCCTTCTGCTTGTTATAACTGTTTTCTTGTGAAACATGCCTGCTATTTGACTTATCATCTTTTTCTTGCATGCCCTATTCTCTTCCCTTGGAAGCTAGTTATGTTTTTTTATATATAGTTTTTGCGATGATTTGATTTGGAATTTTACTTAATTTAATCAGCCTTTAACCAAATAATGGTGTTAACCATAATTAGAGTTTGTCATTCTCATGATATGATTGATTTTAAATTATTTATTCAATAACCACTTATTCAAATGATGAGCATCGGTTTCATACACGAAGACGAACAGGCTTGTTTAACTTGGTTTTGATTCCGGCTCTTGCAGGTGAACGTGCCTAAGACAAAGAAGACCTACTGCAAATCCAAGGAGTGCAAAAAGCACACCTTGCATAAGGTCACACAATACAAGAAAGGAAAAGATAGCCTAGCTGCCCAGGGAAAGCGTCGTTATGATCGCAAGCAGTCAGGTTATGGTGGACAGACAAAGCCCGTCTTCCACAAAAAGGTGAGAAGCATTTTTAGGTTTCGTGATGAACAAACTCTTTCATAGCCCTTCTAATATCTTTTTAATAGCCATATTGTAATTTTTTTTGGTGATTTGATAAAATAAGAGTAACAAGAAGAAGCTTAATGATTTATGCACTAGTAGTGGTGTTAAACATTCTAAGCTACTTTGTAGTGTCACTTATCTGCCTCCTGTTTCTTCTGCCATTCCAAACCAGGCAAAAACTACAAAGAAGATTGTCTTAAGGTTGCAATGCCAGGGGTGCAAGCATGTCTCTCAGCACCCAATCAAGGTATGTTAAATGATGATCTCTGCTTCTATAATTTCCTTAACAATAGCTTTGTTCCTGTTATTTTACAAGTTAAACTCTTGTCCTTGGTTGTGCAGAGGTGCAAGCATTTTGAGATTGGTGGGGACAAGAAAGGAAAGGGAACATCTCTTTTCTAAATTGCCTGTGATGCAAACTTTGATAGTTTTCTGTTATACGTTTTTAGATTTTGTTTTTTTTTTTTTTTTTTTTTTTGCTTTCTTCGTGTAGTTCAAGAGCTTTTGTTTTCTAAGATTGAAGTTAAATACTATGTTGTGCTAATTACATTTTGATCAGGAGATCAAAGTTGTACTTTTCAAGTTTCTATTTAGTATGATTCTTGTTCCCTTATTGATGTTCAAGCTGTTGGAAGCTAGTTTTGCTGCTTTATTACCCTTGGTTGCATCAGCTCTTGTATGTCGGGTCTACGTTATAATTGCTTTTGTTTTAATTTCCTATTTTAGTATGATTGCAGTTTCCTTATGGACATTCAAGCACTGCAAGTTAAGTTATTGCTGCTTTATTACCCTTGGCTGCATCAAACTCTCAAAAGAATCGTCGTACGTTTGGTATATATGCAGTTATGCGTAAGGTAGTGGTTGCATCTGTGCATCTGCATCTGCTTATGTTACATTGGACTTCAATGTAACATGCAGTTCTAAGATTTCCATCCTTTCTCCAATTGCAAAGAACTAAATGAAAGTGCAGTTTCATATCCAAAAAAACTTCTTTAACTGTAGCAACGGGAGAACTGCCATCCCCTTGTCAGAATCAAATGGATTCGGTGATGGAGTCTTAACTAAAATTGAGTAGTAGGATAACCTAAACCCAGATAGGAACAAATAATAAATCCAATGAACCATGTCAAGTAGTGACCGTCAGGCTTCAAATGAATATAAATGTATCTTCTGAACTTACAAGCAAATATCATGTATATTTCATTTACAACTGACTGACTGGATATAATGGACGATTATTGTGAGATATTAAAAGAATCACCATTGCGCACTCACAAAGAATACAAGTTGGTGGGAGGACAAGACCAAATAGGCCTCCATTAAAGTACAAGCTTCTAATCACAGTAGTTTCAAAAGCTAAAAGAGAAGACTCTGTATGTACAGCCCTTCAGAGGGTGGTCATTGGCAATGAATCCATTAAGATAATGGCATTATTGTCTTCATGCTCCTCGTCTTCATTCCTGCTAGACTTGAGTGACCTTACCTTCCCTAAAAATCCCGTGACGAGCCCCTTACTGAGGTCTGCCCTCTTTCTCAGCAAGTCCAAGGAGAGAATTCCCCAGTTGCCCATGTTCTGGCTGCCCTTAGTTGCATTGCCTTCCTGCTCCGGCTTCAACCGAGTGCCACATGGGCAAGATGATATCCTCTTAAAACAATGCTTATGGAAAACTGAGTCACAAGATTTGCATCTTTCAATCTCTCCTTCCTGGTCAAAAGATAAATATGTCAATCAGCAGTATTTTATGACCCATTCTGACAATGGCATGCATTACTTTCTAATATCGTTTGCAGGATTGACCTTTTCTTATGCAAGTAAGGTTTAAGTTAACAATTTCATCATGTTCACGAATATAATTTTAAACTTGAGGTCAACACTACTTTAGCAACATTTTTGGCAGACTGGGTAAGAAGTCATGGTAACTAATGTACTTAAAATCTTCCTACATACGCAGGTAGTACATAAGATACATAACATCTGAACCTCAGAAAGAAGGTTTAATAACTGAGGAACTTAAGACTAAGAGCCCGTTTGGATTAGCTGATTGTAAATAGCTGATAAACTTGTAGTGCTGAAAAGTTTTTTTAAATGCTGAAACTGATTTTAAAAATAAGCATTTACGTGTTTGGATAGAAGTGCTGAAACTGATAATAAGCAGTTGATGTGTTTGATTAAAAAATGCTGATAAGCTATCTTTTGTTAAAATGACTAAAATACCCTTGAATCTTTTTCAAAAGATTATAAATTAAAAATTTCTTTGTAAAGAAAAGAATTAATAACGAATATGGAATGAAGAGAAAGTTAAGAAATTTATTTTGGGAAAAGTATTTTGTGAATTAGAAAATATTATTAAGGATAAACTAGTAAAAGTGTTGGTCAAACTAAAAGTGCTTATAAGTTGAAAAGCCATAAGTTGGGGGTGACCGGCTTATGACTTATGGCTGATTTTAGCTTATAAGCAAAGTGCTTATAAGCACTTTGAGTGTTTACCAAACGCGTAGATAAGCCAAAAGGTGCTTATAAGCCAGTTTGACCAGCTTATAAGCTTAGCCAAACACCCTCTAAGACATGCCTACCTGGAAAGGGAAAATGAGAGAGGAGGGATCATCACAGTCTTGCCGAGCAGTGCAGGGGATTCCCACGTCATAACATATTAGGCACTGGTCGGTTATATGCTCCACAATCTTTCTCAAGACAGTATCGACCATCACTGGTAATGCTGCTTTGGAAATTGTAGCCAAAACAAAAACACCAAAAAGATAAGACAGTTTGCTCAAAATGTAATCACATAAAGAAAAAGGCTGTCTATATTATGGAGAATGACATTAACCCACTCTTCTTTTCTTAGATCCTTTTTTCCCCAATTCTGACAATCAGGATGCATCACGGAAAGCAGCAGAGACTAAAACCATAAAAAGGTACCAAGAAGGATGCATGCTAAAGTAGGGGATTGATATCACTTCCTGTTATGGACTTACGGTTTAGTTAGTTAGTTTGGGGGGGGGGGGGGAGGGGATTTCCCTATCAGAATGAAACAAAGAGCTACAAATATTTTCCCCAACTTGTACTCTTCAACTAAAAACTAAAGGGACGGTAGGAGAGAAATACCAAAAATATAAAAGAAGGAAAACCACATAAAAGTTAAAACCATCCTTCATGAGTATAAATTTGTATTTAACAAACTAACCTGCAAAGACTCCTTTGGAGAGATCAATAAGATCTCTGAGGGCAAAGAAGTCATTGCCTTCAAGAATATATCTTCGAGAGCCAACCCCTTTGTAGATGGAACTCCGAAACGGGCAACGAACAAACGGAAGGATTTTTTCTATTCTTTTTCTGATATTTGTGACATGCTGCAGTGCTGGGACTCTCGAGAACAGCATGGGGTTGACTGCACTGACACAAAGCATTGGCTGCAAGAGTAGAAGAATGAACTATAAGTCGTATCTAATTCTTAACATAGGTTGGCAATGTATTGCTAATGTATCTTCCACTTCATCCGTTCATACAATGATATGCATACGGAGAAGTAGGAGGGGGCAGGATGATACAACCCAGATGGAAGACCACAAAACTAAAAGACTTTCACCACTGGAACTTACTGCCTCTTCTCAATTAGAAGGAACAACTCTATGCATTACTAACCAGCCAAATGCCTACTTAATAATATTAGGAATGATAATTGCAATGCATTCTAGTTTAAGTCTTTGGGCGAGAAATGGTTGAAAGTAGATTGGTATTAAAGATGAGGAAGTTTCTGGAAGCATAAAAGTTTGGCAAGTCTTTTCAGCATGATTTTCTCATTACCTGGTCATATATAGAGTCCAGATAAGACTTAGCCAGCTGAGAAACTGGGTATTGATTAAAATCCCAACAATGTAGAACTCTTGCAGGCAAGACAGCCATATCATTTGTGTGGCATGAAGAGCAGAACAACTGGCCACTGTATTCACAAAGACGAGGCTTGCCCCAGCCCAGTGTCTGTGCAAGTTCCTGTATCCGAGTCTTTCCATCATCAAAACTTTTGTAGCAACCAGCACAAGAATAATGTTGCTCATCTAGCAGCTGTTTCTTTGATTTGAGAGGCCTTTTATGAACAATTAGGGATATTTTTTTCCCCAAGCTGGAAACATCCCCTCTGCTTGTGCTTCTTGAAGAATATGGAGACTGAGGTATGTTTGTATCAGAAGTGGGAGAATTAGGAACATCCTTTGACGGGGACAAGAAACAAATCAGAGCATTGAGGGGACCTGAACGAAACTTGTCATGGAGAAGTGAGTGTAAACACTCTTGAATGAGAACACTTCGGTCAGCAACAACATTAGGTGAAGCACTACCAAAAATCTTTCGTGATTCTCGTTCAGTGGCAGACCAGACAGGTGGGAGAATCCAGCCTTGATCTGCAAATGACTTCTTCAACTGATGATAGAGGGCACAAAAATCACGATACCGCCTCTCAACCTCCCAATAATCCTCACCACTCCACACTTTTATTCTATAAACGGTGTATTTCTTCACTCCAACTAACCGCTCACTAAGTGAAACATCCCCTGTCTTCTGTCTTGCACCAACGACCTCCACTCTATCAAATCTCACAGGGCGTTGAGTATCAGGACTAACATCAAATGTAACAGAAGTCGAAGCAGTAGAACCACCATCTCTAGAAGGAAGAGGTATATAAGAATGATGTATCTTGTTTCCAAGAGCAAACCCAGGAGATTCGCTAGAGTCTAGCAATATTTCTTCCATATCATGAACAACCTCATTATAGAACTCGTTCAACTCAAGGTTGTGTGTCTGCATAAGGACGATAAAGTGCAGCATCAAGACAAGGAACCTTGTATACAGGACTTTAGAAAAAATTAACAAAAGCAAGAGAGTATAATAAATAACCCAATATGAAAAGAAAAGGCAGCCGCCTATAAACCAGAAATCAGAAAATACATGCACAAACGAAATACTACTTATTTCACATGTTCCTGCAAAATATAACTATCAACATGAAGGACCTTGGCTAGCCAAACAAATGGTTTTACAAAAGCAAAAAATCACCTAAAGTCAATTTGCTGTAGAATATGAATCAGAACGTGTTCCAAGGAAAAAGTTTTGTAAAAAGGAGGAAGAAATTGAGGACTTCTCCACTTAAACTTTTTGGGTTGTTCCAAGGTAGAGGTTAGACGTGACAAGTGGGTTGAGTCAGCCCATTTTTTACCTGGCCGGGCCCGGTCAATTGAGCCTAGGCCCCGCAGGGGAAATTAAGGGGTCCGTAGAGGGCTTGCGGGAAGTTGGACCGGCTCAATACGAGCCCTGGGCTGACTGGCCCAGCCCAATCCCTATTTAAAAATCTTGAATTCTTGATCAGTGTTTTTTAGCTGTTTCCGGCCATTGTTCAATGGCATTTCTTTGGTCCTTTTTGCCCATAAGCCAACAACTATTTTGCCCCCCTCCCCCTTTTTTGACTTAGAGTATTACTGTTTGGGCCCTAAAATCTCTCAACTATAAATACCTTTCATCCCCAACTTTATTCTTCAGCCTTCAACTCTAAATTCTCTCCTCTCTTTTTAATCTATCAAAGCTCTCAACTATTGATTCTCAAGCTATTGATTAGTGCTTGAAGTACGAGACATCAAGCTCCAAGCTCAAATTTCACTTAAGTTTGAGAGATCAAGATCCAAGGGCTGGATCTGTCTCACCCCTTCTCAAATTTTAACTATCCCATTAGGGGTTGGCCCCAAACGCAGCCCACAGGCTCTTCACTTAATGTACCAGATTGGGTCCAGCCCAATCCACTTAACATGTATAGGGTAGGTACTACAAAACCGATAAGCATTAATCTAGTTATCACAAATTTTTCCAACTTCATAGTAAATATTACTATTATTTATGATCATCTCCCTTACAAAGTGAATTCTTCTTACTTTTGTTTTCTTAAGAAGCCTCTCACTAATTGCTGCGATTTAATCATTTTATTTTTTGTTTGTTCTTCATCATCAAATAGCAAACACCCCCCCCCCCCCCCCCCAACACCTACTCCACCTTTGTTCTCCTCAATTAGCAGACCAAAGATCCATTTCATATTGAACCAAACTGCACAATTGCCAATCAATCAACCACTCCTCACAAATCAATCAAATTTCACAATTGCAACAAAAAGGAAACATCTAAAGATGTAAACATGTCCTTGTTGTACATATATATGTCATTGCATGATTATGCATATCTTTTTTTATCATTCGTATATTGTAAGCACTTAAAATTTAATTGGATTTTATAGGTCCAATTATACATGTAGATTTAAGTTGAATCCAACGTCATTTGGATTAAATTATTAATTTGGACTTTACAAGTTAAACAAGTCCATTTTATTAGTTTTAAGCCCGAGATCCACCTGATCTTGAGGCCCAAACTCATGCCATGCGTCCAGTGACATGGGAATGCCGAGATAATGCTTTGTGTTTAAATGACGTGGCATGCCAAGTCAAAATAAGGACCAACCAAAGGCAACAAAGTGTAAAATGACATATCTTGGCCAATCAAACACAATCTTATCATATAACTTTTATGATAGGCTTGATGACTCATATGAGCCAATCAATATCATTAGGGAGAATTCATTTACAATTGGATCGCTTTACCCCCTACAACTATAAGTAGGGGATTACATATCTCTCTCTCTCTGGGTGATTCAAAGTTGGAGAAGAGGTCATTCAGAAGTTCACAAAAGATCAACAGAGCTCTTCCTCAAGATTAACCCAGAGTATCAAAGTGCTGCTTGACTTTCTTGAAGATCATATACATCACGATGAAGTTCACATCATCCTTTGTTCAAGAAACACGTTGATCCAACCCTCAAATCACGACAAAACTTTGAAGAGAAAAATCACAAGAATAACTGAATTTTACTCGCAAAGATATAATAATAAAATCTTTTCTTTTGTTTTTATATTTGTCTCATGATTGCAATTTATTTTTGTAAACTCGAATTTTTTGCGAACAACTTTATCGCACGCTCGATAGGACAAGCTTTGCCCTTCATCTCTCCATCTTGCAAACCGAAGCCTGCAAACTTCAAAGATCAACTGTAGCCTTTAGAAAGAACAACAGTACTGCTTCAACAACATTTACTATGTTGCATCAGCTAAACATGATCGCACTCGTTCTGATAACTCGAACATGCTCAAGGCTACAACTACAACTTTTGGGGGGTAACACCATGTTCTCTCCATCTGATAGAGTCTCTCAAATTAGCTCCAACCTTGACGAGTTCGAGGATTCGGCAAATTCATCTGCATCAACAAAGGTCAACACCCTGATATTGATGAAACCAACATGGATGAAAAGCTTGACGTGATGGAACAAACTATCGAAGCCTTGAGAAATTGGTTGAAGACATAAATATTCAATTGTCGAATTTATAGCAAGATAAGCTCTATAATCCTAGAGAGTCAAGTGACAACTCGACACAGCAAGCAGAGGTTGTTGAATCTCCACCAAGACATCTAACGCTTTAAATGCAAAACAATCTGCTTCAGTGGCCACATTGACCGACGGTCCAACAACTACAAGATCACGAATACCATCACGACGCAGTATGGTGGAACGTTACAAAGTTCGTTGTATTATTCCAAACCATAGGCTAAACTGATCAATTGTCTACCAATATAGATTAGCTATCAACCATTAAAGCTGCAAAGAGGGCCAATCTCTGTCCTATCCCTTGGCTCATAGGTCTTGACACAAGGTTAGAATTCTAGCCCTTCCAAAGTGGTATCTCAATGATGAATCGATCTTTTGGACTTTGAAAGGGCATCCAATGGGTCGATCAAGAAAACAAAAATTGTATACTAAACCTTCCCACACGGGAGAGCTAAGAAAGGGATTAGCACTAGCACTAAGTTGTTGTTTGATGGCAAATATTACCCACTTTGTCAAGACTTGTAGCAAAGTTGGAACTCATGATGATATGTTAGTTGAGCAGTTTGCTTGTACGCCGAAAGGGAATGCCTTCGATTAGCTTACTGATCTTGAGCCTGAGACAACATATAATTGGATATTCGCGACAAATTTCGAGTATGCAAAGCATACTGCAATCACGAAAAGACATAAAAAAGAAAAGAAAAGATTTTACTAATAGATCTTTGTGAACGCAATTATATGTATTCACTTAATTCTTCCTAAATTTTTTCTTTGATTCAAGGGTTAGAGCAGCGTATTTTTTGAGTAAAAGATGACGTAGACCTCCTCGTGATGTCTTTGATATCCAAGAATGCCAGACAACCTTTGAAACTCTAGATTTATCTCGAGGAAGAACTCCGTTGAGTACTTCTCTCTTATTAAAGAGTTACGTATTTAATGTCTTAATCTCCACTTGTGAATGGTCTTTTGTGACATTCCAAATGACCTCTTATCCAATTCTGAATCATCGGAGAAATATGTGACCCCCTATTTGATGTTGTAGAGGATAGGCAGTCCAACTGTAAATGAACTCACCCGAATGATTTTGATTGACTCATGTGAGTCATCAAGCCTATCACAAAAGCTAAGTGATAAGATTGTATTTGATTAGCCAAGAAATGTCATTTTGACACGTGCCAGCTTTGATTGGTCCTTATTTTGACTTGGCATGCCACATCATTAGAATACATGGCATTATCTCATTGCCTTTGGATTTGACCCGGCATGTCATGTTATTAGACATACAACATAAGTTTGGGCCTCAAGATGAAGTTGATCTTGTAACTAATAAAATGGACTTATTTAACTTGTAACGTCCAAATTAATTGTTAAACCCATATGAAGTTGGATTCAACTTTAATCTGGATATATAATTGGACCTAAAAAATTCAATTAAATTTAAGTGTTTAGGGGTCGTTTGGTACGCGGGATAAGGTGGGACAAAATGGGATAAAGTATGCTACTAAATTTATACCATGTTTGGTTGATGGTATAAATTTATCCCGGGATAAAATTATACCGTCAACCAAACATGGTATAAACTTAGAGCCCGTTTGGACATAAGAAATTTTTCCCTTTCTTTCAAAAAAATTTCACTTTTTTCCGAAAACAACGTTTGTTCATAAAATTTCCAATTTTCACTTGAAAATGCATTTTAGAATTTTTCGAAATTTTGAAAAACTCCAAAAAACCGTTTTTCAAAATTTTTACTCAGATTACTCACAAAACTTCAAAAACAACCCAAAATTATATTCATATCCAAACACAACTCTAATTTTCAAATATCATTTTCACTTGAAATTTTTTTTCACTTTTTTTTGGAATTTTACAATTCGTAAGTCCAAACGCCCACTTAGTCCCAAACTTAATCCTGGATATCTCATCTTATACCACCTTATCCCATCAAACTTGGTATTACTTTATCCCACCTCTCAGGTGGGATAAATTAGTCTAGGGATTATAATCCCGGGATAATTTAGACCGTGTACCAAACAACCCCTTAGTGCTTACATATACCACTGCTTGTTATCAGCAAACGGATAAGAACATCCACAGGCACCGCCATGCTCAGTTAATGAAAAGATTGACATAAGTTCATTTAAATACGTATGGTTTTTAAAAAGCCTCCTGGATGAAGTGATATCCAAGATAACTAAGTTGTTAAACGTGCATATAATTTGGCAGTAATGTCAAATATTCATTTAAACAATAATTTTTGTGTTGGGAAAACAGAAGTTTAAGCAACATATATTCCATGATAAAGCAGCCACCTTACAGCAACAAGATAACTCTGCCTAAGCACCCTAATGCTTTCAATTTTAAGGATTTTCATTGAAATTTTGCTGAAAGATTTTCAAATTTAAGTAGATTCTAGACTCCTCCTACCAGCATGATCCATCACAAAAGGAAAAAACAGGTAAAAGCCTTAACCTAGTGTATGGATATGCAATACATATATGTCATTGTGAAGCAATTACTCATAGCAAGCATTGAAAAATGGGTCACCAATTAGCTATCACTCTTTAACAAGCTATGTAACTAAAAATGGAAACATGCAAATGTTGCAAATTTTTATATCTCATGTAACAACAGATATGCATGGCTCTTAACAATCAGTATGCAGTTTGTATCATAAGCTTAGCTTCCCATAGATCATATAACATTATATCTCCATTTGACAACCTCATCCTATGCATTTACATTAGCAATCTAAAAATGGCTTTTGTATAGAATCATGTTTTTGTGTAGGTTCTCCACTTGTTGTGTGCCACTTGTATACCTGGACTTTTCCACCTCTGAAGAGGTATTACTCTATAGGAAAATGTCATCAATCCAAAAAATTGGTCATGCATTTCCTTATCGATTTCATTCGCATGACAAAATTTGAAGAAACTATAATAACAATGCAGAGATTGATCCGATGCAAACTGCAAACAAAGAAGACACAAGTGCTAATAGAGTTCTTGAAAAGAATCATACCTTGCCTGATGTAAGATGGTCTTCCAAGTAATTGACGGAGGACGAACTATTCCTCGTTCCATGTTTGGTCCTTGTAGCATCATTAGCCACTGATGCTGATGAAGGAGATGAGCTCTTGTCTGCTGATAGTTCCACTGTTCTATCATCAGAATGCTCCATAGACAGATAATCTTTGCTTGTAGCAGAATGAGACAGAGGTTCCAAGAATAATCTTAAGTTCTCAGGCGCAGCTTTTCTAGAAACAAGATCATCAGTAATGTGAATAACTTCCTCATTACATGCACATTGATCTGTCGGTTCCAATACTTCCTCCTTAAGTTTAGCACCCTCTATAAAAGAGGCTTCTCCTCGTTGTCTTTGCGGATTATGGTCCACTTGCAACATATTATGAACAGAAGACTTGTCATGGAACTCCGCTGATTCATTGACTTTTCTTGTTTCATTGTTCTTAACAAGCATCGGTTTCTCACCTTCAGCGTTCTCTCCTTTCCCCTGGTTCAGAAGACTCAAAGGATCCAAATTATAAGTAGTGGTGTGCTCAGTTGATTCATTACCACCTTGGCCATGATAACTGGGCAGAAGAGTACCTTTCTCCTTTTCTTTAGGCATTGTTAAACCTACACTTGAAAACTCAGCATTGACAGTTGAAGCAGAACTCAAACATCCATTTTCACTTTCAATACTTGGTTGGTTTTCAGCTTGAAGTTCATTGTGCACCATTAAAGTCGGAGTAAATTCTCCATTTTCTTGCATGAAATCATCCCAATCATTTGAACCAAAGGCTACTGCAGAACCCATAACGAGCTTATATTCATTCTTGTCATGTTCTTGATGTGAGTGTTTTACTTCTTTCCTGAAATATGAATCATTCTTCTCATCATCTGTATTACCTCCGAACATTGAATCCTCGCCTTCTGAATACTCATATCTTGAGGAGGCCTCACTTTCATCCAAACACTCAGCTCCACCAGTTGCTGTACCAGGTTGCGGACTTGACACCTCCAAGCTCCCATCTACAGCTTCAATATCCCTCTGAAATTCTGCTTCAATTTCCAATGTGTTATTACCAACTCCCGAAGCTTCAGTGTCTCCTTCAATGAGCACGCCGTTCTTATATTCGTCAGATGTACAAGAACTTCTGTTAAAGCATAACTTAGTACCATCGTCACTCCTCATGTTTGGCATTTCGTCATCCTTGACGTACCATTCGTCACCCATATCCATGTTTTGTAAAAACGTTTCCTCATCCATGAATACTGCATTACCATACAAATCTAATCCCTTTCCGATACCCACCAACCCCTCCTCTCGTGCACTACCCTTTCCACCACTATATTCACTTCCTCTAGTAGAAGGACCCACCCCACTAAAATCTGATAACTTCTTACAACCCCTAAAACCTTTTACTCTATAACTGTCATCCCCTAATTTGAAGCTTCCAGGAAACTCATGAAATGCAGTCACAACTGAACCTCCAACAGTTGGAGTGCCCATGGCCGAGTTAGCACTGCAGTATCTCTCGAATTCCGACTCAGCATCACATGACGAGTACTCAGTTATGTCATCACCATCCTCCGATTTCTGACTTTGCCATGAGAACTCATTTCCCAGTGGAACAAAAGGAGAGGACACCGCGGAAGTTAAGTGCTCCTTAGTCCCCTCTCCGTTTTCCATCTGATTACAACCAGCAGTGAAAACTGTACAATTAACATATATCCAATACCAAAAAGTTCAGAAATATAGTAATTTAAACTTTCGTATAGAGTACTCCCTCTCTCCCAATTTATATGATGGGATTTCCTTTTTTAGATTGTCCCAAAAAGAATGGCACATTTCTATATTTGGAAACAATATAACTTAAACTTCATATTTTACTTAATGAGATAATCAGTTACACAAATATCTATGGTTTGTTTTAAACCACAAGTTTCAAAAGTGTTTTTATTTTTTTTTCCTTAAACTCTATGTCCAGTCAAACAGCATCACATAAATTGGAAAGGAGGGGGTATATATATCAGTCAATCTACTACGTCTCAATCCTAGAACAGTTTGGTTGGTTATATACTTACATGAATCATTTATATCCATTCCGCTTTGTTAGTCAAATTTGACATTTTTCCATTGAAGATATATAGAATTTACTATTGTTCCTTTTGCATCTGAGGTATATAGAGAAGACGACTTTAAAAACTAAATCAGATAACTAAATTCAAATAGAAGCATAAAATCAAGAATTTAAAAGCTCTATTATGTAGTTCCGATCTTTGGACAGAGTTAAATTGAAAACAATTTTCAGATACTAATGGGATTAGTAGTTGAAGCTTAGAAAATGGAAGGAGGAAGAGCTGACCTCGGAGATCGACTGACGAGAGCACAACAGAGATCAGAGAGAGAGAAACTAGTTTGATGATATGTTAGAAACTTTATTTAAAGTTCTTTACAATTTTGGTCCTAATATAAGTGCATATTAGACTTGAGCCTTTGCAAATATGAGAATGAGAACTTAGTCCAGGTTTGATAATTTCAAATTCGGAAAAGGGCCAAATATACCCCTTACTATAAAAAATTATTTAAACTTACCCTTTATTTTACTATTTAGTTATTTCAGACCCTGCTATTATATTATGGATCAGATTTATCCTTATTTTTTTATGGAGGGCCACGTGGAACCTCCTTATTAAAAAGACTCACCCCTAATTTAATCTACTCGGTTTTATTAAAAATCCTACTCATAATCCGACCCGTTATCCGACCCATCCCTTCAGCCTTTCTTGTTCAACAGTGGGTTCTTTGAGTTTTTCTTTTCTTCAATCGAAATTCACAAATTTTAAATCAAAATTGTGGGAGGGAAAGTTCCCCAAACTCATCGGTCACAATTATAGTTATTGAGAGATCTAAACCAAAATCAAGCTTATAATGGGGGGGGGGGGCACGGAGGTTCAAACATTCTCCCATGAAACCAATGGAACGTCTACAACTACGAAAACCGCAAGAAATAAAACGCAACGAGAAAGCCACCGCAAAAGAGGAACGACTCAAACAGGAACAATGTCACAACCACATTTCCAACCAAAAGGGATCGTGATGGCGCCTAACGACATTTGCTAGGCAAGCCAACAAATAGCAATAATAAAGGCAATGTGAAACGTAAATGACATAAAACTATAAATAAAAGATAGAATTAAGAAGAATAAGATCATGTCTAAACCTCCAACCATCTAACATCTCCCAAAACTGGAGTCACTAAGTACATAAACGTCTACAGATTTAACAAAATACAAAGTTTGGAATAACATTACATTGTTCAAAATAAATAAATATTAATATGACTATGAGACAGGAGACTCTGAGAATGAGAGTGCAGCACTAGCTTCGGTCTCCTCCGCCAGTTAGCTAATCTGCTCTATGAGTACCACCGGAATCAGCACCAAAATCTGTACAAGAAGTACAGAAGTATAGTATGAGTATAACCAACCCAATGTACTCTGTAAGTATCGATCATAACCCCGACGAGACCAAGACAAGACACTTACATATAAGCATGTATAATTGAGTAACGAGAAATAACGAGACAAGATAACAAGTAAAATAGCAAGTAAGATGACAAGATAAATAGCATGTGAGAGAGTAACAAGAATAAAAGTAAGGAGGTATAGAACAAGAAAATAAGAAAAGATACGACTAAAGTAAACCACAATTTATGCTTCTACAAGCACCCCGAACAAACATTCCAAAGTAACCACGAAACAACATAACCAAGTCCTTAATCTGCATAGTAAAATAAAGAACAAGCAATATCAACAAATGACACGGCATCACCCTTCGTGCTTTTACTTTCATTCTCACATACACAATATAATCACAAGCTCAAAAACACCCATCATGCATATTCTCTCTTCCTCTCGAGCACGGTAACACCCTTCGTGCAATGATATTAATATATAAAGAAAGCAAGGAAATACTCGTCGTGCATAATCACCCTTCCTGACAAGCACGGTAGCAACCTTTGTGCAACTCACTCTTCCTCACCAAGAATAAACATGTAAAACAATACCAAGCAAGGTGGGAAGCACAAACAATATCAAGAAGAGCGAATGAACATAGCTTGCCATTTGAGAATTTACCATCACTTTTGCAGCAGTAGCCAAATCAATATTTCAATAATTTAACGCCTAATCACTCAACAAGCTCAACATAGTTATTAACATGAATAAGAACAAATCAAAGAGTTTCACAATCTATTTAGAGCATGGAAGACATAACACATAAAGTAACATGGCATAAATAAAGCTAGTTCTACCCACATGCTTAACCCATGGCAAACGTATATACACTCGTCACCCTGTATATACACCGCCCCAACAAATAGAGCATATAGCAATTAGACATAATTACATTCTAATTCCCTCAAATTAAGATTAACCAAGACACTTACCTCTTTTCGGCATAATTCAACAATCCAACACAACTTTTTCTTTTGAACAAGCCTCCAAACTATCCGTATCTAAGTCAAATATTAGTCAAATAAGTCAAAATAAGCTTTAGGAACTACCCAGGTACCAAAAAGATTCGATCTTTATCATATTTGAAAAAGTCAACAAAAAGTCAATTCGGGCACACATGGTCGAAATCCAAAATTAAGACTAAATCTCGACTACCCATTCACCCCGAGTCCAAATATGTGATTTGTTTCGAGATCCGACCTCAAATCGAGGGTTAAATCTCTAAAATATAAAATCCTAAATTTTTACCTAAAAACCTGATAAGTGTGGATTTTAACCATTCACATTTAGTACATTCTTGCTTTAGTTTTTAGTCCGAAAGTAATGATTTTTGTATCTGAATCTAATGAAAATAGTTCAATTGCAGGTGTGCTGGAGAATGTGATCTAAATGAAGAAAAATAACTCGAAAAGGAGGTGATCTAGCCAAGTTCAGCAAAGAGGAGAAATGCTAAGAAAGGTGCAGTCTGCATAATTTCGTCTACGGCCACAAAAGCTAGTGCGGTCCGCTGAAGATGAAATGCGGCCGCAGAAGAACTGGAGCTTCATGGATTTTTGGCAGAAGTGCGGTCCGTAGACTAAAAATGTGCAATCACACTTGATTCGGAAAACAATTTCGCACTAACAAAGCCTGAAAGATTAGAGAATGTACAATATTACAAGTCTGAAGCCTCCTCAAATGCAGCCCGCAAAAAATCATGTGAGGCCCCAAAAGCTAAAGTGCGGCAGCAGAACTCCTCTAACTGAAAGCACTCCCAACATTAACCCACCAAAGTGCGGACCACAGAAGTTAAAGTGCGGTCGCAGAACCCTCCGAAGGGTATTTTTGTTAGAAATTTCGTAGCACTATGAATAGGCATGTATCACTTTTTGGGCATCTTTTTGTATTGTAGCAATAACTTATAGTTTTTCTTAGCTATTTGGGACAACTTTGAGCTACAATTAGAGAGGATCAATTATTTTCCATTTTATTTTAGCTTTATGACTTTAATATCTTCTTCCTTTTATCTTTCTATGTTCATTGCCATGAGTAGCCAAATGTTTATCTAGGGTTGTAATCCAACCCTAATGTCTAATACTTATGGGTATTTAATATTAATGGTTGCTATTGATTGAGTTATTGTTATTTAGTTTTGTTTATGCTTTAAAGTTAAAATTAATGGTTGCAAACATTGATTCATGCCTATTTGACTTTGTTCTTACTTGAGAAAGAGGAATTTAGTCTAGAAAAATTTGGCTAACAAGAAATTGAACTAGTTGAAGTATTGATTAGTTTAATTAAAGAATTTAAACTAGAGATAGGGATAATCTAGCTTGGACTCATATTCAATTACTTCCATTGCTATCCATTTGGACTTGATAGAGTCAATGTGGGCATAATCATTCTTTATCGAGAGGTATTAAGTGAGTACTTGTGTATTGAGAGTCATAACAAACCCCGATCTTCCAAGCAAGCCTATATTTGCTCTACCCATTGGGTTTACACCTAGGTTAAGGTTACAACCCTAGGTTTTCTCTATTTGACAAAACTTCAAAGACATTTCAATTAATACTTGTTTGCTAGCTTAGTCAAAATCATTGGTAGTTTAATTTAGCAAAATTGATACACATTTTTGTTTGGAAGTCAAATCTAGTTATTTCGAGTTTTTCTCTTGAGTATTTACCTTAACATGCAATTTAAACCTCTTGTGGATTCGATCCGGACTCGCATTGGGTATATTATTGTAATGACCATTTCATATTCCCTTAATTGGGCTGTGAATTGGACGTGATCAATTTTTGGCACCGTTGCAGGGGAGTTTACAGTGTTAGCTATATACTTACGTTTGTTTCTTGAATTATATTCTTTTACTTTCGTGATTCTAACTTGTTGAAGTGATTGTAGGTTCCAAATGGCGAACAACGAGCTTGGAAACACACCATTGGGAGAGGTGGATGGCGAAAAGGAACAACTTGAAGAAATTCCACAAGTTCCACAACAATTTCGCTGAGGCCGTGGGCAATAAGACAATGTGCCTCCACCCCTCCCCCCCCACCTCCACCACCACCACAACCACAAGTGGCGCAATATCAAAATTTTTCCAATGAAGGGTATGAAAGTGCCATAGTCCCCCATCGCATTAGGGCGGGCAACTTCTAAATTACCAATGTGATGCTCACTTTGCTCGAGCAACGAGGTTATTTCACCGAGGTGCCGAATTAAAATGCTTACAAATATTTGAAAAGTTTTGTGGAGACATGTTGGGAAAACAAACGAATAAATGTTTTAGAAGAAGTATTGCGATTAAGGATTTTTCCCTTCTCACTAAGGGGTAAGGCTTTGGATTGGTTGGAATGCTTGCCTAATCATCCTATTCATAATGGTATGAATTGGTGGCGAAGTTTATTTCAAAGTTCTTCCCTCCCGAACATATGAAAATTCTACGGTATGAAATATTGGCTTCAAGAAAGAGCCCAATGAACCTTTGTATGAAATTTGGGAGTGATATCGGACTATGGTGAAGGAGTGTCCGAATAATGATATGACCGACAACATGATCCAACAAACTTTTTATCGTGATATTAATATCATGAATCAATATGTGGTCAATCAATTGGCCAGAGGAAACTTCATGACATCACCTCATGTAGAGGCATATGAGATTCTTGATGATATGGCAAAAACTTCTTCGGCTTAGCAATCCCGAGCTAATATTACATGATTCATCTTCATAAAGAATTGCAAGATCATGGGTAAGCTATTGCAGAACTGACCACAACCATGACTCAACTCGCTAAGGCTCAACTTTATCAAACTCAAGTTCCTAAGAAAGTTCATGCTATGGAAGTGGTGAGTGTCTTGACCAACAAGAATAGGACTAAAGGTCCCCTTGTTCAAACCCCGGTGGAGACTTATGCACATGATGAAGGTGGCTATGACCAAGGTGACTCTTCTCAAGAGGAAGAAGAAGAGGTACAATTTGTGAACAATTACCAAGGGCAACAAAGCAATTTTCAAGGCTCCAATAAAAATCAATGGCGTTCTAGATATAATCAAGGCAATTGGGGTTCTAACAATCAAGGGAATTGGCATAACAACAAAAACAACCAAGGGAATTAGGGAGGTAACTATTAAGAAAATTAGGGAAACAATAAAAATCATCCAAATCAGAGTTCGGGTTTTCAAAGAACCCAAATGTACCAACAACCGAGCAACCCACCTCCTTATCCTTTTCATGGTTCAAGTTCTTCAAGCAAGGAGATGGATAGTATTGAGAATATGTTCAAGAAAATGATGGAAAAGAATGCGGATTTGGATGCCCAACTTGCCTCACATACCACATCAATCCGTAATCTTGAAGTTCAAATGGGAAAAATCTCTCAGGCTCTTAATATTCATCCTAAAGATGCATTACCAAGTGATATGGTGGTGAACCCAAAGGGTGGTAACAATACATGGCATGTTATGGTGGTTATCATAAGAAGTGGAAGAGGTAGGAATGTACCCACCTAAAATGAAAAGCAATTTGTAGATGATGACCAAATGATCCAAGAGTAGAAAATCCCACAGAATGATGTTCAAGGACATGATGACATCCAGAATGATATTGATGATAGTGTGGAGGAGACCTGAGAAGAGGTGAACCCGTCTAGGGAATCCATCATTGACATGCCGGATCCGATGGTGCAAAAGCCAAGTCACCATTTCCTACGCCTCCACCTCCTTACCCTCAAAGGCTTGCTAAACAAAATGGTGAGAACCAATTCAAGAAGTTCATTCAAATTATGAAAGGTCTCTATTATTGTGCCATTGGTGGAAGCTTTGGAACAAATGCCCGGTTATGCCAAGTTTATGAAAGATTTTGTGACAAAGAAGAGGTTGATGAACTTTGAAACAATCAAGGTCACTCATCAAGTGAGTGAAATTGTTAATTCCATGGCTCCTAAGTTGGAGGATCCTGGTGCTTTCACAATTCCTTGTACTATTAGAAGTGCCGATTTTTCTAAAGCTCTTTGTGATCTTGAGACGAGTATTAATTTGATGCCCTATTCGGTGTTCAAGACTTTGGGGATTGGAAAACCAAGACCCGCATCAATGAGGATGCAAATGGCCGATCACACAATGAAGAGACTGTTGGGAGTGATTGAGAATGTATTAGTCCGAGTTGATAAATTTATTCTTCCGGCGGATTTTGTGATTCTAGATTGTGAGGTTGATTATGAAGTGCCTATCATTCTTGGAAGGCCTTTCCTTGCTACGGGTAAGGCCTTTTGTGATGTTAAAGCCAAGGAACTCACTTTCCGGGTTGGTGATGAACAAGTAGTATTTCATGTGTGCAAGTCTATGAGTCAACCAAATAGAAATGAAGTGTGCTCTTTTGTGGATTTGGTGACCGATGTCATTTTTGATGATACTAGTGCTACAATCAATGTCAGTGACATGTTGGAAGCCTTTTTGCTCAACTTTGATGATGATGAGATGGATGGTTTCATGGAATGTGTGAATTCGTTGTAAGGTATGAGATCTTACAACTATGCACCCCGAAAGTTGTCATTAGATCTTGAGAATAGGAAGACTCATCCTACAAAGCCTTCAATTGAAGAGCCACCGACCTTGGAGTTGATGCCATTGCCACCTCATTATTGATATGAATTTCTTGGCCTTTGATATACTTTATCGGTTGTTATTTCCTAGTGTTTGACTAACATGCAGGTAAATTCCATATTGGAGGTTTTGCAAAGGAGGAAGAAAGCTGTTGGGTGGACTTTGGCGGACATTCAGGGTATAAGCCCGCATTTTTATACATAAAATCAAGTTGCAGGATGGTGCTAAACCTTCCATTGAACATCAAAGAAGACTCAATGAGGCATGCAAGAGGTGGTCAAAAAGGAGATTATCAAATGGTTGGATGCTGAATTTGTCTACCAAGAAGATGGGCATGATGGTTATTACCAATGATAAGAATGAGTTGATACCTACAAGAACTGTCACCGGTTGGAAAGTTTGTATGGATTATCGTAAACTCAATAAAGTCACAAGGAAGGACCACTTTCCTCTTTCTTTCATGGATCAAATGCTTGATAGGTTGGCCGGCCGTGCCTTCTATTGCTTTCTTGGTTACTTAGGATACAACCAAATTCCTATTGCACCGGAAGACTAAGAGAAAACCACATTTATATGTCCATATGGTACTTTTGCTTTTAAACGGATGCCTTTTGGATTGTGCAATGCACTGATGACTTTTCAGTGGTGTATGATTGCTATTTTTATGGACATAGTGGAATAATACCTTAAGGTCTTCATGGATGACTTTTTGGTGGTTAGGGATTCATTTTATGATTGTATTGATAATTTGGACAAGGTGTTGTCTAGATATGAGAAAACAAATTTGGTACTCAATGGGAGAAATGTCATTTTATGGTTGAGGAAGGCATCGTCCTTGGCTATAAAATTTCAAAGAATGGTATTGAAATGGATAATGCAAAGATTGATGTTATTTCTAAGCTTCCACCCCCTACCTAGGTTAAGGGTGTGAGGAGTTTCTTGGGCCATGCAGGATTCTACCTGCGATTTATCAAAGACTTTTCTAAAGTGGTGAACCCTTTGTGAAAACTCCTCGAGAAGGATGCCAAATTCCATTTCAATGATGATTTTATTGAGAGCTTTTGAAAAATTGAAGCTCAAGTTGACAACTACTCCTATCATTACATCTCCAAATTGGAGCTTGCCATTTGAGCTTATGTGTGATGCAAGTGATGTAGTGGTTGGGGTTGTTTTGCGTCAACATATCAACAAAGTTTTTCATCCGGTCTACTATGCTAGTAAGACCATGAATAATGCTTAATCAATTATACAGTTACGGAGAAGGAGCTCCTTGCCATTGCATTTGCTATTGAGAAGTTCTGTCCATACTTGATGGGTGCTAAAGTTATTGTCCACATGCATCATGTGGTGCTTCACTATCTTATGAGCAAAAACGAATCTAAGGCTCATTTGATGAGATGTGTGCTTTTGTTTCAAGAGTTTGATATTGACATCTAAGACATGAAGGAAAGTGAAAATCAAGTGGCAGACCACTTACCTCGTTTGGAGGAGGCGGGGAGGCCACATGATGGCCTTGAGATCAATGACTTTTTTCCCGATGAGCAACTCTTGGCACTTTCAATGAAAGAGGTGCCATGATTTGCGAATTTGGAAAATTTCCTTGTGAGTGGTATCATTCTGGAAGAGTTCACTTCAAACCAAAGGAAGAAGATCAAGAGGGATTGCAAAGACTACTATTGGGATGAATCATACATTTTGTGGATTTACACGGATGAGGTGATTAGAAGATGTGTGCCGGAGGAGGAATGAAGTGATATTCTTGGGGCTTGCCATTCTTTGCCCTATAGTGGCCATCATGGTGGAGCACGAACGACGACTAAAGTCCTAAGTTGTGGTTTCTATTGGCCGACTCTCTACAAAGATGAAAATGAGTTGGTGAGAAGATGTGATGAATGTCAACGGGCCGCGAAATTTCAAAGAAACATGAGATACCCCTTACAACCATCTTGGAGATTGATATCTTTGATGTTTGGGGCATTGACTTCGTGGGCCCTTTTGTGAGTTCTTGTGGAAACACCTACATTTTTGGCTGCAGTGAATTATGTGTCTAAATGGGTTGAAGTCGTTGCTTTACCCAATAATGAGACTAGAAGTGTGGTGGCTTTCTTGAAGAGGAATATTTTCACAAGGTTTGGCACTCCGCGGGCAATCATAAGTGATGGAGGGTCGCATTTTTGCAACAAGGCTTTTGACACTTTGCTTGGAAAGTATGGTGTCACTCACAAAGTGACTACTCCCTATCACCCAAAAGCAAGTGGTCAAGAGGAAGTTTCCAACTGTGAGATAAAGAGTATTTTGTCCAAGACGGTGAATACAAATCGTTGGATTGGTCTAAGAAGCTTAATAATGCTATATGAGCATATAGAATGGCTTACAAAACACTTATCGGAATGTCTCCATACCGGTTGGTGTTCGAAAAAGTTTGTCATCTTCCGGTGAAATTAGAGCACAAGGCAATGTGGGCCTTGAAGAAAATAAATTTTGATTGGATGTAGCTGCTAACTTGCGGGTTGCACATCCGAATGAATTGGATGAATTCCGGTATCATTCATATGAGAGATCTTCCTTGTACAAAGAAAAGATAAAGTACCTTCATGACAAGTATATTTGGAACAAAGAGTTCAAGACCGGTGATCTAGTGTTGTTGTTCAACTCAAGGTTGAGGATATTTCCCAGGAAGCTTAAGTCAAAGTAGAGTGGTCCGTCTGAAATTGTGGGTGTGACACCCTTTGGTGCTTTGGATTTAAAGAACAAGAACATTGAAATATTTTGAGTCAATGGCCACCGAGTGAAGCACTACTTGGGAAAAGTTGGTGAAATCCACGTGGTGGTAGTACTCTACTTAAATTGAGTATTCTATGACATTGTGTCGTGCCACGACGTTAAATAAGGCGCTTCTTGGGAGGCAACCCAAGCTCTTTTCCTTTTTCTCTTTTAGTTAGAGGTTGTTTCTTGTTTTTAACTAGATTTGAAGTGTGCTGCAGTGATCAATCTTAGGTATTGAGATGATGGCTGAAGATATGCCCTGCATGGGAAACTGTAGACCACACTTTTATTTGTGCGGCTGTAGAAGAGGAGAAGCGGACCACAGAAAATTGCTCGCGGTCACAGATTTTACTTGCGAACTGCATTTGCAAGAAGTTTCTCAGGTGCTGAATTGAAGGTCCTCTGAATTTTTTTCCCAACAGTGTGGAGCCAACTTTGCTGTCTATCAGATAATTTTGCGGTCGAAGGAGAGCACTATCAGAGAAGTCACTGAAACTAGGTGGACAGAAGTGCGACTGCATTTGAAAAAGTGCGGATCGCACAACTACAAGCTCCCTACCGCCCAGGTAAGAGAGTGCGGGCCACATTTAGAATTTTGTGGCCGCACTCATCCTCTTCTCAACCTAACCCACATGTGAGTATAAATAAAACAATAGGTTTCCTTTTTACACCTTTTGCCATTTTTACCATCTGATTGAGATTCTACTGACGAGCAAGTTGCTTGCACTTTTGAACACACTCAACCACCTACACTCCAATTGTTCTTATCACACTAGCACAATCTGGTATGCATCACTTCCATCTTGTTATTTTTCTTTTTGAATTCATTTTTGCCTTTTAACTTCTTTTAAGGCCATCTATGATTACATCATTTATCTGTGTCCATGTGAGGTAGTTTAAAATTAGGTATTTGTGAAATCATGCTTAGATGAGGTTGGATCTTTTGCTATCATGCCTTTACCATGTTACCCAGTTGGATTGAACACATAATTGAATAACCTAGGTAGAAAATGACCCTCGTCCTTAATTATTCTTGATTGTGCAGGCCGCATTTGAAATTTTGTGGTCCGCAATTGCTATTTTAGGTTGCCTAGCCGATTCACATAGTTCTGCGGCCGCACATGAATTATGTGGACTGCACTTGAAATTTTGCGTCCGCAAAGAGAGGTCCGCGCTATCCTTCTGATAACTTCTTCAGTGGGACCTGAGTACTTGCACTCAAGTGCAGACCATAATTAAAATT
The DNA here is from genome assembly GCF_000390325.3 of Nicotiana tomentosiformis. NCBI lineage: Eukaryota > Viridiplantae > Streptophyta > Magnoliopsida > Solanales > Solanaceae > Nicotiana > Nicotiana tomentosiformis. Next base: position 17,834,716 of record NC_090821.1, on the reverse strand, counting down.
GTTTGAACTGCAGTTGGATTTCTGCAGCTGCATATGCGAGTTCACACTGTCCTTCAGAGACTTCTATCTGAAGGTTTGATACATTCTGTGTAGAAGTGCTGACGCATTTGGAATTGTGTGGATTGCACTTTTATTTGCGGACAACACTTGGAATTGTACGGACTACACTTCCACCATATCCACTATGTGATTAAGCAATGCACTCCCCACTGCTCTTATGCTTTCTTCTACTGCTAATATGACTCCTGGCTGCTTTGTACCTCAACTCAATAACTGACAACTCTTTTTGTATATACACAGATTATGGTACGATCAAGAGGAAATAGAGAGACATCTAAAGGAAGGGGTAGCCAAGGAAAGGGCAGTGGAAGAGGTGCCATGCACCCTAGTGCACAAAAGGCAATCACCAAGAAAATAACTACTGGCCGAGGGAGAGGTAAAAGCTTCTCAGAGTCAGATTCTTATGTCCCGTCAAGGGAAGCCTCCAAAGGTAATTTAGTGCCTATATCTGAAGAGCATAACCAGGAACAGTCTCAGGGGTAGTCTGAGCCTCAATCTTTGCCTTCCATATCTCAAAGCACCTCCCAGGGCACAACTAGCAGTAGTCATAAGTCAAATGCAGCTGCTCAAGACTCTGATTCAGATGATGCGCTTGATAACAGAAAAGGGGGAACAATTGCAAAAGATGACATAGTAAGAACAAAGAAGAACGTGGTATGGGAAGACCGAATTTTGAGCCTCAATGCTTATTCAGACTTCCGAAAGTGGTGGAAAGAAAGGCCCCTCACTCATGAAAGACAATTCCTCAATAAGGACTTAGACAAGTACAATCTGCAGTCCTAGAGTAGTTTAAAAAGAGGAAAGGTTGGTTGCAATTCACTGAGGAGCTGGTGGATGTCAAGGAACACCTTGTCCGGGAATTCTACGCCAACATAGCGCACATTGTAAAAGGGACCAAGGTTATCAAAGTGCACAACCTAAAAGTAAATTTTGATCAACGCACTTTGAATTCATACCTCGGACTTGAGGATGTGGAGACAAAGGAGTACTTGACTAAACTGGTCGAGAAAGAAGAATTCCGCCAATGGCTCGCGGAGATTCTTGAACCTGGGCCTACCCCCTGGATAGGTGCCGGAGTACTAATCTTCCATAAGACTTTGAGTTTCGAGGCAAAGGGGTGAAAGACTTTTATGTGTACAAAACTTGATCCATGATTGAATGAGAACAGCCTGCTTCTGAAGAGAGCAGTGCTAGTAGCTTCTATCATGGACGGGTACCCAATCAATGTGGGTGCTCTAATGTCGATCAATATCATGCTTGTAGCACAGCAGGGTAATACCTCCTACCCCTACCCCAGTACCATCAGAGAGTACCTGGCAGATTCTAACGTGGTGTCCAGACTATTTGATACGAAGATTAAGCCAACCGACCTCTTTGATCTGTACAAGTTGCAAGACCCTAGGAACCCAAAGAAGATCAGTCAGCCTTCCACTGCTACTAGCCAGTCTGATGAGCCTATTGTAGTAGCTCCTGGTCCCTCTGATATCCCTTCCACTTCAGCTGAGCCTTCTACCAGTGCCAGAGATACTAATCCTGAGCCACCATCGACCCCTACTCCATTGCTTACACCATATACGAGGCTGGTGCCTTTTCCTACTAGCCCAGTGTTTACTTTACGGGTTTCTCAGACGCTGGTGAGTCTCAACAACTGGATGCAAACAGCTACATAAAAGCTATCTGAGATATCAGTTGTAGGGCAACCCTCTATACAACCGGACTCTTTTGACATTAACATATAGCTCACCAAAGTCTTGGAAAACCAGAAGGTGATCATGGACACACTTGTGCAGCATGGTGCAGTGATCGAGTGGTTGACCAAGCAGGTGAAGAATACACAGGCCAGTAAGAAGTTAGTTGAGTTGCTCTGAGCTTAAGTGACTAGGATAGCTGAGGCTGACAATTTTTCGTTTGACATGGGATTGACCCCCACCCAGCTCAGACTTCTTAGGATTCCCCTGCTGCTCCGCCTGAGGAGCCCTGCCTTGCATCCAATACTGCTATTGCGGTGCGTGACATGTTCACATATCAGGCAGCTCCCACGGACAATGATGATACCATCCAGATAGATGAGCCGGCTCGGACTGACCCCACTGGTGATACTATGATGACTGAGGATGCTTAGGGAGTTTCTTTGCCCTTCTCTACTCTTTGAGATTGTTTTGCTAAGCATTAGGGACAATTCTTACCTTTATTCGGAGGGTGGAGAATTTGATTGATTGATCTATTTTATGACACCGGGATGTAATAATTGGATGATTTATTTTGTTTATTTTTAGTAGTTTGATATATTTAGTAGTAATCTATAATTCTGTTTGTTTTGGTAGTATAAATATTATGCTTCTCATTATTTTATTGATACTGAGACTTTGGTTTTCTTAATGCCACGGTTCTTTCCAAAGGCGATTTCTCGTGTGAACCATGTGACTTTTCCCGAGGATGGATAGTGTGATAACTTTCTTAAGGGAATTAGTCCGTTACATGTTTAGGTAATAGTAGTAGTAAGTAGTAATGAATAAAAAGCCTTAATGAAGTTAGTCTATGAAAACTAGTTATTTATGCTTTATATGATACCAACATACTTAACTACATGCTTATGGTTTGAGATAAGATTGTTATGAATCATTTTTTAAAGAAGTAACTCCAGTAAAAGTGACCTTGAGGATCTTGAGTTGTCTTTGATAACCATTAGATGGTTGAGTAGACCATAGAGATCTTTAACTTGGTTGTGGTTGTTGTGGGTCTTAGACTCTATCCTCTAGTCCAAGTGCTTGAGTGAATACTCTAGAACTTGCCCCGAATGTGCTTCAAGGTGAAAGTATAAGTTTGCTTGGTTTGAAAGATGATTGTAGGCTTTCCTTGGACCGTTTGAGCTTTCAATTACCACCCTATGATTATTATTCCTAGTCAACCCTCTTTGAGCTTTTATCCTTTCTCTGTTGATAACCATGCTACAAGTCTTTCACCGTTCTGAACATGATCTCCTCTTGACACCCGAACCCTCCTAACCACTTATATATACTAAGTGGCTCAAAGCCGAAGTTTGTGAGGGGGGGGGGGGGGGAGTTGAGAAATCTAAAAGAGGTACCAAGACATTAAAAAAAGAGATAAAAGAAATGATCTCCATGAAAGAGAAGGCAAGAAAATAAAGTAATGTGAACAAAAGAAGCCCAAAGAGGGACAAAAAGGGAGATTGATGAAATTGAGCGAGGCAAGTACCTCTAGTACAAAAATCAAGGGAGAAAAAGAATGAAATTGTCAATAAAGTGTGATGGTAAGTCTCTCTAGCCTCCAATAAGAAGAAATACCTCTAACGGTTTGGCAAATGTGAGCCAAGAATTGATATGTGAAGTGCTTAAGGAAGGGTGTAATCACTTGTATCCCATATAGTATCCTACTCTAGACAAAAAGCCTTCATTACAATCCAAAAAAAATCCTATTTGATTTTGAACCAAGTATGCTTACATTAGTAGAAATTTACATGATGGGCAAGCCTATGATACTTAAAGCTTAACATGTTACATTCCTTTGTGAGAGAAGAGTGAAACCTTTGTTGCACTAGAAGTTGAGTGTTGAATATTGAAGTAAGCTTTGCAAATGAAAGGTAGAAGAGGAGGAGTTTGGAGTCCACAATGATTTACATGAAAGAACAAGAATCCTTAATGAATGAAGTTAACTCTTAAGGCTTAAATGTCACACTAGAATTACATGAGATGAGCAAGTTACGCCTTTTTGAAAAATTTGACACATTGCTTAGAATTCATGAGTATTTTGGGTAATTGTTGGTTCCAACTGGGTATAAATGACTTTTAGGTTACTCCTTGAAATGATCATACAATGATTAAAGGAGGTAACTAATATAGTTTCTTGAGGACAAGCAAAGACTTAAGTTTAGCGGAGTTGATAGGTATATATTTTAACCACTTATTAGTACCTTCTTGCTTTAGTTTTTAGTCTGAAAGTAATGCCTTTTGTCTCTAAATTTAATGGAAATGATTGAATTGTAGGTGTGCGGGAGAATGTGAGCTCAATGAAGAAAAATAACTCGAAAAGGAGATAATCTAGCCAAGTTTAGCAAAGAGGAGAAATCTAAGAAAGGTGCGGTCCGCATAATTCCATCTGCGGCCGCAAAAGCAAGTATGGTCCGCAGAAGATGAAATGCGGCCGCAGAAGAAGAACTTGAGCTTTAGGAATTTTTGGCAGAAGTGCGGTCTGCAGACTTAAAATGTGCGATCGCACTTGGTTCGATAAACAGGTTCGCACTGACAAACCCTAAAAGATCAGAGAATGTGCAATCAAACAAGTCTGAAACCTTCTCAAATGCAGGCCGCAGAAATTCAAGTTCCAACTGAAAGCACCTGCAACATTAATATAGCAAAGTGTGGACCGCAGAAGTTAAAGTGGAGCCGCAGAACCCTCTGGAAGGTATTTTTGTCAGAAATTTTGGAGCATTATAAATAGTCGTGTATCATTTTTTAGGGCATCTTTTTGTATTGTAGCAGTAGCTGGTAGTTATTTTTAGATATTTGGGGAACGTTTGAGCTACAATTAGATATGATCAATTACTTTTCCATTTTATTTTAACTTTATGATTTTAATTTCTTCTTCTTTTTATCTTTCTATGTTCATTGCCATGAGTAGCTAGATTTTTATCTAAGGTTGTGATCCAACCCTAGTGTGTAAAACTTATGGGTGTTTAATATTAATGCTTGCTATTGATTGAGTTATTGTTATTTAGTCTTTTTTATGCTATAAAGTTAAAATTAATTGTTGCAAACATTGATTCATGCCTATTTATTTTGTTCTTACTTGAGAAAGAGAAATTTAGTCTAGAAAAACTTGGCTAACAAGAAATTGATCTAGTTGAAGTATCGATTAGTTTAATTAAAGGACTTGAACTAGAAATAGGGATAATCTAACTTGCACTCACATTTAATTATTTTAATTGCTACCCATTCGGACTTGAGAGAGCCAGTTTGGGCATAATCATTCTTTAACCGAGAGGTATTGAGTGAATACTTGTGTATTAAGAGTCATAACAAACCCCGATCTGCCAAGTAAGCATAGATTTACTCTACCCATTAGATTGACACCTAGGTTAATGTTACAACCCTAGGCTTTTCTCTATTTTACAAAACTTCAAAAACACTTCAATTAATACTTGTTTGCTAGCTTAGTCAAAATCACTAGTAGTTTAATTTAGCAAAATTGATACAAACTCTTGTTTGGAAGTCAAATCTAGTTATTTCGAGTTTCTCTCTTTAGTATTTACCTTAACCCCCAATTTAAACTGCTTGTGGATTCGAACCCGACTTGCGTTGGGTTTATTATTGTAAAGACCATTTCATATTCCCTTAATTGGGGTATGAATTGGACGTGATCAAAACATTATTACTACTCTATGAAATCTTAGATTTAATTGTGAAAATCTATGAAAAAGTAATGAAAATTAAACAAATTCAAGTTGAAGTTACTAACCTATGACGTTGGGAAGAAATTGCTCTACAAAATCATCTTTATGTGGAGTCTATGTCTCAAAGATGGAACAAAATGAGCTTAATCCTAAAACTCTCGTTTTTACCCAACTGCAGGTATCGCAGTTGCAAACGATTTTCACAATTGCGATGTTCAAAAAAGCGAACAGCTGATTACTATTGTGAACCAACCCCTAAGCCTCAGATCTCGCAATTGCGACACAAGTATCACAATTGCGACGCAAGTATCACAATTGCGGCAGTCGTAAATATGATAGAAAGCTCGCAATTGAGAAGGATGGCACATTGCAAATGCAAACTGAGCTTTGCAAATGCGAAGCTGCCCCAACTCCCCCTCCAGTATTGGAAATGCGACAAAAGACTCGTAAATGCAAAGGTCGACCCCTCGCAAATGCAACCAAAATTTCACAATTGCGAAGTTGCCCTAGCTCCTCCCAGCATCAAAAAGGCGAGCTAGCACTAGCAAATGTGAGGTCGCATTTGCGAACATAATCACACCCAAGATACACCCAAAAATGGGATATGAAATGGTTGTTAGCAATATATAATACCCAACAAGAGTCGGAGTTGAACCATAAAGAGTTTATTTGGTAGACACTCAAGTAAGCAGCTTAATGTATCTCAAGGTGGAATAGTGAATCTATTAATTAAACTAAGATGGTTCCAAGGAACAATTCAACAAACACTAGATACGCAATAATTCAAAAAAGTTGCATCAAATGGAGAAAAGCCTAGAGTTGTATTTCTAACCTAGGTGTAAACCTAATGGGTAAAATCTAATATGTTTGCTTATTCGATTGAGGTTGTTATGACTCTCAAATCTCAAGTGTGCACTCAATACCTCTCGATTAAAGATTGATTATGCCCAATTTAGCTTTCTCAAGTTTCAATGGGTAGCTATAAGTGTATTTGATGTGAGCCCAAGTTGGATTATCGTTATCTCTAGTACAAATTAATTAAACCAATCAATCCATCAACTAGTTTAATTTCATGTTAGCCAAGTTTTCCTAGACTTAGTTCTTCTTTCTCAAGTAAGAACAAGGTCAAAAAGGCATGAATCAACATTTGCAACTACTAATTCAACTTTAAAGCATAAACATGGCTAAACAACACTTAACCCAATCATAAGCAAGCATAATATTAATAACACATAATATTCACACACTAGGGTTGGATTATAACCCTAGATAAAAATCTAGTTACTCATAATAAAGGACATAGAAAGATGAATACAAGATGGAATTAAAGATATAAAACAAAAATAAAAGAAAGAATATAAAATCTTCTCCAATTGCAGCTCAAACTTGCTCAAAATAGTTAAAAGTAACTAACTCCCAGATGCTACAGTGAAAAGATGCCCTAGAAAAGCTATAAAGTTCTATTTAAAGGACTCCCAAAATTTCTATGAAAAATATACTTCAGAGAGTTTGTGGCCGCCAAATAGGATTCGCGGTCAGCACTATGCGGGGTTGACTTTGCTTGTGATGTCAGTGAGTGAAGTTATGTGATCGCACTTCAGGCATTGCGGCCGCACATCAACTTTGCCGACCGTACTATTAATTTTGCGGACCGCACTTGAGGAGGCTTCAGATACAGCTAACTGCTCAATCTCTGATTATTCATTTCATCAGTACGAACTGTTTTGCAGATCAGAGTGTGACCGTACATTTTCTCTTGCGGACCGCACTTTTGCCTAATATTTTTGAAGCTTCAGTTTATCTTTTGCGGTCGCATTTCTTCTTTTGCAGAGCGCAAATACTTTTGCGTCCGCAGTTCCATTTCTGCGGACTTCACTTTTCTCTGTCCTTCTCCTCTTCCTGAAATGCCTAGAATTATCCTCTTTTTGTATCATTATTCCTCCAAGGCCTTAAATTCTTTCCAGTATACCTGTAATTCAATCATTTTTATTAGAATAGGGATTTAAATTAGTACTTTCGGATAAATAACTATAGCAAGAAGGCACTAATAAGTGGCTTAATCCAAACATCCACACAAGTAAAATAACATCATATGAACTTGCTCGTAATCTCAAATCATCAAAATAACATTTAAAGCCAAGAATCAAACATCAAAACTCAAATAATTTTAAAGTTCATACTTCAAATTTCAAATTTTCACATAAAGTGCCGAAATGGCCTCGAGTCACCGGGGATTCCAACCAAATATGCGTACAAGTCCAAAATCATTATACGAACCTATCAAAATTGTCAAAATACCGATCCGAGGTCGTTTACTAACAATGTTGATCGTGGTCTACTCCAACCATTTTCAAGTTCAAAAATCAAGTTTTCTTTAAAATTTTACATTTAGATTTTTTTAGAAATTAACACGGACCACGCACACAAGTCATAAGTCATCAAATAACACTATCAAAGGTCTCAAATCATGAAATATGGAGCTAGAACTTAAAGCGACATATCGGGTCGTTACAAATAATCTCCCAAGCACGGCTCCGCATACCACCTCGAGCAACTCCATCAAGCTTGTGGCTTATCATCATCATCGTCTTCAAATCACGTCAAAAAATCACCATCAACAAAATAGAAAAGATGTTCCTAAAGAGCTGTTCAATATACTGTAAGAGATGCAGAGGAATTTAGTTGATTTTCATAACAAATAAAGAAGCATTAAAACTATTAGATCTCGAAAATTCTCACTACATGTTCGATGTGTTGATTCAACGAGTTTCGAATCGAATTCTTAAGCATTTTCGAGGAATTCGAGTAGTTTGTCTTTGGCGAATTCGTCGTCCTTTTCAAATAGTAGCTTCAATTCTCCGGTGACTGCAATGACCGCCACTAAGATGTCCTCGTCGTCCTTAAAAGATATTTATATTTCATTAATTAATTTTTTTATAAAGATAACACTTCAAACTAAATATTGATCGAGCTTATACCACAAAAAGTCTTAAATGTGGAATAGGTGGCGTAATCAGAAACAAGCAAGGCGACTAGGTGGTTGGTTTTTACAAAACCTATGCAACGTCACCTATCCATGCAAAATTTCTTGCTTTCAAGTAAGGTCTTCATACTGCATGGGACCTCAAACTTTATTCGCTCGAGATCAAAACAGATGCAACCCAGGTAATAAATCTTTTGGAACATAGATACCCTAATTATGATAACCTTATTCGTGAATGCAGGTTGTTAATGTATCATGTTCTCCAGGCGAAAGAGGCGCTCATGCATAATTTTCGAGAAGGGAATGAGGTTGGTCATCTTTTGGCTAAGGAAGCTTCAAAAAAGTCGAATATTAATAGGCTATCATATTTTACTACTCCACCTTTTTTTGTTCAAGGCACTCTACAGTCGAACAAGGATGGAACTCCTTTTATTAAACTTATTTTTGAAAATATAGGTATTACGTTAGTTGAACTGCATTAGTATGGCATGTACTACAACTAGACAAAATTAGTATTACTATAATAATTTCTATTTTATCAAAACAATTTAGTGAAGGTCGATGTTGTTATATGTAGAATACTATTATGAAGAGATAAAATATAATATGAAAAATTAATTTCACAAAAAATTTAATTATTGTAGTGAAATATTATTATAAATGATAACTATTATAAAGATCTAGCCATACTATGAAAAAGAAGTATTAGAGAAAAAACAATGTCGTTTAACTTTTTACATTTTTTTCTTCCGCAATCTATAGTGATTTGGAGTTGAACATCCAAATCTTCGAAGATAACCAAAATATATGAGGAAATTGATTCATGAAATAACTGGAACAAGAAAATTTAATATCCACAAGCAAGACATATATGGCAACAAATGCAAGGACAAAATTTTGGCTGTGTTGAGTTGAGCTTTATAGGTTTTGATGATTGACAAAGGAATATATGCATGATCCAGGTTCATGGATACCGTACACATGTCACGGTCAGAATCAAGCAAAAGGCATGCACGTGCAAGGGATAAGTATAAGTGGTTATTTATGATAATACCTGAACGAAAAGATTGTATATTTGATAAGGAGCAGGACTCCTTACTTGAAAAGAACTCTATCCAAGATAAGAAAAAAGTTAAAGGTTGAAGTTAACTAGAATTCTTTCACCAAGGAAGAGTAAAGCATCAGACTTCTAGTTACTCTTATTCTACTAACTCTATAAATATTAATGTTGTTCACTTTTACAGGATGGCACACATACTGAAATAAAGCAAGAATTAAGAGCAAAATAGTAAGACATTTTGTGAGCAATTCCTATGAGATTCAAGGGTGCGAATGTGAAACTACAGGAATCAGATTGAAGAACCAATTCTATATATCTTTCTTTAATTCTAGTTCAAGTGCAGTAGGAGCTTTTAGGTTGTATCTTTCAACCTTCTTAAGAAGAAATTGTACTAGATACTTGAGTTGTCTTATTCAAGTTAGAGTTAATCCTTAGGTTTCCAAAGTTTGTAAACTTTATTTTGTCTCAGAGTTTAGTGAAGTATTTGGGAAAAATTCTACTAGAAAGTAGGTCGTGGTTTTTTCACCTTTTGAGTCGGGTATTTTTCACGTGAAAAATTCTTGTGTTCTTTGCTTTCTACATTAATTATTCTGCAATTGTAGTATAAGAAATGCATCAAAGAACCAAATCCTTCGATAATCTAATGCATGTAAAAATTGGGTATCACACAAATCACCTCCCCTCTTGTGTGATATTAAAGTATAAAAAATTAATTAGTATCAGAGATGGTTATCCTTGAATAAGCCAGAGCTGGTTATCCTTGAATAAGCCAATACCTTAGAAAAAGATCAAGATTAGTGCACCACCTAGAAACTATAAAGGGGATTCCACTGCAATGCCACTACTCTTCAATGACCAGTGCTATTTATGGTGAAAGTAGAGGGTGAGAGATTATTTATAGGCCAAAGATTATGAGTTGTGGGACATAATCACTGATGGTCCGTTATCAACACTCAATAAAAATGACCAAGGTTAGGTTGTTCCAAAATAAGAGCTGACTGTAATGCTGATGATCTTAAGAAGTGGGAGAAGAATGCTAAAGCCAAGAAATGACTTATATGTAGACTTGGTCCTGATGAGTACATCAGAATCTAAGGCTGCTATATTTCTAAATAAATATAGGACACACTACAAGTGGCTCATGAAGGAACAAGTCAAGTGAAAATATCAAGAGAAACTTTGTTGTTTTCACAATATGAAAATTTTGCCATGAAGGATAGAGAAACTATTCAGGAGATGTACACCAGGTTCACTACTTTGAAAAATGAGTTGAGGTTTCTTGGAAGGATTCTCACTAGAGAAGAAATGGTTGAGATAATCCTATCTAGGGTTTTACTAGTCACTTGAAAAAGTAAGATCACTGCCATTCAAGAATCAAAGTACATTGCTACACTTCCCTTAGATGAGTTGATTGGAAATCTCAAAACTTATGAGCTAAGGAGACAAACTGTAATAATCCGTCCGGTCATTTTGAGCGTTGTAGTCTCGTTCCCCTATTTACTACTTATTCAATACTCAAATGTTGTTACGTGACTTGCCGGAGTGATTGGTTTGGCTCCGGGGATGTTTCAGGATAAATTGGGACTTTTAGTCCCAAGGTTGGAAGCTTAAGTTGAAACAGTTAATCGAATGTTGACTTATATGTAAATGACTCCAGAATAGAGTTTTGATGGTTTCGATAGTTTCGTATAGTGATTTTGGACTTAGGAGTGTGTTTGGATAGTGATTTGGAGGTCCGTAGGTGATTTTGGCTTAAAATGGCGAAAAATAAAAAATTAAAAGTTTGGAGAGTTGAGAGGTTTGACTGAGGATTGACTTTATGATTTCCGGGCTCGGATTTTAGTTCCGAAAGTTGGAATAGGCCTGTTATATCATTTATGACTTATGTGTAAAATTTGAGGTTGATTGGAGTTGATTTGATAGGTTTCGACATCAATTATAGAAGTTGGAATTCTTTAGTTTTTATTAGGGTTGAATTGGGATGCGATTTGTATCTTTGATGTTGTTTGATGTAATTTGTGGACTCAACTAAGTTCGTATCGTGTTTTAAGACCTGTTTGTATGTTTGATTAAGGTCCCGTGGGCCTCGGGAATGATTCGAATGAGAATCAGATTGAATTATGGACTTAGAGGTGCTGAAGCTGGAAATGTGCTAGTGTGACCGTACCTGCGAGCTCGCAGAAGAGAACAGGGGATCACAGGTGCGAGCCTGAAGAGGTTGGTCAGTGGTCGCAGGTGCGAAGGAGTTTCCGCATCTACGAGCCCGCATATGCGTGTTTGGTTTCGCAGAAGCGGAGGGTGAGTTGGAGATGGAAGTCCGCAGAAGTGATTCTTGTTGCGTAGGAGCGAGTCCGCAGATGCGGGATTTGGACCGCAGAAGCGGTGGAGCGGAGTTTAAGTGACTTCCACAAATGCAGAAATTTGACCGCAAAAGCGGTATCGCAGAAGCGAAGAAATGGCTCACAGAAGCGAAAAGCCTGGGCAGTGTTTAAATTCAAGGGTTCCGAGATTTTAATCATTTTTGGACTTTGCAAGCTCGGATTAAGGCAATGTTTGAGAGGGATTTCGAGTGATTTCTTGAGGTAAGTCACTTTTGATCATTTTATGCAATAATATTGATTACCCATTGAATTTCCCACCTAAGTTTATGTGTTTTTCAGGTGGAATTTTGGGAGTTTTGGGCTAGGGTCTTGAGAGTGAAATTTGGAAATTTGAGTGACGATTTGGTATCGGAATTTGGTAAATTTGGTATGGTTGGACTCGTGGTTGAATGGAGGTTCAGATTTTGTAACTTTTATTAGATTCCGAAATGTGGGCCCCGATTGACCTTTTGAGTTGACTTTTTGACTTTTGATTAAGAACTTAACATTTTCATATAGAATTGATTCCTATAGCCCGTGTTGATTGGATCGAGTTATTTGTGGCTAGATTGGAGGTGCTCGGAGGCCGATTCGCAAGGCAAGGGCTTGCTAGCGGAGTGATTCGATTTGCTTGAAGTAAGTATCATATTTAAACTCGGTTGAGGCACCAGTTGCCTGAATTATTGTGATAGCCACGCGCTTTTGGGTACGCACATGCATGGGGATGAGCCCATGTGCGGGCACCGGGGTCATATATTCATATTCGGGTTGTGCTCGGGCTCTTATAAGCCTAGAATTGACTGTTAAGCTTTAAGTTATGATATCTCACATGTTGTAACAGTTTATGTGATCTATTTGAGCCATGCTGAGGCTACATAGAGCTTTAATCCTTGAACAAATTTGATCAGTGATGGAATTACCGATTTGAGCTACGATAGCACATTTTGCACATGCCTACACTTTAGCATGTCATTTATACCAGTCCAAGAGCATGAGAATCTTATTTCATTCATCATATACATGTATACTTGTTTAATTGCTTATGTATGATATATTTGGACTGGAGGCCTGTAACTATGCCGGGCGGACTATGTTATTGGCACGTGAGTTATCCGTGCGGATCCACATATTCATATTATTAGCACGCGAGTTGTCCATGCGGATCCATATAATGATATTATTGACACGTGAGTTGTCCGTGTCGCATGTGAGTTGTCCGTGCAGGTTCTATTGTTAGCACGTGAGTTGTCCATGCAACACGTGAGTTGTCCGTGCAACGTGTGGAATTTGTATTTTCTTGATCATTTATCTGATTATTTGATTCCTTCCTCTACATGTCGTGATATTGTCTGAGCAGGGTGTTTGAGAAGCTGTGCACATGCACACATGGATAATCTTCTCACGAAACTTGATAAGTTAGCTTTAAATATTGTTATGTGCTGGTTTAGAAGGGCAGAACTATACCGGAATAGATAGTATCCTCAATAATTTAAGCCTCTCTTATCTTGCCTTATTTATTTATGATACTTATTGAGTTGGTTGTACTTGCACTACTCTCTGCACCTCGTGTGTAGATCCAGGTATTTCCGGGCACGGTGGTTGCTGATCTTGGAGTTTTTACCTATTTGAAGATTATCGAGGTAGCTGCTTTGGCGTCCGCAGACCTTGACTCTCCTCCTCGATCTTTCAGTTTTACTTATTCTATTCTGCCTTCTTAGACATTTTTTCAGACTATGTTATTGTATATATGCTCATATATTTAGTGACACCCAGATTTTGGGAAAATCTGTATCTGAGTTACAGTTGTTCATATTGGCTATTTATGAGAGTTATTGTTGTTTAACTTGCTTCATATTATTTTTAATACAAAATGCCCAGTTTTATTGTGAATGTTGTCTTGCCTAGTTCTGTGATAGGCGTCATCGCGTCACGTTGAGTTTTGGGTCATGACAAGTTGGTATCTGAGCCTAGGTTATATAGGTCTCACGAATCATGGGCAGGTTTAGTAGAGTCTTGCGGATCGGTACGGAGACGTCTGTACTTATCTTTGAGAGGTTGCCGAAACCTTAGGAAAACATCATATTCTTGTATTCTTGTCGAGTGCGGGGACTTGGGTTATCTCAAGAGGGATTGCCCTAGACTGTTGAGTGGGGTTCCACAGCAAAGCTCTCGGCTGATGATACCAACACCAACAGCCACACCACCTGCTCATCCAGCTCGGGGTAGGGGTCTGGCAGCTAGAGGTTGTCCTAGAGGGGGAGGCCGATCAAGTGGTGGTCAGGCTCAATTCTATGCTATTCTTGCCAGGCCAGCGACCGTTGCTTCAGACACAGTGATCACAAGTATTGTTTCAGTGTGCCATAGAGATGCTTCCATATTATTTGACCCTGGTTCTACTTATTCCTATGTATCATCCTATTTTACTCATTATTTTGATATGCCCCGTGAGTCCTTAGTTTCACCTGTTCATGTATCTACGCCGGTGGGCGACACTATTGTTGTGGACCGTGTGTATCGATCGTGTGTAGTGACTATTGGGGGGATTAGAGACTAGAGTTGATCTCTTATTGCTTAGTATGGTTGATTTCGACGTGATCTTGGATATGGATTGGTTGTCTTTATGTCATGCTATTCTGGATTGTCAGGATAAAATCGTGACATTGGCAATGCCGGGGTTGCAAAGGATCGAGTGGAGAGGTTCGCTGGGTTATGTTCCCGGCAGGGTGATTTCATAGTTGAAGGCCCAACGGATTGTTGGGAAGGGGTGTCTGTCATATCTGGGTTTTGTGAGAGATGTTGGTGCTGATACTCCTACTATTGATTCTATTCTGGTAGTATGAGACTTTTCAAATGTGTTTCCTGTAGACATGCCAGGCATGCCACCCGATAGAGATATTGATTTTGGTATTGACTTGGTGCTGGGCACTCAGCCCATTTCCATTCCTCCGTATCGTATGGCACCAGCTAAGTTGAAGAATTAAAAGAGCAGCTTCATGAGCTTCTTAATAAGGGGTTTATTAGGCCTAGTATGTCACCTTTGGGTGCACCGGTTTTGATTGTGAAGAAGAAGGATGGCACTATGCGGATACGCATCGACTATCGACAGTTGAACAAAGTTACAATCAAGAACAAATATCCTTTGCCGTGCATTGATGATTTATTTGACCAGCTTCAGGGAGCGAGGGTGTTCTCTAAGATTGATTTGAGGTCTGAGTATCACCAGTTGAATATTCGGGACTCGAATATTCGGAAGACGGCATTCAGGACCCGCTATGGTCACTATGAGTTTCTTGTGATGTCTTTTGGGCTGACCAACACCCCAGCAGCATTCATGCATCTGATAAATAGTATATTTCAGCCATATCTTGATTCGTTTGTCATAGTATTCATTGATGATATCCTGGTGTACTCGTATAGCCAGGAGGAGCACGCCCAACATTTGAGGATTATACTATAGAGGTTGAGGGAGGAGAAGCTTTATGCCAAGTTCTTCAAGTGTGAGTTTTGGCTTAGTTCGGTGGAATTATTGGGTCACGTGGTGTCCAGCGAGGGGATTAAGGTGGATCCAAAGAAGATAGAGGCAGTTCAGAGTTAGCCAAGACCGTCTTCAACTACTGATATTTAGAATTTTCTCGTCTTAGCCAGATATTATCGTCGCTTTATGGAGGGTTTCTCATCCATTGCAATGCTTTTGACCAAATTAACCCAGAAGGGTGCTCCATTCAGGTGGTCGGATGAGTGTGAGGAGAGCTTTCAGAAGCTCAAGACTGCTTTGACTACAACTCCAGTTCTAGTTTTGCCTTCAGCATTTGGGTTCTTATACAGTGTATTGTGATGCTTATCGGATTGGTATTGGGTGTGTCTTGATATAGGAGGGTAGAGTGATTGCTTATGCTTAGCGCCAGTTGAAGCCCCGTGAGAAGAACTACCTTGTTCATGATTTGGAGTTGGCAGCCATCGTTCATGCATTGAAGATTTGGAGGCATTATCTCTATGATGTGTCTTGTGAGGTATTTACGAATCATCGAAGTCTCCAGCACTTGTTCAAACAAAAGGATCTAAATTTGAGGCAGCAAAGATAGTTGGAGCTGCTAAAGAACTATGATATTACCATTCTGTATCATCCTGGGAAGGCCAATGTTGTGGCCGATGCTTTGAGTAGGCAGGCGGTGAGTATGGGCAGCCTTGCATTTATTCCGGTAGGTGAGAGACCACTTGCATCATATGTTCAGGCCTTGGCTGATCAGTTAATGAGATTAGATGTTTCTGAGCCCACTCGTGTTCTAGCTTGTGTGGTTTCTCAATCTTACTTATATGATTGCATCAGAGAGCATCAGTATGATGATCCTCATTTGCTTGTCCTTAAGGACACAGTTCAGCACGATAATGCCAAGGAGGTTACTATTGGGGACGATGGGGTGTTGCGGATACAGGTCGGATTTGTGTGCCCAATGTAGATGGGCTACGTGAGTTGATTCTTGAGGAGGCCCACAATTCGTCGTATTTCATTTATCTGGGTGCCTCAAAGATGTATCAGGACTTGAGGCATCACTATTGGTAGAGGAGGATGAAGAAAGATATAGTAGGGTTTGTAGCTTGGTGCCTAAATTGTCAGTAGGTGAAGTATGAGCATTAGAGACCGGGCGGATTGCCTTAGAGGCTTGAGATTTCGGAGTGAAAATGGGAGCGTATCACCATGGATTTCGTAGTTGGGCTCCCACGGACTTCGAGGAAGCTTGATGCTATTTGGGTGATTGTGGATTGGTTGACCAAGTTCGTGCATTTCATTCCAGTTGGGACTACTTATTCTTCGGAGTAGATGACTGATATCTACATCTGCGAGCTTTTTCGCCTTCACGGTGTGCCGGTGTCCATCATTTCAGATTGGGGCACGCAGTTTACATCGCAGTTTTGGAGAGCAGTGGAGCGAGGGTTAGGCACATGGGTTGAGTTGAGTACAACATTCCACCCTCATATGAACGGACAGTCCGATCACGCTATTCATATATTGGAAGATATGCTATGCACTTGTGTCATAAACTTCAGGGGTTCTTGGGATCAGTTTCTACCGCTTGCAGAGTTTGCCTACAACAACAACAACAACCAATTGAGCATTCAGATGGCTCCGTATAAGGCTTTGTATGGGAGACGGTGTCGGTCTCTGGTGGGTTGGTTCAAGCCGGGTGAATCTAGGCTATTAGGTACTGACTTGGTTCAGGATGCTTTGGACAAGGTTAAATTGATTCAGGATCGGCTTCGCACGACGCAGTCTAGACAGAGGAGTTATTCCGATCAAAAGGTTCGTGATGTTGCTTACATGGTGGGGGAGAAGATACTACTCAAGGTTTCACTCATGAAGAGTGTTATGAGGTTCGGGAAGAAGATTAAGTTGAGCCCTCGGTATATTTGCCTGTTTAAGGTAATTGAGAGGATTGGAGAGGTGGATTACAAGCTTGCATTGCTGCCTAGTCTGTCGAGTGTTCACCCACTGTTTCATGTTTCTATGCTCCGGATGTATGTCGGCGATCCGTCTCATGTTTTGTATTTCAGCACGGTTCAGTTGGATGGTTATTTGACTTATGATGTGGAGCCGGTGCCCATTTTGGACTGGCAGGTTTGAAAGTTAAGGTCAAAGAACATAACTTCAGTGAAAGTGTAGTGGAGAGGTCATCCAGTCGAGGAGGCTACTTGGGAGACCGAGCGGGAGATGCGGAGTAGATACCCACGCCTATTTGAGACTCCATGTATAATTCTAGACCCGTTCGAGAATGAACGTTTATTCAAGAGGGGGAGGATGTAATGACCCGGCCAGTCGTTTTGAGTGTTGTAGCCCCGTTCCCCCATTTACTACTTATTCTATGCTCAATTGTTGTTATGTGACTTGCCGGGGTGGTTGGTTTGGCTCCGGGGACGTTTCGAGATGAATTGGGACACTTAGTCCCAAGGTTGGAAGCTTAAGTTGAAAGAGTTGACAGGATATTGGCTTATATGTAAATGACTCCGGAATAAAATTTTGATGGTTCCTATAGCTCTGTATGGTGATTTTGGACTTAAGAGTGTGTTCGGATAGTGATTTAGAGGTCCGTAGGTGATTTTGGCTTGAAATGGCAAAAAATGGAAAATTAGAAGTTTGGAGAGTTGAGAGATTTGATCGAGGGTTGACTTTGTGGTTTTCGGGCTCGGATTTTGGTTCTGGAAGTTGGAGTAGGCATGTTATGTCATTTATGACTTATGTGCAAAATTTGAGGTTGATTGGAGTTGATTTGATAGGTTTCGGCATCAATTGTAGAGTTGGAATTCCTTAGTTTTTATTAGGCTTGAATTGGGGCGCGATTTGTATTTTTGATGTTGTTTGATGTGATTTGTGGACTCGACTAAGTTCGTATCGTGTTTTAGGACATGTTGGTATGTTTGGTTGAAGTCCCGGGGGCCTCGGGAATAATTCGGATGGGAATCAGATTGAATTATGGACTTAGAGGTGCTGAAGCTGGAATTTTGCTGGTGTGACTGTACCTGCGAGGGATTGATCGTAGGTGCGAGCTCGGAGAAGCGAGCAGGGGATCGCAGGTGCGGGCCTGAAGAGGTTGGTCATTGGTCGCAGGTGCGAAGGAGTTTCCGCATCTGCGAGCCCGCAAATGCGTGTTTGGTTCCGCAGAAGCGGAGGGTAAGCTAGAGTTGGAAGTCCGCATAAGCGATTCTTGTTACATAGGAGCAAGTCCGCAGATGCGGGATTTGGACCGTAGAAGCGGTGGAGCAGAGTTTAAGTGACTTCCACAGGTGCGAAAATTTGACCGCAGAAGCGAAGAAATGGCTCACAGAAGCGAAAATCCTGGGCAGTCTTTAAATTCAAGGGTTCCGAAATTTTAATCATTTTTGGACTTTGCAAGCTCTGATTAAGGCGATTATTTAGAGGGATTTCGAGTGATTTCTTGAGGTAAGTCACTTTTGATCATTTTTATTCAATAATATTGATTACCCATTGAATTTCCCACCTAGTTTATGTGTTTTTGAGGTGGAATTTTAGGAGTTTTGGGCTAGGGATTTGAGAGTGAAATTTGGGGATTTGAGTGACAATTTGGTATCGGAATTTGGTAAATTTTGTATGGTTGGACTCGTGGTTGAATGGGGGTTTGGATTTTGTAACTTTTGTTGAATTTCGAGGCATGGGCTCGGGCTTCACGTTTTGAGTTGTCTTTTTGACTTTTGATTAAGAACCTAATATTTTCATATGGAATTGATTCCTATAGCCCGTGTTTATTGTATCGAGTTATTTGTGGCTAGATTCGAGGCGTTCGGAGGCTGATTCACGAGGCAAGGGCTTGCTAGCTGAGTGATTCGAATAAGGTAAGTATTGTATTTAAACTCGGTTGAGGCACTAGTTGCCTGAATTGTTGTGATAGCCACACGCTTTTAGGTATGCACATGCATGGGGATGAGCCCATGTGCGGGCACCGGGGTCATATATTCATGTTCGGGTTGGGCTCGGGCTCGGGCTCGGGCTCTTATTAGCCTAGAATTGACTGTTAAGCTTTAATTTATGATATCTCACATGTTGTAACAGTTTATGTGATCTATTTGAGTCATGCTGAGGCTACATAAAGCTTTAATCCCTGAACAAATTTGATAAGTGATGAAATTACCGATTTTAGCTACGATAGCACACTTTGCACATGCCTACACTTTAGCATGTCATTTATACCAGTCCAAGAGCATGAGAATCTTATTTCGTTCATCATATACATGTATACTTATTTAATTGCTTCTGTATGATATGTTTTGACTGGAGACCTATGACTATGCCGGGCGGACTATGTTATTGGCATGTGAATTGTCCGTGTGGATCCACATATCCATATTATTAGCACGTGAGTTGTCCGTGCAGTACGTGAGTTGTCCGTGGGGATCCATATATTGATATTATTGACACGTGAGTTGTCTGTGTCGCGTGAGTTATCTGTGTAGGTTCTATTGTTAGCACGTGAGTTGTCCGTGCAGCGTGTGGAATTTGCATTTTCTTGATCATTTATCTGATTATTTGATTCCTTTCTCTACATGCCATGATATTGTTTGAGTAGGGTATTTGATAAACTGTGCATATGCACACACGGATAAACTTCTCACGAAACTTGATGAGTTAGCTTTAAATATTGTTATCTGCTGGTTTAAAAGGGCAGAACTACACCGGAATAGCTAGTATCCTCAATAATTTAAGCTTCTCTTACCTTGCCTTGTTCATTTACGATACTTATTGAGTTGGTTGTACTCACACTATACTATGCACCTCGTGTGCAGATCCAAGTGTTTCCGAGTACGGTGGTTGCTGATCTTGGAGTTTTTAACCTGTTCAGAGATTATCGAGGTAGCTGCTTTGGCATCCGCAGACCTTGACTCTCCTCCTCTATCTTTCGGTTTTACTTATTCCGGTCTACCTTCTTTGATAATGTTTCAGACTATGTTATTATATAGATGCTCATGTACTCAGTGACACCCGAATTTTGGGAAAATATGTATTCGAGTTGCAGTTGTTCATATCGGCTATTTATGAGAATTATTGCTGTTAAACTTGTTTCATCTTATTTTTAAAACAAAATACCCAGTTTTATTATGAATGTCGGCTTGCCTAGTTCTGTGATAGCGCTATCGCGACACATTGAGTTTTGGGTTGCAACAAAAACCATGAATATGGACGTACCTAAGAAGGTAAGGAGTATGGCCCTCAGAATCACCGAAGGTTCTGATTTAGAAGATGATGAAATGGCAATGATCACTGAGGATTTCAAGAAGTACCTGGGGAGAGAAAAGGGTCCTTCAAAAAGTGGAAACTATAACAAAGCCAAAAGAACGGTAAAGCGAGTGACTGATGGATAATGTAAATATGGTAAACTAGATCACATGATCAATAACTATCCTATGTGGGAGATCGAGTAGAAAAATGAGAGATCTGAAAGAAGGAACAGGAAAAAGGAACATGTTAATGCCAAGTAAAGTTACAACAAAGGGTCAACCAAAGCAATGGTTGTTGCTTGGGAAGATAGTTCAAATGAGGACTCTGATGATGATGATGATGAACGAGCTTTTATGTCTATTAGGGAATCTGAAGAAGAACCTGGTGTATAACATGAGGTAAACTTCCTTGACCTAAAATATAAAATCAAATTCCTTTCTAAAGATAGATTATCTGAACTGTTGTTAGCTTTAATTGATGAATATGAGGATGTAAGTTATGAAAAGGAACAACAGTCAAAGGAGAGTGTCATTTTGAAAGCAGAGTGCAAATATCTGGAAATGAAGGCTTGCAAAATTGAAAAGGCAAATAACATTTTTATGAACTAGGTTCTTGCACTTGACACAACTATCTTAGAACTTAGATCTAAAAGTTTGAAATTAAAGTTAGGGACAGGTAAGGAAATAGCTAGTGACACACAACCCACATTAGAAGAGGATTTAAGAAAGGTCAAAGATGAGTTGTACAAAAGGGATAAATAGGTAAGAGTTTTGTAAGAGGACTTGACAAAGGTAAACATGAGCTTGATAGAATATGTAAATGGAACATGTCCTACGATGCACTTTCATGGCAACAAGAACACCATAGCAGCAATAGAAATGGACTTAGCTTTAGGAACTCTGTATTCAAATGGGATCCCAAAAACAAGTGCTTAACATTCCCTGAGAATAAGATTCGTACTCACTGTGGTGACATATGACACTATAGGAGTGACTGTATAGCAAAAGATAAAGCAAGTCTAAGGAGCACAAATTTTGTTCTAAGAAAGACTAGGCTGCCAAGTTGGGCAAAGAAAAATTTGATTTATCCTTTTGCCCATAGAAAGGAACCCAAACTAGCTTGGATTCCTAAGAATAACCCCTGATTTTTTTTGCAGGTCCAAGTGAAGGAAAGCAACCAAATATAGTACATGGATAGTGGTTGCTCAAAGCATATGACAGGAAATAAAAACCAGTTCCTTTCACTTGTGGCCTTTAAAGGAGGTAACGTCTCCTTTGAAAATGGAAAGAAATGTTAGATTATTGGAGTTATGAAGGTAGGTAAATATGATTCCCACTCAGTTGAGATGTCCATCTAATAGATGGACTGATATATAGCCTGATAAGTATCTCACAACTATGTGATAGAGAAAATATAGTAGCTTTCACCTATGCAAAATATTTTGTGATTAATATTACCATTGAATAAATAGTCTTGCAAGGAAAAAGAGAACAATATATATGTGGTGGATTTGTCCACACTTTTAGATAATGAACTCACTTCCTTGAGTGTCATCGATAGTGATCCCCTCCTTTGGTATAAGAGACTTTGGCATGCTAGCCTAAGTCAACTTAACAAACTAGTCTCCAAGGAATTGGCGATACGACTGCCTAATATCAAGTTCAAAGAAGACAAAGTTTGTGAGGCTTGTGCAAGGGGGAAGCAGGTAAAATCTTCTTTCACAATTAAGAAAATGGTGAGTACTACCATGTCGATGGAACTAGTCCATATGGATCTGTGTGGACCAATAAAGACAATGAGCAGAGGTGGTAAGGGATATGTTATAATGCTTGTTGATGATTACTCTAGATTTACTTGGACATTGTTCTTAACATTTAAAGATGAAGCATTTGACATGTTTACTTCATTTGTTAGAAAAACTCAAAAACAACTAGGTAATCACCTTGCATCAATTAGGTCTAATCATGGTACTGGAATTGAGAATGCTAAGTTTTCTGAATTTTGTGATAAGCATGACATAGATCATAATTTTTATGCTCCTAGAACTCCACAACAAAATGGAGTAGTTGAAATAAAGAATATAACATTAGAGGAAATGGATAGAACCATGTTAATTGCTAGTAAGTTGCCTCATAGCTTCTGGGTAGAACTTGTGAACACTACATGTGTAAAAGTCTGATCGATCGTTTTTCTTTCTAGAACCTCGTTCCCCTATATAACACTTCACGTATGTTCTTTTCCTGTTTTATGACTTTCGGGGGGGGGGGGGAGGGGTTTGGTCTTTGAAAGGTTTGAGTTGAATTCAGAACAATTAGTTCCATAATACTGGCCTAAGGTGGCCAAGCTTGACTTAAGTCAACACTTTGAGTAAACAACCTCAGAATAGGGATTTAAAGGTTCCAATAGGTTCGTATGATGATTTTAGACTTGGGCTTTATGTTCGGATCGAGTTTCGGGTGGACCGGGAGCATTTCGACGCTTATTGTTGGAAATTAGTATTTTAAAGGTTTTAGAGTTTTCTAAGTTTGACTTGGGATGGACTTTGGTGTTATCGGACCCCGTTTGGCATTCTGAGCCTAGTAATAGGTTTGTGTTTTCATATCGGACTTGTGTGAGAAAATTTGGTATCATTTCGAGTTGTCTAAGTATGATTCGTCACGTTCGGAGTTAGTTAGAAGCAGTTTGAAGTGTACAAGTTGATTAGTTGGTTTGGGGTGCGGTTGTTGGTTGCGAAGATATTTTATGTATTATGAGACCTAGAGTAGGTGTGAATTATGTTTATGGACTTATTGGTATAATAGGACGAGGTCCCAAGAGAATCGGGTGAGTTTCGGACCACCTAGAACATGTTCAAAGGTGGTAGAGTTTTGCTGGTGCTGGGGTACTTCATGATCGCGAAGGAGGTCCCGCGATCGCGATGAAGGAATTTGGAGGAGGGGAAACTATTTCTCTTTGTGAACATGAAGAAGGCTCTGCGAACACGATGGAGGACCTAGTTCCTCTTTGCGAACGAGAAGAAGGAAGTAAGAGGGAAGGACTAGCAGGCTTTGGCCTTCGCAAATGCGGAAATGGGTCTGCGAACGCGAAGGGTGTTCTTCGGTAATATGACTGGGCCATCATGAATGCGAAGAAGGAGACTTGGGCGGGGCAGCATTGGTCTTCGCGATTGCGATGAAGGACGCCTGAGCAGATTATAAGTTTCATTTCGGGACTTAGGCACATTTAATCACACTTTCTCTTAGCTTGGGCGATTTGGGTTTTTTTGAAGGGGAATTTTCATCAAGTATCACTAGGTAAGTGATTTCTACTAATCATGAGTAAAATATATGGATTAGGTATGGAGTTTAACATAGAAATTAGTAGAACTTTGGGATTTTGTTGAAAAACCTAGAATTTGGTAAAATATTATATTTGACCACGAAATTTATTATGGAATTGGAAATAAATTATATATTTGAGTTCGTGATGCCATGGGTAATATTTATCTTTGAAAATTTCCAAAATCCGGGTGCGTTGGCCTGGGGTTGACTTTTGTTGACTTTCCGAATGGGGTGGGAATTGATTCTAATAGTTGAATTATGAGTTCTTGAGTTTATTTTTATTGGTTTGCATGTTCCTTTGGCTAGTTATGAGTTGCTCGGCATCAACTTGAGGTGTTAGTGAAGTGTTGGAGTCGAGTAGTGGGCTTGGAAGCAAGATGAGTCTCTTGTCTAATCTTGTAAAAGGGAATTATCCCCGTAGGTATGTGCTACATGCGTACGAGGTGATGAGCGTCCGTGCGTAAGATAGATTCTTGTCTTATGTCTGGGTATACTTAGACCTATATCATGCCTTAACTGTAATATTTGAATTAAACCATGCATGTTTGATTTACTTGAATTCATAACTGAGCTTGAGACTAGAATTTACGTATTTGACCGAGCCTCTTTACTTTGAGTTTTAGAGGGATATTTGATTGTCGGTAACAATTATGCTTTCTCTTGCATTCCTATCCTCGTGTTATATTTATGTGATCGGTAGTTCCTTGTTTTCTTGACTCACACATATCTTTGTGAGTGGGGCTAGTGCCCGATGAAAGTTTCTCCGTTCTTATGGGATCGGGCCGTTCGCCTCGGCAATGTTATGAAATATTCTTATGAGAGTGGGCCGTTCGCCTCGGTAGTATTATGAGATGCAATTATGGATTGGGCCATGCGACCTCGGCGGTATTGTGTAACACTATTTTTATGGGATCGGGTTGTTCGCCTCGGCAAACTCGTGCGTAATATTCGATAGGGAGTCAACGTATATATGAGTTTTCCTCACTTGAGATTTGACATTGTATTTGACATTGGTTATCTTTGTTTCCATCGAGGCAGTTTATGATATTTGATGATTTCATAATTATTATTACGTTGAGAATCATGTTATTTATATTAATCTGTTTCATTGCTACTTGTTGTGCTTTATACCTATCTATTTTAATGTACATTGTTATTGGTCCACTAGTAAGTGTCGATGCCGACCCCTCGTCACTGCTACTTTGAGGTTAGACTAGATACTTACTGGGTACATATTTATTTACGTACTCATACTACATTTCTGCACTAATTGTGCAGGTACTGAAACAGGTACATCAGGTGGTCACTCTGATGTATAGTCACATTAGCTAGAGACTTAGTGGTGAGCTGCTTTCCATACTTCGACCAGCAACACCCGGAGTTTCCTCCCCCTATGTTTATTTTATTCTGTCTATTTTTTATTCTAGACAATAGTTATAGTGGTTTTGTATATTCTTCTAATTGCTCATGCACTTGTGACACCGGGTTTTGGGGACTTTAGACCATTATTTGTGATTGTATTTCTATTATGATATTTGGTTTTATATTTTGATCACACTATAACCTTGAAGATAATGTCAGTAGTTTACTATAAAAATAGAATAATTTTGCTTATTTATTACATCACGTGTTTCAAAATGTGCAATGGTTATTGATCAGTGTGTGGATTTATTGTTGGCTTGTCTAACAGCAACGTTGGGCTCCATCATGGCCTATGGTGGGAATTGGGTCATGACATCTTAGTATCTGAGCATTAGGTTCACATAGGTTTCATGAATCATGAGCAGACCTAGTAGTCTTGTGGATAGGTGCAGAGATGTCTGTACTTATCTTCGAGAGGCTATAGGGTGTTAGGAAACTTCTCTTTCTTCATTTCCTATCGTGTTGTCGATGTTGTTCTAAATCCAAATCTTTCTCTTATTCTCTCACCCATGGGAAGAACACGCGCAACGACATCACCCGATAACGGCAGAGGGGATGCTCCCCCGATCGTCAGAGGTGGAGGCAGAGGCTGAGAGAGGGCCAGAACTCTGTTGGAGGACGAGGGCATCCCAGAGGTTCCCTAGTGGTACTGCTAGTAGATCCAGTGGAGGCTTCTGTTATTGAGGAGAAGGATAAGATACCTGAAGCCAAGCATGTCTCGACAAATTTCATGACAGTGTCAGGCATTCAGGAGGTCATGGGCCATATGCTGCGGTTTATGGACTCTATGACTCAGGGCGGGCTATTTTGAGCTGACTCGACCACATCGCAGGTGGGAAGGGAAGCACAGACCCATACCAGTCATACGTCAGGGAACACGACTACTATTTATCAAACCCCAAGTGTATTACATGCGGGGTGGAATTCAGCTGGTTGTAGCCTATAGGGTAGAGACCAGACTGGCCGCGACCGTTAAGGAGCAGAAGCAGCTAGACAGGTTTACTAGGCTTCATCCTCCCCACTTTGGCAGTGAGTGGTCAGAGGACCCCACGTGATTTTATTGATCGTTATAGGGAGAGGCTACATAATTTGGGACTAGTGGAGTCTAACAGGGTAGACTGCACCACATTTCAGCTAGAGGGGAAGGCCCTTAGATGGTGGAAGTCTTATCTCCTGAGTAGGCCAGCAGGTTCACCTCTCTTGACTTGGGATTAGTTCACGCACACCTTCCTGGAGAAGTATCTTCTAGCTTAATAGAGGTAGGAGTTACAGGGTCAGTTTGAGCGGCTCCAACAGGGTCAAATATCTGTGACCGATTATGAGGCTAGATTCATTAAGTTGTCTCATCATGCAGATAACATACTTCCCACAGAGACATAGAGAGTGCGGAAGTTTATTGTGGGAGTGCACTATGGGATTCAGGTTTTTATGGCCTGAGAGGCAGAGTTAGGGACTTCTTTCTTCCAGGTTGTGGAGATAGATTAGAGGATCGAGCGTATCCGCAACCAAGGTAGAGAGTTCACGTCGAGGGATAAGGGGCCTCGGCATTTTGGTAGGTTTAGTGGCGCCCAATTTGGGGGCATCTGCCAGTTCATAAGGGGACATCCTAGCAGGCCCATGTATTCAACACCATAGCCTATTCGGGGAACTCCAGCGCGGCCTTAGTTCAACACCATTCCAGAGAGCACCTACCGTCCATCAGCTATTCAAGGTCCTCCAGTAGGTACTCAGGCTATCAGGGCCAGATCCAGAGTCAGCAGTTTCCCACTCAGAGAGGTTATTTCGGGTGTGATGTATTTGGTCGCATGAAGAAGTTTTGCCCCAGACTTTGGGGCAAGGCAGTTTAGCAGGGCCATCAGCCCATGTTTATCACACCAGTTATTGCATTGCCCATCCAGCTAGCTAGAGGCGAAAGACAGGAGGGTAGGGGTCACCCTAGAGGTTGAGGCTAGTCAGGTGGCGCTCTGGATAGATTCTATGCCTTTCGAGCTAGGCCCGAGGTAGTAGCCTCTGACGCCGTGATCACAAGTATTATTTTTGTCTACCATAGTGATGCTTCGGTACTATTTAATCTAGGGTCTACCCATTCCTAAATCTCTTCTCTCTTTTCTTCTTACCTGGATGTATCTTGCGGGTCCTTGGTTATTCCTGTATATGTATCTACGCCGGTGGGTGATTTTATTTTTGTGGATTGGGTTTACCGGTCCTGTGAGGTGACTTTCTGCAGGTATGAGACCAGAGCGGATCTTATTGCTCGATATAATTGACTTCAAGGTTATCCTAGGCATGGATTGGTTGTCTCCGTACCATTTTATTCTTGATTGCCATGCTAAGGCTGTTACCTTGGTTATTCTAGAATTACCTAGGCTGTAGTGGATAGGTTCATCTAGTTGTGAATCCAGTCATATTATTTCTTTCTTAAAGGCTTGACATATGGTCGAGAAAGGTTGTTTGGCCTATCTGGCCTTTGTTTGAGATACTGCTGTGGTACGGGAATTTTTTGATGTATTTCCTGCTGATTTACCAAGCATGCCGCCGGATCGTGATATCGATTTCGGCGTTGATTTGGCACTAGGCACCCAACTTATCTCATTTCCACCTTATCGTATGGCTCACGTGTAGTTGAGAGAGCTGAAGGAGTAGCTTCAGGAGTTTCTTGAGAAGGGATTCATCAGGTTGATGTGTCACCTTGGGACGCACCGGTATTATTTGTGAAGAAGAAGGATGGAAGCATGCGGATGTGCATTGATTACCTCCAACTGAATAAGGTCACCATCAAGAATAAGTATCCGTTGCCACACATTAATGATTTATTTGATCAGCTTCATGGTGCTAGTATGTTCCAGACTAGGTGTGGGCATTACGAGTTTCTAGTGATGTCCTTCGGCTTAACTTATACTTTGACAGTATTTATAGATTTGATGAATTGGGTGTTCATGCCATATCTTGACTCATTTGTCATTGTCTTCATTAATGACATATTGATCTACTTGCGTAGCATGGAGGGGCACAAGCAGTATTTGAGGATAGTGCTTAAGACTTTGAGGGAACAAAAGCTATATGCTAAGTTCTCTAAGTGTGAGTTCTTGTTTTAGATTATTTTCTTTCATGGGGAATGTTGTGTTAGGTGGGGGTATTAAGGTGGATCCTAGGAAGATCGAGGTAGTTCAGAGTTGGCCTCGTCCTACCACAGCGATCGAGATCAAGAGTTTTATAGGGCTAACAGGTTATTATCGTCGGTCTATGGAGGGCTTCTCATCTATTGCGACTCCTTTTCCTAGATTGACCCAGGAGGGTGTTCGGTTCAGGTGGTCCGATGATTGCGAGACGAGTTTTTAAAAGCTCAAGACTGCATTGATTACATCACCGGTGTTGGTTTTGCCTTCCGGTTTAGGGATATATTCTATGTTTTGCGATGCTTCACATGTTGGATTGGGTTGTGTATTGATCCAGGAGGGGCAATTTATTGTATATGGTTCTCATCAGTTGAAGCCCCACCAGAAGAATTACCCTGTGCATGATTTGGAGTTTGCTGCGATAGTTCATGCTCTCAAGATTTGGAGGCATTATCTTTATGGCATGTCGTGTGAGGTTTACATTGATCGTCGCAACTTGCAACATCTGTTTAAGTAGATGGATCTTAATATGAGGTAGCACAGGTGGATTGAGTTACTGAAGGACTATGATATCACCATTTTTTTATCATCCGGGCAAACCGAACGTAGTCACAGATGCCTTGAGCAGAAAGGCCGAGAGCATGGGTAGTTTGGCATTCATTCCAGCAGAGGAGAGGCCATTGGATTTGGACATTCAGTCCTTAGCTAACTGACTTGTGAGGTTGAAAAGTTTAGTGCACAATCGAGTTATTACATGTGTTATGGATCAGAATTCTTTATTCGAGCCGACTAAGGCTCATCAGTATGATGATCCGCACTTACTGGTCCTTAGAGAGACGTTACTATGAGGTGATGCCAAGGATGTGACTATCAGATATAATGGTGTTCTACGACTCCATGGTCGCTTATGTGTTCCCAATGTTGATGGACTGAGGGAGCTGATTCTAGAGGAGACACATAGTTCGCGCTATTCCATTTATCCAGGTGCCACAAAGATGTATCGTGACCTGAGGCAACATTACTGGTGGCGGAAGATGAAGAAGTACATAGTTGAGTATGTGTCGAGATGTTTGAATTGCCAGTAGGTTAAGTACGAGCACCAGAGGCCATGTGGCTTACTTCAGTAAATGGTTATACTAGAGTGGAAATGGGAGCATATCACTATGGATTTTGTAGTTGGTTTACCACGGGCATTAAGGAAATTTTATGTTGTTTGGGTCATTTTCGATAGACTGACCAAGTTTGCGCACTTTATTCCAGTTATTACTACATATACTTCGGAGAGGTTGGCCCAGATAATAACCAAGAGATCATCCGGTTGCACGACGTGCCTATTTCTATTATTTTAGATCGAGGCACTCAATTCACTTTGTATTTCTCGAGAGCAGTACAAATTGAGTTAGGTATCCAAGTAGAGCTCAACACAGCCTTTCATCCGCAGATCGACGGGCAATTGGAGCGGACAGTTAAGATTCTGGAGGATATGATTAGAGCATATGTGATTGACTTCAGAGGGTAATGGGATCGATTTTTACCATTGGTCGAGTTTTCTTATAACAACTATCTGTCCAGCATCAAGATGGCTTCATTTGAGGCCTTGTATGGTCTATGATGTCATTCCCCCATCGGTTGGTTTGAGCCCAACGAGGCTAGGCTATATGGTACTGATTTAGTAAAGGATGCCTTGGATAAGGTAAAGTTGATTCAAGAGCGACTTTGTACAACATAGTCCAGAAAGAAGAGTTACACGGATTAGAAAGTACGTGATTTGTCATTTATGGTGGGCAAGAAGGTACTTTTGAAAGTCTCACCGATGAAGGGTATCATGAGATTCGGTAGGAGAGGCAAGTTGAGTCCGAGGTTCATTGGTCCGTTTGAGGTTTTGGAGCGAGTTGGTGAGGTTGCATACATGCTTGTTTTTCCTCCTAACCTATCGGTAGTTCATTCGGTATTTCACATGTCTATGCTCCGGAGGTGCCATGCCGACAGGTCCCATGTGTTGGATTATAACACAATTTAGATGGATGAGAGCTTGAGTTACGAGGAGGAGCCAATTACCATTGTTGATAAGCAGGTTCGCACATTGAGATCTAAGGAGATTGCAGTTGTGAAGTTTTAGTGGAGGGGTAAACCAATCGAGAAGGCAACTTGGAGGCCGAAGAGGACATGCGGAGCAAATATCCACACTTATTCGGCACTTCATATATGATTCTAAACTCGTTTGAGGGTAAACGTTTGTTTAAGAGGTGGAGAATGTAACGATCCGACCGATCATTTTGCTTTATAGAACCCCGTTACCCTATTCAAGACTTTCCGTATGTGCTTTTCCTATTTAATAACTTGTGGGGACAGTTGGTTTAGTTTTGGAAAGGTTCACATTGAATTCGGAATACTTAGTTCCATAATAGTGGCCTAAGATGACCAAGTTTGATATAAGTCAACAATTTAAGTAAGCGACCTCAGAATTGGATTTGAAGATTCCAATAGGTTCGTATGGTGATTTTTGACTTGGGAATATGTTCGGATCGAGTTTCGAGTAGACCGAAAGCGTTTTGGCGTTTATTATTAGAAAATAGCATTTGAAGGTTTTAGAGTTTTCTAAGTTTGACTTGGGGTGAACTTTGATGTTATCGGACCCCATTTGGCATTCTGAGCCTGGGAGTAGGTTCGTTTTGTCATATCTGACTTATGTGTGAAATTTTGTGTCATTCCAAGTTGTCTAAGTATGATTTGTTGCGTTCAAAGTTAGCTGGACGAAGTTTGAAGTGTAGAAGTTGATTAGTTTGGTTTGGGGTGCGATTATTGGTTGCAATGTTATTTTATTTGTTTCGAGACCTCAAGTAGGTCCGGATTATGTTTATGGACCTGTTGGTATAATTGGACGGGGTCCTGGGTGGCTCAGGTGAGTTTTGGACTACCCAGAGCATGTTCAAAGTTGGCAGATTTTTGCTGGTACTGGTGTGTTTCGCGATCGCGAAAGAGGTACCATAATTTCGAAGAAGTAATTTGGAGGAGGGGCAGCTGTTGCTCTTCGTGAACGCGAAGATGGCTCCGTGAACGCGATGGAATACCTGGTTCCTCTTTGTGAACGTGGAGGAGCCTAAACGAATGCGAACAAGGAAGTAAGAGGAAAGGACTGGCAGGCTTTGGTCTTCGCAAACGCGGCAGTGGATCCGCGATCGCAAAGGGTTGGCAGAGGGTGTTCTTCGCGAATGCGACTGGGCCATTGCAAACGCGAAGAAGGAGACCTGGGTAGGCCAGCATTGGCCTTCACGATCATGACGGTGCTTCCGCGATCGCGATGAAGGACGCCTGAGTAGATTATAAGTTTCCTTTCGGGACATAGGCTCATGTGATCATATTTTCTCGTGGTGAGGCGAAAGGACATGAGAAACTATTATATATAAGTTGAGCAGAAAGCAGTGAGTATGCAGATTCGGCTTTTGTCACTTTGCATCCGGCACTAAGCAAACGTAAAGCTCACAAAATCAGCCAAATCTTCTTTAAGAAACCATGACGGTCTTCCAAAAAGAGAGAGGAAAAGTAGAAAACCCCATTTAGAATTCACCTCAGATTCTCCAAACAAAACATCCCAACAAAGTGTCATATCCCCCTCAGTATCATGCACTCAAAGCAAAGTATCAATCAAGATTTACAAACAAAAATTAGTACTAGTATCTTCCTATACAGAGTCATTCTTTTCCTGTCATAACAAAAGTTTTCCCTCATATCTCTTTCTTCTGATCCATGGCTTATCTACTCATAGCTTTTGTTTCCTTGGTCTTTCAGTGTTTAGTCCCTAAAGCTTATAGCTATGGCCATGCACATGGCTGCCGATCATATTGCGGAAACTTGACCGTCGATTACCCTTTTGCACTTCAACCGGGCTGCGGCCACCAGGGCTACCGAGATCTCTTATATTGCATCAATAATGTGCTAATGCTTCACATAAGCTCGGGATCATACCGCGTTTTGGACATTGATTATGCATACCGTTCCCTCACCTTAGACGAACCTCACATGTCGACGTGCACGACGATCATGCTCGATAAACGGGGCAACGGATTTGTAGTCGAGCGGTGGCGGGAGCCGTACTTGAGCCCCATGACGGACAATGTGTTCATGCTGCTGCATTGCAAGGCAGAATCACCACTCTTCCAAGGTTTCTCAGGAAAGCACTTGCCCTGCAGGAATGTTGCTGGGATGGGCTGTGATGACTATTATGGTTGTGCAGCATGGAGCCTAATTGGGCCGCAACGGGCGGGCTCGGTATATGGATCGGGCCCGCCCGAGTGCTGTGCTATTGCATACGAAGCAATCAAGGATGTAAATTTGACAAGGCTTGCTTGTCAAGGGTACAGCAGTGCTTATAATCTAGCACCCTTGAGATTGACTGGCCCTGATGAATGGTCTTATGGTATAAGGGTGAAGTATTCAGTTCAAGGAAATGAGACATTTTGTAAAGCTTGTGAGGCAACTGGTGGATCTTGTGGTTATGATGTCAATGATTTTAGTAGTTTGTGCATGTGTGGTAGCTGGAATTCTACTTCGAATTGCGATTCAGGTAAGTGACTGCATGAAATTTATAGGCGGATTTAGAATTTTAAGTCTGTTTAATTTGACGAAATATTGTTTCGATGTGCTTACAATGTTGAACTTGTTTGTGCAGTCCCCTCAGCTTCGCATAGAAGAACTTTGTCATTCATGGATGCACTAACTGGTATGGTTCCTTAATTAGTTGCATCTTAAATGTATTTTACAGAGTGGGTTGTCAATAAGAGCTTTTGAACGTTAATTGCAAACACATTAGTCTGTTCAACACTTAGAAAACCAAGAAATAAGAGAGTAAAAAATTTAGCTGAGCAGAAATTAAGCAACAGCCAGATCTGGAATTATGATTAACCAGAAAAAAAGAACATTGGAGTGGAGTAGTTCCATCCTTGATATCCGAAATAAATCTAGGTAACAATCCAATCAGATTTTCGAAAAACAATAAACCATAATATTGTAGTTAATTTTTTTTACTCCTTGGCTCATCCTATTTTTAATTAGCTAGTGGCAAATTCAATATATTGGCAGTGAGTGCAAGGGTACTTATTACTTTCAGCTAAAAGATCTATGCATATTATATTGTTATACTAAGCTCACAGTCATAATCACAGAAACAATAGGTGCAATTAGGAGTATTAATGGTTCGGTTCGGCCGGTTTATTTTATATAATATTTACTATACAAATTTTTCGGTTATTTCATTTTATATAACTAAAATAAGACTTTTCGAAACCGTCTCAATTATCTCAGTTTCTCTTCGGTATCGGTACAGTTCGATTAATTTTCGATATTTTTTTAAAATGTCATGCAAGAGTTACTAGTCGAAGTTAGAACGCGCTAAATGTGTACTTGCATAGGACTTTGACAAAACTCTCTAGACATTTTTACTATTCTAAAAGTGATGATCAAATAAACATGAAAGAAGTTAATAGAGATTCATCTCATTATTCTATGGTAGCATAAAACAAATTAAGCAAAGACAAGAGAAATATAAATCATGTGAGTGGAAAGATACAAATCAAGTTGGGACTCAAGAATAGAGCTTATTAAAAGATTAGTGTCCATCATGAGAAATCTAAATCACACGGGAGGAAAGATATCAAATACCTTGTGGCTTGCTACCGAAGATCGCTAGAATACCTAGTGTCTTGCTACTCAAGATCGCTAGAATACCTAGTGTCTTGCTACTCAAGATCGCTAGAATACCTAGTGCCTTGCTACTCAAGATGTTAGAACTAATTTAGTTTCGATATGAGTAGCTAGTAGAATAGGTTTGGAAGTTGGGACTTTGTATATTACGTAATTATTTGGTCATTTGTAGCCATTTCCATAAGCTCAAGACCCAAGAAAAAAAAACTTAATGCTTTGTTAGTCTTATACTTGGTATATAAAATATATTTTTTATATATAAATTTATTCGGTAAGGTTCGGTATTTTTTCGGTTTATTTTTATAAAATTAAAAACCTACCCTATTATTTGGTATGGTTATAAGTTTTTACATTTTATTAAAATAAACCTAATAATCGGTTCGGTACGATTCGATTCGATCAATTTAGTCGGATCCATTTACATACTAGTATATAGTTATACTAAGTTCACAGTCATAATCACAGAAATAATAGGTGCAGTAGTATAACTAATTCCCTTTGTCTCTGTCATTTCGTTTTTAGTCCGTCTAAAAAAGAATGACACATTTTTATATTTAATAACAATTTAACTCTAAACTTTTTATTTTAACCTCATGAAATGACTTATAACCGTACAAATTTTTATGATCTATTTTAGATCATAAGTTTGAAAAGTTTTTATTTCTTTTTTAAACTTTATGCCCAATCAAACACCATTATAAAAATAGTAACGGCCACTAGAGTATTAAGCAGCAAGCTGGGCATGTAAAATTTCTGATTATTTAAAATTTCTTGCTATCTCTTTGGCAATCCTGAATGTATTTGGGAACTAACAGCCCTGCAAACATGCAGGATTTTCGATCTGTGTAGTCATTTGGGATCAGCTCACCATCAAACTTGGATTATAGAAGCAGTTTGTTTCCAAAAATCCACACGGACCTTGATTTTGTCGAGTGCTGTGAAAAGTCAAAAACGGAATTTTCAAATTCAATTTTTCAGAAACTTGAAACAGACACCAAGGAAAATACAAAGCAATAACATCAACGCCTGGGGCACAGTTGGAAGATGCATGGTTGTGTTTATATTGTGTCACAGGTCCTTGGTTGGTATTAAATCCTAGTTTTTGATTGTGTGCACTGTATACGGGTGAAACCGGACCCATAAGCAAACCCGGTTACCGATAAAATAAATCAAATAAGGAACGCGATGACAAGGAACCGGAGCACAACGTCCACCCTTGAGTATATAGAGGCCATGACCTCGGGATCGGTCCAAATCCCAAAAGACTTTGGAGAGCATTATTGGGCAATCTAACACGATTAACGGGAGGACGTAATATCCGTGACCAACCGGGTATCATGGCGCGGATCTCGGCAAGTACCGACGGGAATCCAGTAATTAGTTAAATGGGATATTTTTGCATTTTATATCCGTGACCAACCGGGTATCATGGCGCGGATCTCGGCAAGTACCGACGGGAATCCAGTAATTAGTTAAATGGGATATTTTTGCATTTTATGGGATTCCCCTACTATATAAAGGGGGGGTCTCATTATTCATTGAACACATTGAAATACGCATCCCAAAGCAATATACTATTATAATACTTTAATTCATAGCTCTTACATTGTTGATCAGTGTTTCATTATTATAAGCCCGAGATCGAAGACGTATACCTCGTTGAGGCTGCCCTCGAGTCCAGAATCATCCCCCCTTTATTTTCAAGCGGTTTTATAATTTATTACATCTCTTGCCAGTTTATTCTAGTAATCCTTACCGTTTGTATTGAATAAATTCACGTATCGTTAAAACCACTTACAAATTTAATTGTTATCCATTTTTTAAGGTAAACAGTTTGGTGCCCACCGTGGGGCTAAGGATAATAATGACAATTTAATACAAATTTCCATAACGCACCCTATTTTACACTTGTTTTTTAAAGTGTCTTCAATTTCACGTCAAAGTTCAAAATGTTGAACTCCCAATCTGCACCTCTAAACGTGGATACTGAGTCCGGTCACCACTTCGAGAACAACAATATAGTACCCAGTAACGAGGTGTCCCTGTCGATTCCAGCGGAGTTCCGGTCGCAGACCCGATCAACGCTAACTCATATGTGGCCATCAATGCGAATCTGCCTACCGATCCTGAGAACAGCGTCCGCGGGGAGTCCGATCGACAACCCAAAATACACACGATGGTGAAGGAGATGAGATCAACTTGCGAGTGATCTTCGAAATGCTGCAGGCCCAACAGGAAGCGATAGCCCAACTGCAGAACCAAAGCCGTGCCCCCAACAGAGTTGAGCCCGAGCCGTCCCGGGAAATCACTCGCAGAAACGAACCAATCACGGAGAGGCCGAGTGAAGCTAAACCAGGGACTAACTCCGAGATCATAAAAATGCTCGAGGAACTGACAAAACGGGTAGAAACGGGAGAAAAGTAAATCGAGGCAAATGACAAACAGGTGGAAACCTACAATTCCAAGGTCGGCCAAATCCTAGGAGCACCACCAATATTGAAGGGTCTGGATTTCAAGATGTTTGTTCAGAAACCTTTCCCTCCGAGCGCAGCTCCGAAGCCAATCTCAAAGAAGTTTTGCATGCCCGAAATTCCTAAGTACGACGGAACAACTGACCCAAATGAGCATGTGACCTCCAACACATGCGCCATCAAAGGGAACGACTTGGAGGATGATGAGATTGAGTCCGTCCTGCTAAAAAGGTTTAGAGAAACTTTGTCAAAGGGAGCTATGATATGGTATCACAACTTACCCTCTAATTCTATTGACTCGTTTTCTATGCTTCCAGACTCCTTCATGAAAGCACGCATCGGGGCCGTCAAGGTCGAGACCAGGAAGTCAGACCTTTTCAAAGTGAAACAAAGAGATAATGAGATGCTCATGGAATTCGTGTCCCGGTTTCAAATGGAACGAATGGACTTGCCTCCGGTCATGGACGATTAGGCCATTCAGGCCTTCACCCAGGAACTCAATACTCGAAGCTCGTTGGCTTCACAGTAGTTGAAGCAAAATCTGATAGAGTATCCGGTTGTAACTTGGGTCGACGTACATAACCGGTATCAATCAAAAATTAAGGTCGAACATAATCAGCTTGGGGTCCCTTCCGGGTCCGTTTATCCTGTCAGAGCTATTGACAGGTCCAAAAGAGACATTGATCGTGAACCACGATCGAATAGGGACCGGTATCAACCATACAATGGATACCGAAGAGGTAATGGGTCTAGGCAAAACCCTGTGAGAACTGAAAGGAGAAACTATCAAGGTCAAAATAACCGGGGACTCATGAGCAGATGCGGTTTCGACAGGCCCATCGGGCCTAAGGAAGCGCCGAAGTTATCGGAGTACAACTTCAACGTCGATGCTGCTACCATTGTATCTGCCATTGGGCGCATCAAAGACACCAAGTGGCCTCGACATTTACAGTCTGATCTAGCCCAAAAGGACCCCAACCTAATGTGCAAATACCATGGAACCCACGGCCACAAAACTGAAGATTGCCGACAACTGAGACAAGAAGTAGCCCGGTTATTCAACAACGGACATCTCCGAGAGTTCCTGAGCTATCAAGCCAAAAACCATTTTAGGAATAGGGATTCTAATAAGTAGATCGAGCAAGAGGAACCTCAGCACGTCATTAACATGATCATCAGTGGGATCGACGTCCCCTAGGGGCCAATGTTAAAGCGCACCAAAATATCCATCATAAGAGAAAAACGGACTCGAGATTATGTGCCAGAAGGAACCTTATCTTTCAACGACGAGGACGCTGAAGGCATCGTGCAGCCACACAACGATGCACTGGTAATATCTGAACTCATAAAAAATCTCGAGTTAAACGTGTGTTAATTGATCCAGGTAGCTCGGCCAATATCATCAGATCGAGAGTCATAGAGAAGTT
Organism: Nicotiana tomentosiformis; assembly: GCF_000390325.3. Lineage (NCBI taxonomy): Eukaryota > Viridiplantae > Streptophyta > Magnoliopsida > Solanales > Solanaceae > Nicotiana > Nicotiana tomentosiformis. The sequence continues at coordinate 17,796,662 of NC_090821.1, read as the reverse complement.
GGGTCTACAAGACCAAATTGTGCATGCAATCCGAGTTCTAAACGGATTCAACATGGAATGTAAGACCACTAAATAGGAGATAACACTACCGGTGAATACCGCCGGAACCATCCAGGAAGCAAAGTTCTACATGATCGAAGGAGATATGAGATATAATGCTATGTTCGGGAGGCCGTGGATTCACAACATGAAGGCAGTGCCCTCGACACTGCACCAGGTGTTGAAATTCCCAATGCCACAAGGGATTAAAATAATTTACGGAGAACAACCGGCCACAAAGGATATGTTCGGGGTCTACGAAGTGGTCCCGATATCCGCACTTTCGACACCAAAGTGTTCGAGTTTGGTCACCAAGGAAGAGGCCAAATAGAAACCACCAACGCTGCCCCCAACCGAACTAGAAAGACAGAGGACGGGTGAGGATGACGACTAGGGAGTTCCCAGGTCTTTCATAGCCCCGACGATTCCAACGCCACCAAAGGAACTGGAGCAAGTCATATTGATCGAGTACTTACCCGATCACAAGGTACACCTAGGCATGGGGTTAAGCCTCGAGCTCAGGAAAAAACTCATTAAGTTCCTTATAGCTAACATAGATTGTTTCGCTTGGTCCCGCCTTAACATGACAAGAATCCCGCCAAAAATAACTACTCACAAGCTGAGACTGGATCTGAAGTTCCACCCGGTCAATTAGAAAAGGAGTCCTCAGTCTGAAGTCAAGCATGCATTCATCAAAGACGAGGTATTGAAACTCCTTAAAATAGGATCCATTCGAGAGGTTAAGTACCTGGATTGGTTAACAAACGTAGTGGTAGTCCCTAAAAAGGGGAATAAATTAAGAATGTGTGTAGACCACAAAAACTTGAGTAAGGCATGCCCCAAGGACTCTTTCCCTTTGTCCAACATCGATCGCATGATCGATGCCACGGTCATCCACAATATCCTCAGTTTTCTTGATGCCTATTCCGGGTACAACCAAATTCGGATGGACCCGGACGACCAGGCAAAAACATCCTTCATCACTAAGTACGGAACCTACTGTTATAACGTAATGCCATTCGGGCTAAAAAAATGCCGGTGCCAATTACCAACGCCTAGTAAATCGAATGTTTGAATAGCAAAATCAATGGAGGTTTATATTGACGATATGTTAGTTAAGTCCCTGCGAGCAGAGGACCATTTGAAACATTTGCAGGAAACCTTCAACATATGAAGAAATACAATATGATCTGAACCCGGAGAAATGCGCATTCGGAGTCGGGTCCGGAAAATTTCTCGGATTCATGGTGTCTAATTGGGGAATCGAGATCAATCCCGATAAAATCAAGGCCATAGAGAACATTACCGTGGTGGACAATGTCAAGGTCATTCAAAGGATAATGGGTGCATAGCCACGTTGGGCCGATTCATTTCAAGTCCTCCGACAAGAGCCATCGGTTCTTCTCGTTATAAAAGAAGAAGAATATTTTCTCATGGACACTGGAGTGTCATCAAGCCTTAGAAGAACTCAAGTGGTACCTTCCGAGCCCGCCTTTGCTTCATACTCCAAAGGCAGATGAACAACTGTACCTAAATTTAGCAGTATCCGAGATAGCGGTAAGTGGAGTCTTAGTTCGGGAAGAGGAAGGTATGCAATTTCCTATCTACTATGTTAGCAGGACTCTAGGCGAGGCCAAAACTAGGTATCCTCACCTGGAAAATTTGGCGCTCGCTTTGCTAAGCGCCTCCAAGAAGTTAAAACCATATTTTCAATGCCATCCCATATGTGTCGTGAATACTTACCTGTTGAGGGGCATAATGCATAAGTTCGAGCTCTCGGGACGATTTGCCAAATGGGCCATGGAAATCAGCGGGTACGATATCGAATATTGACCCCGAACCTCCATCAAATCTCAAATTTTAGCGGACTTCGTAGCTGACTTCACTTTGGCGCTAATACCCGAGGTCGAGAAGGAGCTATTGTTGAACTCAAGGACCTCCTCCGGAATCTAGACCCTCTTTACGGACGGTGCCTCGAACGCAAAGGGGTCCGGACTTGGCATTGTATTGAAGCCACCAACGGATAATGTAGGTAATCTATTTGAACTGTAAAATTGACTAACAACGAGGCTGAGTATAAGGCCATGATTGCAGGTATCGAGCTGGCTAAAAAGCCCGGGGGCCGAGGTGATTGAAGCTAAGTATGATTCCCTCATTGTGGTGAACCAAGTCAATGGAACGTTCGATGTCAAAGAGGAATGAATGCGAAGGTACCTGGATAAACTACAGGTGACGTTACATCGGTTCAAGGAATGGACTTTTCAACATGTACCTCGAGATCAAAACAGTGAAGTCGGTGCTCTTGCCAACTAAGGATCATCGATTGATGATGATGAATTCAACTCGGGAACGGTCGTACAACTCATGAAATCGGTAGTGGAAGAAGGCCACGTCGAGATAAACTCGACAAGCTTAACCTGGGATTGGAGAAATAAGTATATAGATTTCCTGAAGACCAGAAAACTGCCCTCGGATCCTAAAGAATCAAGAGCTCTGCGCACAAAGGCGGCCAGGTTCAGCTTGTCTGAAGACAACACCCTATTCAGGAGAACGTTCGATGGCCCACTCGCCATATGTATGGGATCGAGAGAAACCGAGTATGTTTTGAGGGAAGTTCACGAAGGCAACTGCGGGAATCATTCGAGTGCCGAATCATTGGTTCGTAAGATAATCAGAGACGGATACTACTGGATCGATATGGAAAAAGACGAAAAGGAGTTCATGCGAAAATGTGATGGATGTCAGAGACATGCACCAATGATTCATCAGCCCGGGGAGCTGCTACATTCGGTCTTGTCACCCTGGCCATTGATGAAATGGGGAAGGGACATCGTTGGCCCCTTGCCATGGGCACCCAGTAAGGCTCAATTTATATTATTTATGACTGACTATTTTTCTAAATGGGTGGAAGCCCAGGAATTTGAGAAAGTCAGGGAGAAAGAAGTTATTGACTTCATTTGGGACCACATAATATGCCGATTCAGAATATCGGCCGAAATCGTATGCGATAATGGGAAACAATTCATCGGCAATAAAGTGAGTAAATTTTTCGAGGACCATAAGATCAAAAGGATCCTATAGACACCCTACCACCCTAGTGGGAATGGGCAGGCAGAGTCTACGAACAAAACCATACTCCAAAATCTTAAGAAGAGGTTGGCCGACGCCAAAGGGAAATGGAAAGAAATTTTTCCCGAAGTCCTGTGGGAATATCGAACGACCTCAAAATCTAGTGTCGGGGCCACCCCATTCTCGTTGGTCTACGGTACCTAAGCGCTAATACCGATTGAAGTAGGGGAACCGAGTCTTATGTTCCGATATACGACTGAAGAGTCAAACGATGAGGCCATGAGCACGAACCTGGAACTGTTGGACAAGAGGCGCGAGGCCACCCTCATCCGGTTGGCCGCCCTAAAATAACGGATCGAAAGGTATTACAACCGGAGATCCAACCTACGGAACTTCAATATCGGGGACTTGGTGTTAAGAAAAGTGACACTAAACACCCGGAACCCAAATAAAGGTAAGCTGAGATCGAATTGGGAAGGTCTGTATCGAATTATCGACATCACTGGCAAATGATCGCACAAGCTCGAAGTAGAGAACGATGAGCGACTACCGAACAACTGGAACGTGACCCACTTAAAATGGTACTACTGCTAAGGTATGACCCCATTCATTCTTTTCTACATATATTACGAATTGAACTAACACTTGCAGGCAACAACCAAATAATGATGTGGTTATTAGGCCTGAAAGCACGCGTTGCACTCTTTTTTCCTTGAACCGGTTTTGTCCCAAATGGGTTTTTCGGCAAGGTTTTTAATGAGGTAACAGTAGATCGTGCTAACTTAGAATTGAAGACCGGCTATGAACCGGAGTCGAGGGTCACATCACAATATCCGATCCCTCTTTACGATTGTCCTCGAATACTGGCAGCCATAACCCTCGGATAATGATCTTATCAAGGAAAGAAACTTTATGCTCAAACAGTCTGGGCTCGGTGGATAGGATTTATTGTAAGGGCCAAACTATCAAATGAACCGTGCCCACATAGACCACTTAGGCCATAACACGAAGCTTGTACACATTTACAATCTTGTATGTTGCGCACAAAAATAAAAGAAAGTTTCTACCTCGTAGATACATATTTTATCTCCTAATAATTACTACATTTTGTTCCTTAAGGACATCGAACCCAAGGGCCATCTCTATCCGGATCCAAGAGATCACCCCCACTCAGGGACTGTCGTCCAAGGCAAACTCCGATGACTCGGGATGTCGAAGCCCGGGGACACAAAAACCTATTGGGCAGTGCCGGAACTTTAAAGGCTACGGCCACCCCCACTCGGGGACTGTCGTCCTGGGCAAGCCTGGATGGCTCGGGTATCGAAGCCTGGGGTAATAAGCCTATTGGGAAATACCCAAACTTAAAAGGCTACGGCCATCCTAGAAACGGCTCAGAGACGTCCGAAACCCGTAACCAAAACATAAGGCCTTCAAAATTTCCAAACCAGTTCAAAGACTACCCTCGACAAAATTATAATTTAAAAACTTCTAAGTGAGCAGTTTGGGGAAAGCTTACGGTCATAGCAAGCCCCCACGAGGTTTTAGCAAAATTATATCGAGAACAAGCCTTGTTCGAACCTCCGAACTAGACCATATTACTACGTGCTAAGGTATTTAAAATCTTTGCAATCGTAAAGAAAAAGCGAAAAGAAACAAACTTGAAAGTTTCCAAAGGGAAAAAAGAAAAGCCTTGTATATATATAAAACGATCTTTACAAAGGCCAAACGGCCTCAACAAAATATACAAAAATACAAAAACAAAGAAGATCTACAAGGCACCTAAGCCTGATCTTTGCCAGAGCTCACCTCGTCACCGGGACCATCGGGATCTTCTCTATCCTCGGATTCGCCGGCACCCTCGTAGCCTTCCTCATCCTCGGGATCTGCCAACTTCTTGGTCTCGGCCTCTAGCCTCTTAGCATTTTCGATCTCGGCCGATAGGTCGAAACCCGGGGCATGAACTTCCTCGAGAGCCTCTCTTCGAGACTGCCACTTCACGTATTCGACGGTGACTTTCAGGCGGTCCTGGGCTGCCTTAGTGTCAGCCCTATACTGGGCCACCATCTTTGCAACATCGGCCCTGGTTATTTCCGCCGCTGACTTGGCTATCTTAAGCTCCTTGTCAAGGGTATCCCATTCAGCAACGGTCGAGCTCAGTTGAGACTGGAGGTCTTCCGATTTTTTGGGACCGGGCCTCAGCTTTCTCTCTCGCCGCTCGAAGTTGGACTTCAGTAGAGGACAACTGCTCCCGGGCAGTCTCCTTTTCTGAAGCCAATCGGTCAATTTTTCCTTTCCACTCTTCGGCCATGGCCTTGACCTCGTCCATCTCAGCTCGAAGCTGGTCGATTCGATCAAGCTTCTACTGGACCTGTGGGTTTTGACCGTTAGTCACCATGCATAACTCATCATCACTAACTTCAAAGATCTTTCCCTGTTCCACCAGGGCGGCATGTTCTTTCTGAGCCACGTCCAACTCAACTCAGAGATTCTTGACTTCTCCCTCACGTTGCTTACTGAGAAGCTTATACATGTCCCTCTTCTCAGCAAGATTTTTGATTTCGGCCTCGAGTTGGCTAAGCTCATCCCGGTAACGGAGAAAGGTTTCATGGTGGAGCACCCAGGCCTGTAGAATGTGAAAAAGAAAAGGCATTAGAATCATCAAAATTTGAATTCGAAGATAAAATAGTGTGATAACATTTTACCCAGTTCAGCGCCTATTGCGTTTCGTTAAACAAGCATGGCTATCCACCTCGTTCATCTTTGATTGGTCTTCTTCGGTTACTAGGCACCGGAGGTAGCTAGCTACCCCGGCAGGGGCGGAAAGAACCCGGGCATCCTCCGGGACGGTGATAACTACTGATCGCTTCCGGCCAGGATTTATGCTCGGAGCGGGGAGCTGGTTGATCAACCTCGGGCTCGAGTTCGGCCCACCGACCTCCGAGGATGGACTTTTCTCGGCACCTCTAATTCACCCAACCCGGAGAAGTCTTCCAGGGCGATTGAGTCTACACCATCAAAGAAGCTTCGGAGGGGATCGTCTACTCTATGAGCCCCTTTATTGGATCGCTCATTCGTCGCTCGGGCTTTATCAAACATAGACTCTGTGAATGAGGGCGATCTAGAAATTTCTATAACACCAGGAGGGGCGGAGACGGTGACTCGAAAGGTCTCAACCCTCACCTCTGTACAAGCCTCGTGAACTTTAGGGGGGTTAGCCCCCTTCGTTTCCCCCTCGGCTGCCACTTGTTCCTCAGGAACGGACGGCTCGCGGGCCGCAAAAAGGTCGTCCTCCTCGGGCTCGTCCCTGAGCCGGAAGAATGAATCCGAGTCAAGCAATCGAGAGCTAGAGAATTCCTTTGGCTTACGAGCCAACCTTCTCCTCGGTTTCTTCTTCTCCAAGCTCGGGGAACTCGGGGCCATCCTCTTTTTCTTCTCTCCGACTGTGACACCAGGCTACCCCGAAGCAAGAAGATCGGTGGGTAGGTCCTCTCCCCCTACCAAGGGCCTAAGCTCGATGGTCTTAGGCAAGCCTGTAAAAAGAAAAGAGAGAAAATAAGCAATGAGGACATAGTAATGAAAAAAGAAGGTTTAAGGCTACTTATCCAGAGAAAGGAATCTTACCGTGAGATCGGGCCTCCCAGCGGCCCTTCGAGAGCTCGCGCCACGAGCGCTCAACATAAGGCATCTAAGAACAAATGCCTCTAATCCACTCCTTGAGCCGAGGAATGGCTTTTGGAACTCGAGCAAGGGCTGCACCACAGCAAACACCGATGGGAAAAGGGAAGATAAAACATGAAATCGACGTTTAAAAGGAGTTATACTTACGTGATACGTTCCACTTCTCGGGGAACGGCCTCCACTAGGCATGTATCAGGTCGGCGGTCCTCACCCCGACAAAACGTCCTTGCCAACCCCGATCCCGGTCCTCGTCGATACTTAAAATTAGGGCTTTGCTAGCCCGGCGTACAAACTTTATCAGTCCCCCCGGAATATTTGGGGACTGTATAAGCGGAGCAGATAATCAATGGTAACCGTGCACGAATCAATTTTTTCACAAAGAATCATAGGAGTATCACGATCCTCCACAGTGATGGGTGAATTTGGCCGAGACATACGTCGCACCTCCTGCAAAGTCCAAGATGACCGGGTCCACCGGGCCCAATGTAAAGGGATAAGTGTAAACACTTAGATATCCCTTAACATGTATAGTCATATCGTCATAAGGCCCTGGAATCACTACATCCTTATCCGCCCAGCTGTTGTCCTTTCAAACTGTAGGAAGAACGGCCTCGGTAATAAAGTAGATGTACCGTGACACCGCCTCGCATCGGCCTTGAACCAAAGAGGGCTTTTCAACCTTGAAGTCGTCATTGACCGAACACCCACCGGGGACGAACATTTTCAACGGGGGCTCGGCTGTCGGTTCATTAGTGTCCGCGCTCGGAACGGACTTCTCGAGGATGACCACATCAGGGGCGGTCTCCTCGACCTCAGTGGTCGGCCGCGAAGATGAAGGAGCATCTTTTTGGGGAATGGTCTTGGAAGTCTTTGCCATTTCTTTTATCTAGTTAAAAGGGTTTGAAACTATGAAGGAGAATGAGGAGATGACGGATGAGAACTTGCTAATAAAAACAAGCACACTGGCTTAAGTAAGGGATAAAAGAAAGGTTATGACTTGAAGAATGAAGGTAAGAATATTGAGGGATGAAAGATGACTGTAATATCTTAAAGGATCGAAGGTATAATCTTGGTCCAAAGTAAAAAATGAACGAAGGAAGGGGTATTTATAGGGGCTTGGTATTGTTTCACATTCAGGCACGACCTGCCGACGGTTGACACGCGTTAGGGGTCATTATGACGCTACTGATGGGACATTTCAGTTTCTTTGTCGTTTTGTGTCGCAGCGTGTTGAAGAAGAGATCGAAGAACTCATGTCGTTCCTCATCGTTTCAATAAAACTTGCTCTCTGAGAAATAAGGGGACTATCTGTATACGGGTAAAACCGGACCCATAAGCCGGTCCGGTTCCCGATAAAATAAATTGAATAAGGAACGCGATGATAAGGAACCAGAATCGAGGTAAGAGACTCATCGAGTCACGTACCGGGGACACGACGCCCGCCCTCGAGTATATCGAGGCCATGACCCCGAGATCGGTCAAAATCCCAAAAGACTTCGGAGAGCATTATTGGAAAATCAAACACGATTAACGGAAGGCAGTAATATCCGTGACTAACCGGGTATTACGGTGCGAATCTCGGCACGTACCGATGGGAATCCAGTAATTAGTTAAACGGGAAATTTTTGCCTTTTATGGAATTGTACCTAGAGTGAGATTCCCCTACTATATAAAGGAGGCCTGATTATTCATTGAACACATTGTAACACGCATCCCAAAGCAATATATTATTATTTTTCTGTTATTCATAGCTCTTACATTGTTGATCAGTGTTTCATTATTATAAGCCGGGGATCGAAGATGTATATCTCATTGAGGCTGCCCTCGAGTCCAGAATTATCCCCCTTATTTTCAAGCGGTTTGATAATTTATTACATCTCTTGCCTATTTATTCTAGCAATCTTTACCGTTTGTATTGAATAAATCCACGTATCCTTAAAACCACTTACAAATTTAATTGTTATCCGTTTTTAGGGTAAACACGTACCTAATTTTAAATTGTCTCTCAATAATGAAGAAATTGATTATATATAGTCACATGTAGAGACAAATATTTTTGAATGATTTTCAATTTAGTGTATTAATTTAATTAGAAATATTGTGATTGATTATAAACCCCTTTCTTTTATGGATTGGATAATTAACTTTTTAAAAACGGGTCAAATATGGATAAGAACCATATTATTCACTTAGAAAATGGATAACCAAGTGGATAAGCAATGGATAACTAATGAGTTTAACTTTTAATTTGTAAAACCACAAATTGAGGGTTCCTCAAGTTTGAGAGACTTGAAATTCTTCCAAAAGTGATCATATTCAAGAAGTTATGAATAATATGGATATTCATATTATCCACCGGTTAACCCGCTTTTATCCGTATTAAATATGAGTTAGGTCGGATAATTTATCCGATTTTGCATTATTCGTTTTCGAACCGTCCATATCTGACCCGCCCGTTTGCTTGAGTATGCTTCAATAGAGAAAGTTGCAATTGAAGACGAATTAGAACGACAAGACCAAAAGAAAAAAGATGGACTTTTGAAGGAAGAAACATACGATATAATTAACAAGGAATATATTAGCTCAAATTTCAGACACAACACCAACGTTAGAGGAAGGAATTAATGAAGCGAACAACATGATGAGCACAGAAGGACTAAACAGGAAGTTTGAAGAATTTATAAGAAAGATGAAACAAGAAATAAGGATTGAATTAGCTCACCAACATCTTATAGCTGTTTGATCTTTTTTATAAGTTGCAAAGAATTTTTTCTTCTTGCATGTTTCCACATCATCAATCTTGTCTTTTGTTTTATCCTTTTCCCCACGTCTGTTCATATTAGATTAATATTAGATGTAACTTTGATCATGTGTTAATGTTTGTGCCTTTCTTTTCTTTTTTTCTTTTCCTTGTAGGTGCTTTCATCATGTTCGATTCCCAATGCCGCTGGCCAAAAATACCTTGAACTATCTGAAATAGCTCAAAAATATTTTTCATTTATTTTTGGTATCAAAAATATCTCCGCCGTCAATATTTTGGACTACAAATGTCTTTAAACTGTTAATCTTGTCATTGAAAGTGACATGACAGTCCAACTGGGTTAGATTTGCTTACATGGCTATCCACCTAAGCAATCCAACATGGCAAAATTATTTTTTCGGAAAAATTATTTTTTCCGAAAATTTTTTAAACTACAAAATCAACACTTATTCCGAAAAAATTAAAAACAATTCTGAAAAAATTATTTTCCGAAAAAATAACTTTCCGAAATTTTTTAAAAAATACAAAATCAACACTTATTCCGAAAAAAATAAAAAAAAATTCGGAAAAATAATTTTCCGGAAAAATATTTTTTTACTTTTTTCGGAATAAGTGCTGATTTTGTATTTTAATAAAAATTTTCGAAATATATAATTTTTCCGGGAAATTATATTTTCGGAAAATAATTTTTCCAGAATTTTTATTTTGTATTTTAAAAAAAAATCTTGAATTGTAGGCAATGTCAAGAAAGAGTTCATGTAGGCGACACCATTTATTTTATTGTGATTAAGATTTAAAAGCTGTTATTACACTTTTATCAGTTTCAACGTATACTCTAGTAAGAGATTTACCTTTCCGTGTATGGGTAGTTCAGAAACTCTTATTACGTTTTAAGAATTGTTATTTCTAATTGGAATGAAATGAATGCAATTAGAGCAGAAAATACACATAGGATTTATATAACCGACCTTACTAATAGCTAACTAGAACGGATTTATATAGCAGATCAAGCTAATTTGATACTGCGACTTAATTAATTTGAGCAGAAAACTTTTTTCTTTTTTCGGAATAAGTATTGATTTTGTAATTTAATAAAAAATTTCGAAATAAATAATTTTTCGGGAAATTATTTTTTCGGAAAATAATTTTTTCAGATTTTTTTTTACTTTTTTCGGAATAAGTGTTGATTTGTATTTTAAAACAATTTCCGAAAAAATAATATTTCGAAAAAATAATTTTGCCATGTTGGATTGCTTAGGTGGATGGCCATGTAAGCAAATCTAACCTAGTTGGACTGTCATGTCACATTCAATGACAAGACTAACAGCTTAAGAGCATTTGTGGTCCAAAATATAGACGGCAGGGATATTTTTGGTACCAAAAACAAACGGAGGGCATTTTTGAGCTATTTCATATAGTTCAAGGGTATTTTTGGCACTATTCCGTAGAAAAAGATTATTCAGCCTAAACAAAGTGAATAATTTAAAGTTAACCAGCGATTTATCAATTCTAAGGTTGGCAACTTGATTTAGAGGGTAGAAATCACTAGAAAAATAACGTAATAAAGCTGAGAACATGGAATTTAGAATCTAGATAGATTATCTATTTGGTATAATTACAATTTCGGTACTTAAATTAAGCATGTTGTACAACCAATTGGATAAAGAAAATTGTGTTATTTTCCTAACGAGATTGCATCCAAAGAAGACACTGATAATTGTACCAAGAACAGTTCCTCTAAGGAACAGATATCACCTGACATTACTTTATTGATGAAGAGCCGCGTTGATAGCATTATTTAATTAAACGCAAATTAAATTTGAGATATTATATATAGTTAAATTTAGCAGTAGATGCATATATATGCATGTCCAACCCTATTATTTGTTAAAAGAACTTAAACATACTACGTTTACCCTTACCCATGTGGCCATTCCGCGGAAGGGCCAGCTTCTCCAACACCAACACTAGACAAACACTAGAAGAGATTTGAGGTGTGTTAGATATATAGCACACCTTCTTGAGAGCTTGAGGACGTGAATTTCGATCCATTAGGGTGGCTTCGATAAACCTTATAATAAACTGTGTAATTAACATCTCCATTAGACCAAAAGAAACCAATAAAATTATCAAAATTTAATTTTCTTATAATAATTGTACCCTCATGTCTAAGAAGCAGCCCCACAATACTCCTAAACCATGTTGTTCAAATATTTCAGTTTGTTTTTTCCTTTTAATTTGTGCATTTAGATTAATTTTCTTCTATCCATCATGAGATAATAATAATATTAGCTTTCCTAATTATAACAAGATTTTGTAATATCATTTAGATTGTTCAAAGAGAAATTATATTCTTTTGGGTATGACAAATCATGTCCAGCGAATGGTCCCTAAGGGATTAAGGTCCATGCTGATTCTATTTGGGCTTTCAGGGAAGGTTGGGCTCGCCCGAGAGCTAGTGTAATGGAACCTTGGATTGGGAAAGACAAAATATAAAAAATACAAGGACAACTCGATAAAATTAGTGGCCTAAAGCTAAATTTTAATCAGTGCCCTTAAATTTTTTTAACTATATGTTTTCATATATATAAACACACAAGTTAGTGTTGCTTTTAGTTCTTGTACTTGTTTACAATGTAGTATATGTATAGGATAAAATTGGTTTACATTAAATGATCGAATGGTGTGACACATAGAACCGGAGACAGGCAGAAGACAAGTCGAGTAAGAACCAATACCGGGAACAACAGCTGCAGTTCGCATTGGATAGACCCCGAAGGGAGCACAATCAACATGAACAGGTCCGATGTTTGCCACCGAATGACATTCAATGAAAAATATCCCCTAGCATTAAATGGGCAGCCATTGCAGAGAATATTAGCATTCATGCCATGCCGTTACATATTCATCAATGGCCCCTTTATTGTCATTTAAGATGGGCTTGATCCTAGGATCTTGTTTCCCTAGGTATGGCTATAAATAGTAGTTTCAACAGTCATTGTAAGAAGACGAAATTCTTGGCAAAACTTATGCTACATTCCATTCTCAAGCTCAATAAGCTAATTTTTACTTGTTCTGTCATACTATTCTTACTTCTGTCCTCGGAAGCATCGCTCCCGGAGCCATGCCTGCCATTTTCTTTGATTTTAATCGCCAAGTCTTATTTTTAATCTAGTTTATTTATCATTTTTGGATCAAATCAGTTCGCATGTCTATAAATCACGTAATAAATTCAACTATACCGTTTTATGGGTAAACAGTTTGGCGCCCACCGTGGGGCTTAGATAATTGCGTAATTGAGTTGATCCATGCGTTTATTACTAACTCTTTTGATTCTCTATTCCTTAACAAGAAATCAAAAATGGCAGCTAACGATGTCAACATTGCAGACAACGTTGAGGCATATGAAAATCTGCCTCAGCCCGAGGATTCAATCAGCGACACCTGCAATGAAGGGGGCGAAGCAACCCCGGTCCATGGAGGACAATACCCCCAACATGTACGAGACCAACTCCCGATGACGTGGAAGATGAACATGTTGCGGAAACATTAAGGATCTTGAGAGAGCAACAGAAAGCCATCATGGGCCACCTCTCAAGGCAGGACTAGGTCATGACGAAATTGAAGTAAGCGTTGTTAGGCGCTTCCAACAACGCAAACGGAAGAGACCAGTTTCCTCCCCACGTTCCTGCAAATTAGACAGCTCAAAGAGTTGATAACAATACCCCGATGGGTGAGATCAGCTTTGATGGTGTCGGGGGGGCCGGTAGCGAATCCGATAACGACAACGGTAATGATACCTTCAAAATCAAACTCATGAGATTCATGATGGAGATGAACGAGTGGATGGATCAGAACGCGAAAGATTTTCACGCCCGAATGGATCAAATTCCAGACGCCACTAATTTTAAAGGGTCCAGATTCGAAAAAATATACTCAGTTGCCATGTAAGCCGAGCGCAGCACCGGAGTTAATTCCGAAATGGTTTAAGGTGTCGGACATACCAAAATACGATGGGACTTCGGATCCTCAGGAACACATCACAACTTATACAATAGCGGTGAAAGGGAACAATTTGGCTCAACATGAGATCGAGTCAGTCCTGCTAAAAAAGGTTGGAGAAACCTCACAAAGGGGGACTTGACGTGGTATTCACTCTTACCCGAGCATTCAATAGATTCTTTTGAAATATTTGTAGATTTATTCATTAAGGTCCATGCCAGGGCCAGAAAGGTCCAGGCTAGGAAGGCAAACATATTCAGGATCGCATAAGGTGAGTCTGAATTGATGCGGGAGTTCATGATTAGATTCCAGAAAGAGAGGATGTTTCTACCGGCCGTACCAGACGAGTGGGCAGCGGAAGGCATTCACAAAGGGCTTGAATCCGAGGAGCTCAGACGCCTCCCGAAAGCTGAAGGAAAGCATGCTCATGTTCCAGGCGACCATATGGCGGATGTTCATAACCACTATGAGTCAAAAATAAGGATAGAAGATGATCATCTCGGGTTTCCAACATCAACCAAAGGACGAGACTGAGACAAGAACCAGGAAAAATTCAAAGGTGATTTTGATGCAAACTAGCAATCTTCTAAAGGCCGTTTCTTACCTTACGAGAGAGCCGAGGGACTCGGCAGCAAAGGGTTCTGGTCCTCGGATAGGTCCGCTCATGATAGAAGAACTGACTGTGGCCGGAATAGCAGATCATTACAAGAAAAAGAGGTATCGGGGACCCGGGATTCTACATATCTCAGGTTGTCAAATTACAATTTCAACATCAGCGTGGTGGAGTTGGTATTGGCAATGAGAAATACCTAAGAAGCATGATTTTCGAAGCCAATCAGATCTGATCCAAAGTCAGAGGGATCCTAACCTATGGTGCGAATATCACGGGACACACAGACAGAGAACGGGGGATTGCCGGCATCTGTAAGAGGAGATGGAAACGCTGTTGAAAAATAGCCATATCAGGGAGTTCTTGAGCGACAGAGCCAAGAGCAATTAAGGCCGCAGCCGAGACAACGTGGAACCCTCGAAGATAGGAGAAGACCCTCCTCGGTTGACTATTAACATGATTTTCAAAAGGAATGAAATCAATGGTGTAACCTTCTCGGTGACCAAGAAGAGAAAGGTATCAGTGACCCACAACAAGAGACTCCGAGAAGTCGCCGTAGACGACATAACCTTCACAGAGGAGGACGCCGATAGACTTCTTCTGCCGCATAACGACGTCCTAGATTTCAAGATTAAGCGTGTTTTGGTTGACCCAGGAAGCTCAGCCAACACCATTCAATGGAGAGTGATGGAACAAGCCAAATTAACCGAAAGTATCATTCCGGCAATGAAGCTCCTCGTCGGGTTCAACCTGGCAAGTGTGAACGACCGATATTACCGAAGGAAGCAGTTGGAGGATGGTGTTAACAGTTGCAGGATCAGATTCAACATCAACCTCCTTATTTTTGTCTTTCTTCAGACCTTCACCGAAGAAAAGATCGGTATTACCGAAGGAAGCAGTGTATGAAGATATGGTGGTAAGAGGTTTGCAAAATAAAGGTTTTGCTGAGAAAGTTGAAGGCAGTAAAAGATTTCTAAGTAAATGCAGAGAAGGAGAAAAACTTATAAAAATTGTGAAAGTGAAGAAGTAAAAATGATGAGTAGCGAAAATATTTGCTGAATCGTGAGACAACACGTGTTCGGGGTATTAAATGCGAGAATACGCGCGTCCTTTCAAGCGTCAGAGACTGTTCAGGAACTTTTTCGCCAAAAAAGGAATCTTCACTTACTTCTCGGTAACACTAAGTTACGTCACCGGAAAGTAGGGAGACTATCTGTATGGGGTAAAATTGATTGATAACAGATGGTCAAGTGATAACATGATACGTGGAACCGAATATAGGCAAAGGATGAGTCGAGAAACAACCAATACCGGATACAACGGGCGTGACCGATACCGGATAAATCCCAAAGGGAACTTAGTTGACGATAGGAGTTCATAGGTTTGTCGTCGGATAGCATTTAATGAAGGAATATTCGCTAACCTTAAATGAGCGACCGTTGCAGAGAATATTCTCATTCAAGGCCTACTGTTACATGTTCATCAATGACTCTTTTATTATCATTTAAGAGGAGCTTGATCCTAGGATCGTATTTCCCTAGGTATAGCTATAAATAACAGGGTCAACAGTCATTGTAAGGGGATGAAACATTCTATACAAAAAAGCTATATTTTACTGTTTGCTGTCAGATTAACAACTTTCTTTCACTTTGTCATTATTTCCAATTCTTCTCTCGGAGACACCGAGATTGGAGCCATGCTTGTTATCTTCTTTAATTTCAATCGTTAAATCTTAGTTTTAATTCTATCTCTTAATTATTTTTAGATCAAATCAATTCATTTGTCTATAAACCACGTAACAAATTCAACTGTATCATTATACGGGTAAACATAAATTTAATTAAGTGAGTTAAAATTAAATAATTTTCAGAAAGTATAGAAACAACTAGGAGTACGAGGCTTTTACATATAGAGAGAGTTTAAAGAATAATATATCTATTTTATTGTGCTTAAAGTTAGTCATGCCGCAAAGTGCTACGAGGCTTTTACTTCTAGAGAGAGTTTAAAGAATAATAAATCTACTTTAATATGCTTAAAGTTAATCATGCCGCAAAGTGCTATAGCAAATGACTTATGATGCAAAGTTCAGATTGGTCTGTGGCAGCCAGATAATAAATATGGCAAAGAGAAAAGACATAAGTACCACCTGGCCTATAGCTAGATTTTTAACTACACACTTAAACATTATAGGGGTCCTATACCCCTGGACTATTTTAAAGTGAAATAAATATCCCCTTGAGAGATGACGTGAGACAAAAAGTGTGTTCACTTTCTTGGAGGCATGTGAGAGCATGAAACTAACTTAAAAATTTATTAATATCTACCTATGTCATTTTACAGTTGGATATGTTATAATTTTACATCTTATTAACAAAATAATCTCTAACCCGTTCCCTCTTATTCGGTCGCTATAAGTGATTCCCACAAGAACTCGGGCGAACTCCTCGCCAATAGAAAATGGAGTCCAGCTCACCATTTTCATCTTCCTCCACTTTTGTTTTCACCCGTTGTTGCTCCCAAACACACACGCAAGTATACGTGGTCGTACAAGTAATAAAATAATAAGTCGAGTATCGAACCCACAGAGACTTGTATTAACTACCTACTAAATTCACCATTTTTGTTATTCAGTCAAGCCAAATTCGAGTGCAAGAATGTGATTCTACTAAACTATAATTTTAAGTAATAACTAAATTATCAAGCAGTAAAATGATTGTTATGTATTCAATAGAGACGAATATTCTAGGGTTGTGATTGATTCATCAATCCTATTGTGTTCTAGTTAACTCTCCATTTTATACAATTCATTCATGATTGTTAATTAATCGATAATTTCTCTCATAGCCTTCTCTCGAAGTACTACTCCTCTATTCAAAGTAGATTAACGCCTATATTCCTATGAAATCAATCTATTAAGAACGTATTAAGACTACGATATTTAATTAAGCACGGTGACTATGTATATTCCTATCATAACCACAAATCCGCCCCCCTAAGAGTTAAGATCATGCTCTCTTCAATTCTTCTCTAATCTAAATATGGCTTTCCCAAGCATAGCATAGATAGTAAATAGAACCTAACTGTTGGCCAGACAATTAAGCAATTAATCACAGAATTGAAGAAACAACCATATATTAGTGAATTGTAATCAAGGTTAAGTCAACGTTAAACAACAATATTCATGGCTAAATCACAACCCCAGAATTATGGATTTTAGCCACTCATGATAATAGAAAATAATTTCATAAGTGTTGGATAATTGAAAATACTAAAAAAAGATGAAGAAAACTGAGATCTCTTTGCTCCCGAATGTTTATCGTGTGTATCCTCCCTTCAAAGTGGCGTCTCCCTTCTAAAAATAAGCTTAGTCCTGCTTTTATACGTGTTGGGTAGGTTTAGGGACGAAATAACTTTATCCCGGGCAAAATTTGACAGAAATCCCATCACCAGCATCCAGCCCAGCGCTAGGCACCGTCACTGGCGCTGGTAAATTGCACATTCTGTCTGGGGCACCACAGGTAGCATGGGGCGCTGCCTGTGGCACTGGAAATGCCCCTTTCCCTTTTTTCATCCGTTTTGGCGCTAATCTCGCACCTTTCGCCCCCAGTTTCCCCTGGATCATTCCTACACATAAAAACACCTCGAATTCGTATAAATCAACACATTTTACATACTAAATCCACGAAACAAGAGTAAAACATGAGGCAATATACATAAAAATATATTTACTTTAAGCTAAACATCAACACCCCACACTTAGACTCTTGCTCGTCCTCGAGCAATGGACTATCAAATATACCCCCAACTACGTACAAATCTCAACTATAAAGGAGCACTTCAACTTTTAACCATACATTCTACCCTTGACTATGATCAATACCGACAATCAAGCATGAACATGCAAAATATCACATTCTTCCCGTTTTAATCATGCCCAATTATAACATTTCAATTCAATCAATTCCAACAACCTATTTGTAACCACCCAACCTCAAAAATCGACTTGTTACCACTAAGCACTCTCAACTCGCGCACTCACCCAACAAGAAAGTTTACAACATTATCAATCATCCATGAGATCATGTGCCCTCACCGACAACAAAAGAGTGAATATAGACTAGTCCACACATTCAAATATGCTTTTGAATATAAATAAAAACATCACACAATTGAACAAAATTCGCTCACTCTCACAAAGAATTCATATGCATCCCGTGGTGGCACCATAAGCTTGCCCGTAGTGTACATCTTCACTAATCTAAGCTAGCCAAATCTAGGATCTATTAGGACTTTCAGGTTATAATGTAAGCCAAGGGATGGGTATAATACATTTAGAAATAGTGACTAACACTCCTAAGCACTTTAATACTCTACACTCACAATTCGAGCACATATTCTTCTCAACCAATTCACTTGCTACAAACCATATGCAACATAGCCCTTACTTTCATTAAGCACTTCTATACTCCCACTAGCACAAATTAATAAGATTTGGAGGTGTGTATTTTTCTGCACACTTTGACTATCATTTTTGTTTCTTTTCTTGCAATTTTTTCTTTTTTTCTTCACACACTCCATACATTAAAGTTCATCGGCTAGTGACTTTTGATTTCAACTTTAGTGCACTAAAGAGTCTTTCCATAGTTCCACTCAAAAACTACTCCCCAATCTCTCATCTTACTTTTTTTTAGCAACTAAGTGCCTTAGGAGGTAAAGGTTCAACAATCTTAAATTAAGAACAAAATAGGGGTACGACTTGTAATGTGGGTGCCAAAAGAAAGGTCTATAGGCTCAAGGGGGCTAGCAACGGAAAATTTTATTTTTGTGTGACAAGCACATCTATGATCAAGCAAGAAACGCCTACATCATCTCCTAGATTAGCACAACTTAACAATTTCGCTTCGATTAACAAACGGGGCAAGTTCTAGACTACACAGGATAGCATAGAAGATCACAACTTCTCACACACACATTGCACATGACTCAATCAAGACGGTTCTGTTCAACTCTCAAGTCAAGCAAGCACACATAATTGAGAAAATTCAAGAAATAATACACTATGTGGCATACAAGTCAAACAACTGAGGAAAAAAAACATCACAAAATAGGCTATTTACTTTACTTAGGCGCCATAATTCAAACCAAATATATGGGAAGATAGAATGTATGTCATAGCCTAATGTGCCAGCACCAAACATGTCATTAAGTAGCTCAGAGCAACACAGTTTCTTCCTAACCTACTTAAAAAAAGAAAAATTAAGTACCCGGTTCGAGCTACACTCTTGGAAAAGAACCGGTGCCCAAAGAAAAACCAAGGGATACTACCTAACTATCCTAAAAAAAAAACTTTTTAGTGTTTTTAATCAGACTCTATCCCTCAAGAAAATTAAGTCATAGCCTAATGTGCCAGCACCAAACATGTCACTAAGTAGCTCAGAGCAACTCAGTTTCTTCCTAACCTACTTAAAAAAAGAAAAATTAAGTACCCGGTTCGAGCTACACTCTTGAAAAAGAACCGGTGCCCAAAGAAAAACCAAGGGATACTACCTAACTATCCTAAAAAAAAACTTTTTTGTGTTTTTAATCAGACTATCCCTCAAGAAAATTGTCCAAAAGATCCATCGTCGGGAAAAGTTTGAGCTTTTTCTAATTTTTTTTTTCTAAAACAAACTAGACTAAAACTAGTAAAAGAAATAAAGTGATACAATTTATACAAGTACCTCACAAGCAGTATTCCTCCCACCCTACACTTATATTATGCATAGTCCCCGATGCATATGAAAATGTATAACAGAGTAGGGTGAAAAGAAAACTCCCTGTCAGTCGGAGTCCTCCTCCTCAGCATGCCGTCCATCCGCAGCTCCGGGCACATCATCATCAGGTCCTAGAGGCACCAAAGCCAGGGCCCCCGTAACATCATCACCCATCTCGTCCTCTATGTCTGAGCCCTTAATAGTGTTTGCATCCTCCGATGAGTGAACTGGGCTGCCAGGTGCAATCCCCAACATCTCCTTAGACGAGCTGGACAAGTTATTGCGTAAATGCATACGCTCCTCCTCTGAAACACCAGCCCTGCTCATGAGTAAATTTAAAGAGTTATAGAGGTACCTGTTGAAGTTCTCATCTCGTTAGTTCCATGCTGCCTGAGTGAGCTTAGACGACGTCTCCAATAAGGATGTGATGTCCAACAGTCCTGTAGGCACCTCCACCGCCTCATCATACTCTGGGTACTCCGGCACTCCTCGGGAAAGCATATATTGCGTAAGCGAGTTGCCGAAGAAGAACCTCCTAATCTGCCCCCAAATCGCGTGCAGGCCATCTCACTGAGTATGATCTCACCCACATTAATGGGTCTGCAAGTCATCAAAAAGAATATGGCACACACTCGAGCTCGAGTGCAGTCTCTGTTGTGCTCTACGGGCTTGAGTCGGTCTTGCACAAAATTCTGCCACACTTTGGCTGTCTTGTTGAAATCAGAGCGAACCATATGAAGGTGAATATCGCCTTGATTTCTGGTCCACTTGAAATTTGAATCGACGCCACAAAGAGTGTGACGTATCCTTGTGTAGTTTGGGCTTTGGACAAATTTCTGGAGCCTCCTCGGGTCAGAATTCTCAACCCCCAAAAATGCACATAAGGACCACCTATCCAGTGGCATGTCCTTCCCATGTACATGTGACCTGAACAAGTTTGTATCCCAGTTGGCGTACAGTTCCCGAACCATGCTCAAATTTGCATGCTCGGGGCATTCTATGAGTTTGTCCATGTTCAGTGCACGCAACCGGCCAAGTACATATGGGAAGTTTCTCTCTAACGTTTTTACATTAATCCCCATTTCCGAAACGTATCGCACAGAGGGCACGAAATCCCTATGCCATGCAATAGCCTCATCAGTACTTAAATTCAAGCGAGGTCGCGGTCACAATGGTGCCTATTGTGATCCCTCGGCAACTTGTTTTCCTTTAGCTTGCCTCGAGGATCCTTCTCCTTGCTTGCGCTTTTTGGGTACAGGGGCAGTGGTGGAGGACTTTCCTATTCCCTTACCCTTGCTTGCCATAGCAACCTGCAACATAGATAAGCTTGAATGTGAGAACGAATCAACAAATCCGCCTAAGGTTGTCGCGTGCGTTAAAAATGACCCCCACTTAAAACCGAAAGCTCAGTATATAAGACTTCACAATTTTTGATCTAAAATGCACAAGTGTTGCACTCCAAAACCATGGGTACTCAAGACTTCCCCATGCCGCACAATAGATAAAAGGCACTAATGATGCCACAAAAACAAGTGAGTGATCATGGCTAAGTGAATTCACCTTAATGCAAGCAAGTGGCATATGGTACTTTAATGTCCACAACTATTACAACTACACTAATTTAGCTCACTCTACAATGTTCTACAATATACATAATATAAGATACATGGTGTGGGCAATATGTGTGCATTGAAACCAAACTCCCAAGCATGTAAAATTATCATCACATACCCCACACTTATCCCAATATCATATACAAATACACTTGGTTACTCAGACTTCACCGGTGCACAAAATACTCATTCAAACATTTTAACAAATACCTTACGGGTATGAAGTGTGTGCATTCTAGTTGAACAATGGTAGAACATGGTGGCCCTCCCAAATTTCAACGAAGTAGAGGTAATTCTAGTTTACTACTTCTTATACAAAATAACCACACAATATTCGACCAATCTAGACCACCCACCATAAAAAATTCTTAAGAAACTACATAAGGGAAAATTTGGGGATTAGGGTAATTGGTGAGATGAGAAATTCATGGCTATTGACCTATTAGAATATAAAAAGAAGAAGAAGAAGAAGAAGAAGAAGAAGAAGAAGAAGATAAAGAAGAACATACCTGTAGAGTTTAGGAGGAGAGCAAGAGAAGAACTTGAGAAATTTTTGAGAGAGGAGTAAAGAAGCTCGGCAGAAGCTGAAGCTAGAGAGAGAGAGAGAGAGAGAGATGCGTTTTAGTTTTGGGAGGGGAGTGTTTTAGTTATGTTCTTAATTTATGTTATGGGTGGGTATGGGTTATAAGATGGGTTATAGTGTTAGTGTAGATGGGTATATGGGTTGGATTTTATGGGTATGTGTTATTAAACTAATAAATAACTAAAATAATAATAAATAAATAAATAAATAAAACACAATTTACCTGATCACCCCCAACCCAGCGCTCCACGCTATGCCTGGCGTTGGGGGTTTCGAATATACTGTCTTGAGTGCCCCAGGCAGCATGGGGCGCTGGCCTGGGCACTGTTTTTGTGTTTTTTTTTAATATAACATCTCGATCCCCCGAGCCTTTTATATACCCAATTTACATGTCCCACACTATTCTACCTATAATTTCTATGCCTACAAAGGAAATGCAAACTCTATTCTACTATAACTATGAAGTTAAGAAGCTAAACTATGAAAGCAATTAAAATTGGGTTGCCTCCCAACAAGCGCCTAATTTAACGTCGCGGCACGATGCAGGGCCTCGCTTACTCATCAGCGAGTACAACTTTGGTCTTCTCACGATCAATTATTCCTCCCCAATAGTGCTTTACTCTGTGTCCATTCACTATAAATTTTCTCTCACCATTTAACGCGCGCAGCTCAATTGCACCATAAGGAGTGACTCTCACCACCTCAAATGCGCTTGACCATCTTGATTTTAACTTCCCAGGAAATAGACTTAGCCTAGAATTGAACAGTAATACATGTTGGCTTGGCTTGAAGTGACGCGACTTGATATGTTTGTCATTCCATCTCTTTGTCTTTTCTTTGTAAAGCTTAGCATTTTCATAAGAGTGCAGCCTGAACTCATCTAATTCATTCAATGCAAGAGTCTTTTTTTGCCCGCGACTTCAAGGTTCATATTCAACTTTTTAATGGCCCAATACGCTTTGTGTTCAAGTTCAACAGGCAAGTGACATGCCTTCCCATAAACAAGCTTATAAGGCGACACCCCAATTAGCGTTTTGTATGCAGTTCTATATGCCTACAAGGCATCATCTAACTTTGCAGCCCAATCCTTCCTATTCACACTCACCGTCTTCTCTAAGATTTGCTTTATTTCTCGGTTCGACACCTCAGCTTGTCCACTTGTTTGAGGATGATATGTCGTCGCAACTCTATGGCGGACTCCATATTTGGCTAGAAGGTTATTCAACAACCGATTGCAAAAGTGTGTCCCTTCATCACTTATCAAAGCACGTGGAGTCCCAAACCTTGAAAATATGTTCTTTTTCACAAACGCAGCTACCACCATGGTATCATTTGTTGGTAATGCGATCGCCTCTACCCATTTTGACACGTAGTCAACTGCTAGCAAAATGTATTTGTTTACTCTGGATAATGGGAATGGTCCCATAAAATCTATCCACCATACATCAAAAATATCGACCTCCGGGATATTATTCAAAGGCATCTCATGCCTCTTTATGATTGTTCCTGTTCTCTGACACTGGTCACACTTCTTAACAAATGCATGGGCATCCTTGAATAATGTTGACCAAAATAAATCAGATTGTAATACCTTTGCAGTTGTTCTATCGCTACCATGATGGCCCCTATAGGGTGATGTGTGGCAGTCATATAACACTAGTTCGACCTTCTTTTCTGATATGCATCTCCTCATTATTTGATCGGCACACTGCTTGTACAAATATGGCTCATCCCAATAGTAGAAGTTCACATCATGTAGAAACCTTTTTCTAGCTTCAGATTCAATTTCAGGAGGAAGTACCCCACTCACCAGATAATTCACATAGTCTGCGTACCATGGGGGAGGGTCTTGGGTGATAGCAAACAGTTGCTTATCAGAAAATTCTTCTTTAATTTGGCCACCCTCCTCCACGTGATCGTGATTTTCCAGCCTTGATAGATAGCCAGCTACTTGGTTCTCTGTGCCCTTTGGATCTCGTATTTTCACATCAAATTCCTGTAACAACAAAATCCAGCGCATCAATCTAGCCTTAGATTCTTTTTTTGTAAATAGATACCTGATTGCTGCATGATCGGTATGGACTATGACTTTTGTTCCCACCAAATATGCCCGAAATTTCTCAAAGGCCCACACCACAACTAACAACTCCTTTACAGTGGTGGTGTAATTTAGCTGCACATCATCAAGAGTCTTACTCGCATAGTAGCTGGAATAAAATATTCAGTCCTTCCTCTGGCCTAGCACTGCCCCAATAGCATGGTCACTTGCAACACACATAAGCTCAAATGGTAAGGACCAAACAGGTGCCGCAATAATGGGGGCAGCCACCAACTTCCTTTTGAGCTCTTCAAATGCTTTCAGACAGGCGTCATCAAAATTGAAAGTTACATCTTTTTCAAGCAACCTGCATAAAGGAGTAGCAATTTTAGAAAAATCTTTAATAAAGCGCTGATAGAATCCCGCGTGTCCCAAGAAACTCCGGACACCCTTCATAGAAATGGGTGGAGGTAATTTTTCAATTGCCTCCACCTTCGCTTTATCAACTACAATGCCACTCCTAGACACTCTGTGACCCAACACGATGCCTTCCTGCACCATAAAATGGCACTTTTCCCAATTCAATACCAGATTTGTTTCTTCACAACGGGCTAACACCTTGCTCAAATTCTTCAAACAATCATCATAAGAAGACCCAAAGATTGAAAAATCATCCATAAAAACTTCCACAAATATTTCCACCATATCAGTGAAAATAGCCATCATGCATCTCTTTTAAGTGGCTGGTGCATTACAAAGACCAAACGGCATTCGCTTGAAGGCGAAAGTGCCATAAGGACAAGTAAAAGTGGTTTTCTCCTGATCCTCGGGGCATCTGACGATCTGGTTGTACCCCGAATAACCATCAAGGAAGCAGTAATATTCATGCCCCGCTAATCTGTCCAACATTTGGTCAATGAATGAAAGTGAGAAATGGTCCTTGCAGGTTGCTTTGTTGAGTTTCTGTAATCAATACAAACTCTCCACCCCGTCACAATACGATTAGATATTAGATCATTTTTTTCATTCTCAGCCACAGTCATCCCTCCCTTCTTAGGCACACATTGCACTGGGCTTACCCAGTTGCTGTCAGCGATAGGAAAGATGATACCTGCATCAAGCCACTTAATCACTTCCTTCTTCACGACTTCTTTCATGATAGGATTTAATCTCCTTTGTTGCTCAATACTGGGGCGGTGTCCATCTTCAAAAAAAAAATTATGCATGAAAAATGATGGACTGAGTCCTTTGATGTCAGCAATTGTCCACCCTATAGCCTTTTTATGCTCGTGAAGTATCTGAGCAATTTTTCTTCTTGTACATTAGTCAGGCCGGACGAGATAATTACTGGCAATGTTTCTGAGTTTCCCAAATAAGCATAGCGCAGATGTGCTGGAAGAGGCTTTTATTCTAACTTTGGAGCTTCCTCAATAGATGACTTAGGAAAGGTTAGAGTAACAGGCCTGCCCAATTCCTCAAACTTCCTAAAAACATGGACATAATTGCATGATGTGTCAAGTACTTGCTCAATTTATCCCATCATCTTATATTCAATGTCTTCTTCATTCCCAATCAAAGCTCGTTCAAGAGGATCTATGGGTCTCATATAAGGCACCAATGACGTAGCATTGCTTTCCACTACAGAAATTATGGATAGCTCTTCATAGTGGGCTGGCAATCTGAGTGCTTTGTACATATTAAATACCTCCACTTGATCACCTACTCTCATCGTCATCCTTCCTTCACATACATCAATAATAGCTCGGCCCATGGCTAAGAATGGACGCCCCAAAATAGCTCGTAGTCCAAGATAATGAAATCAGCAGGGAATATGAAAAAACCCACTTAACCTAACACATCTTCAATCACTCCTTCTGGAAGAGCAAGGGAGCGATCAGCCAACTATAAGATTACCGTTGTTGGGAGCGGCTCACCTAAACCTAATTGTCTGAACACATAGAGCGACATCAGATTGATGCTCGCTCCAAGATCACACAAAGCTCGCCCGACTGCATGCTTACCAATCGAGATTTGGATAGTGAAACTACCTGGATCCTTCAATTTTTGAGGTATCTTGCGTTGGATTCTCGAGCTACATTCCTCAATGAGTGCCACAATCTCGAATTCAGTCAGTCTCCTTTTATTTGCCACTATGTCCTTGATGTGTTTTGCATATTTGGGCACTTCTTGCAAGATGTCTACCAATGAAATATTTATTTGCACCTGCTTCAAAATATCAAGAAACCTTTTATACGCGACATTATCCTTCACTTTCTGCAATCTTTGAGGGAACGGAGGTGGTGGCCTCGCAACTAATGGTGGGGGTTGCTCAGCCACCGCTTCTTCAGCTGGCTTCTCTGATTCCTTTGATTTTTCTGATTTTGATTCTATAGTAGATGGCCTCTTATTAAAAGTTACATGTTTTCTCTTTTTTGAATGGACTTCTTCTAATTGTATCTCATTCCTAAATGACACGACATTAATGGATGCCTTAGGATTAGCTTCAGTGTCACTTGGAAGAGCTCCAACTGGTCGAGTATTTTGGGCACTGGCAAGTTGTCCCATTTAGCGCTCCAAATTTCTCATTGTTGCGGCTTGGGCCTGCTGGTCAACCATCACTTTCTTTATCATCTCTGTTGTGTGGGCTTGTTGGTCAGCCATCAATTTCTTCATCATTTCCTCAATGTGACTTGTTGAGTTTGCATGTTGTTCAGACTGAGGTGGCCTATATTGTTGTTGAGGTGCTTGTGGTCGGTATTGATTTTGAGCACCTTGATTTTCACCCCAAGAGAAGTTTGGGTGGTTCCTCCAATTGGGATTGTAAGTATTCCCATACTGGTTTGTCAGGCCCCTATTTGCATTACCCACAAATCAGACAGACTCTGGATTAACTAGGCATAAGTCGCTCGTATGACCCTCTCCACATACTTCACAAAACAATTGAACCTGTTGCACTGGTTGAGCTTGTTAATAACCAAGGTCATCTAATTGATTTGGTTGGTCAGTGTAGAAATCTGTGCTGATAATGCCGGGACGATATCTAACTAAAGAACCCCAGCAAATTTTTGCACCGCGTGTCTGCCCATTTCTCCTTGCCAATCCGGATAGCTTTTGGAGAATTTGTTCAATAATGCATATATCTCGTCAAAGCTTTTCTGCAACACTTGACCTCCAGCTGCAACATCTACCACAATTTTTGTTTCAGGATGTAGCCCCTCTATGAAAGTGTGAGCTAACACTTCGTTGGTCTGATTGTGATGAGGACAGTCTCTGAGCAGCCCTTTGAACCTCTCCCAAGCTGAGTATAAAGACTCCCCCGATTTTTGTTTGAAGGCGACTAACTCACTTCTGAACTTTGCAGTTTTGCATGAAGGGAAGAACCTTGCCAAAACTTTCCTTGCTATATCATTCCATGATGTAATAGAATTAGCCGTTTCTGCCTTCAGCCATCGCTTTGCTTCCCCCAACAAAGAGAATGGGAAAAGTGTGAGCCTCACGTAGTCTGGAGTGACTCTGTTAGTGATATAAGTATCACTAATTTCCAAGAAATTAAGGATATGCTATTGTGGATCCTCGTGTGGAAGACCCATAAACTGCACATTCGCATGAAGTAGCTGGATCATGCTCTGTTTTAGCTCAAAGTGCCCAGTGATCTTGGGCTTCACAATGCTGGAAGTGACATTAGCAATGATGGGCATTGCCACCTCCTAAATAGCCATATGTTGCTCCTCTGCCATGTTCACGGGAAATTGAACAAGTGCCTGAAGATTATTTGTATCCTTTGCTTCCCTCAGCCTCCTATGAAATGTTCTCTCAGGTTCGGGGTCAAAGCCTTGA
The DNA here is from genome assembly GCF_000390325.3 of Nicotiana tomentosiformis. Taxonomy (NCBI): domain Eukaryota; kingdom Viridiplantae; phylum Streptophyta; class Magnoliopsida; order Solanales; family Solanaceae; genus Nicotiana; species Nicotiana tomentosiformis. Next base: position 17,768,679 of record NC_090821.1, on the reverse strand, counting down.
AGTCTGTCCTGGCTTCTGACCCTGCGCATTCAATTAAAGTTCTTGAGATCAGAGAAATAATCAAGTGACGTTAGACTCGATGAAATAAATAATGAAAGTGAAAACTAGAAAGTAGTCAATATTCAAGTCCCCGGCAATGGCGCCAAAAACATATTGCTCCCAAACGCACACGCAAGTATACGTGGTCGACAAGTAATATAGGATAGTAAGTCCATATATCGTACCCACAGGGACTTGTGATTAACTATTTACTAAATTAAACTAATACAATTAATCTACTCAAGCAATTTTTTAAAGTGTGATTATTTAACTATAACTAATCTAGAGTAGCAAACAAAGAGATTAAAGGAAACAAGTTGGCAATATTAAAGACGAATTCAATGGGAGAAAATATTCCAGAGTTATGAGTTGGCTAACAATCCCGTTGAGTTTTCCACTTAAATCGTCTAATTAATTTATCTGGTTTATTGGTTGGCAGAGTTAATATTGCTCGTAGCCTTCTCCCGAAGTACTACTCGCCTATTCAAGCTAACCTAACACCTATATTCCTATGAAATTAGGATTAACAAGAACGCATTAATAATTCCCGTATAATAACCAAGCAAGGCGATTAGGTATATTCCTTTCCTAACCGCAAATCCACCTCCTACTCAGAGTTAAGATCTTGCTCTACTCAATCTTATATGCAATCTAGAATTTCCTCTCCCGAGTTCAATCCTAGATTCGTAGATAGTATTCAATTGGTGATCAAGCAATCAAATAATTAAGCACAAAATTTAATAAATAAACCAATATGATAAAATAATAAGAACAATTTAAACTTCAAACTACAACGTTCATGTAGCACCCAAAACTCTAGAACTAATAAACTATAAAGTTAAAGGAAGAGAAGAGAAGAAAACCTAATTAGAAGCCTCCTCCAAGTGTGGTGTGTGTTCCCCCCACATGAATTCTCCTTCAAAGTATGTTAGATATCCTCCAAAATAGGTTTAGAACTTCTTTTATATGAGTTGGAGGGGTCTTGGGCCGAAATAACCTTGTCCCGAACGAACTAGGAAAAGTCTCGTACCCAGCGTCTAGGGCAGCGCCTCGCGCTGGCCCTGGCGCTAGAGGCAGTAACGTTTTTGCTTAGCTTCCATTTTTTTTCCTCCCAAATGCACACGCAAGTATACGTGGTCGTACAAGTAATAAAATGATAAGTCGAGTATCGAACCCACAGAGACTTGTATCAACTACCCACTAAATTAACCATTTTTGTTATTCAGTCAATCCAAATTCGAGTTCAAGAATGTGATTCTACTAAACTATAATTCTAAGTAATAACTAAATTATCAAGCAGTAAAATGATTGTTATGTATTCAATAAAGACAAATATTCCAGGGTTATGATCGATTCACCAATCATATTGTGTTCTAGTTAACTCTCCCTTTTATACAATTCATTCATGATTGCTAATTAATCGATAATTACTCTCATAGCCTTCTCCTGAAGTACTACTCGTCTATTCAAAGTAGATTAACACCTATATTCCTATGAAATCAATCTATTAAGAGCGCATTAAGACTACGATATTTAATTAAGCACGATGACTATGTATATTCCTATCATAACCACAAATCCGCCCCCCAAGAGTTAAGATCATGCTCTCTTCAATTCTTCTCTAATCTAAATATGGCTTTCCCAAGCATAGCATAGATAGTAAATAGAACCTAACTGTTGGCCAGACAATTAAGCAATTAATCACAGAATTAAAGAAACAACCATATATTAGTGAATTGTAATCAAGGTTAAGTCAACGTTAAACAACAATATTCATGGCTAAATCACAAACCCGAAATTATGGGTTTTAGCCACTCATGATAATACCAAACAATTTCATAAGTGTTGGATAATTTAAAATACTAAGAAAGATGAAGAAAATCGAGATCTCTTCGCTCTCGAAGGTTTTCTGGGAGCCTGGGTAGTTTGCCTTCACGATCGCGAGACCTCTTCCGCAATCGCGAAGAAGGATTGTTGGGCAGTGGACTTTAATAATATGGGACTTTGGCCTATTTCATTCATTTCTCTCATCTTTTGGCCGATTTTAGAGCTTCTTGGAGAGGGGTTTTTACCTAGCTATTGAAGGTAAGTGATTTCTATATAATGTAAGTTAAATACATAGATTATGGGTTGATTTTAACATGTAAAATATGAAAAAATTTAGGAGTTTGTTGAAAAACCTAAATTTTGATAAAAATGAGATTGGACTACGAAAATGATTATGAAATTGGGTAAAAATTATATATTTGTGTTGATGAGGTTATGGGTAACATTTATTTACGAAAATTTTCAGAATTCGAGTACGTTGGCCAGGGGTGAATTTTAGGAACCTTTCATATTGGGTTAGGTAATCACTCTAATAGTTAAATTATGAACTTTTGAGCAATTAATTATTAGTTTTTACAACATTTATCTAGTTTCGGATTGTTCAGCACCGACTTGGGGCTTTTAGAGTGATTTGTGGACCGGAAACTAAACTTGGGAACGAGGTAAGTCTCTTGTCTAACTTTGTAAGAGGGAATTAACCCCATAGGTGTTTAAATTGTTATTTTCTACTAATTGTGGGTGTTACGTACGCACTAAGTGATGAGAGTCCGTGCGTAGCTAAAATTAATGTTATGTCCGGGTAGACATAGGCCTTATTATGCTATTATTTGCACTATTTGAACTCAACTTGCTAGTTTAATTGCTTGAATTAATAAGTAAAATTTGGTTAAAGATTATGTTAAATCGAGCTTCATTACTTAGAGATTCGGCATAATGTTTAATTATTGATGGAAATTTATATTCTTTTATGGGCTTACCTTGGAGTTATAAATATATAATTCGTAATCCGAAGAGTTTTCCTATTCATGTGGATCGGGTCGAACGCCTCGAAAATATTTATATATATTATGGGATGCATCCATGAATCGGGTCGTACGACCTCGGTAGTATATGTACACGATTATTACGGATCGGGCCGTACGACCTCGGCATAACTCGTGCGTGTTGTTACTCGGAGTCCGATTATATTTGATATATCTTTCATGACTTGTGAATTTATAAATACATATTGGCCCCATACTTGTTGAGATTAGCATCTGATATTTGGGGGCTTTTAATTGTTATTTTGTTAAAGGATCATTTAATTATTGCCTCTTATTCCATTATTGATGGTGTATGTCATGCCTATTAAATATTCTTGCACATTATGTATATTGCCCACTAGTAAGTGTCGATGTCGACCTGTCATCACTACTTATTCGAGGTTAGACTAGATACTTATTGGGTACACGTTGTTTATGTATTTATTGCCCACTAGTAAGTGTCAATGTCGACCTCTCGTCACTACTTCTTCGAGGTTAGACTTAGATACTTACTGGGTACACGTTATTTACGTACTCACGCTACACTTCTACACATATTGTGCAGGTTCTGAGGCATGTGCATCTGTAGTTCGTCCGGGCACACATCCGCATTACCCGGAAGCCTAGTGGTAAGCTTCTTCTCATGCTCCGTTCTGCAGCACCCAGAGCTTTCTCTTGTTATGTTTTATCATTTCTGCCTATTTTATTTCAGACAGTAGTTCTTAGAGAGTTTTTTATTTTCTACTAAAAACTCATGCACTTGTGACACCGGGTTTTGAAAATTCTAGTAGACACTCGCGGGTTTTGATTATTTAATTCACTTTCTTACTAGTTGTCGCACATGAGGAGCTTGGTCACATGAGGAGATCACCGCATTAGTTGCCGCACCAGTTGTCCGGCCTACTAGAGGTGGAGGGCAGGTGTGTAGGAGTCGCCCTAGAGGTGGAGGCCAGTCAGGTGGCGCTCCAGCTAGGTTCTATGCTTTTCTAGCCAGACCAAATGCAGTAAACTCAGATGTCGTGATCACAAGTATTATTTCTCTCTGCGGTAGGGATGCTTCAGTACTATTTAATCCAGGGTCTATATATTCATATGTTTCTTCTCTATTTGCTCACTATATGGATGTCTCTTGTGAGTCCTTGGGTGCTCTTGTATATGTGTCCAAGCCAGTGGGCGATTCCGTTGTTCTAGATCTGGTTTACCGGTCCTGTATTGTGACTTTATGTGGTTACGAGACCCGAGCGGATCTACTGTTGCTCGACATGACCGATTTTGAGGTCATCCTGGGCATGGACCAGTTGTCTCTTTATCATGTCATCCTTGATTGTCGTGCCAAGATTGTTACCTTGGCGATGCAGAGTTGCCTAGATTGGAGTGAGGGGTTTCATCTATCAGTACATCTAGTTAGGTTATCTATTTCTTGAAGGCTCGACACATGGTCGAGAAGGGTTGTTTGGCTTATCTGGCTTATGTTCGAGATACCACTGCAGAGACTCCTACGGTTGATTCAGTGACCATAGTACGAGAGTTCTCTGATGTGTTTCATTCAGATTTACCAGGCAACCCACCAGATCGTGATATCGATTTCAGTATTGATTTGGCACCAGGTACCCAGCCTATCTCTATTCCAATGTACCGCATAGCTCCGAAAGAGTTGAAAGAGTTGAAGGAACATCTTGAGGAGTTGCTAGCGAAGGGGTTCGTCAGGCCGATTGTGTCGCCTTAGAGTGCACCGGTATTATTTGTGAAAAAGAAGGATATTAGTATGCAGATGTGCATTGATTACTACCAGTTGAATAAAGTTACCATTAAGAACAAGTATTCGTTATCGCGTATTGATGATTTGTTTGACCAGTTGCAAGTGCCAGGATATTCTCTAAGATTGACTTGAGATCTGGGTATCATCAGCTGAAGATTCGTGCTTCGGATATTCCGAAGACGGCTTTCCGAACTAGATATGGCCACTATGAGTTTCTAGTAATGTCTTTCGGCTTGACCAATGCCCCGATGGCATTTATGGATTTGATAAACCGGGTGTTTAGGCCATATCTTGACTCATTTGTCATTGTCTTCATTGATGACATATTGATCTACTCGCATAGTATGGAGGAGCACGAGCAGCATTTGAGAGTTGTGCTTTAGACCTTGCGGGAACAGAAGCTATATGCTAAGTTCTCCAAGTGCGAGTTCTTGTTAGATTCTGTAGCATTCTTGGGAAATGTTGTATCAGGTGAGGGTATTAAGTTGGATCCTAGGAAGATCGAGGCAGTCTAGAGTTGGCCTCGTCCTACCACAGCGACCGAGATCAAGAGTTTCTTGGGGTTAACAGTTTATTATCGTCAGTTTGTGGAGGGATTCTCATCTATTGTAGCACCTTTGACTAGATTGACCCAGAAGGGTGCTCCGTTCCGATAGTCCAATGATTGCGATGCGAGCTTTCAGAAGCTCAAGACCACACTGACTACAGCACCGGTGTTAGTGTTGCCTTCCGGTTCAAGGATGTATATTGTGTATTGTAACACTTCACGTGTTGGCCTGGGTTGTGTATTGATGTAGGAGGGGAGAGTTATTGCATATGCTTCACATCAGTTGAAGCCCCACGAGAAGAATTACCTCATACATGATTTGGAGTTGGTCGTGATAGTTCACGCTCTCAAGATTTGGACGCATTATCTTTATGGGGTGTTCTGTGAGGTTTACACCGATCATCGTAGCTTGCAGTATTTGTTTAAGCAGAGGGATCTTAATTTGAGGCAGGGAAGGTGGCTTGAGTTACTGAAGGACAATGATATTAACATATTTTACCATCGAGGCAAGGAGAATGTGCTTGCGGATGCCTTGAGAAAAAATGTCGAGAGTATGAGTAGTTTGGCATTTATTTCAGCAGAGGAGAGGCCATTGGCTTTGTACATTTATTCCTTGGCTAACAAACTTGTGAGGTTAGATATTTCAGAGCCCAGTCGAGTTCTTACATGTGTTGTGGCTCAGTCTTCATTATTTGAGAGGATCAAGGCTCGTTAGTATGATGATTCGCACTTGCTGGGTCTTAGAGAGATGATACTACGGGGTGGTGCCAAGGAGGTTACTATTGATGAGGAAGGTGTTCTGCGACTCCAGGGCCTATGTGTTCCTAATATTGATGGCTTGAGGAAGAAGATTCTAGAGGAGGCACACAGTTCTTGGTATTCTATTCATCCAGGTGCTACAAAGATGTATCGCGACCTGAGACAGCATTATTGGTGGTTGCGGATGAAGAAGGACATAGTTGAGTATGTAGCGAGGTGTCTAAATTACCAGCAGGTTAAGTATGAGCACCAAAGGCCAGGTGGCCTACTCCAACAGATGGTTATATCGGAGTGGAAATGGGAGCGGATCACTATGGACTTTGTAGTTAGGTTGCCATGGACGTTGAGGAAGTTTGATGTCGTTTGGGTCATTGTCGACAGCTGACCAAATCGGCACACTTTATTCCGGTTGTGACTACGTACTCTTCATAAAGATTGGCCCAGATTTATATTCAGGAGATTGTCCAGTTGTATGGTGTACCTATCTCCATCATTTCAGATAGAGGCCCTCAGTTCACTTCACATTTCTTGAGCAGTACATAGCGAGTTAGGCACCCGAGTAGATCTCAGCACAATCTTTCATCCGCGGACCGACGGTCAGTCGGATAGGATAATTTAGATTCTTGAGGATATGCTCAAAGCGTGTGTGATTGACTTCAGAGGGCAGTGGGATCGATTCTTTCCTTTGTCCGACTTTCCTTATAACAACAGTTATCAGTTCAGCATCGAGATGACTCAGTTTGAGGATTTATATGGTCGGCAATGTCGCTCACCCATCGGATGGTTTGAGCCCGGCGAGGCTAGGTTATATGGCACTAATTTAGTGAAGGATGCCTTGGAGAAGGTAAAGTTTATTCAGGAGCGGCTTCGTACAGCACAGTCCAGACATAAGAGTTACGCGGATCAGAAGGCGTGTGATTTATCATTTATGGCAGGCGAGAAGGTTCTCTTGAATGTCTCGCTGATGAAGGGTATCATGAGGTTCAGGAAGAAGGGCAAGCTGAGTCCAAGGTTTATTGGCCCATTTGAGGTGTCGAGGTGAGTTGGGGAGGTTACTTATGAGCTTGCTTTGCCTATCAGTCTATCGGGAGTTCATATGGTTTTCCATGTGTCTATGCTCCAGAAGTACCATGCCGACAGGTCGCATGGCTTAGATTACAGCACGGTTCAGGTAGATGAGAGCTTGGGTTATGAGGAGGAACTAATTGCCATTGTTGACAAGCAGGTTCGCTAGTTGAGGTCTAAGAAGATTTCTGTGGTAAAGGTCCAGTGGAGGGGTCAACCAGTAGAGAAGGCGACTTGGGAGACCGAGGAGGACATGCAAAACAGATATCCACACGTATTCAGCACTCCATGTATGATCCTAGACTGGTTCGCGGACGCACATTTATTTAAGAGGTAGAAAATGTAATGACCCGACCGGTCGTTTTGCTTTCTAGATCTCCGTTCCCCTAATTAAGACTCCTTGTATGTGCTTTTATTGTTTTATAATTTGCGGGGATGGTTGGTTTGGGTTTGGAAGGGTTCGAGTTGAAATCGGAACACTTAGTTCTTTAATAGTGGCCTATGATGGCCAAGTTTGACTTGAGTCAACATTTTGAGTAAATAACCTTGGAACTGGGATTTTATGGTTCCAATAGGTTCGTATGATGATTTTGGACTTGGGAGTGTGTTCGGATCGGGTTTTGGGTGATCTGGGAGCATTTCGGCATTTAATATTGAAAATTGGTTCGTTGAATATTTTCTAGTTCTTTAAATTTTGTTTGGAATAGACTTTGGAGTTATTGAGGTCAGTTTGGGATTCCGACCTCGTAACAGGTCCGTATGGTGATTTATGACTTGTACGCAAAATTTGGGGTGATTCCGAGTAGTATAAGTTTGATTCGGCGCGTTCGGAGCTAGTTGAGAAGTTTGAAGTTCATAAGTTGATTCAATTTGGTTTTGGGGTGCGATTCTTAGTTTAATTTTATTTTATGTGTTCCGAGGTTTCGATAAAGGTCCGTATTATGATTATGGACTTGTTGGTGCAGTTGGACGAGGTCTCGGGTGGCTCGGGTGTGTTTCGGACCGCCTGGAGCTAAGTCCAAAATTTTTGCACTTGCTGGTTCTGGTTTCCTTCTTCACGAACAGAGATTGCCTTGCATTCGTGATGAAGGAATGGGACTGGGGCAGGTTTTGTTCTACGCGTTCGCGAAGAGGAGATCACGATCGCGATGCTCTGGGCCATTGTTCATAGCGTTCGCATGCCTGTGCCCGTGTTCGCATAGAAGTAATTGGGTCTGGGGGGTCGCTGGCCAATTGTACTTCGCGTTCGTGAAGGTAGGGCTGCGTTCGCGAAGCTTTGGTCAGGCAGGCTTTCACAATCGTGTGGCCATCTTCGCGTTCGCAAAGTACATTTTCTGGGAGCCTGGGCAATTTGCCTTCGCGATCGCGAAGAAGGATCGTTGGGCAGTGGACTTTAATAAAAACGGGACTTTGGCCTATTTTTTTCATTTCTCTCATCTTATGGTCGATTTTAGAGCTTCTTGGAGAGGGGTTTTCACCTAGCTATTGAAGGTAAGTGATTTATATACAATGTAAGTTAAATACATAGATTATGGGTAGATTTTAACATGTAAAATGTTGAAAATTTTAGGAGTTTGTTGAAAACCCTAGATTTTGATAAAAAATAATATTAGATCACGATAATGATTATGAAATTTGGTAAAAAATTTATATTTGTGTTCGTGAGGTTATGTGTAACATTTATTTATGAAAATTTCTGGAATCCGGGCACGTGTTTCTAGGGGTAAATTTTACGAACCTTTCAAATTGGGCTGGGTAATCACTCTAATAGTTAAATTATGAACTTTTAAGAAATTATTGATTAGTTTGTACAACCTTTGGCTAGTTTTGGATTATTCGGCACCGACTTGGGGCTTTTAGAGTGATTTGTGGACCGGAAAGTGGACTAGGGAACGAGGTAAGTCTCTTGCCTAACCTTGTAAGAGGGAGTTAACCCCATAGGTATTTAAATTGTTATTTACTAATAATTGTGGGTGCTATGTACGCACAAAGTGACGAGAGTCCGTGCATAGCTAAAATTCATGTTATGCCCGGGTAGACATAGGCCTTTAATATGCTATTATTTGCACTATTTGAACTCAAATTGCTAGTTTAATTGCTTGAATTAATAAGTAAAATTTGCTTAAATATTATATTAAATCGAGCTTCATTACTTAGAGATTTGGCAGAATGTTTAATTAATGATGGAAATTTATATTCTTTTATGGGCTTACCTTGGATTTGTAAATACATAATTTATAATCCGAAGAGTTTTCCTATTCATGTGGATCGGGTCGAACGTCTCGAAAATATTTATATATATTATGGGATGCATTCATGGATTGGGCCGTACGACCTCGGTAGTGTATGTACATGATTATTATGGATTGGGTCATACGGCCTTGGCATAACTCGTGCGTGTTGTCACTTGGAGCCCGATTATACTTGATAAATCTTTCATGACTTGAGAATTTATAAATACATGTTGGCCCCTTACTTGTTGAGATTAGCATGTGATATTTGGAGGCTTTTAATTGTTATTTTGTTAAAGGATCATTTAATTATTGCCTCTTATTCCATATTTGATGTTGTATGCCATGCCTATTAAACATTCTTGTACATTATGTATATTTTTCACTAGTAACTCCTCGTCACTACTTCTTCGAGGTTAGAATAGATATTTACTGGGTACACGTTGTTTACGTACTTATTGCCCACTAGTAAGTGTCAATGTCGACCTCTAGTCACTACTTCTTCGAGGTTAGACTAGATACTTATTGGGTACACGTTGTTTACATACTGACGCTACAATTCTACATATATTGTGCAGGTTCTGAGGCATGTGCATCTGTAGTTCATCCGGGCATGCATCCGCATTACCCGGAAGCCTAGTGGTGAGCTGCTTCTCATGCTCCGTTCTGCAGCACCCGGAGCCTTCTCTTATTGTGTTTTATCATCTCTGCCTATTTTGTTTCAGACAGTAGTTCTTAGAGAGTTTTGTATATTCTAATAGAAATTCATACACTTGTGACACCGGGTTTTGGAAATTCTAGTAGACACACGCGGGTTTTGATTATTTAATTCACTATCTTACTTTCACGTTTAGTTTATACTTTACATTACTACGCTTACTTCCTATTTATTTCTTTATTAAATAAAAATCAAAGAATTTAAAAATATTAAAATGAGCAATTAAATGGATAGTTCACCGTTGGCTTGCCTAGCGGCGACGTTAGACGTCATCATGACCTATAGTAGAAATTGGGTCGTGACAGATTAATTGTAGTCACAGAAATTTTCGATGAATCGAAGAATGTTCTCTTTGCATATTTTTCATGCATTGAAAAACTTTCTAGCTAATATTTGATTTATGGTTAACCCATTCTCTTCCGTTTCTGCAACTTAATTTTAAGACCTAATAAATGGGCTTCCTTATCTTTCCCAGATTAACTTCCAATTTTGAAGAGTTATGTTCATTCATGGTGTTTGAGAGCTCAGATTGTGAGAATCAGAAGATTTGAAACATATTGAAATCATGAATGTGGTTCGTGGAACAGCACCAGGGGACTTGCAATAAGAGAGATGGTTGATGAGTGATGGTGGATTAAAGTGAAAAGAAAAAATAGTCCCAACAATTAATAAGGCAAAAAAAGATTGACAGGGGTAATTTGGGTAAATTAAAAGTGGGTACAGTACTAACATAATACATTACAGTATGTTTGCAAGACTCATATATATATATATATATATATATATATATATATATATATATATATATATAAGGTTTTGTTAACATACTACATAGTTATAATAGATTAGCAATGTATGCATATTCGATTTTCTAAAAGTTCCCTTACTTATTTTATCCAGCAAATTAAAATCAAGGACGTTTTCGTTAGTTTATCAAAAAACCCTCAATTCATTTCCCTCCCCTAATCACAATCACCCAAAACTAAATAGAACCTCTAGGGTAAAAGAGACGAAGCAAACATCCATGGTTCATCTCTAATATTTCTACTTTTTTTTTCTTTTCTTTTCGTACTAGTACAGTAGCACCACTACCAATTTCATTAATTCCTTAACCGGAATCTTTTACTCACGTTCTTCAATGAAATTATCTTCCTCTACTTTTGCTTTGTTTTTTTACTTTACTCTTTAATTTGTTACAAGTGAAAATGAGATAAGTAAAGTTATGTTCTCAACTGCTCGAGTCCAAAATGGGTGAACATACTGCAGATCTGAAAATTAATTTTATGACATTTACGTGAAAGAAATAAGAAGAAATTAGAATACTTAAGTGGAATGCAATGACAGTTTATTGTGTGAAAAAATAAAAATGAAGCTTGAGTTGTAAAACAATTTTGCTCTCTGTAGTGGCATTATATTAGGAGCTATGATAGAACAAAGAAGAGAAAAGAGGAGGGTTCGGATGGGCAGTTTATCTCTAATTGGATTTTCTTTGTTAATAGAATAGCAATTGAATTGGGGGGAATTTTTTGATGAAAAGACAAGAAAAGCCGTATACTAAAAAGAAAATTAAGGTCATTTTGAGAAAACCAAATAGTGAAACACTTTCTCTTCCAAATGGAGGTGAAATTAAAAGAAACATCACTGAAAGAGGAAAGTATTTTCTTTGTAGCTTGAAATTATAACACTTATAATAGATATAAATGAATTCAAAAATACCATCTTAGATTTCAAAATTTGTTTTTCTCCGAATACCCAATATTTCATAGCTCCAAAATACTTGGAATCAGTAAATATAAAAAAATATCCAAAAATAAAGTGAACTTGGATATAATAATGAACATATGGCGTTAAATATATGTTTACTAAAACTCCAAAAGAAGAGTACACATTCTACGAGGGATGATCAAGTGAGAAGAGATTTGATTTAATTTGGTTAGAGATAGAATCTAGAGTTTTGTGGGAAAAGGGGAATTGGGGAAAATTTGGATGGAAAGACAAAAAAAAGTCCATACATTTAATGAGGTGGCAAGAAATAGTAAGGTATTTTGGACAAATCCAAAGTGTATACATTACTAACCTACCTATAACTATGTGATATCTTAGCAAAACTCAGGTTTTGATATATATATATATTGACAAACACTAATATAATCTTTTATACTCCATTCATCCCAATTTATGTGATATCATTCGATTGGCTATAAAATTTAAGAAAGAAATGTTTGACCCAAATTTAGATCTAGGTTTCAACAATTAGATTTTCTAATAGAATAGAGTTAATCTTAGTCAATATTAATATTCAAAATATTATTTAACTGATTTCGTGGCAGAATGTCACGAGTTCCGTTTGAATAGCAATAAATGTGTAACAATAAACAATATTCAATGGCCCGAGAATAAAGAGAATATCATTAAATAGCAGTAAATGATATATAATGGTATTTATGTAAATAAATTCAAGTGAGGTAACCGAAAAAGGGGTGAGATTCTGTGATATTCCTCTTGACAATGATAAATGATTGATGAGCCTTTGAATATTCGGATTCTCCTTGGATCGTGGGAGAAAAGTTATACATTGATTTGAGGAAAATATGTCTTTTGTATGTATGTAATAAAGTAAGAATCTTCAGAGAATGTCAATATATTGTTCTTTATAATGGGCCACAAGACCCTAATAGTACAGATTCCAAGAATATTTACTGGAATATTCTCTTTAAAGTCGTATCTCTAAAACTAGTTGTTACTGCTCTATTAAGGAGAGTACTCGTCCTCGTCCTCGACCTCGATCTCCGTTGACTCCTCGACCTCGCCTTCGTCCTTCGTTGAAACCAAATTGATAACATGTGGCGGCCTCCGAAGGCTTTCTTAATATTGATTAGGCTCGCATATAAGTATGGTAATTTTCGGCCCATATAGTTAGTCCCTCCGCTTGTTGAGGTCGTCTTCGTGGGCAAGTTTAATGAGCGAATAACAGCGGTCATATTCATTGTGACAAGAGAGTGACGTGTCTCTCCCGAGTGATTTGCTGGAACCATCTGGTCCAAGAGAAGAAGTGATGTCATGACGTCATGCGTCATGATGATGCCGATTCCCGAAGCATTGTGTCGATTCACGTGTGACCTTTGATTGGTTCTGTCGTTTCGATTCTAGTGCCAATAATGATGAACTATTTCGGATTTGATGCCTTAATTTCTATAAATAGGGATTGTTTCTTCATTATTCAAACTTGACTTCCTTCCATACTACTCTTGCTCTCATAAACTTCGTTTCTTCTCTTGAATCTTCTTAGCCTTCTGAGCTATAATTTTCTTTTATACTCTCATTTTCCTCCATAACCATGTCTAACCTTTCTTCTAATGTTGATGAAGAGATCCACGTCGCCCCTTTGGATGTTGTGTTCCCTGCTCACAGGGAGGACACCGTTACCGTCGCAGAAGATGAATCCTTTCCTTCAGTGGAGGAGATCATCCCTTGCAATCCTGAAGCTAGGTTCGACTTTTAACGGTCACGGATGCGACGCCTGGGAAAATTCCTATCATAGATGGAGCCTAAGCAATTGGCTGAATTCAAAGACAAGTTTGGTCTTCCCAACCACGTTGAATTGATCCCCGCTGATGAGAACGAAGTGCACGTTCACCGTCTTGGGTATTGTACTCTCTACGCCTACCCGTTTACTATTGGCTACTCGTTCCCTGTTCTCCCGCTGGTAGAGGAGTTTTGCCGCCATTATGGCATTATCCCTGCTCAGCTCGCCCCTTATGTTTATAAAAGCATCAATATGTTGTCCAAATTTGCTGAGCTTGCCGGAGTCGAGACGACGGTGCGGCACTTGGTGCATCTATTCGCACCGAGCTTCTACAGGGGGATGATGTTAAACCTTTGTCACCTTGAGGCAAATTCTTGGTGGTGAAGATGGACGATAAGGGTAGTCGGCAATTCTAGCTCGACTACTTCTATGTCAAGACTGAGATCGTCGTGGCTAATGTCGACGGTTTCCCTGAGGCCTGAAACCATACAAGTAAGTGTTCAAATTTCTTTTTTTTATTACCTTTTGAAGCACTTCTTTTATTTCGAATTGGTCGAATAATTATTCTTTCCCTGCAGCCAATAATCGTCATCCCCCTGTAGCGATACATATCGCTGACTGGGTCATTTAGGTTCTTCCCCACAACGTGGGGATTCGTGACTAGCCGAGCTTATTTTAGAAGTTCAGACCGGCCCTCTCTTCGACATGTAATTTTTCTCTTATGGTCGTGATCGTTTTTTATATTGGTTTGTGTCATTGTAAACCCCTATGCTTCTTCTTTTTCAGGTTCAATTAGGGGGTATCCCACAAGGAATATGGCAACCGTGCCCACATTCAGGAGGAGAAGGGCTGTCATGCCTTCTGTTTCTGCCCCCGCCGCGGCTACTGCACGTTCTGCATCTGCCCCCGTCCCAGCTGATACACCCGCTCCTCAATCATTTTTCACTTATTGATGAGGATGATGAAGTCCCCCCTGTGATGGGGACCTAAGGCCCTGCAAAAGAAAGGCTATGGATGTTGTGGGGGGGGGGGTTCCCTTGGCCGTCGATTCAGTGAAGGGAGACTTCATTTTATGGGAGACGGCGACGATACACATCGGAGATGATATTGGGGCGAAAGAGGCGAATGTGAGCATGTCGTTGTGTCCTGAGGGGGAGATGGTCGTGGAGAGGACACTTGGCTATGGCTCTGTGCCACCAGGGCAAGAAGAGGCTTCATCTTTTAGGTCGCAACAGATGTCTAACCGACCGACGAGGGAAAAGGAAAAGACGTCGTCAATGAGGGCGATGAGTCAGGTTCCGACATGGACCCTGACGACCCTAGGATGATCAATGAGGGACTCACCCACATCAAGGTGAGGATGGAGGGAGGCTCGAGGACTATCACGATCCTAATGGATCGTGATTTTCTTAAAAATACCCAGGAGGTGCTCCCCTCTCTCGGTCCTCTCTGCTCCGACGCCGAGGGTGTGACCCTCAAGGAGATAACTGACAGTACATTGTCAAAGAAAATTGTTGGTCTTGCTCTGAGGGTGAGTATAACTGTTGTTCGTTCTTTTCCTTTTGCCTTAACTTGTTTCTGGATTTTGACTCTTGGCTTTTCTTTGATTTGCAGACAGTCAATCTGGCAGCACTCAGAGGGAGAAGAGACGAAAATATATTTATGTGAAGTTAAAAGGTAAGTATGAAGAGTACCATGGCAAGTACCAGGACCTTCAAAGGCAGTTTCATGAGGGGGGCGAAGAAGAGCTAAAGAAGAAGGATGAGGAGATAATGGCAATTGTGGAGAGATTTAGCGTTCTTGAGGGAACTTTGAAGAGAAAAGAAGAAGAGCTCGAGCTAAGTTAGGGCGTGGAGGCCCAATGCAGTGACCTTCAGACTCAACTGGTTCAAATGCGAAGCCAGTTGGACGGATGCCAGCTCAAAATTGACACTCTTAGGGAGGATGTCGTTGAGAAGCAACAGATGCTCGAGAATACGGAGTCTTCCCAACTGGATGCTCGGAGAAAGACTGGCGTTCTCGAGCTGGCGAATAGGACTCTCCATTCTGAGCGGGAAAATGATTTGTCAACGGCTAGGGCTAAGGAGGACCGTCTTGAGGAGAGGATTGGGGAGCTGGACAAGGAAAACTCCGAGCTGCATGATCGAGTTGCTGCTCTTGAGGTCGAGAAGGCCCAAATTCTTGCACGTCCTTCTTCTACTTATCCTAATATTCCTCGGCAACTGTACGAGGAGTGGATCCATGCTGAAGCCCAGCTAGATATGCTCCGTGACTTGAATACGGCGGGCTCTATTTATGAGTCGGCCCTCGAGGATGCTCGAGTCAAAGCTCGTGAGGCTCAGGTCATTTGTGATTATAATCCCGCCACGCCTTATCCTGGATCCGAGGAGTATAAGGAAGAGGGTGTAGACCGGTTCATGGATGGTGCTTGGTATAACTCCGCTTACGGTCAAGGCGAGGATGGAGAGGATTTCGGAGGCCGAGCTGGTGATGGACACTAGTTTTTGTTTTAACTTCTTGTATTTTTTGTGGCGTCTTCGAGCGCTTTTGTAAAACCTTCTTCATCTGAATATCAAGGTTGACTTTTGTTTTATATGCACCCTTTTCAGTTATGCATTTTGTTTCTGTACTTGCATGTTTTACTTTTGTACTTGCATATTTTGCTTCTTTATTCCTTTTGTTGTTATCCTCTAGGTAGCCGTAACCTTTGGACCGAATAGCTATGGGCTGTATCGGCCCTTTGTTTAAACAAGACGAGTATGTCTCTTAGTTGAGATATGGCCGTGGGACGATAGGTGTTGTTCGAGCTAATCCAACGTAACTTTAAGTTAGATTGTGGCCGAGGGCCGATAGGTGTTGTTAGAGCTTGGTCAAACTTAACCTTTCATTAAATTGTGGCCGAGGGCCGATAGGTGTTATTCGAGCTTGGTCGAACCTAACCTTTCATTAAATTGTGGTCGAGGGCCGATAGGTGTTGTTCGAGCTTGGTCGAACTTAACCTTTCATTGGAGCAATTCTGATAAACATGTAATTCTATTATTTTGACATTGTTGCTCTCATTACATCATTTTGGCCTTTGGCAAATTTTGGAGAAAGTTACAAGTTTTGGTTGTTGGCTGACGTTCCAGCCCCAGTCCCAGAATATCTAGTCCCTTCATTGTTCGACTTGGAGAATTTTGGGGAGTCGGGCAATGAAAAATATGTTTGCTCTCATGCATTCTAACTCGAGGTGTTCCGCTCGTCTCCTCGTTAAAAACCTCCTTGAGAAAACCCTATTGGGACAAAACTCAAGTAACGGAAAAAAATAATACGGCTTACGGGGCACTTCTTGTTTCTTAGAAGTTGAAGTACTTAAGGTGGCTGATATTCTAATTATTTGGTAGGATCTTCCCTTCTATAGTTTCCAATTGGAACGAGCCTTCATCTGCTTTGCCTACAATTTTGTACGGTCCGTCCCAGTTCGTTCCTAATTTGCCTTTTTGTGGATCCCTGTTTGCTTGCGTTTTGGCTTTGAGTACGTAATCTACGACCTTGAGTAATTGAACCTTTGTCCTTTCGTTGTAATAGCATTCTTCTTGCTATTTCTGAGCGACCATCCTTATCAACGCCATGTCTCGTCGCTCCTCGACCTTGTCGAGATCTTTCCTTATATTCTCATCTTTGCTGGTGCCACTTTCATGGGAGTACCTCAGGCTGGGATCTCTGACTTCGACTGGTATGACTGCTTCTGTTCCGTAGACGAGGGAGTAAGGTGTCTCTCCTATGCTCTTCTTTGGGGTAATTATGTGCGCCCATAATACTTCTGGGAGTATTTCAGGCCACAGTCCCTTCGCCTCTTCAAGTTTCTTCTTCATGATTTTTAGTATAGTCTTATTGAAGGATTCCATTTTTCCATTGCCAGCTAGGTGGTAAGGAGTTGAAAGTATTCTTTTGATATGCCATTTTTCGAAGAACTCGGCGGTTCTTCTTCCCGTGAACTGGGATTCGTTGTCGTAACTTATCTCTTTAGATAGGCTGAATCGGCAGATGACATTTCTCCATATGAAAGTGATTACCTCTTGCTCGCAAATTTGGAATAATGCCCTTGCATCCACCCATTTAGAGAAATAGTCAGTTAAAACAAAAAAAATATCTTCCATTACCTCGTCCAGGCGGGAGTAGACTCACGATGTTCATTCCCCACTTAATAAATGTCCATGGAGAGGTGACCAAATGAAGGTGTTCGCCTGCTTGGTGCATTATTGGGGCGTACTTTTGACATTTCTCGCATTTCTTTACGAACTCTGAGGCGTCTTTCTTCATGATGGGCCAATAGTACCCGGCCCGTAAGAGGCACATGACAAGTGCTCGATCACCAAAATGAGCGCCGTAATGGCCTTCGTGGACTTCCTCGAGAATGCGTGGGGTTTGGTTTGGACCTAAGCACTTTGCCAAAGGACCGCCATATGTTCTCTTGTATAAGTCGTTATGAAGGAGGCTGTATCTAGCCGTTTGCATCCTTAGTTTTTTAGCTTCCTTTTTGTCATTTAGGAGGATGTCATCCTGCAAATACTTAATAATACAATTGCACTAGTCCCAAGTCAAATTTACAAATCTTACCTCGATTTGGTCTAGTGATGAGTTAAGGAGGTGGACTACGCTTTTGTCTCTGACCGTTATGCTTTTGGTGGTAGCGGCCAATTTGACGAGGCCATCTTCTTCGTTGTTTTGAGTTCGTGGGATCTAGTAAAGCTGGCATTCGTTGAAATTAGGCAGCAATTTGCAGATCTCGGCTTGATATTTTTGCAACCTTTGTTCTTTGATTTGGAAAGTCCATGTAACTTGGTTATTACAGATTCCATGGATATTAACTGAAATATTCTCTTTAAAGTCTAATCTCTAAAATTAGTTGTTACTGCTCTGTTAAGGAGAGTACTCGTCCTCGACCTCGATACCGTTGGCTCCTCGACCTCACCTTCGTCCTTCGTTGAAACCAAATTGGTAACACGTGGCGGCCTCCGAAGGCTTTCTTGATATCGATTAGGCTCGCATATAAGTATCGTAATTTTTGGCCCATATAAGAAAGATTTGAAATTTATAGTCTAAAGTAAACCTTATACACATTTGTGTGTAACTACAAATCATCTCACTAAAATAAATAAAAATTTCAAGGTTAGAATATTTCTGAATATAACAAGATGTCAGGGCAGCTAACGACATCTAGTTTGAATTTGCTACTAGAATAAGTCTATAACTAGAAAGAGGAATGATTTCTTGAGACATGCTCCCATTCCCCCACCCACCCCCCGGTAGGAAAATACCAAATATTATGACGATCAATATTTTTTCTAAAGAAGTGTTATCTAGTTGCAGCAATATCTTCAGTGTCATTTTATTAATTGTAAACTTCATTATTACACAAAATATATACTCCAGTAATTTTACAAGTGGGCAGAATTATATTGTTGGCAACAGCACCTACATCTGTAAGCATGGTAACTAGCTTTCCATGTTGATGTTTCTGCATTATGCCTGCATTAAACACAAGAAGAAAAAGTTTCACTCAGAAAATATTTTCTTTTCTTAAAAAGATCTTTTCATTGGTAAATGAACATACGGAGTGTAAGTAAATTAAATAATCATAACAAGACATAATTAGAGAAGTTATTCAGTAAAGTAGTTAGAAGCAATACGGGGCACGTGAAATTACTCGCTCACCTTCCTGATCAAATTCAATAACTTTAAAAACCAGCGCAAAAGCATTGTTTAGCTTGTTTTGAAAGACCGAAAATGTTTTTAAGTCAAACAAACCAAAATAAGTTTAAAGCGGGCGAGAAAAGAGGAAAATTTAGACCTGAAGACGACGATGGGGTAGGAAGAAACTATCTCCTTGAGCCATATTTAATGGGTTTATACAATTCTCTGCTAATATTGTTTTTCTACCATTACCAGTTTTCTGTGGAAAGTAAGGCAGCTTCGATAGTAGGAAGGATCAGGAATAGTGCAACAAAGATGAAGAAAGTAAGTCGCATTTGTATAGGCCAAAATCCGTCTTCCAAATATTTAGTGTAATATGACATTAAAGAAATTTATCGGTCGAGCTCGCCCAAGACACAGCGAGGTCAATGGCCGAGGTGCCGACATGAGTCGTAGTCAAGATATCGACGGTTATCGCAATCAAGATATCAGCAAGGGTCGGGGTTGAGATCGACTGTTGATGATAGGACTTGTAACGGCTAATTTGTCAAGATAGGGTACTAAAAGGGAATATACTAGTGAATATTCCCTGCATTTGTACTATTAGAATTTCCTAGGAAAAATGCCCCATATATATAGAAAGAAAAGACAATGATAGGGGCATGTAATATTCATTTTCTGATAAAAACACTTTTGAGAATGAGACTTTCCCTCTTACAAAAACACAAAGATTACCTTTTTACAAAGATTCTTGTTGATATTTTTCCCCACTTTTCCATCAGATTCGAGGACCGTTTATGCGAATCTTAGATTTATCTGTCATTCATCACTGTCAGGCAAATTATTCGTTCAACCCATCCATTATTGGGTGAATCATTCTCCTTATTTACTTAAATGCCATTTATTGATATTTATTGCTAGTTATATCTTCCTTAATGTTCTTGCTTTAAGTGTATCCTATATTTATTGCCACCAGTCGTATACGGAATCTGTCCCAACTAACATACGTCTTAGTGCTTAAATGTCTAGAGTTAATATCCTTGGCTAAATTTAACCCTTCCCTATATAAATTTAGTAATTTAAACCCAAAATAAAAATCTCCTTCTCTCTGCATGCATAGATCTAACATGGAAGGTAACAGAGAAGAAAGAATGAGAATAATGAGTGACCTCCCAATGAACCTCATAGACGTCATCCACGAAAGCTCTGAAGTAGTGGACGAGGGCACGACGCCCAATGCCTTCCCTAGGCGAGGTGGATCACCTCCCTCCACTCCCCACTGCAGTATCACAAAATCCCTTGGCAAGACAGCCTCCACGTCCGTGGGAGAGGAGACATCGCCAGCGATAAAGAAACTCCTTGAAGCCTGGCTGACTGAACTGACCAGCGTCCTCCATAAGCCCGTTCAGGACGTGGCCGCAGCAAACGCGAGGACTTGTGCTACACCACCTGTGAACGAGTAATATGATCAACTTCGCCCCCTCCCCCCCACCCGCAACGACAGGTATCACTCATAATGTTGTTAATAATGCAGGCGATGACGCTCTTATAACCATTCTGAAAAGGATGGAGGAAATGAAAAACGAGAACAAAGCACTTCAAGACCAAATGAGAGAGCACCAAGAAAGGGTCAATAAAATACCAGACGCTCCTAAGCTATTGCCTAAGAGAGATGCCGCTCAGTTCGTCGAGCAGCCATACAGTTACAGTGCTGCCCCACACGCCATACCAAAGACTTTCAAAATTTTGCCTTACCTGAAAATATACGATGGCACGACCGACCCCGAGGATCATGTGACTCACTATGTCACCGCTGTGAAAGGCAATGACCTCGCCAAAGAACAAGTATCCTCCATTATGCTAAAGAAATTTGGCGAAACCATCACAAGAAGGGCATTAACCTAGTACTTGCAACTGCCAGCTCGTTCCATCGAAACTTTCGAGGAAATGGCCGATAAGTCCGTGACGGCCCATGCCGGGGCCAAGAAGGCCGAGGCGAGAGTGAATGATATCTTTGCTATCAAATAGTCTCCAGGAGAAGGACTGAGGGACTTCCTTGCCCGTTTCAACCGAGTGAGAATGACTTTGCCCAATGTATCAGAAGGAATGATGATAGCCTCTTTTCAAAACGGACTGAACAGAAATGGTTCGAGATAGACAAGAAAATTATTAAGTCGGCTCATGAACAGATATGGTTCTATCATGTGGATGGTGCGGGCTGGCGAGGGTGGCTTCGGCGGCCCTTGATGTTGTTCTCGTCCCCTGGAAAAGTTGGTTCTTCCTCGATCGCTTAGCAATTCTTTTAGGTGTCCCTGTCGCAACATGTTTACGACCTCCTATCTTAGGGCGATGCAATCTTCGATTTTGTGTCCTCGCTCCTATCTTACGGCATCTCCCATATGTCAGAACTACCGTCGTATCCTCACCTCGCCATGAAGAGGTCGCATCCCGATCAAGAACAGGGACTCACCGAAACGAAAGAGGTATGCCTCATTTATTTTCCACTCACAATTTTTGCGTGTCACATACAGATATCGTCTACGCCTTGGAGAAGCTCGGACCAAAGGTAAAGTGGCCACAAAAAATGAGGTCAGACCCGAACACCAAAAAATCAGACGCCCTATGCGAGTTCCATCAAGAGCGAGGACACAAAATCGAAGATTGCATCGCCCTAAGATAGGAGGTCGTAAACATGTTGCGACAGGGACACCTAAAAGAATTGCTAAGCGATCGGGGAAGAACCAACTTTTCCAGGGGACGAGAACAACATCAAGGGCCGCCGAAGCCACCCTCGCCAGCCCGCACCATCCACATGATCATCGGCGGAGGAGACGACGCCTCCATCAACAGCGTGAAGTTCACCACAACCCACAAGCTCAAACGGTCGATCACCCACGAACGGTATGATGAACTCGAAGAAAGTATCATCTTCGATAAGTCAGATACCAACGGTTTGACATTCCCTCACTATGACGCTCTTGTTATTACTTTACGAATTTTAGATACCGACATAAGACGGATTATGGTAGATGACATGAGCGGCGCATGTATTATCCATCCCCGAGTACTCACACAAATGAAACTCTAGGACAAGATAGTATCACGCTGCATCACACTAACAGGATTTAACAATGCAGCTGAACGAACGTCTGGCGAGATCACACTCCCCGTCCTGGTGGGTGGCGTCACTCTGGAGACCACATTCCATATCATGGACCAGGACACGACATACAAAGCCATAATAGGGCGGCCATGGATACACACCATGAGAGCCATACCCTCCAGCTTGTACCAAGTCATCAAATTTCCAACTCCATGGGGCATATTCAGCATAAGCGAGGAACAACACACATCCCAAGAGTGCTACCGCATAGCCCTAGACTATACAGCTACCCAACAAATGAGAAACAAAGAGAAGGAAGCACAGTAATCAACAGGGTCGAGGTCGATAGGTGACGACATCGTAGACGTCATCAGAGACCCCGATGTGGCCGAAGCCGCAGGATCGACCATAGAGGACCTCAACCCCGTTTAGCTAGACGTCAACCACCACAGCAAGAAAGCTTACATCAACTGCAAACTCTAAGAACCGAGTAAGTTTCACAAATTTCTAATTGCTAACGCGGACTTGTTTTCTTCTAGCCATGCAGATATGCCAGTTATCCAAAAGGAGATCGCCGCACACAGATTGAACATCGATCTACTCTACCCCCCGATAATGCAGGTTCGACATAAGTTCAATTCCGCAATCAACGACGCAGTGTGCAAAAAAGTGGAAAAATTATTGGAAAATGGCTCTGTTAGAGAGTCGAAGTACTCCCAATGGGTCGCCAACGTGGTCATGGTGAAAAATAAAAACGGCAAGTGGCGGATGTGCGTAGATTTCACCGACCTGAACAAAGCATGCCCTAAGGATTCATTTCCACTACCTCATATCGACCAGCTCATCGATGCGATAGCCGGGCATGAGTTGCTGAGTTTTTTGGATGCCTACTCGGGCTACAACCAGATCCTTATGGAGGAAGAGGACCAGGAAAAGACCACCTTCATCACCCACCAGGGGACGTACTGCTACAGGGTCATGCCTTTCGGATTGAAAAATGCGGGGGCAACTTACCAAAGGCTGGTGATGAAGATGTTCAAAGAACAACTCGGAAAAACAATGGAGGTATACATCGACGACATGCTGGTCAAGTCCAAAAAGAAAGAAGATCAGATCGACCATTTAAGAGAAGCCTTCGGCATACTCAGGCAATACGATATGAAATTGAACCCTGAAAAGTGTGCATTCGGCGTGGCGTCATGAAAATTCTTGGGTTTCCTAGTGTCGCAGAGGGGTATCGAGGTCAACCCCGACCAAATCAAGGCCATCAAGGGTATACCCGAGCACTTGACCACCAAAAAGCAAGTCCAGAAGCTAACCGGTTGTATCGCCGCTCTGTCAAGGTACATCTAGCAATCCTTCGATAGGTGCCACAAGTTTTTCGGCGTACTAAAAAAGGAGAACGACCTCCAATGGACCCCTGAGTGCGTCCAAGCACTGAAAGAGTTAAAGGCGTACCTGTCTTCGCCATCGTTGCTCTCAAAACCGGAGCCAGGACAGCCTCTCCTCGTCTATCTCGTCGTGTCCGAAGTAGCTGTGAGCTCAGTTTTAGTCCAAGAAAGTAAAGGTACACAATCCCATATCTATTACATTAGCAAGACACTAGTCGACGCCGAGACGAGGTACCCCCACCTTGAAAATTTGGCTCTAGCTTTGGTCGTAGCTTTATGGAAGCTTAGACCGTATTTTCAATGCCACCCTATCTCGGTCGTCACGACTTTCCCCTTAAGAAGCATTTTACACAAACCTGCAGATTGGCCAAATGGGCCATCGAACTAAGCGAGCATGATATTACATATCGACCGCGAACGGTGATAAAGTCTCAGGTCCTCGCCGACTTCAGTGCGCAAATACTGCCCGAAGTCGAAAGGGAGGCCATCCACACTTCCTCCAGAATACACGACCTCTGGGTCCTATACACCGACGGTGCATCTAACGCGTCAGGGTCTGGGTTGGGACTCGTACTCGAAGTCCCAACAGGCGAAGTGATTCGCCAGTCCATAAGGTGCCCGGACATGACTAACAACGAGTCTGAGTATGAGACCGTAATTGCAAGACTAAGACTAGCACTCAAATACGGGGCGAAGCGGCTAAGGTTGCGTTGCGATTCTCAGCTCGTGGTCAACCAAGTCACAAGGACTTTCTAAATCAAGGAGAAAAGGTTACAAAAATGCCAGACTGAAATCTGTAAAGAAACCACCCGAGTTCGATGAATGTCAGCTCGACCAGATCCCCCGAGCGCAGAATATCGAGGCGGACGGCCTCGCCAAATTAGTGGCGGCCACCAAAAACATCACAACCGGAGACCAAAATATGGTCCACCTCCTCAACTCGTCGATAGACCAAATCGAGGTAAGAACTATAAATTTAACTTGGGATTGGCGCAACCGTATTATTACATATTTGCAGGACGGCACACTCCCCAGTGACAAAAAAGAGGCCAAGAAGCTGCAAATGCAAGCGGCCAGGTACAACGTCGTTCACAATGCCCTGTACAAAATGACATATGGCGGCCCCCTGGTGAAATGCTTGGGCCCAAATCAGAAACGACTCACCCTTGAAGAAGTGCACGAAGGCCACTGTGGAGCTCATTCTGGCAATCGAGCTTTGGTCAGGTGCCTCATACGAGCAGGATACTATTGGCCCACCATGAAAAAGGAGGTCGCAGATTATGTGAAAAAATGTGAGCAATGCCAGAAGTACGCCTCAATGATCCACCAAGCAATCGAACACTTACACTCAGTAACTTCCCCTTGGCCATTTATCAAATGGGGAATAGATATCGTGGGCCCCCTGCCGGACGAGGTAACATACGATTTCTCTTAGTTTTAACTGATTATTCTCTAAATGGGTGGAAGTAGGAGCATTCGCCCAAATACAAGAACAGGAATTAATCGCCTTCATATGGAAGAACATCATATGTCGTTTTGGTCTCCCCAAAGAAATCAGTTGCAACAACGGACATCAATTTGCAGGAAAAAAGGTCACCGACTTTTTCGAAAAATGGCACATCAAAAGAATACTGTCAACGCCTTACCACCCCGCGAGTAACGGGCAAGCGGAATCCTCCAACAAGTCAATATTGAACATCATGAAGAAGAAGCTCGAAGACGCCAAGGGACTGTAACCAAAGATATTACCAGAAGTACTCTGGGCCTACGGAACAACGCCAAAAGCGAGCACAGGGGAAACGCCATACCCGTTAGTCTATGGGGCTGAAACAGTAATACCAGTCGAAGAGCCCAACCTAAAGTTGGGGACTACGTGCTGAAAGCTAAAACACAAGCAAGCAAAGATCCACGGGAAGGCAAACTAGGAACAAACTGGGACAGCCCCTACAAAATCACGGCAGCGGCAAGCAAAGGGTCATTCACATTAGAAACAATGGAAGGAAAGCGACTACCAAACAACTGGAACATTACACACCTCAAGTACTTCAACTTTTAAAGGATGAGGTCCCCAAAGTCGCATTCTTTTTCCCTCACTCGAGTTTTGTCCCAATTGGGTTTTCTCGAGGAGTGTTTTAACGAGGCGAGGACGGGGATACTTCAGGATAGAGGTACGCACAAACGAGGACAATGGGCGACTAGTTCATTGCTCGATCTCTCACTATTTTTCCAGTTCGACCAATGAAGGGACTAGATAGACTGGGACTGAACTACCAGCCAACGCTCGAAAAAAATATGTAAATCTCTCCAAGAATATGAATAAAGCACAAGCACATGAAATTTGTCCCCACTCTCCCCAAGTAAAGGTTACATTCGACCTCGTTCGAATTAACACCTATTCGGCTTACGACCTCAAATAATTAAAGGTTACATTCGACCTCGTTTGAATTAACACCTATTCGGCCCATGGCCTCAATTAATTAAAGGTAACATTCTTCCTCGTTCGAATTAACACCTATTCGTCCTACGACCTCAAATAATTAAAGGTTGCATTCGACCTCGTTCGAATTAACACCTATTCGGCCTACGGCCTCAATCAATTAAAGGTCACATTCGACCTCGTTCGAATTAACACTTATTCGTCCCACGACCTCAATTAATTAAAGGTAAGATTCGACCTCGTTTGAATTAACACCTATTTGGCCTACGGCCTCAAATAATTAAAGGTTACACTCGACCTCGTTCAAATTAACACCTATTCGGCGTACGGCCTCAAATAATTAAAGGTTATGTTCGACCTCATTCGAATTAACACCTACTCGGCCCACGGTCTTAACTAAATGAAGGCTACTTTCAACCTCGTTTAGCCTACTCAAACGAATTAGTTATGACAAAGGCAATCAAGCAACAAAATCAGAAAAGCGCACAAACTCGAACAACGAAAAGAAATCAAGTATGAATAGCAAAACACTTCATACTTTGAATATTTGTTCTTTACAAAGGCTCGAATCCACGCCTACAAAAGGTATACACAAATCTGCGGCTAAACAAAAAAGAACAACTAATCACCACCAGCTTTATCGCCCAGACCGTCTCCACCTACCTCCTCGCCATCGCCATCGCCATCGCCAGCGGGATATTCATCCTCGTACCAGGCGGCCTGTTCAATCTGATCCACGCCCACATTCTTCTCCTCGTCGCCGACTTCCGGTGTAGCAGGAACATATCCACAAGCAAACCGAGCCTCACGCACCATAGCACGAGCATCCTCGAGGTCGGCTTCTGAAATAGCCCCCGCCCCCATCAGATCCCTGAATATGTCCAGCTGGACCTCATCATGAATCCATTCCTCGTACAAATCCCGCAGAACATCAGGAAAGGCAGAAGTCCGGGATGAGGACGGCTGAGCCAACAACTGCGCCTTCTCGGCCTTGGGAGCAGCAACTTGATCTCTAAGGCTCGAAGGCTCTTCTTACAGCTCCACTACCCGCTCATCAAGCCGCTCCTCTCTAAGCCTGGCCGTCTCCAGGGAACTCTCCCTCTCAGAAGGCAGAAATTGGATCACGATTGTAAAACCTTCCGCTCTTCTCACAGCCGACAACTGAGTCGACTCTGCCTTCTCTAAGCTCTCCGCCTTCTCAGCAACCTCACCACTCAGACCATCCGTTTTGAGTTGGTACTCCTTGAGCTCGGCGCGCAGTGAAACAACCTGAGCCTGAAGATCGACGCATTGGGCCTCAACCCCCTTGTTGACCTCAAGTTCTTCCTCTTTATCCCTCAACGCCCCCTCGAGGACGCTGCATTTTCTGATGACCCTTACCAACTCGTCATCCTTCTCCTTCAACTCGTCTGGGAGAGCCCATAAATTACTGCTCCCGCCAAACCGCCTGCAAAGCTCACGGTGTTTATCACGGTATTCGCGATACTTCCGCTCCATCTTCTGAAAAATGGCCTTACGCCTCTCCTCCCGACGGGAACTCTCGATCTCCTAAATCATGGTCTGAAAGAAAGACAGAAAACGAGGAATAAGAACAAAACTAAGCTCAACAAAAAAATAATAATCAAAAGGCTCACCCTGAGAGTGAGGCCGGCTATACTCCTCGACAAAGTAGCATCCTTCAACTTCTCCAAGGTCTGACCCTCCACATCGGAATAGAGAGGGCCAAGAGAAGGGACCACGTCCTCGGTATCCACCAGCAAATTCCGATCCGAGGGGATCGCAATGGTCCGCGTGGTCCCCTCCAATCTCACCTTAAGTCGAGTAAGCCCTTCCCACATCATCCTCACCTCCTCGGTGTCCATGTCGGAGCCTGTTTCGTAACCTTCTTCGGCTATACTTTTACCCTCTGTGTCAACCCGGGAAGAAGGATCCTCGGCAGGTAGCAAGGCCGATGGCTTATCCTGTCGTAAGGCGTCAGGGACTCTCGCCGACGGCCCTTCAAAGTTCATCACGGTCTCGGGGAGAGACGTACCCTCCTCGGCACCCAGCGACGGCAAAATCGTGGGCGGCAACTCAACGTCAACTCCGATGTTTATGGTCGCCATTTCTCGAACAACGAAATCACTCATCGCCGAACTCGCCGCTCGGACGGCATCATCGCCGACATCTACAGATCGCTACTTACGGGGGAGCAAGTTATCATTATTCGACGACAACTCCTCCTCATCGTCCTCGTCTACTAGATGGCATAGAGGGGAGGTCGAGATCTTTGCCGCAGGTGTAGTCGACAACCGAGCGGACCTCACCGCAGCATAAGGAATAGAAGCTGCCTTCCTTTTAATGAACGCCGGAGCTGGAGCCTTCGACCTCCTCGAAGAGCCTCGAGCTGAAAAAGAAAAGCCAAAAACTTTTTTAGAAGTCACCTCTTGTGAAAAATCGTGGCGAACAGACGACAACGCTGTCAAAACGATAGAGAAAGGATAGCAAATGTCCCTGTATAAATAAACACATATAGACGAACTCACCAGTCACGGAAGGTGCGGGCCCGAATTTCTTAATGAAGGCCGGCCATTCACGAATCCCCACTGTATGAGGCAAGACTTGGATGACCCAGTCGTAGATGTCCCCAACCAAAGGAGGGGGCAAAGTCTCGGCTGCACAAAGAAAGGACGGAATGTTAGATCACGACTAAAACATATAAAACAAGTTCGAAAGAAAATACTTACGGGCATAATTCCAAGCCTCAGGAAACCCGCTTGCGTTGGCTACCACGTCCTCGGTCTTGACGAAGAAATGGTAGAGCCAGAACTGACAATTCGCCTTATCGTCCATCTTCTCCACCAAACTCTTACTTCCTCGGTGGCAAAGATGCAGCATCGTCCCCCTATATAAACTGGGGGTGAAGAGATGCATGAGGTGGCGAAGAGAGACCCCACGGCCAGCCAACTCTGCATATTTCGTCAACATGCGGATAAGCTTATAGACGAGGGGGAACGTTGAGTCAGGCAGATGCCGTAGTAACGGCAAAACTCCTCCGCCAATGGGAGAAGAGGAAAGGAATAAACTACATAGAACGGGTACGCGTAGAACGCGCAATAACCCAGGCGATGTATATGTACCACATCGCGCCCCACCGGAATCAGATCGATGCGAGCCGGGATTTTGAACTTTGCCCTGAACTCGGCAAGGTCGACCTCGTTCATCATCGACTCTGAGGCCTCGGAATCATCTTCAGGCAATTTCGAAAAATCAAATCCATTCTCACTGCGGGGAATTATTTCCTCTACTGTAGGAAACCTCTCGTCTTCAAAGGCAACGAGACATCGTCGCCGTGAGGAGCCATACGCATCGGCAAAGGGGTAGGACTAGCCGCCATGCGAGAACTAGAAGGTGCGTTAACCATGTTCTTGAGAAAGAAGGTTTTAAACGCAGAAGGGTTGAAAATAGTAAGAATCACTAAAACTGCTAAGGAGCTTCGAACAATGGAGGGAGAAAAAGATACAAAGTATGTTGAGTATCAGAGGATTCGTAAATGTTAAAACGTTGCCCACACATCCCTATTTATAAGGATACAGGCATCGAAACCGAGAACCAGGCGATCATTACCCAGCGCAGATATTGAAACGTCAGAGGCGCATGAAACGACGCAACGCGTCGGGAAAACGTGTCATACTTACTGTCATGGGCGGCTTTCCAGCCATGCCCCATGATCCCTTGGACGCGCCCCGTGGCGTCCTGGCCAGCCTCCCAACGCCCGTCGCCACGGTCGGCCCCGTGGTCTCGGCAGCTCCAAGTGACAAGCGCGCATGTGCCTCTGTCGCCCCACCGATAGCCATCGCCAGCGCCCAGCCACAGGCAAAAGCCAACAGCGCCGCGCGCGCAGACAATGCCGCGCGCGCAGACCCTGATGCTAAAGACAAAGTTGCTGCCAACGGACTTGCTGCTGCTTTGTAGAAGACTAAGTCCTTTTCATTGTAAATATAGAGTAGTTTTGCTGCATTTTCTTTAAGTGTGATTTTCCAGCTTTCATAGGTCTAGTCATGTAACTTTGGTTTATTTTTTTTAAGCATTATTAAGGGGGACCAAGCAATCAAAACTTTCAAGCAAGCAAACAATTCTCTGTACTGGTGTCTCTCCCCCCCGACACCGTCTTGTTTTCTGTAATAGCTTTCATTCAATGCAATCAAGCTTTCTTTCATTCTCAATTCTCTTTTCTGCTCTCTTTCAATTGCTCATGACATTGGTTTTCCCGTACGGCACTGACAATCTAGTCTAGCGTACGGAGGGGACCTCAGTTGGCGGACAGCAACCGTACTGACATCGGTTGCCTAGCCTTACGTCGCCCTTCCAAGGAACTTCAGGAAGGCGCCGCGTAACAGTTGGTATCAGAGCCTAGGCTCGACATCGGACGAGGGATCACATTGCAATTACCACCATTTCTGACCATGGTGAATTATGGGGATCGCATCGCGACCCTTGAGGGAACGGTTGACGCATTACGGCCCATCGTGGAAATGGTGCCCGATCTAAAAACCAGCCTAGTGCAAAGGTTGGACGACCTGGACCGCAGACTCATCCAGGCCGAAGTTGACATAGAAAACATCAGCCGCGACTCTGAAGGAGACCGGCAAACAGCAGCCACAGAGGCAGCTGAAATTTTTGGTAAATTTGAGGTCCTCCAGCAGGAGCGTGCCGAGGATTTAGCCAACAGGGAACAAGAGGCAGACAGGGTGACTGCCATGCAACAAACCATTGACAACTTGACAGGCCAGCTCAATGTTGTCAATGCTGCTTTACAAGGCCTACTTCGAGGAGGCGGAAACCAATTTGGGGGTGGTGTGAACCTCGCCCCCATGGCACAAAAGCTGAAAATTCCTGAGCCAAAGCCATACAGTGGAGCTCGGAATGCCAAAGAAGTGGAAAATTTCATTTTCGACATCGAGCAATACTTCGATGCCGTGGGAAGCCTGGAAGAAGCTAAGAAGGTAGCAACTGCTGCCATGTATCTTCAGGGTGATGCCAAACTCTGGTGGCGGGTGAAGTACGAAGCCATCAAGGCAGGTGAAGATGCCCTCGACACATGGGCGGAACTGAAGGCAGCCATACGCCTACAGTTCTTCCCCGAAAATGTTGAGTACAATGCCAGGAGAAAGTTGCGGGAGCTCCGCCAGACCAAATCAGTGCGAGATTACGTGCGGGAATTCTCCGCGCTCATGCTGAACATCCGTGACATGGGGGACAAAGACAAACTCTTCACCTTCCTGGAAGGGTTGAAACCTTATGCCCGGATGGAGTTGCAGAGACAAAGGGTAGACACGTTGCCTAAGGCAATCCAAGCAGCAGAGTGCCTTGGGGATTACCAAGTGGAAGCCCGGAAGGATAGGCCTCAACAGCCTGTCCGAGGAGGATACAAAGGGGGCCAACCAAACACTAGTGGCCCTAGCAGAAGTGGAGGAGACCGGAGTGCACCCAAATCCAAGACTCCCTCTTCCGGCAGTACTAGTGCTGCATCTAACAACAATGATCGGGGGAGGAAGCCCCCCTCAGGATGTCGCCATTGCGGCGGACCACATTGGAATAATGAATGTCCACATGCACAGATGAATGCCCATCAAGCTTTTGAGGATGGGACGGATGACGACGCCGATGATGCGGACCAGACCGAGCCAGTAGGTGCATTCAATGCAATTGTTGGCTCCATTTCTGAGCCCTTAGCGGGTACCAGTGCCGGTATCCGCAAGAAGAAGGACCCCTGTCCAATTGCCAGGAAAGGAAATAAGAAGGCGAATTTGAGGACTCCTCCTCATCAAGAGAGGACCCTAATGTTCGTTGACATGAAGGTAAATGGCAAGCCCATTCGGGCAATGATAGACACAGGTGCCACCCACAACTACTTAGCCTCGACTCAGGTGGAGCGTCTTGGACTAGTCGTAGGAAAGGGCAAAGGTCGTGTGAAGGCTATCAACTCACCACCTCAACCAGTGGGTGGAATAGCCAAAGAAGTACCAGTGAAGCTTGGCCCTTATGAAGGAAAGTTCAACCTGCGCGTAGTGATCATAGATGACTTTGAGTTAATCGTGGGGTTGGAATTCCTGAGACAGACCAATACCATGCCCGCACCGTATGCAGACATGCTGCTGATGATGGGGGCAAATGGGGCCAAGCCCTGCATTATTCCGTGCATTCCCATGAAGATGGCAGCCGAGAACATCTCGGCCTTGCAGTTGAAGAAGGGGGTAAAAAGACATGAACCCACGTTCCTGGCTACCCTCTGCATGGAAGATATAGAACGCTCCTCGGGTCCCATTCCTGCACCCGTGAAGGAGTTACTTCTGGAATTTGAAGACATCATGCCACAAGACATGCCAAAGCGTCTTCCGCCTAGGCGAACTGTGGACCATGAGATTGAGTTGGTGCCGGGTGCGAAGCCACCTGCCCGGGCGCCATACAGAATGTCACAACCCGAACTCGCCGAGCTTCGGAGACAATTGACGGAAATGCTAGACACAGGGATCATTGTGCCCTCTAAGTCCCCATACGGGTCCCCTGTGCTATTCCAAAAGAAACATGATGGTAGTTTGCGACTCTGCGTGGATTACCGGGCTCTAAACAAAATCACCGTGAAAAACAAGTACCCTATTCCGCTAATGGCAGACTTGTTTGATAGACTGGGTGGTGCGACGGTATTCACCAAAATAGACCTGAGGACAGGTTATTGGCAAGTTCGGATTGCCGATGGTGATGAGCACAAGACGACCTGTGTGACAAGATATGGGTCGTACGACTTCCTGGTTATGCCCTTTGGCTTGACTAACGCGCCAGCCACATTTTGCACCTTGATGAACCAAGTCTTCCGAGAATACATTGATGAATTCGTCGTGGTTTATTTGGATGACATTGTGGTATATAGCCAGACACTAGAAGAACACCTGGAGCATTTGCGGAAGGTCCTAGCCCGATTGCGGGAGCACGAATTATATGCGAAGCTATCCAAGTGCTCCTTTGCTCAGAAACAAATTGACTTCCTCGGACATGTCATCGAGGAAGGGAGGATCAAGATGGACCAGCAGAAGATTCAGGCCATTACAGAATGGCCGCCTCCTAAGGATATACATGCCTTGAGGTCGTTCCTTGGCCTATGCAACTTCTATCGGCGGTTTGTGAAAAGTTACTCCCTCATTGCAGTGCCGCTGACAGAACTTCTCAAGAAGGCCACCCCGTGGGATTGGGGCCCCAAGCGGGCAAAGGCCTTCGACGCATTGAAGATGGCTATGTCCAGTAGCCCAGTCTTGGCCCTCCCTGACTTGGCCAAGCCATTCGAAGTGCAAACGGATGCCTCCGACTATGCACTTGGTGGAGTATTGCTACAAGAAGGGCATCCCGTAGCGTACGAGAGCCGGAAACTGAAGGATGCAGAGCGACGCTATGCCGCCCATGAGAAAGAATTATTGGCTGTCGTTCATTGCTTACGCCTTTGGAGGCATTATCTACTGGGAGCCCCATTCGTGGTCAAGACAGACAATACAGCCGTTAGCCATTTCATGACCCAGCCAAAGCTGAATGGACGACAGGCTAGGTGGCAGGAACTCCTAGCGGAATTTCACTTCAACCTGGAGTACCGAAGTGGAAAGACCAATCATGTTGCTGATGCACTCAGTCGGAGAGCTGATCTAGCATCGATGTGTGTTCTCGCTGCCCTAAAGGGAAGCGAAGTAACCACCACCATAAAAGACCAGATACAGGATCTACTCATCAAGGATCCTGCTGCACAGTATTTGGTTGATTTGGTAGGACAGGGCAAGACTCGCCAGTTCTACACCGAAGATGGGTTCCTGAAGGTGAAAGGGAACCGACTTTATGTTCCTAAAGGAGGAGATCTGCGACGGACTCTTCTTGCAGAATGCCACGATACTTTGTGGGCCGGTCATCCCGGCGAGGAACGCACCATGGCATTGCTTCGCCGTGCATATTATTGGCCTCAAATGGTCGATGACGTCGCTCAGTATGTGAAGACTTGTCTAGTATGCCAGAAAGATAAGTCAGACCGCTTGACGCAGGCAGGGCTCTTGGAACCACTAGCTGTACCAAAAAGACCTTGGGAAAGCGTTTCCCTGGACTTCATCACCGGATTGCCCAAGGTCGGAGATCTCACAACTATCTTGGTTGTGGTGGATCGGTTTTCCAAGTATGCTACCTTTATAGCAGCCCCACAATATATATCAGCAGAAGATACAGCTCGACTATTCTTCTCTCATGTCGTCAAGTATTGGGGCTTACCTAAAGACATTGTTAGTGATCGCGACTCACGCTTCACTAGCAATTTTTGGACCCAACTCTTTAAGTGCCTCGGGTCAAAATTGAGTCATAGCTCAAGTTTTCATCCGCAATCTGATGGCCAGACGGAGCGATTCAATGGCATGCTAGAGGAATATCTCCGGCACTTTGTGACCGGATCGCAGAAGAATTGGGTGAAGCTTCTGGATGCTGCTCAACTGTGTTTCAATTCACAAAAGAGCTCAAGTACCAACAAAAGCGCTTTTGAAATTGTTACCGGACAGCAACCGCTACTCCCACACACAGTGAACGCACCAAACATGTCAAAATCTCCTCGGGCTGCCAGCTTCTCAAAAGAATGGAAGCAAAATTTGGAGATAGTGCGGAGCTATCTTGTCAAAGCCCAAAAGCGGATGAAGAGGCATGCTGATCAGAATCGCCGCTTTGTGGAATACCAGGTGGGAGACAAAGTGATGGTCAAAATCCCAAAGCGGTACTTGTTTGCAGGGGTCCATGACCCTCGCCTATTGCAAAAATATATTGGACCCTTGTCCATTGAAAGGCGCATTGGGAAAGTTGCATACCGGGTGGATACCCCAGCTTGGTGGAAAATCCATCCTGTTTTCCATGTCAGTCTCCTGAAACCTTTTCGGGAAGATGTGGAGGATCCTTCACGAAGCCAACTCACAATACCAAGTATTCGAGGCCCCAATTCAACCGGAAAAAGGCGTGCTGAAGCTATTCTTGATGATCGAGTGATTCACGCCTCAAGAAAAGATCACCAGGAGTTCTTGGTGAAATGGCAGGGATGTGATGCAGAGGAGAATACTTGGGAGAGGGGAACA
The DNA here is from genome assembly GCF_000390325.3 of Nicotiana tomentosiformis. Classification (NCBI taxonomy): domain Eukaryota; kingdom Viridiplantae; phylum Streptophyta; class Magnoliopsida; order Solanales; family Solanaceae; genus Nicotiana; species Nicotiana tomentosiformis. The sequence goes on along the minus strand of NC_090821.1, from coordinate 17,733,460 downwards.
AACCTCAAAGCCTACAAGAGCCTGATTGATGATTACCTTGCAAGGAAGGCGCCGAGGACGTCGCCAACTCAGGTGGGGGAGAATGTCATGGGCGGCTTTCCAGCCATGCCCCATGATCCCTTGGACGCGCCCCGTGGCGTCCTGGCCAGCCTCCCAACGCCCGTCGCCACGGTCGGCCCCGTGGTCTCGGCAGCTCCAAGTGACAAGCGCGCATGTGCCTCTGTCGCCCCACCGATAGCCATCGCCAGCGCCCAGCCACAGGCAAAAGCCAACAGCGCCGCGCGCGCAGACAATGCCGCGCGCGCAGACCCTGATGCTAAAGACAAAGTTGCTGCCAACGGACTTGCTGCTGCTTTGTAGAAGACTAAGTCCTTTTCATTGTAAATATAGAGTAGTTTTGCTGCATTTTCTTTAAGTGTGATTTTCCAGCTTTCATAGGTCTAGTCATGTAACTTTGGTTTATTTTTTTTAAGCATTATTAAGGGGGACCAAGCAATCAAAACTTTCAAGCAAGCAAACAATTCTCTGTACTGGTGTCTCTCCCCCCGACACCGTCTTGTTTTCTGTAATAGCTTTCATTCAATGCAATCAAGCTTTCTTTCATTCTCAATTCTCTTTTCTGCTCTCTTTCAATTGCTCATGACATTGGTTTTCCCGTACGGCACTGACAATCTAGTCTAGCGTACGGAGGGGACCTCAGTTGGCGGACAGCAACCGTACTGACATCGGTTGCCTAGCCTTACGTCGCCCTTCCAAGGAACTTCAGGAAGGCGCCGCGTAACATTACACATGCATGGCTTAATCTTTGAGACAAGCATATGACTACTGGCAGGATCAACCTCGCCTAAAGCGTCACTACCCAGCTCGCTCGCCTCACTTCGTCAACTACGACATACGGAGTCCGCTCACCAAGGTCGTCTGAGCTCTGGGTTAATAAGAGGAGGCACTAACTGCATAGGCCAAAATCCGTCTTCAGGATATTTAGCGTAATATGACATTAAAGAAAGTTATAGGTCGAGCTCGTCCAAGACTCAGCGAGGTCAATGGCCTAGGTGCCGACATGAGCCGTGGTTAAGATATCGATGATTATCGCAATCGAGATGTCAGCAAGGGTCAGGATTGAGATCGACTGTTGATGATAAGACTTGTAACGACTAATTTGTCAAGATAGGGTACTAAAAGGGAATATTCTAGTGAATATTCCCTGCATTTGTACTATTAGGATTTCCTAGGAAAAAGGCCTCATATATATATAGAGAAAGAAAAGACAATGATAGGGGTATGCATTATTCATTTTCTGATAAGAACACTTTTGAGAAGGAAACTTTCCCTCTTACAAAAACACAAAGATTACCTTTTTACAAAGATTCTTGTTGATATTGTTCCCCACTTTTCCATCAAATTCGAGGACCGTTTATGCAAATCTTAAATTTATTTGTCATTCATCACTGTCAGACAAATTATTCGTTCAACCCATCCATTATTGGGTGAATCATTCTCCTTATTTACTTAAATATCATTTATTGATATTTATTGTTAGTTATATCTTCTTTAATTTTCTTACTTTAAGTGTATCCTATATTTATTGCCACCAGTCATATACGGAATCTGTCCCAATTAACATACGTCTTAGTGCTTAAATGTCTAGAGTTATTATCCTTGGCTAGATTTAACCCTTCCCTATATAAATTTAATAGTTTAAACCGGAAATTATATTCTTCGGTCAAACAGCATTACGCATGGAACTCATTTGAAGCAAATATAAGGGACCAAAGTGCAATTTGCTCATTTTTGTTGTGCGGAGTTCCAGCTTTTGATTATCATGTATTAAGACACTGCAATCAAATGGACATTTCCATATCATGAAAATTTTAGAACAAAGCAGCAGCTGAAGGATACACAGAAATCAAAAGACAAAATGACACCTTTCCCTGTTTGCATCATTTTACCAGCAACACTGAAACTTGACACAACTGCTTAATGTATTACCATGCGGAGTGATCATATATTTTCTCAAATAAAGTTTATATTTGACTCATAATACAACAATTGGAGGAACAGGTCTTACCACAAAATGATACAATAGACATAGGAGGAAAAAGAAAGCTTTTCCCAGATTCATGAAATATCCTCGGGCGATTTATTGCCCCAACAATCACACTTGCATTAGCTTCATGTTGCAACAATTACTGTCAAACCTGATAAATTAGCACTTAAAACAAGCAATTCTATTTGGCACCTCAAACAGGCTTGCGATCACCCACTCATACCAAGAAGTTCTATCTCTTCAACTAGTGAAGTGCCTCGTGTTCTTGTTTCACGATAGTATCTTTTTTTTCTTTTGCATCTTTTAGCCCCCCTCAAACAAGCAATTCTTTTAGCACCTCAAACAAGCCCCTTTTTTTCTGGGGAAAACCTAAACAAGCAATTGCAGGGAGAAACCTGCAATAACAGATGATAAAATCACACAGCCAAAGAAAGGCTTCTCTGACTAGGATAATTATGTGGTTTTATCTCCCACGATTCAGATTCCTCTGCTTCTTCTGGTAGGATGAACGGCAAAGAAATCTCTTGGATCATAAGGTCACCACAAAACGGGCAATCACTGGCTACAGCATCATCCAGTTGTGACCGGATCTGCAGCATCCAGTTTGGCAAACAATCAAATACGGAAAGCCAGAAACTAGGGCTACATTATCTAGATGAATCAACATCGAGTGAGCTCATACGATTGGTTTTGTCTCAGACAAGATCCTTTCAGTTTGAAATGGATCATCTTTTTATCAAAAACTAAGACACTCAAAATGACTGGAAAAAAAAAACTTCTTTTATAATTAATTAGCCACTTAAAGGGAGTGATATTTTATAAGCATAAGACTAACCTTATGCATGGGAGTCACGCTAACTAGTGGTTCTTCAGACAAGCCACCATTTGACACATTCTTAGGTTCAGCACCAAGTAAAGTAAGTTGCTTCTGCAGATCCAGAATGTATTCGGCCTGCAATACCATTTTAAGGAAAACATTATAGAGACTGTCAACCCAAGTAATTTCCAAAAGCAAAGACATTTGTTCCAAAGACGTAACAGATGGTATTGGAGGACATATACGTGGCCCTCTCAGGGATATTTATGATTGCAAGTATCAACTGCAAGATTATGCTTATTTGTCCTGTTAATTGGTCATTGCGGAAAAGCAGAACTGAAATAGATCTACTTTTCGTTAACAATTATTAGAAGCAAAGATATTAAACCAAAGAGGTAACAGATAATATCTGAGCACATTATATTTGGCACCATCATGGACAACTTATCAATGCTAATATTTACGCATAAAGGATATTTTCACGTTAATTAAAGAAGAGAATCTGGCTCATTGCTGGAAACAAGAACTCAAAAAATCTGGAGAACATATCTGAAGAACAGGAGGAGGAAGAACAAATCAACTAATTAAACCTGACAGTTCTTTACAAGCAATGCTTTCAAAAGTGAAGAGCGCGAAAAATACACGAGGTTCATTGGCCTTGAAGCAAAAAGTAAGAAGTGAAGCGCATACTTAATTGAAATGAAGCACACAATTTACGGAGAATTTAAAAATATCAAACATATACGAGTTTAGTACTCTAAGAATTAAATTACAATTAAAGTAACTGTTAGTTTACAGTATGTATATAGTGTAGTATTGTCCCAAATTGGTAGAAGAATAGTATGTCCTTGTATAGTATAGCTATAAATAAGGACCTCTTGTATTGTATTGTTCATCTAATATCAATAACATATTTTCTCTCGTGCCTTCTCACATGGTATCAGAACAATTGTGAGAGACTTATCGCTGTGCATAAATTCCAGCGATTCCGGAAAAGAGAAATCGCTGTGCATAAATTCCAGCGATTCCGGAAAAGAGAAATCAATACTTTTTTAAGGCTGTTTTCCATCTGCTTCATTTCTGTCAGTGTTGTGCAAAATCCAACACTACCACAAGAGTCGTAACTGTCGGGCGACCAAACCCCAGTGAAAAACTCCGGCAGCAGCCTCCTCACGCGCCTCCACACGCCATTAGAAGCTCACGAGCGTGAGCTCACGCGCCGGCGCGTACGACCACTTCCGGCCATTTTTTGAAAATCTTCCTTCAGAACAGTTGAGTCGCCTGGTAATTCCGATCCTACCCCTACTGTTTTCATTTCATTCCGACAACTTTGAGTTTTTTCCGGCAGCTATAGTGTTATTCCGACAGCTACAGTAGATTCCGGCAGTTACAGTATTTCAGTATTCTGTTTTTGTGTTTCCGTACACTGTTTCAGTGGATTACAGTTGATTCTTTCTCCTATTTGGTAATAATTTGAAACAATGTCTCTGGGATTTGATGCTTTTGGGTCTAGAAACATCGAACGCTTTCATAATTACAAAAATTACCATAAGCGTCCCTCATTTCCAGATATTCAATATGAGGAAAATCATTTCCTTGCCTCTACTTCTCACGAAGGAAGAAGTATAATTGAATGGAACATTGATGCTTTGGCAGAGCATCAAATTTACCGTAAACTTCATGAAATGGGAGTTTGCATTACAGCTTACAAGATAAGAGGATCTTCTGACAAAGAAGTCGCCTCTATGATTGTAGCCGGATTTACAGGCATGTTGAAACATTGGTGGGATAATTATTTCACCGAAGATGTTAGACAGGCCATCTACTCTGCTACGGCTGTTGAAACCGTAGTCAAAACCGAAGGAATTGCCTCTACTGCTATGGTTATAGGTACTAGTTATAGGTACCGAAGGAATTGATACTAGTGATGACCGTAAGGCCGGGAGCTTGAGGTAGCGAAGTCTTATCTTTAGTAAGACGAAGATCGATAGAGTTTTCATTCTCAGAATGATACTCACTTTCATGAAGTTCAGGTCCTTCTTCATTTTCTGACTTATATTCATAAGTCTCGACCTGTTTAAGAACCTGTTCTGTTAAGACATCAATTTTGACTTTCCCAAGTCTAGATTTAATATCTTTGATTTCTTCTTTAAGTTCTGAAACTTCGTGTTTCAGATCAGAAATCGAAGGTTCAGCTGGTTTATCGAAGCGAGCCCTGACTTGCTTCATGCTGAAAGGTTCAACAACTGACCTAGTCTTAGGTCTGTCACTTTGATGAGTCAGAATAAGGTTCTTGAGTTCAATCAAGTATTTCTTCCTAGACTCATCATCTGCGATGTATTGGACAACATCAAACAGAGCTTCTTTGGAACTATCTGAAAGTACTTTGATGGAGACTGGAGTTTTATCACAAGTACAGAAAGCTCCAGAACAATGGCATTCATTGCCAGATTGGCTTGTTACAGAAGCTTTTATTTCTTGAACATTAAAACATAGTAAAAAATAAGAGAATGCAGGGGAGAGAGGTCTTAGAAAATTGGGGGAATTTTCTTCTGCCTCTTACAATGGGAGATGGGAATCTTATATATACTAAGTGTGGAATGCCTTTAATCTTTAGGCTTACAATTGTATGGTCAGATTTGATCGACAAACAATAATGGGTTGTCCAAACAGTGAAAGTTGTCTTCTTTTTAAAAGTAAACAGTAAAAAGGATAAGATTCCTTTGTTGATGCAGACTTTGTCGGTCTTGGTTGATGTAGACTTTTTAGTCGTAATTTGGGTCCATGTACGCCAAAGCAATCCCCTTTGGATCGCACATGTCTCCATTACTGCTTTCTCCTGTAGAAGCAACGTCTTCAATCAATTGCATGATTTGGCTTTCTTCATAGTTGTCTATGTTCTGTAAGGCTTGTTTCAGCTTTTCTTTGAGAGCTGCCTTGGAGGGTGAAGCTTTGTTGGATATTCTTCGGAATTTTGGGGACTTGCTGTTTAGGAATCCATCCTTTGATCTTGACTTCTTTAGATAGATATTTCATTCTATCAAATTCTGCCTTAGTGAAATTCCAACTGATAATGAAGGATATACGTTTCTGAATAAAATGCTTGCACATTTTAATGTGCTCAGGTAAAGTGGAAATGGCCTCTTTGGTCTGAAAATCATCAAACCTGCTGAGGAATTGTTGTGGGAGGATTTCTCGGTTTCCTCCGAATAGGTTCCACCATTCGTAGAACCACCTAGGAATTATAGCTTTAGTGATATCTAAGCTATACTTGACGAACCAAGTATGTCCTGGCCTATGATACAGAAAATTAAACCATGCTGCTTTATAATCGTGCCAGTTATAAGTCTGGAGACGATGTGTCATGGTAAGTGCTACTGGTGTGTGCAAATGATCTACAAACCACTCAAAAGGTGATAAGATTTTTTTAATGGTAAACCTAGAGTAATTAATGAACCCTGGTCTATTATCACATAAAGTATGTTCTACTTCAATGGAGTCTGTATCGATGAGGATAGCTTCGTAGAATCTCCTCGTCTTATATGGACTGTCAGTATCCATATAATTGAAATCCGTAAAACAAGGTTTGATTAGGTCTTCTATCCTGAGACCTTCATACTCCTTATCTAGAGCCAATATGGGTAATACCTGGATGGTAATGTAGTCGAACTTTTCTTCTTTGTGAAGATCTTCTTGTGAATTCTTCTTTGTTGAAGGGTTGACTGCTTCTGCGAAAGTTTCTGGAACTTTCATGGCGTAGCTCTCTTTTGTCTGAACTGAAGAGCTGGATGCTGATCCTTTTTCTAAAGGCTTAGGTTATGGGTTGGTAAGTTTCTCTGAGGGAACTGGAATTGGTGCTGGTAATTTCGGATATTCAGCTAGAGTTGTATATCGGTTTTGAAAAGAAAGTTGTGGCCTTTGAGGGGCTGTTGATTTGCTAGGAGTGATAGGAAGAGGAGTAAATGGTCTAGCCATTTGTGGTTTACTGATTTCTTTTCCTTTGGAGGGAGTGTTAGGCTTGAAAGACCTCATTTTTTCCCTGTAAAAATTCTCTTGTTAGAAAATCAGGTAAAGAGTTATTTTCTCCTTTAATGAAATCAAAGCTAGACAGTATAGCTTGCCATCTAGCAAATATCTGTTTTGAAACAAGATTTTTGACATCTTTTTGAAGAATTTCTTTAGCAGATTTACAATCTACTCTAACCAAAAATTCTTTGTTAACAAGATCATCTTGAAACTTAGTGATACATAGCACTATAGACAAGACTTCCTTTTTAACAGTAGAATAATTTTTCTGGGCGGAATTCCAGATTCCTGAAGTAAAGCGAACCAATTGTTCAGAAGGCTCAATGGAAATCTTTTGTTTAAGGATTCCTCCGTAACCTATGTCTGAAGCATCTGTTTCAACAATCATAAAAGCTTCTGGGTTAGGGATTCCTAAGCAAGGAAGGTTTTGTACTAATCCTATACCAAGGATCTCATAAACCTATTTGTAGAGCCATTGAGTTCTCGTCTAAATTCCCTAATGAGATTACGGATAAAACCCAACTAACGAACGACTTAGAAAGAATCATGTCCCTTGGAGCAAAGAACTGCATTTTCCTTTTGTTAAAACCCTTTCACAAGATGAAAGTAATTTCATTAGAGAAAATACTGTTTTTCGCATAAACAAGCTTTCTCAGCATATAACCTTTTTAAAAAATGAAATTAGAGTTAAGAAAATCGAGCAGATTTTAAAAACCCTGGAGATGGTTACTAAGATAGCCAACCTTCGAAACATTTTCGAAAAAGAAATATGGTCTGATTTTCCTAACGCTTTTTGGGAAAGAAAAAAGCATTTAGTCGAGCTTCCATACATTGAGGGATTCAATGAACAAGTCATCTCTACCAAAGCAAGACCTATTCAGATGAATCAAGAAATGATGGAAACTTGCAAAACGGAGATTTCAAATCTTCTTAAAAATAATATTATTCGCCCTTCTAAATCTCCCTGGAGTTGCTCTGCGTTTTATGTTAACAAAAGTGCAGAGAAAGAAAGAGGTGCTCCAAGACTAGTCATTAACTATAAGACTCTAAATGCTGTCCTAAAATGGATTAGATATCCCATTCCTAACAAAAGGTGTTAGTTTATAGATATGTATAGTGTAGTCTTGTCCCACATTGGAAGAGGAGTAATATCTCCTTATAGTGTATAGCTATAAATAGGGACCTCTTGTATTGTATTTATCATCCAATATCAATAACATATTTTCTCCCGTGCCTTCTCACATGGTATCAGAGCATTAGTGAGAAAAGATCGTTGTGCGTCATTCCAGCGTTAACCGGGAAGAAAGAACTTAGTCATCGTGTAATTTTTTTGGTGACCTAAGGCTTGTCTAAGTGAAAGTCACTTTCTGTCGGTGTTGTGCTAAAACCAACACCACCACGAGGTAGATCACCCTCCGACTACCAACCCCTGAAATTTTATCCGGCAGAAAAGCCGCCACGCTCCTCCACGCGCCGGGAACAACTTTTGCGGCGAGGGTTTCGGCCACTTTCCGGCCATTTTTTCGCGAAACTTCTTCAGGACAGTGTGTTCTCCTCAAAATTCCGAGCCTACCCATCTAATTCAAATCAAATTCCGGCCACTTTTATATTTTCAAGCTATTTCTTCAGTTTTCTCACAGGATTTACTTATTTCCACTATTTCAAGTTAACCATACTACTACAAATTGTAGCGACATGGGAACCGATGCTTTGAATAGTCGGATGGTTTCTTTAGCAGAGTATATTGAGTTCCTTCAGTATAAAGCATGTAATCAGACATCTTCTGAGATAGCTTCTGTTCTTCAAACAGGTAATAGCGTGACTTGTTTCTCCCAATCTTCATCCTCTGAGTCTTGGGTCATTGATTCAGGTGCATCAGATCATATTTCTGGTAACAAATCTCTTTTCACTACTATTTCGTATTCTCAATCTCTTCCAAAAGTCGCAATGGCCAATGGGTCTCAAACCATGGCAACTGCAATAGGTCAAGCAAGCCCACTTCCTTTCTTACATTTAGATTCAGTCCTTTATGTTCCCAATAGTCCTTTTAATCTCATAGCTGTTAGTCGCTTAGCCAAATCACTTAAATGCGCTGTTTTATTTCTTGATGACCATGTTTTTATACAGGAACGCAGTACGGGGCGGATCATTGGTACCGGGCGTGAATCAAACGGACTTTATTACCTTATCCTTGCTAAATCACATGGACTCACATCTTGTCTTCCTTCTACAACTTGTCCTGTTACTGATTCACCAGATTTATTACATAAACGGTTGGGACATCCCAGTTTGTCAAAACTTCAGAAAATGGTATCTGGTTTATCTCACTTGTCAGCTCTAGAGTGTGAGTCATGTCAGCTCGGTAAGCATACCCGCTCCCATTTCCCTCGGCGTCTTGATAATCGAGCAGAGTCACCTTTTACTTTAGTCCATTCAGATGTTTGGGGTCCTAGTCGGGTCAGTTCCACCTTAGGATTCCGCTACTTTGTCAGTTTCATTGATGATTATTCTAGGTGCACTTGGATATTTTTGATAAAAAATCGATTTGAGCTGTTTTCTATTTTCCAGACCTTCCACGCTGAAATTCAAAATCAATTTGGGGTTTCTATTCGCACATTTCGTAGTGATAATGCCCGAGAGTATTTGTCTTCCCCATTTCAGCAGTTTATGAAATCGCATGGGATTATTCATCAAACATCCTGTCCGTACACATCTCAACAAAATGGGGTAGCTGAAAGAAAGAATAGACATCTTATTGAAACTGCTCGTACCCTACTCATACAATCTCGTGCTCCGTTGCGTTTTTTTGGGGGATGCGTTCTTACATCTTGCTATCTTATTAATCGTATTCCATCTTCAGCTCTCCAGAACCAAGTTCCATTCTCTGTCATGTTTCCCCATTTACCTTTGTTCTCTCTTCCACCCCGTATCTTTGGAAGCACTTGTTTTGTCCATAACCTTACTCCAGGAACAAATAAGTTAGCTCTTCGTGCTCTTAAGTGCGTAATTCTGGGTTTCTCGAGAACACAAAAGGGGTATCGATGCTACTCTCCTGACCTCCAACGGTACCTTATGTCCGATGATGTTACCTTCCTTGAAACCCAATCATACTTCACAGGTTCAGGTCATCACTTAGATATTTCTGAGGTACTACCAGTTTCATCTTTTGGAGATTCAGTCACTCCAGCTCCACCACCTACAGCTCTAGTTGTAGCTCTACCACCTATAGCTCCAGTTGTAGCTCTACCACCTATAGCTCCAGTTCCACCACCTACAGCTCCGGTTGTAGCTCCACCACCTATAGCTCCAGTTGTAACTCTACCACCTATAGCTCCAGTTCCACCACCTACAGCTCCGGTTGTAGCTCCACCACTTATAGCTCCAGTTCCTCCACATAATCCAGTTCAACCTTCTGCAGCTCCACCACTCTTGACTTATCATCGTCGTCCACATCCAGCATCAGGCCCAGGTGATTCACGCCCCGCATCAGATTCTGCACCTACTGCGGACTTGTCTACTCTTAGTTAACCAATTGCATTCCGCAAAGGTGTACGATCCACACTTAATCCTAATCCCCACTATGTCGGTTTAAGTTATCATCGTCTGTCGTCACCACATTATGCTTTTATATCTTCTTTGTCCACTGTTTCTATCCCTAAGTCTACAGGTGAGGCACTATCTCATCCAGGATGGCGACATGCTATGATTGACGAGATGTCTGCTTTACATGCGAGTGGCACTTGGGAGCTTGTTCCTCTTCCTGCAGGTAAGTCTACTGTTGGTTGTCGTTGGGTTTATGCAGTCAAAGTCGGCCCGGATGGCCAGGTTGATCGGCTTAAGGCTCGTCTTGTTGCAAAAGGATATACTCAGATTTTTGGGCTTGATTATAGTGATACTTTCTCTCCCGTGGCTAAAGTAGCATCTGTTCGTCTCTTTTTGTCCATGGCTGCTGTACGTCATTGGCCTCTTTATCAGTTAGACATTAAGAATGCTTTTCTCCACGGTGATCTTGAGGAAGAAGTTTATATGGAGCAACCACCTGGTTTTGTTGCTCAGGGGAGTTTAATGGTTGTGTGTGCAGATTGCGCAAGTCACTATATGGTTTGAAACAGTCCCCTCGAGCTTGGTTTGGTAAGTTCAGCACAATTATTCAGGAGTTCGACATGACTCGTAGTGAGGCTGATCACTCTGTGTTTTATCGGCATTCTGCTCCTAATCTGTGTATTTATCTAATGGTTTATGTTGATGATATTGTTATTACTGGTAATGATCAGGATGGTATTACTAATCTGAAGCAACATCTCTTTCAGCACTTCCATACTAAGGATCTGGGATGATTGAAGTATTTTCTAGGTATTGAGGTCTCTCAGTCTAGCTCAGGTATTGTTATTTCACAGCGGAAGTATGCCTTAGACATTCTCGAGGAGACTGGAATGATGGGTTGCAGACCTATTGACTCTCCTATGGATCCGAATGCTAAGCTTCTGCCTGGACAGGGGAGCCTCTTAGAGACCCTACGAGATATAGGAGGTTAGTTGGCAAATTGAATTACCTCACAGTGACTAGACCTGACATTTCTTTTCCGGTGAGTGTTGTAAGTCAGTTTATGGATTCTCCCTGTGATAGTCACTGGGATGCAGTTGTTCGCATTCTTCGGTATATAAAGTCAGCTACAGGCAAAGGATTACTATTCGAGGATCGAGGCCACGAGCAGATTGTTGGGTACACAGATGCTGATTGGGCAGGATCACCTTTTGATAGACGTTCTACGTCTGGATATTGTGTTCTAGTAGGAGGTAATTTGGTCTCGTGGAAGAGCAAGAAACAGAATGTAGTTGCTCGATCTAGCGCCGAAGCCGAATATCGGGCCATGGCTATGGCGACGTGTGAGTTAGTTTGGGTCAAGCAGTTGCTCAAGGAGTTAAAGTTCGGAGAAATCAGCAAGATGGAACTAGTGTGTGATAACCGAGCTGCTCTTCATATTGCGTCAAATCTGGTGTTCCATGAGAGGACTAAACACATTGAGATCGACTGTCACTTTGTCAGAGAAAAAATACTTCCAGGAGATATTATTACAAAGTTTGTAAAGTCGAATGATCAACTAGTAGATATTTTCACTAAGTCTCTTACTGGTTCTCGTATTAGTTACATGTGTAACAAGCTCGGTACATATGATGTGTATGCACCGGCTTGAGGGGGAGTGTTAGTTTATAGATATGTATAGTGTAGTCTTGTCCCACATTGGAAGAGGAGTAATATCTCCTTGTAGTGTATAGCTATAAATAGGGACCTCTTGTATTATATTTATCATCCAATATCAATAACATATTTTCTCCCGTGCCTTCTCGCAAAAGGGATCTCTTGAAAAGAACTTACAAAGCCAACGTTTATAGTAAGTTCGATATGAAATCTGATTTTTGGCAAATTCAAGTCGCCGAAAAAGACAGATACAAAACAGCGTTTAACGTTCCTTTCGGCCAATACGAATGGAATGTGATGCCGTTTGGGCTCAAGAATGCCCCATCTGAGTTTCAGAACATCATGAACTCCATCTTTAACGATTACAGTTATATGTCTATTGTTTACATAGATGATGTCCTTATCTTTTCTGAGAACATAGATTCCCATTTCAAACATCTCAATACCTTCCTTAATATTATTAAGAAGAACAGTTTGGTAGTTAGTTCTCAGAAGATTAAACTCTTCCAAACTTCCATTAGATTCTTAGACCATGACCTATACCAAGGATCTCATAAACCTATTTGTAGAGCCATTGAGTTCTCGTCTAAATTCCCTAATGAGATTACGGATAAAACCCAACTACAGAGATTCTTAGGAAGTCTCAATTATGTTGCTGATTTTATTCCCAATATTAGACAGGTCTGTGAACCTCTTTACAAACGACTTAGAAAGAATCCTGTCCCTTGGAGCTCAGAACAAACAAAGGCCGTAGTCCAGGTTAAAGGATTAGTACAAAACCTTCCTTACTTAGGAATCCCTAACCCAGAAGCTTTTATGATTGTTGAAACAGATACTTCAGACATAGGTTACGGAGGAATCCTTAAACAAAAGATTTCCATTGAGCCTTCTGAACAATTGGTTCGCTTTACTTCAGGAATCTGGAATTCCGCCCAGAAAAATTATTCTACTGTTAAAAAGGAAGTCTTGTCTATAGTGCTATGTATCACTAAGTTTCAAGATGATCTTGTTAACAAAGAATTTTTGGTTAGAGTAGATTGTAAATCTGCTAAAGAAATTCTTCAAAAAGATATCAAAAATCTTGTTTCAAAACAGATATTTGCTAGATGGCAAGCTCTACTATCTAGCTTTGATTTCAAAATTGATTTCATTAAAGGAGAAAATAACTCTTTACCTGTTTTTCTAACAAGAGAATTTTTACAGGGAAAAAATGAGGTCTTTCAAGCCTAACACTCCCTCCAAAGGAAAAGAAATCACTAAACCACAAATGGCTAGACCATTTACTCCTCTTCCTATCACTCCTAGCAAATCAACAGCCCCTCAAAGGCCACAACTTTCTTTTCAAAACCGATATATAGCTCTAGCTGAATATCCGAAATTACCAGCACCAATTCCCGTTCCCTCAGAGAAACTTACCAACCCACAACCTAAGCCTTTAGAAAAAGGATCAGCATCCAGCTCTTCAGTTCAGACAAAAGAGAGCTACGCCATGAAAGTTCCAGAAACTTTCGCAGAAGCAGTCAACCCTTCAACAAAGAAGAATTCACAAGAAGATCTTCACAAAGAAGAAAAGTTCGACTACATTACCATCCAGGTATTACCCATATTGGCTCTAGACAAGGAGTATGAAGGTCTCAGGATAGAAGACCTAATCAAACCTTGTTTTACGGATTTCAATTATGTGGATACTGACAGTCCATATAAGACGAGGAGATTCTACGAAGCTATCCTCATCGATACAGACTCCATTGAAGTAGAACATACTTTATGTGATAATAGACCAGGGTTCATTAATTACTCTAGGTTTACCATTAAAAAAATCTTATCACATTTTGAGTGGTTTGTAGATCATTTGCACACACCAGTAGCACTTACCATGACACATCGTCCCCAGACTTATAACTGGCACGATTATAAAGCAGCATGGTTTAATTTTCTGTATCATAGGCCAGGACATACTTGGTTCGTCAAGTATAGCTTAGATATCACTAAAGCTATAATTCCTAGGTGGTTCTACGAATGGTGGAACCTATTCGGAGGAAACCGAGAAATCCTCCCACAACAATTCCTCAGCAGGTTTGATGATTTTCAGACCAAAGAGGCCATTTCCACTTTACCTGAGCACATTAAAATGTGCAAGTATTTTATTCAGAAACGTATATCCTTCATTATCAGTTGGAATTTCACTAAGGCAGAATTTGATAGAATGAAATATCTATCTAAAGAAGTCAAGATCAAAGGATGGACTCCTAAACAGCAAGTCCCCAAAATCCCTAAGAATATCCAACAAAGCTTCCCTAAAGCTTCACCCTCCAAGGCAGCTCTCAAAGAAAAGCTGAAACAAGCCTTACAGAACATAGACACCTATGAAGAAAGCCAAATCATGCAATTGATTGAAGACACTGCTTCTACAGGAGAAAGCAGCAATGGAGACATGTGCGATCCAAAGGGGATTGCTTTGGCGTACATGGACCCAAATTACGACTAAAAAGTCTACATCAACCAAGACCGACAAAGTCTGCATCAACAAAGGAATCTTATCCTTTTTACTGTTTACTTTTAAAAAGAAGACAACTTTCACTGTTTGGACAACCCATGATTGTTTGTCGATCAAATCTGACCATACAATTGTAAGCCTAAAGATTAAAGGTATTCCACACTTAGTCTATATAAGACTCCCATCTCCCATTGTAAGAGGCAGAAGAAAATTCCCCCAATTTTCTAAGACCTCTCTCCCCTGCATTCTCTTATTTTCTACTATGTTTTAATGTTCAAGAAATAAAAGCTTCTGTAAGTTTTAAGGGCTTTTCTTTTTACTGTTTTAAATAGAATTTTATACTGCACTTCGTTCCGCCTCTCCTTGGTATCAGAGCCATGTTGGCAGTATACGTATTTAGCATGAGCAGCTAAGTACATAAACTGTCTAGGGCATGGCAAAATTACTTTTATTATAAAATTTTAAACTTTAATTATACTTATATCTATTTTATATATAGTTCTTTAAATTCTGGTTCTAAAATGCTTCAAAGTTCCATATGAGGTTATTATTTTCTCTATAAGTATGAAGTAACCGATTAATATCCGGCTCAGACGTTGGCTAGCCTGAAAGAGATAGGTTGTTGTTGCCGAGGTAGGCTGTTAAACTTTGCTAGGTGATCCCGTCGCTAAGATGACTTTAGAGAAAAGGATGTAATGCCAAGAAGACACCATTAAGAAGCCTTTAGATCTAAGAAGTTAAGGTACTGTATCTAATAGATATATGCATATTTACTGTTTATTTATACGTATTGAATAGTTATTTTAGCTCTATAAGCCCCTAGACTGTATTTTCATATCATGAATTCAAACCAGCATATTTTAAATAGTGTTAATTTATCTTCTGCAGCAACTAAGATTGCTAAACTAGAAACTGATTTACAAAATTGGAACATCCCCAACGAACCTTTTAAAAAGATTTATGAATTAGGAAATTTCAGTTTCATTAAGAAGCATAACATTAAGACCTGTGAGTCCACTATTGCTATTAATAATTCCTTAGAAATTATTAAATTACTTTCTGAGCAAGATTTGAATAGATATAGACGTCAATTCAATTACTTGCATATTGGTCTGGTCCAGATTGCTGTCAAACCTCTTTTCAGAAAAGGTTTAGACGTACCCATCTGCGTCCTTCTAAGAGATGCTCGTCTCTTGAACTTCGACGACTCTCTCTTAGGAGTCCTTCAAAGTAACCTAGCCAATGGCCCGGTATACTTTAACTGCTATCCTACTTTCTCTGTAGATATCAATGACCCTAACGTCATGGATACTTTGACCTTAAACGTCAAAACAAAGAACATGAATAGCAAAACCAATACTCGTGAAGTAGCTATCATTCACAGAGTCTATTACAGACTCATGGACACTACTCTTGCACCTAGAGCTCGAGTTGAAAGTGTCAAAGGAGTCACCATGCTTATGGAAGCAAATACTGATCATAGCACGGTATTTGTTCCTAGACTCCTTAACTGGAATGATATACTCACAAGTGATGAATGGCACTTCGATGCCATAACTCAACCTTCTACTTCGAATCTTGAAAGATCTCAAATTGAACAGGTAATTCAATTTTCTGATGGATCTATTGACCTCAAATTCTTAGGTTCAAGTTCCAATCTTCCGAGCAGAACTAATTCTTTTAGAAGAAGGTCTATTGTTCCTTCTGTACCTTTTTCTTCTAAACCCCCGGAGGACAGCGTAACTGAAAACGCAACTTCCGTTCTGATTACTGGTAATGACAAAGGGAAAGTCACGGGAGCAGACTTCTCCCATACAGTCCCAAAAGTCTATTACCAAAATCATCCAGCTAGTCCAACCCCTAGCGATATGTATCCTCCTCAGGAAGAAGTTCCTGAATTTCTCAAAATGATCAGATCCGGTGATCCTTACACGTTGGATCAAAAGAAGATCGACCGTCAGTGGTCTCATCCTGACAATATACCTAAAAGAAAATGGTATGTTGCCACTTATTCTCTCAAACAGAGAGAAGACTTCAGAAATTGTTGGATATCAGACATGAAAAGAATGAGATGTGAAATCGATTTCTTTAAGTGGTTTGAAATATCTGGCAAATACGAACATCAGAAAGACTGCCTGCAAGTCCTCATAAACAAGTGGCATACAGGTAACAACAAAGTTGTTGAGTCTGTCACTCCTCCTCTAGAAGGAATAAAAATCCCAGTTTCCAATACTGTTATCTCTGCTTCTCCTTTTAAAACCAAAAGCGAAAAATCTACGAATATAGTTGCTTGTTCAGATCTTGATCGAGTTATTGAACAAAACAACTACTCAAATCAACTCCTTCATGTCATCTCAAGACAAATAGAAGACTCCAAAGAAAAGTCTCTATTTAGTGGAAAGCCAACCTTTTCACAACCCAGTTCTAGTCAGAATATTGAACCAAACCCAGGTTTCAAAATCGCTGAGTTTTCAAAAGACAAATATCCAAAACTCAAAGATACCTTTGAAGTCAGTGGTAATGTTCTTGACAAGATCAACAAACAGTTGGCCAATTTCAATATTTCCAAAGAGGGTATAAAGAGGGAAAGATATCCATTATCCAAGAGAAGGAAGACCTTCTCCAAAAACTTTCCAACGAACGCTTTCATAATTACAAAAATTACCATAAGCGTCCCTCATTTCCAGATATTCAATATGAGGAAAATCATTTCCTTGCCTCTACTTCTCACGAAGGAAGAAGCATAATTGAATGGAACATTGATGCTTTAGCAGAGCATCAAATTTACCATAAACTTCATGAAATGGGAGTTTGCATTACAGCTTACAAGATAAGAGGATCTTCTGACAAAGAAGTCGCCTCTATGATTGTAGCCGGATTTACAGGCATGTTGAAACATTGGTGGGATAATTATTTCACCGAAGATGTTAGACAGGCCATCTACTCTGCTACGGCTGTTGAAACCGTAGTCAAAACCGAAGGAATTGCCTCTACTGCTATGGTTATAGGTGGTACTTCCACTCCTATGGAAACTACTTCCCAGATAACTAGAGAAGACGCTTGTGCTACCCTTCTCTGCCACATAGCAAAACACTTCATCGGAGAACCAAAACTCTTCCAAGATAGAAGTTTACAAATCCTAAACAATCTATCATGTCCATCCTTAGATGACTTTATCTGGTATAAAAACCAATTCATCAGCAAGGTTATGATTAGACCTGACTGTCATCTAGATTTCTGGAAAGAACGCTTCATCAGCGGTCTCCCTCCTTTATTCGCTAGCAAAGTCCGCACCAAGATTCAAGATCGTTGTGAGGGTAAAATTCTTTACCATCAAATGACTTATGGTGACATTGTTAGCATTATCAACGTTGTAGGTCTAGAACTCTATATTGACATCAAACTCAAAAATCAACTCAAAAAAGAGCAACACTCTTCTAGAAAAGAATTAGGAAGTTTCTGTCAAGACTTCGGTTATACAAATATTGTTGCTCCTTCTACTCATTCTTCCAAGAAGGACAAAGCCTACAGGTCTTCCAGAAAGACCCGTCGCCATAAAACTAGGAAAAATTTCGATGATTCACCTAGAAAGAAATCCAAATTCAGAAGACCTACAAAGTCTTCCAAAACCAAAGATGTCTGTTGGAACTGTGGTAAAACCGGTCACAGGGCCAGCCAGTGCAAATCTGATAGAAAGAAGAAGAAGATTAATCTTCTTGAAATCAGTGAAGATGCCGAAAAGGAACTCTTCTCTATTCTGGAAGAACCCAACTCAGATTCTTCCCCTGACTATTCGACGGATTCGTACAGTGATGATGAAGATATCAACATCGCCTCTCCTTGGTATCTGGAAGCTCTAGTGCTATTATTACCTCGAAACCTTTAATGGGAGGTTCAAACTACTTAGCTTGGGCTTCATCTGTCGAGTTATGGTGTAGAGGTCAAGGTGTTCAAGATCATCTAATCAAACAGTCTAGCGATGGAGATGAAAAGGCAATAACACTTTGGGCAAAAATCGATGCTCAGTTTTGTAGCATCTTGTGGCGATCTATTGATTCCAAGTTGATGCCCTTGTTTCGTCCATTCCAAACATGCTATTTGGTTTGGGCAAAGGCACGCACTTTATACACTAATGACATATCTCGCTTCTATGATGTGATATCACGGATGACAAACTTAAAGAAGCAGGAATTGGATATGTTTACTTACTTGGGTCAAGTATAGGCAGTCATGGAGGAATTTGAGAAGTTGATGCCAGTTTCTGCTAGTGTGGAAAAACAACAGGAGCAGCGACAGAAGATGTTTCTCGTTCTTACTCTCGCTGGACTTCCTAAAGATCTTGATTCAGTACGCGACCAGATTTTCGCTAGTCCGTCTGTCCCGACAGTTGATGAATTATTCTCTCGATTGCTCCGCCTTGCTGCAGCACCAAGTCCACCAGTGATCTCATCACAGATACTTGATTCATCTGTTCTTGCATCCTAGACAATGGATGCTCGGGCATCTCAAACTATGGAGCATAGACGAGGAGGAGGTCGTTTTGGAAGATCTAGACCCAAGTGTTCTTATTGTCACAAACTTGGACACACTCGTGAAATGTGCTATTCCTTACATGGTCGTCCACCCAAAAATGCTTACATTGCTCAAACCGAGACTCCAGGTAACCAAGGATTTTCTTTATCTAAAGAAGAATATAATGAGTTCCTTCAGTATCGAGCAAGTAAGCAGACATCTCCACTAGTAGCCTCAGTTGCTCAGACTGATACTTCTGTTACTGGTAATTCTTTTGCTTGTGTTTCCCAGTCTAGCATTCTTGGCCCATGGGTCATGGACTCAGGCGCTTCTGATCACATCTCTGGTAATATATCACTTTTGTCAAATATTGTATATTCACAGTCTCTTCCCACTGTTACTTTAGCCAATGGATGTCAAACTAAGGCAAAAGGAGTTGGACAAGCTAATCCCTTGTCTTCTATCACCCTAGATTCCGTTCTTTATGTCCCTGGCTGTCCTTTTAGTCTTGCATCTGTTAGTCGTTTGACTCGTGCCCTCCATTGTGGTATATATTTTATTGACGATTCTTTTATTATGCAGGACCGCAGTACGGGACAGACAATTGGTACAGGACGTGAATCAGAAGGTCTTTACTACCTAAACTCACTCGGTCCTTCCACAACATGTCTAGTTACAGATCTTCCAGATCTAATCCACAAACGTTTAGGACATCCGAGTTTATCCAAACTTCAGAAGATGGTGCCTAGTTTATCTAGTTTGTCTACATTAGATTGTGAGTCGTGTCAACTTGGGAAACATACCCGAGCCTCCTTTTCGCGTAGTGTTGAGAGTCATGCAGAGTCTGTCTTCTCCTTAGTTCATTCTGATATATGGGGTCCTAGTAGAGTCAGTTCATCCTTGGGATTTCGTTATTTTGTCAGTTTCATTGATGATTATTCAAGATGTACTTGGCTTTTCTTAATGAAAGATCGTTCTGAGTTATTTTCTATATTCCAGAGTTTCTGTGCTGAAATCAAAAACCAATTTGGTGTTTCTATTCACATTTTTCGCAGTGATAATGCCTTAGAATATTTATCTTCTCAATTTCAGCAGTTTATGACTTCTCAAGGAATTATTCATCAGACATCTTGTCCTTATACCCCTCAGCAAAATGGGGTTGCTAAGAGAAAGAATAGGCACCTTATTGAGACTGCTCGCACACTTCTAATTGAATCTCGTGTTCCGTTGCGTTTTTGGGGCGATGCAGTTCTCACAGCTTGTTATTTGATTAATCGGATGCCTTCATCTCCCATCAAGAATCAGATTCCGCATTCAGTATTGTTTCCCCAGTCACCCTTATACTCTCTTCCACCTCGTGTTTTTGGGAGCACGTGTTTTGTTCATAACTTAGCCCCTGGGAAAGATAAGTTAGCTCCTCGTGCTCTCAAGTGTGTCTTCTTTGGTTATTCTCGTGTTCAGAAGGGATATCGTTGTTATTCTCCATATCTTCGTATGTACCTTATGTCAGCTGACGTCACATTTTTTGAGTCTAAACCTTTCTTTACCTCTGCTGACCACCATGATATATCTGAGGTCTTACCTATACCGACCTTTGAGGAGTTTACTATAGCTCTTCCTCCACCTTCGACCACAGAGGTTTCATCCGTACCAACCGTTGAGGAGTCTAGTGTTGTTCCCCCTAGTTCCACAGCCACAGGAACACCACTCTTGACTTATCATCGTCGTTTGCGTCTTCCATCAGGCCCAACTGGTTCTCGTCCTGCACCTGACCCTGCTCCTGCTGCGGACCCTGCTCCTAGTACACCGATTGCACTTCGGAAAGGTATACGGACCACACTTAACCCTAATCCTCATTATGTCGGTTTGAGCTATCATCGTCTGTCATCTCCCCATTATGCTTTTATATCTTCTTTGTCCTCGGTTTCCATCCCTAAGTCTACAGGTGAAGTGTTGTCTCATCCAGGATGGCGACAGGCTATGAGTGACGAGATGTCTGCTTTACATACAAGTGGTACTTGGGAGCTTGTTCCTCTTCCCTCAGGTAAATCTACTGTTGGTTGTCGTTGGGTTTATGCAGTCAAAGTTGGTCCCGATGGACAGATTGATCGACTTAAGGCCCGTCTTGTTGCCAAAGGATATACTCAGATATTTGGGCTCGATTACAGTGATACCTTCTCTCCCGTGGCTAAAGTGGCTTTGGTCCGCCTTTTTCTATCCATGGCTGCGGTTCGTCATTGGCCCCTCTATCAGCTAGACATTAAAAATGCCTTTCTTCACGGTGATTTTGAGGATGAGGTTTATATGGAGCAACCACCTGGTTTTGTTGCTCAGGGGAGTCTCGTGGCCTTGTATGTCGCTTGCGTCGGTCACTTTATGGTCTAAAGCATCTCCTCGAGCCTGGTTTGGTAAGTTCAGCACGGTTATCCAGGAGTTTGGCATGACTCGTAGTGAAGCTGATCACTCTGTGTTTTATCGGCACTCTGCTTCAAGTCTCTGTATTTATCTGGTAGTCTATGTTGATGATATTGTTATTACTGGCAATGATCAGGATGGTATTACCAATCTGAAGCAACATCTCTTCCAGCACTTCCAAACTAAGGATCTAGGCAGATTGAAGTACTTTCTAGGTATTGAGGTTGCCTAGTCTAGCTCAGGTATTATTATTTCTCAAAGAAAATATGCTTTAGACATTCTTGAGGAGACGGGGATGATAGGTTGCAGACCTGTTGACACTCCGATAGATCCGAATTCTAAACTTATGCCAGGACAGGGGGAGCCGCTTAGCGATCCTGCAAGCTATAGGCGGCTGGTTGGAAAATTAAATTATCTCACAGTGACTAGACCCGACATTTCTTATCCTGTGAATGTTGTAAGTCAGTTTATGAATTCTCCCTGTGATAGTCATTGGGATGCAGTTGTCCGCATTATTCGATATATAAAATCGGCTCCAGGCAAAGGGTTACTGTTTGAGGATCGAGGTCATGAGCAGATCATTGGATACTCAGATGCTGATTGGGCAGGATCACCTTCTGATAGACGTTCTATGTCTGGATATTGTGTTTTAGTAGGAGGAAATTTGGTGTCCTGGAAGAGCAAGAAACAGAATATAGTTGCTCGGTCTAGTGCAGAAGCAGAATATCGAGCAATGGCTATGGCAACATGTGAGCTAGTCTGGACCAAACAATTGCTCAAGGAGTTGAAATTTGGTGAAATCAGTCGGATGGAACTTGTGTGCGATAATCAAGCTGCCCTTCATATTGCATCAAATCCGGTGTTCCATGAGAGAACTAAGCACATTGAGATTGATTGTCACTTCGTCAACGAAAAGATACTTTCAGGAGAGATTGCTACAAAGTTTGTGAGGTCGAATGATCAACTTGCAGATATTTTCACCAAGTCTCTCACTGGTCCTCGTATTGGTTATATATGTAACAAGCTCGGTACATATGATTTGTATGCACCTACTTGAGGGGGAGTGTTAGTTTACATCATGTATATAGTGTAGTATTGTCCCACATTGGTAGAAGAATAGTATGTCCTTGTATAGTATAGCTATAAATAAGGACCTCTTGTATTGTATTGTTCATCTAATATCAATAACATATTTTCTCCCGTGCCTTCTCACAGTAACTAATTTCAGTATCCAATATACAATGATGCGGATATTAGTCCAACTCCTCAAAGTTGAAATTCAAAGAAGCAACTAATTCTTGCCAGAATCACTTTGTGCGTCATTATTTTTTAATATTTTTCTTTTGTAAGAAGCAAGTATTCACTTTGTGCGTCATTGTTTAAAGCATACACTCTCTAAAGCGCATGACTTCACCCATGAAGACCATTGTGTTGCATAGCTTCATAGCTTTAAGCAACGAAGTTATGGCTTTTATTAACATAATTTAGAAGTCAGATAATGGCAATCCTTGAACAATAGCAACAGCAACACCAAGAAGATGATTTCCATCCCTACATAAATTTGTGTGATGAATACAGCGTGTATATACCATGACATAAAAGATTTCGGACCTGAAGTCAACACTTGCAATCCACTCTATTTAAGGCTATTTGCTATTATCAGTTGTTCCACGAATGTTGAGCTTCACAGAAAATTACCCATAATCATCTCACCCTTTCTAACAAATGTAATTTATAAATGTAAGAGCGAAGGCATCAAATCAGTGTTCACCCACCCAGGTTTTGAGAACATTTTCAACTAATCCAATTACTAATCGTTTAGTCACTGCCTAAAAGGCCCCACTCATATCCATGCAAACTTGTTAAACCAAGAAATCTCTTCAAAATTTCTAAAGACAACTAAATATTGAGAAGACCAGCATAACACCAGAAAGAAAAAGACATTATCATCAGAAACACTATTACTTACTCTGAAAACCTAGCAACCTGCAACATAACTATCCGCATCAGTGTTGTCAAAAGCGAAAAGCTCTAAAAAGCGCTCCAATTCAATTGGGGCTTTAAGCGCAAAGTGCAACTAAAGTGCGGGCTTTAGTATAGAAAGGCGCAACTAAGAAAAAAAGTAAAAATACATATGTAATACAAGAAAAAAGAAACAAATTCATTCCTAATGTTTTCCTTAACAGTTAATACACTTATTTGCCGATAATATTTGTTGTTTAGTACCGCTAGTCCAAGATAGAACTCATGGGCAATGAGGCGTACGCCTAAGTGCCTTGCCTACACAAAAACGCAGCTTAAGAGAGGCGAAGCGTCCTCCCTGAGCTTTTTGGGGCTTAAGCGCGCCTTAAATGAACCTTTGACAACACTGATCTGCTGCGTTGGTTTAATGTTCAAAGCTTAGACCATAGCCAGGAGGTCCTGAGACTGAATCTCACCTTTACCTCCATCCCTTGCGCCGAATTTCATAATTCCCAAAAAGTGAATAAATTTTCAAGCAAATAACCTAATTCATAATTGCACTAAGCAAAAGTAACAAGATCATTTTCAACATGGTTTGCCAATGTCAATAATGCAAAATACAGATAAGACAATAAAAATGTGCTCTCACATATATGAAGAGATGAGAAGACAAAGCAGTACAACCACTATTCAAATGATGAGAAGAAGCTGAGCAGGAAAAGACACTCCTGTTACTTACTTGAGCTTGATTAGTACACCTAGTCACGTGAGCTATCAGGCATTGTGCATGAAACGCATGACCACACGGAAAGACATAGAAGGGAGCCATTGGTCCTACAGCCATATAACCTCTAGTCATCCGATAATCACCACCCACATTTAATATTTTCCGCCGACAAACCTAAAAATGAAAAAATATTGGAGTGAAGCTTAGTAAAAAGGAAAAAAAGAAAGAAAGAAAGCCAAAGGAATGCATGTACATCAGTCTACGAACAAAAAATATTGCAGATACGATGAAGAATAAAATACTAGCAGGCTACACCTATTATCCTGAAGTCTGCGACAGAATCAGATTATATGCCTAAGAGAGAAAGAAATAAGCAATACAGATACAAGCATATAATGGAGGTAATGCTAAAGAAATGCAAAAGAACAAACATCAGGAGACCATTACCCCACATTCCTCATCCCGATCAATGACAGTATATCGCTGAGCAAGAGCGCTGATGTCATTTCTAATGTTATCGGCACCACGGGTTGCATCATTCATCTCCTGCTTTAATTTTTCAATTTGCTCGTTGTAATCCTCTAAGGATGAGCAAATTGCTTCCTATAAAAATTATTGAAACAAGTTAATGTAGAAGCAGTTGAACATAGAAAAGACCATTATCGAATGACAAGACAACATAAGCACTAAAAGCTTAGTTTAGAGAAAAGACTGAAGCTCAAACAACTCTTAGCTAGGAGCAGAGGCAGATCCTTCTATGAGTTCATGACTCATGTTCCAACCACTGAGCCCATCACCTTGTTTGAGTTTTGGGTTCATAGTTCAGCATTTTCAGCAACTTCAGTGGATTTTACATAGATAAATCCAAGTCTAGGCTAAAAGTTATGGGTTCTAATGAACCCACATCAATAGTGCTAGATCCGCCCCTGGCTAGGAGTTGGAAAACAGAGACTGAAAATTGATTGTCCAAATAAAATGATTTGCTTGATGCAAACGAATTAAACCATGAAGAAAATGGAAGAATGAGTATTTTTTAGATTTTCTGAACCAATCATAAATTTAGTAACACAGTCATGATAGAATTGATAAAAGAAGAGATCAAAGCATGGTAGGTAAGGTAGTACAAAAATCTCAGACTCAGCCAAATATTCTGCCTTTTATACAGTATGTGTTGTCAACCTGCAGATGCAGGACCATCGAACTTCTCATTGAGACCTACTAGTTGCTCTTAAATTCCATATCTCTTTTCTTCCTTATCCGATTCTTTGACTTTACCTTTTAAACTTCAACTGGTTGATCAGAAACAGCTATCTATGTTCTTTTCCTTAGACAGGTTAAGGTGAGGCTGTAATTTATCTGGTAAGCTATATTACAACTTTCCAATGAAGAAATATAAAGGATTAAAACCAACAAATATTAGAAGCAGTGAAGTATTAAGCCAGTGGAACTTACCTTGAAGTCATCAATTAATGCAAAGTCTGGGAAGAAGGGTAAGATGTCCTCAATCTTTAATAGACCATCAGTTTCCTTGAGAAAAGCAATTGCCTTTCGTATATTCTCCCTTTTGGTTCCTTTTTCCTGCTCAATGACATGCTTAGCAATCATAAGCCAAAGCTTCTTCCTCAAGTCCTCATCATCTTCAACCTTGTCTGCTTCAGCCATCGCAAGCTCTGGATCAACCTATTGAATTAAAGGAAGTTGTGAATGGTGTCTTCTCCGCGAGAGACTTATGGAAAAGATTTTGAAAGTGATGCCAAAACCTGACAGGATCTATAGGTGAAGCATAGAATTTCTGCGTAACACATACATTTTTTTTATTTTTTTTCCTTCTCCCGCATCTTACATCGCTAAAGTGGGCACCGTGCCTAAAACCCAGTAGACGTTAGTGTTTGCTTAAGATATTCTCCTTTGGAAACATCGGCTCAAATACTCTTGAAAGCATTTTTGTTACTTTCAAAAATAAATACAACGCCCAGACAACAATTGTAAATATCAGTAAGCAAATAAGGCAACATAAACTTGGTATATTAGGACTAAAATTAGAATCATAAAAGAAACAAGTTCAGTCTACATCAAGCATTGGGACCAAAAGGAAAAGAAGAAACAGTCGGTAGCAGTAGAAATTAGAAAGGAATGTTTAGATGATATCCAAGCAATCAAAGTGTGGACATTTGATGACTATATGATTAGCTCAACGTTGTTTGTCTAGAATGAAAATATGTCATTTTTCATCATACACAAACTCCACCATGACCTTGATTTTTGGAGCAACAACTTGAAAACAAATAAATAAGGAAAAAATCAATCAGATAAGTTTTGTCGATTTTACACTTTCTTTTTTCTCTTTATTTAGTGTATGTAACAAGTAAAGCTTGTGCTTGCCAACTTATCCTTAGTTTTGTTTTCCTACGCATGTGTCACGCAACAGTTAATAGACCAACCTCATCCCTTCCACTTTTCCATTCAGCTTAAGCCCAAAGGACAGTAAATGATGCATGAAAATTTCTAACATGACAAATCAGCTAGCTTTTTTTAAGCTAATTTTCCACTAGGCGGAATCAGCTAACTTAATAGTTAATGTAGTCATAAATTGCAGAATATAAGCAGGAAGGTTAAAAGACCCACTAGACTACCAGCAAACACAAAGAAGGCAATCAGTATTGGAACAGAACCTGTAGTGCTAGTGCAACTGCTTCTTCATGCATAGACATCATGCTGTATATATGAACACAAGCTCGCATTCTCTTTTCCTTGAGGCAAAGGCGTAGCGCATATTTGGGATCATAAAAGAATTCAGGGCCACCTGGTTGCCCTTTACCAAACTTGCATTCTAGGAAACGCAGAAGAGCATTCTCATCTTCCTACTTGCAAAGAAAAAAGTGAGAGAAAAATTAGGCACAACTAGGCATATTTCTACTTGACAAGCATGCAAATAGACATCTAGCAAGTTGTTGAGTGCATGAAGGCATTCTTGATTCTCCTGAAAGCTATGGTCAATGACTTAATATTCACATTTACATGATAAAAGATCAAAATTTACCCCAAAGCAAAATAGACCTATATAATATGTGCCCCTTTCCTATAAATGGAGGTAGGCCCTGATTCCTTGTGTCAATTCTCCATTGGCCAACTTCTTTTGGCTTGGAATTAATTTGTTTCAGGGACTAAGATAATCCAACACTCCTCTGACGAAGAAATACCAAGTTATAACCAATTACGCGGTACGGAAGAAAAAGCAGAGCACATAAAGAAGTCCTGAGTTCTCCCAATTCTTGCAAAGTATAACTTGTAAAATGTGTTGAACGGGCCTGTGCACCCCCGGGATTAGTCGGGGCTCAAAGAGACTCGGACACCCGGTGCAAAATCAAAAAAAAAAAAAATGTGTTGAACGGAAAAATAATTAAGCAGTATCACAGTATAAAGCAGATCATGTAAACAAAGCAGTCCTGATTTCTCCCAGTTTGTGCAAGTAACATTTGTTTATCTTGTTACGGTGAAGTGTAAGCTACCTTTTATAAATTTGAATAAACTATGAATGAACAAAATGAAAAAAAAAATTTGTCAAGATGAATAGCTATAGATAGGAAAATTAACATAATGCTTAAATTTTTCCGTGGTTTCTTCACATTTGCAACAGAAAAAGGGAAGAAAGATGAATGTGAAAGATTATATTCTGTAAATGAGTAAAATTAGATGCAAACAGACCATTCGAAGATATCATGGATGTGTTATTATTTGCATATTTAAAAAACCTCAAAGAAAATGGAAAGATGGATAAATCCCGCATGCACATATGAGACCAGATAAGCATTGCAAAAGCTAAATAACTTGAACCTTTTTGGCGTATAAGGAAAGTAACAGATTGTGAACGCCAGGATCCTCATTTTGTAAACGATGAACACAATACTCCAGGTACTTGATTACTTCATGAGTTTCATTCCTGCAGGTGGCATACGGTAGAAACGATCTCATAAAAAATAGTAGAACTGATATTAACCGAAAAATACTAAGACTATGCATATAAAGGATATCTTGAATGCGGGAAAAAGAAGGAAAAGGAGGGCCTTCAGAGTGAAGAAACTCATGCTGCACATTATGACATACTGCTATTCCACATATATTGCTAGAGCACACAAAAGTCTTCAATTTCTGTAGAATCCTAGATGATTGAATGAGATTTGTGCAGTTTCTTTTTTTCTCTAGTATAAAGTATTAAGTAATTATCGGAAAAAAACTAAAAGATATATGGAAATCAACATGAATTTACCTTTGCAACAAGTCAAGGAGAATTCACAGAAGAAACAAAGAGAACAAAGCTGAATCAAAGCTTTTCAATTTACAAAAGATCGGTTGAATGCAAACCAAACTGACAGTTCTTCTCCTAAATAAGTGAAGAATCACAATATCCAGATCACCTTAAAGTTCTGGAAGTTGAAGGCTCAAGCCATTTGATGTACAGAAACACTATAACACAGGATACTTAGAAAGACTTAACCGTATGAAATCCTAACAAAAACCCAGCAAATGATGTTTGCTTCACAAAATAAACCTAGATGGTAAGGCCTATTGGTGTTTCTACTTTCTAGCCTATAAAGCTTCATGTTTTAAGCGAGTTCCAGCCTTCCTACGAAAGATACCATAGTGACCGCTATAAGAACTTTGGCAGGTACTAAACATTGCCTTACCTTCTCAAGTCCACCTTTAAATTCAGAAGAAGCAGGGGGGGTAAATATGTTGAGCCAAGTGTAGTATGGTCTAGTATAGGCACTTCTAGGCCCCTTCTCTGCTACTGGATCACTCCAGTGCTTTGGGTACTACAGAACCTCTGCCATTCATTGCAGCAGAGCCGTTCCATGAGCCCGGGTGTGCGCTAAGCACAGTTCTTTGAATCAAACATTGAATGAAATCGATTCTTTTTTATATATCAAAATCTAAATCGGATAGTATAGATGGTGGATATATCTTTCTGTTTGTATTTTCTTTTTATTTTGTTTGAGCCCGTTTACCAGCCTTGAACCCTTGACCAAGTAGTTTCAAGATAACTTCCCACCACTATGAACAAGGATGGCCAGTATCTTTCTGTTTGAATATATTACTAATCAAAATGGATTTACATAGTGTTGTAGCATAGCAAGAAGCCCCGATAGTGTTGTAGCATAGCAAGAAGCCCCGAATCAACAAAAGCAAACCACAACATTTGCTTTCCGCCACTCAGGTTTCAGCAGAAATTTTGAGTAAATTACAAATAACATTGTAATATCACAAACCAAAAGTACTCCAGATATTAAAGAGGGTACCGTCAGCCATTATACAATCACTATTAGAATGTTCAGTATTAGCATTTGTGTTTTAAATTAGATATTGTCCCACATTGAACAAATATCATATGTGTATCTTGTTTGACATCTATAAATAAGTATCTTGCATGATTAAGTCATCTCTATGTCTCTTCTCTTCTCTTATTTTTGACATGGTACCAAAGCATTTACAATTCTAGTCGAGGCTTATGTAGCTTTTGCCTACCAGTAGAGGTAGCCTTATGTTTGCCGGATCAAATTTTATTTCTTTTCACTATTTCCTTATTTCCCCTTCTTTCTCGTGGACGTTCAGGCCACACCTTGTCCAGCCATAATCTACCATTCTTCCCTATTTCTAGTGACCTTTTCGGCCACATGTTGCATATTTACGGTGATTGTCCAACAACATTGTGCCTCTTTTTCAAAAATTGCTCCTACAGCACAGCACCTCTTTTCTGGTGGCTATTCCAGCGCCACCACTTCTCTCCAATCGTTCCGGCAACTTTTACTATGAGATTCCAATGATCAGAACATTTACAATGACTTTCAAGCATGTTTTTTGACAACGTGAGTTTAGACACCTAGTAGTTACACAGTGTAGTAATTACACAACTTCGTAAATTCAATGACTTGTTTGTTTGCAATAACATAAATTACATTGTTACTACCAACATGTTACAGTGGTAATTGCATAATTAGAGATTTTGTTAATTAAAAATGAATATTAATCTTATAAAAATTAAATATGCTTTTTAATATGAAAAAGTAAATGAGTTTCAACGGCTGACAGATATGTGTATCTAAGAAATATTAAATCATTTACTAGGTAACTTAAAATACATATTTTTGGTCAAAAATATATTACATAATTGTAATTGCATAACTAATATTGCGAACAACCAATGATATCTTTCAAAACAATTAAATCTAAAAAATATTAGATCATCATTATTACTAGGTAATTTAAAATACATATTTCCTATTGAAAATATATTAAATAGTTATAATTGCATAACTAGTATTGCAAACAGAAAATGGTATCTTTCGAAAGAATAAAATTTTAGTTCTAATTAATTGATAATAAACCAATTACAACTCAAAATATTCCAACCAACTCATGTGAATGTAATCTATAATTAAAAATTCATTTCATTTTTAAAATGATAATATATATATATATATATATATATATATATATATATATATGTGTGTGTGTGTGTGTGTGTGTGTGTGAGAAAGTATTATCTATAAACAAATATTTGCACTAATGATTAGATTTGGAGTATGTTTAACAAGAAAACAAGAGTAGAAAAATAAAAGTATTAAGGAGTAATTTATATTTGTAAAAATAACAAAAAATCACCTAAAAGTAATTACAGCATGTAATTACCACCAATTAGTGACCCCCCCCCCCCCGGGGGGGGAGTTGGAGGTGTAATTGCACTCCTTCAATTACAATTAATTCAATGTTGACCAAGTAATTACTTGGCCAAATAAACAAGCCAAATTGTGTAATTACAATCCAATTCCATGTAGCTTTCCAAACACACCCTTAGGCAAGTTTTCGTTTGACAGCTTGTTTTCGAGTTTTCGGATTATGCAAACTCAGGTAGATTTGCCCACCTTGCTTCAAGGAACATGTCAGAATTTTAGTGGTAAACAAGTATGCATCGGTTCCAAACAAGTTGGAGTCGGCATATGAATACACATTCCTTTTACTATAGTCCAATAGTGTTAGACTATTATACTTCCTCCGTTTCAATTTATGTGGGCTCATTTGACTGATCATGGAGTTTAAGAAAAGAGAGAAGACTTTTGAACTTGTGGTGTAAAATGAGGCACATATATTTTGTGTGGCTATAAATCATTGCATAAAAGTAAATTATTTCCAAATAAGAAAAGAGGTCATTCTTTTTGGCATGGAGTAAAAAAGGAAATAGGTTCACATAAATTGAAACGAAGGGAGTAGTAAAATACTAAAGGGTTAAATTCTAAAATTAAATTTTGCCACATGGACAAATACCATATATTTATTGTGACTGACACATAAAACTACGCAATATTGTATAAACAAGTCATCAATATATCATTTATCCTTCTATTTTCTTGTTTTCTCAAACAGGAGAGACAAGAGTAAACAGGAGAAATAAACCTCCAAAAATACCAGGATGTAAGGTCGTTGCGAATTCTATCTACTTCTTATTGATTAGAATATCTCTAGATTATTTTCACATATTAGCACATGTTCTCATGTATATTTTATATTTCAGCAACTGCATAGTAATTAGTAAAATGTAAATTAGACAACCTTTTGAATGGCATCCCATAACCAGTAGGATTGGAATGTAGTTGCAAAGAAAGCAATATTTTACAGACAAATATACAAGGACATTACTCTATGCAATCTCATTCGTTTAGTCTGCAACATGCACTTAATGAACATGTCACATGGCTTTTCTTGGGGAAGCGCCTGAAATTTTTGGTAATGAGTGACAGTCAGACACAAACCAAGACTCTACCCACTCCTGTCCCATGTTAAATTGTGTGAAATAAAAGGGCAGCCCGGTACACTAAGCTCCCGTTCTGCGTGGGATCCGGGGAAGGGCCGGACCACAAGGATTTATTGTAAAAGATTTAATAGTTGAAAAGGGAAAACTTTAATATTTGTTTATATATCTTTCGTATACAACAAATAGATGTCACTTGCGGTTACTAGGAGTTCAAATCAATTAGATGTCAATCAACTGAGGCAGTGTCATTAGACCTTAATCTATGTTAAGACCAATTTGCAGGAAAAAAGAACACAACATAGTCCTAGAAACAGTAGATTAGTGACAATCAGTCATAGACGTAGTCTCAATACCAGGAAAAAATATATAATCCTCACCCATGCCCTGTAGCCAAGGTTTAGTTGACTGTCAAAAATTGCCATCCCTCTCTACCCATTTGCTCAAGAAGCAGAGAAACCTCCACTAACAATAACTTGCGATTGACCAGTCAGTTAAAGGAAACTTCTAAACCAATGCACCATCATGGAGGAAGGAAGTGAAATAGGAACATCACCAGAAATGATGCACTTTCAAGGTTTTGCAACTCTCAAGCACAAAGAAAAGAGAAACAAAAGCACCCCGCTAAAGTTTTTCACAAAACTAGCGAAAGCGTTCTTCAAACTCACTTGAGAAGAATGTGAGATGAAAAGAACCTTAGCAACACGTTCTTCAATCCCGCAAGATTGCAAGAAGCGTTGAATAAAGAAAGACGAGTCAACCAAAAGAGAAATTACGTTTTTGAAGCAAGAGCTTAGAAAAACTAATCACCAACCTTTATTTTCAGCATATTGAGTCGTTTAAATAGTCCTTACAATGAGTAAAATTGAAGAGGTTAAGGTAAACTAATCCTAATTGAACTAGACTAAGAATAAGGTTAAGAAAAGCCTATTCTAACTAAAATAGAAAAAAAAATTCTAGTAGGAATGGAATATCAACTAACAATCCTAGTTTGACTAGAACTACAAATATAATCCTACTAAAAGAGAAAATAAGAAATCCTAATCATTATGGAAAAGAAATCCTAATCTTAAATGGATTCTTGGACTTGTTGATTTCTTGGATTCTAGGCCTTATTGATCTTGCATCATTCCCCCCTGGTTGAAAAAAACTCGTCCTCAAGTCTAACAACTTACATAGATGGTGCAAGAATTGCTATGGTAAAGAATAGGTACCCAAATGCTCACCAGGTTTTAAATTACATCTTGCTAGCTTATCATAGAGCTTCTTCATGTTGGAAGAAAATTTAGAATGTGGTCGAACTAAATCCCACTTTCTAAGTTTCAATTTTCTACCAAGCCGACTCTCAAACTTCAACTTACAATATGAAGTTATTGATGTCAGAACTACGTGAAACTTAGCCAAATCCATGTCTAGCTTTGAATTAAGCATTGAGATCAACGCTCTTCTTGAGACTGCATCTATTCGTATGCTTGTACGCCAACAGTCACTTTCATGATGGCCATATATATTTATGAGGTGAAGACATCTTGTTTCTCCAACATACCTTAAACTCTCCATTATCCACTCATTTTTAGGTAATCCTTCCTCGTGTTCATGCATATTTTTATGGACTTTAGGATTAACGCAGTATGCTGACTTGTTTGGAATGATCGCGTCAACAATCAAGTCAATATTGTATTGAGCATCTCTGAAAGGCGGAAAGTCAATGACACACATAGCTGGATACTCCAATGGATCATCGTAAAACTTCGGTGGTAAATCCTCAACTTGTGGATCCAATGCATGTTCCTCGTCTCTTTGATAATGGTTTTCATCAGTTTCGTCCTCTTCACGCCCTTGATTATTTGTATATTTATCATATTGGGCATGGGACCTTGGGACTCTTACGCCTTGGTCAGCTTCAACCTCTTCAGCTTGCTCAATATATCTTGTTCTTTGTGGTTGAAGTGGTGGATATCGAAGTTGTAGACGTGGTGATAGCACTGGTATGTTATGTGGTGGTAGAGGTGGTCGTGGTGGTGGAGGTAGTAGGCGTTGTGATAGATTTGGTGGCTGATTTTGAACCACCATGTGTTCAACTAATTCAGCTAAATTCTCCATTGATTCCTTCAGGCCATTTAGCTTCACTTCAATTTCTTCATCGTCTCGTTCAAGGACTGTAGTTCTTAATTTTTTGAATTTTTAATTGAAGATCGATTAGAGAGAATCCCGAACTTGCTACTTGCTTGTCTAGTGACACGAAGAATAAGATAGCAAACCAAGAATTCGAAACTGGAACATATGCTTTGATACCAAATTGATGTACTTTCAAGGTTTTGAACCTATCAAGCACAGAGAAAAGAGAAAAACAAAAGAACCTTCAAACTAGCGAAAACGTTCTTCAAACTCACGTGAGAAGAATGTAAGATGAAAAAAACCTTACTCACACGTTCTTCAATCCCGCAAGATTGCAAGAAGCGTTGAATAAAGAAAGACAAGTCAACCAGAAGAGAAATCACATTTTTGAAGCAAGAGCTTAGAAAAACTAATCACCAACCTTTATTTTCAGCATATTGAGCCCTTTAAATAACCTTACAATGAGTAAAATTGATGAGGTTAAAGGAAAACTAATCCTAATTGAACTAGACTAAGAATAAGGTTAAGAAAAGCATATTCTAACTAAAATAGGAAAGGGAATTCTAGTAGGAATGGAATACCAACTAACAATCCTAGTTTGACTAGAACTACAAATATAATCCTACTAAAAGAGGAAATAAGAAATCCTAATCTTTATGGAAAAGAAACTCCAATCTTAAATGGATTCCTGGACTTGTTGATTTCTTGGATTCTAGGCCTTCTTGATCTTGCACCAAGAAATCAGATAAGGTCTCCTAAAAGGAAAGATTATCGAAGTTGAAGCATCAGTAAAATAAGATAGGCTAGGACGCACATTATATGCACGTTGGTTACATGACAACTCTTTAAGGACTAAAGTAGGTCACACATGGAAAAGAATCCAATTCAACTGCCCCCCCCCCATAAAACTAACATACAACTAAAATGAAAAAAAAACCTATCACATAAAAGTGATAGGGTCATGAAGAACATGTTAGTAAGAAGAACATCACAGAGCTCGATGTGAGGTAGAGATGCACATTACTTTGCATGTGGTTCACTTGAATAACGCATCATTGCAGGAATGAGCTTTCTCGGGTTCAAACTTTTAGTGGTCATCCATGACTCAACAGTTTCATATGCATCGAGCATGATGAGGTCTGGCGCAAACTTGTACTGTAACAGAACAAAAGAATTATCACTTCAAGCAATAAAAATTTCACAGATTCCGGCTAAGAAGTTCTCAGCCAAGTAGGGGATGGTGCTTTACAGTAGATTCAAAACATAATCACTACTTAATACTCCCTCCGTTTCAATTTAGGTGAGGTAGTTTGACTCGGCACGGAGTTTAAGAAAAAAAATGACTTTTGAAACTTGTGATAAAAGCTCAAGGGGTAAAGGTTTTGTGGGGTCATGACATTTGTTTGGTTATAAAAGCTTCTCATTAAGGGTAAAATGAAGAATTTAAAGTTGAATTATTTCCAATTGTAGAAATGTGTCATTCTTTTTGGAACGGACTAATAAGGAAAGTGTGTCATCTAAATTGAAA
Source organism: Nicotiana tomentosiformis (assembly GCF_000390325.3). Classification (NCBI taxonomy): domain Eukaryota; kingdom Viridiplantae; phylum Streptophyta; class Magnoliopsida; order Solanales; family Solanaceae; genus Nicotiana; species Nicotiana tomentosiformis. The sequence goes on along the minus strand of NC_090821.1, from coordinate 17,697,808 downwards.
CAGACGGAGTAGATTTTAACGATACCTGAAGTTCCGTTGAAACATTAGGCTTCTGAAGAACCTGTAACGCCTTCTTCGCTTCTCCTTGCTGTGTATTTACATGGAAAAAGAAAGACAAATTAGGTTTCACGCCAACAATCAACTAATGCATCAAGTTAGTGTTACTATGAGCACAAAATGCAGAACACATCCAAAAAGATCCAAGAATTATTTTTCTTCCCTTGGTCTTATTCATAAGTGTGCATAAAGCAGAAGCATACAAGTTGACAGAAGTTCATGCTATATGCCTATTGCAATCTCAAAGAAAGAAACTTCGTTTCTCAGGAAATTCGCGCAGCGGAAGATCCTGAATTTGAGACGTCCTACACCAAAAATATTCTCTTAAACAAAGATATTCGCGCTTGGATGGCGGCCCAAGATCAGCCTCATGAAAACCTTATAACTCCTATTTTGTAGCTGCTGCGCAGCTACTTATTTACTGTAGGAACTATAAATGTTTTAATCATTTTTGCTTTGCTGTGATGTTCATGAATGGTTCAGAATGTAAGTGTCCATATGAGGTTGGGGTGGGGTTGGACCGAGATCTCCAAAGATTATACAAGGAAAAAGGTAGAGGAATCAGTAAAAAACAATACGCATTAGATGCATCAAACACTCTCCAGAGGAGTCCATTGAAAATGAGAGTAGACTGGGAAGTCCAAGCAAAATGCAAATATCACTCCATTTCATCTGCGCATTTAAGAGTATAACCCGAAGAAGAGAGCACCATGGCAGAGTACACTACTAACAGTATAACAAGGTTCACTCTCTGAAAGTAAAAAGGCTACCAGAAGAACAGTAGCTCTGAAGCTCCGGTACAACCTCAAAAATGGGTACTACTAGCAAATCTCAATGTACTTCCAACTCACAGTATGCCATAGTATCGTTAAAAAAACATGTAACTATTCCAAATCTGCACCAACTCTTATGCCTTTTAACCACCCACATCCACGACCTTATTCGACATCCCACTCTCAAGCATTCCATGATAATAATAAAAATCAAGGTAGAGAGAGTAGATCACCATGTTGCATACAACTGTATGAAGAGAAAGATACGTTAACGACTCCCTACGAGAAGGATCAGAAATCATACTCTTCATATGTGAAATAGGTCCTCGGAACCCATTCAATGTTAAATCTAATTCTTTCCAGTATATTTAAGTCTTAAGAGAGAAAACTGAGCTGACAGTCATACGCGCAAACTACCCACAAGTACTCGCACCTACCTCTGAATCTAAACATTTACGACCAACAAATCATTTGCTAACTTTGGACTTAGAGAGAGAGAAAGAGGCTCCTACTTCTCTATAGAAGCAAGGAAATTCAACCTTTAGTTTTATAAGGATGTCTTGACTTGGCCAGCTCTGGACATGGAAGAAAGCTGTCGGAAAGTCGAAGCCGGTTTAGAACCCAGGTTTAGAATCCAAATGAATACGCAGAGAGAAGAAAAATACTTTTGAGAACTTGCTTAGTGAGTAACTTGCAAGGTGGGCTGGTTCTTCAGAGATGATCTCAGACTGGACAGCTGAAGCTTGGCGAAAGAAAACGGGGTTAACATCAAAGCAGAACTGTACTTTCTTTTTTAGATTTTAGATTCATATCAGAAAGGGAAGCTAGAGGGTTTTTCAAGAAGTCCAAAGATGGATGAAATGGGAGTATTTTGAAGCTGGAGAGATTGTCGGAAGGTGTAGGCTGTGTAGAGAAAAGGGTGCGCGAAGGTGTTATTGCAGTGAATATTTTCCGCGTTCCGGCGCACACGTGGAGTGTGGACTTGTTTAGAAGGGTGGGGGATATCTGTGGAGCATAAACGATATGTCCAGAGTGAGTTTTTGTGAAGAAAGGGGAAAAATTCCCAGTATCCATGGTGGTGGTGGCTAGGGAACTCTGTTACTGGTTATGACTTTCCGAATTTGAGCCGGAGGTGCTTAATGCTAATGGGGAGGTGCACGGAAGGAAGGAATGGACGAAGTGAAGGGATCGTATGGGGGAGAACAGTCGGAGTTTAGAAAATTTGAAGGTCGGACTGTCTGGCTGAAAATATGGTGTTCAAGCCGGTAACAGTTGATTGGAACGAAGTGGGGGAGGGGGAATTCAAATTGGTAAAAATTAAATATAGAATAAAAATGAAAGGACAGCAATACCCCTGGATTAGTGAACCGATTTAGAGGAAATTTTGAAGCGATTCACTGAAAACTTTGGCTTTAACCGTGAGGAACCATCTGGGTCGACCAGTCCAAAGTATATCCCCCCGGAACGAAAGTGTCACTGATTTGATGATCACTATTAGGCAGTGATAGCGCCAGAAAAAGCCATGGCACTGCATGGTAGAGCTCACAGATGACCATTAATGGAGTACAATCAAAGGGAAAGGTGAAGGGAAGTGTCCTGAGGCCCAAGAGAGTGTCCAAACTCGATGGGCTCACTTCCTCCCGCGAGTAGTAAGCCAGACAGCAGTTGCGAGGCAGTTGAAAGGGTCGTCAGAAGTTGGCGGGGGCTGGAACAAGCCAAAAATGCATAGAAAGCCACATAACCTTTATTTCTTCAATTTCAGAAAGAGCGACAGGCTTGGGTAAAAGAAAGGAAGGGCTGAAAAGTACTGGAAGAGGTCTTCCAAAGCAGGATACTTATTTTTCAAGGTCAAAACCCATGCAAAATGTTTCTTGGCAATCACTGAAAAGTCGATATTGTTGAATTTTCTGATGGTCGGGCATCTAATCAGTGTCATTTAAGGATCAAGGAGATCAGGGGTTGGTAGAAAGGGATGGGGTGGTGGAGGAGCAGCAAAAACAGGTTGATAGTTGAGGGCAGGCGGCGAACTCACTTGACCCAGCTTTGGGATGTTTTGGAGTTTCATTTGAAGGAAAGGTGGATACAGTTATTGGACACTTACTTGATATAGAGTAATAGAACGAGAGTCAAAAGGAGATGTAGGCGTAGAAAACAAAAATTTTAAGAGGGGAAGAGGCACTAGAGGGTGACACAAAAAGGGGACGGCAATATGGTGTCTACGATAGGAGGAATAAGGAGATGGGAAGGGGAAAGGAGGTGGGGAAAGAAACAGTTTTGTTTGATGGATATTAAAATCATCAGTTGAAATGTTTTAGAGGGATGACTGACTCGAAAAAAGGGCTGTCATCAAGGTGCAGATTAGAGAATGATTGGGTAGCGTTACTGTCTTTTCAGGAAACTAAAATGGGAATGGTGTCGGATAGTGTTGTGAGAAATGTATGGGGAGGAGATGGGTAAAATATGACTTTATACCTACTAGGGGGAGCGCTGGAGAAATACTTTTACTTTGGGATGAAAAGAAGTTAGAGAATATGGAGGTGAAGAAAGGCGAGCTCATGTTAGCAGCCCGATTTAGAAATATGGGAGATGGAGTGGAGATTCCAGATGTGTATAGTCTGTGGAGTAAGGGTCTAAGATAACTTTTTGGGATGAGATGGTGGGTATTTTGAGGGTATGGAATATTCCAGGATGCTGGGAGGGGACTTTAACACTAATAGATTCCCGGGGGAAAGGGTTGGTTGAAGGGTGATGCCTAGGTTAATGTAGGAGTTCTCGAAATTTATAGAACACCATTTTCTTATTGGTCTTCTTTTGCCAGATTCACTTGGCCCATGTTGGAGGACTCAATGTCCAGATCGATTCTTGGTATCCGGTACTTGAGAGGAGTTGGCTCCGAATGCGATACAGATTCCCCTTCCTCTATTGATAATAGTACTACGTCTCCGAGAGGTCCAAACACTATTTCCTCTAACAGCTTTCTGATAAGGAAGGAAAAATTTTATTAAAAACTTCAGCACAAAGGGGATACTGCAAGTGTACAAAAGTAGAGATGGACTAGACTCCCTTAAGTAAGATTTCCTCAATCAGCTTTTGGTAAATATGTAAGATCTCTTAATTATTACCTTTGCATCCTCCATACTTGTCCAGTTATACAGAGCTATCAGATGCTACTCTCACCGTCCTAGTTTATGTGAAGGTGTTTGACTGGACACGAAGTTTAAGAAATAAAGACTTTTGAAACTTGTGATGTAAAACAGGCTAGAAATCATTTCATTAAGGATAAAAAGAAAAATTTAAAGTTGAATTGTTACTAATATAGAAATGTGTCATTTTTATTGAGACTGACTAAAAAGGAAAGTGTCACATAAATTGGGACAGAGGTAGTATTAAATTGGCAGCGAGAACTTGTAATCTTGTGGATAAGTCAGGTGCTCCAATATCCTTCATTTAGCCAAAGAGACGGGACTTCTGCCTCCATGGTATCTCTATCAGCATATGCCACTTGGTTAAGCAATATTTTGTGTTCGTCTCTCTAAATTATCTCTATCAGATGAGAGATGACCTATGTTGCTCAATAAGGTCAAAAATGTGCAACTCGTCCAAAGTATCTTTTTCCTCAAATGCCACTAGCAGAAAACAATTCTGTTTTAAACTTTTGATGTTTTCTTTTAGTAGCTTTAATTTTTTTACAAAAACAAAATCTGGCCTCCTACTGATCTGACAAAACCCCAACAGCTGAATTTCTACAACATATTCTTGCAGCCGTAAGTTTTCACATCTTAATTACGATTAACTCTTGTTCCAATCCCCACATTCAGCATGATATTAATTTCAAACTCAACAACTGGCAGAGAAATCAATTGCATCTATTCTGGAGAAGGTGGTTTAATAAGCCTGTCCTCTTGCTGAGGCAAGTCGAGTCCCTCCAAATCCTCGAAGAAGAGTGAAACTTCCCAGACTAGTTTATGTCTGCTGTGATTGTTAACTTTTTCTAAGATAACCCTCCATGTTGATCAATGAGTGCACTCTGGTAGATCCTAAAGATCACTCACATCCAATAATTCTTCCCATATCCAATCTCCAACAATTCCGAGTGGGGCATATTCTCCTTAAAAAAGGATGGCTAAATTGAGCTAAATAGATTCCCAAAATCAGGAAGTTGAATGGTTAGCAATCATTTTGTCGTAACAAGTGAAACCTATGTTGTCTCACATCAAAGAATTCCCCCGGACACCCGATTGCAACTACAGCCATCCAATTCATGCCGTGCTAGCTGGAAGTCTATCAGAATAGGAAATGCATCCAGTTAATGACGTAAACTTATACTCTAAACTGGTCAATTTCAGTACTTCATTAATCGTGACTGGTCAGAATTTCAAATCCCACCTCCAAACTTACTTCCAGGTAGCGGTCGGTTCAAGATTTCCAATCTAATATTCACTAACCTATCCATCAACTTCAACATCATAACCTTAGTCCTCTGAAGAGTTGAAGATAGAGGTGATCCACTGGCCAAGCTTTCCTCATTTGTATCTGTACATAACTCATGGAGGCAGAAAACTGGCTCATCACCAGTTGCCAGCCAATCACCTGCCAGACAAATCCTCATGCTTTGGAGCCATGTCCACCTACCCTATGCTAATTTTGAACCACAAGGATAATCACTATTGACCTTTTCCTAGGTAAAATGATTCTACACAAGCAAATCCACTGAACGGTAGAAATTCTGAACAACATATGGTATCATAAACATGCTCCAAACAGCTCCATTTTCAGAAAATCTTACCTTTACCTTCTGATCATAGCTCCAATTAAGTGGTAGCACCCCAGAAACTTATATCCTCGACCAAATTGTGCTAATGAAATGTTTCCTGCATTCAAATATTTCATCTCAAGTCTTCTTAATGTTATGTTTGACTACCTCTAAGGACTTTAGCCAAGCTGTGAAGAAAATCATCCTCACATGTAATTCATGGATTAGAGGAGAGAGCACTATAAACGATTTTGTGAGAAGGCACGGGAGAAAATATATGTTATTGATATTGGATGTTCAATACAATACAAGAGGTCCTTATTTATAGTTATACTATACAAGGACATACTACTCCTCTACCAATGAGGGACAAGTGTCACGGGCCCAAATCCTTACATTGGGTAGCGGCACCTGCTCGCCCGTGCGGCGCCTGCAGTTCCCCTCGCTGCAGGCCAACCTTTTTCCTATCCCAGGATTCCCAAGCACGATCCTGTACCTGTTGGTGGGACTCGCCCATAGGCTTGCCCCAACTTGTGCCGCCCATAAGATGTCTAGGCCCTTGGCCCTAGACATGTCGTGGCGCTTCATCTTAGGATCACTATTCATGCACGCCCTGGGGGATTGGCTTAGGACATGTCTTGTCCCTCGCCCGAGCATCGCTCCCGCGTGCACCTCAAGCTTGACACTCGCCTAGTGCATCCGCGACTAGCTCGTGCCTCGCCCGAGTAAGGCAACCTTTAGCCCTTGGCCATTGTCATGCGCGTCTTTCGTGCCATGCCCATACATTGCCCTCGCGACACGCTTCCATCCCGAATAGTGCAGCGTCGCCCCACAACTGCACCTTTAGGCCAACGGACCCTTGCTTGCATGGTTGAACCCAAGCCATGCTCACAAGTCGACACATGATGCCCCTATGACAGGTGCGTCAAGTATCCAATCGGCACGGAGGTCTCGTTTCAACATTCGGCAGCCCGCGGGGCTGGCCGTCCCACACATCGAGCCTCCAGCACCACTTTGATGCCCAGCGCTAGCCCGAAGGCGTCGCGCCGCCCATAGAGTTTCCCTAACTCGTATGAGTACCTTTGACACTCCTTTGAGTCATCTAGGCAGGCCCTTGAGGTTGCCCCCAAGGTAGCTCGTTCTATACGGCTCGGTGGCAGCACGTATGGGGGAGGCAGGTCGGAGCTTTCATCACCTATACCCCCTTATATATGCTTAAAATTAAAAAGCCCAAGTTGCCCGAGTAGACAGTTCTACGTCAGACCATCAGAAGAACCTTTTCTCACCAGTTCTTGGCCGAAATCACAACTCCAAATTGCGAGTTGTGACATCCTCCCACACTCATAATGTCATCGTCCCCGATGACACATCATGGCTTAAGACATCCCGGAGTCTGCCCCCTCAGGTATGCCCATTTCAGCTCCCTTTGTCCCGTGGGTTGGACTTCCTCGAAGTCCTTTCTCAAAAGGAGTCGTGCCCCATGCACTTCTCCCCCAAGTATCTTCCAAGCGTGCCTCTGCACTTCACCTCCATTCGGTGTTCACTTGGAAAGTGCCTCCGCACTTGCACCCTCTGGTGTTTAACTTTGTGATTGACCCACACTAGTCAATCACACCATGACCCTCACGGCCTTCATGTCCGTCTGAAGCTTTCCTTCACAGGTTAGCACATCAATGTGCTCTTTTGACGCCGCTCCCATAGCCTTTCGCTCCCGTAACATTAGGACGCCCTCTTTGGCATAGCTCCCGTAGACTTTCGCTCCCGTAACATTAAGACGCCCTCTTGGCATAGCTCCCGTAGCATTCCGCTCCCGTAGCTTTCCTTGCCCTCACTACCTTGAAGATGTGTTCGCTTCCAGACCCACGACTTCGCCCATATGCCTCTTGCATAGGCGGGATCCTCCCACACTCAATGTGGAGGATACACCTTAGCACTGTCGTCCCACTTGGCATTTGGCCAGCTCTTGGGACGACCTTTGGTGAGTACTACATTCCCAAAGTCATAGCGTCGCCGCATTCCCGAACAAAGCTCTTTGTTTTCCAACTGTCACTTCCTCAGCAAGTAGCCAATGCTCCCGGTAGTACTTCAATACTCGCCCTATAGACAGGCACCCTCTTGGTCCTGCTAGCACGGCTTCCCGGTTCGGTGTGCCTCGCACCTGGACACTCACGGTCCCCGATCGTTCTACATACTCCTTTCCAGAATGATGACACCTTCTAACTTGGAAAATCGCCCAATTTCGAAGCTTCGCTATACCCTCGAATTCGTTTCCTCACCTTGGCAATGCCCTCAGGTAACCGAAAGGTCTTCTCCCGTAGGAAAGACACTCAACTTGATGCGTTGCACACATCCTTGGCAAGATCTCCACAATGATCATGCCCAAGTTTATAGTCCATGGCTCCCACTCTTCGCAATATGGTTGCACGACCTGGCAAACATGGCTTTCTCTTGGCCATCCGACTCATCGGCATATCACCTAATTCAGTAGTACCTTAGACTCACGAAAGACAATGGAATCACCCATTTCTTTCGTTGACCATTAGTATCGGGTACTCGATCTTTGGTGGCATATCAACATCAATCTCTGCTTTGACGTGATCTCTGCACTGACATCCAAAATGCGCTCGCCATATCCACCCTTTGCCTTCACATTGTGCCATGGCATAGTATGGCCTTAATCAGCTCTGATACCAAGTGTCACGGGCCCAAATCCTTACATTGGGTAGCGGCACCTGCTCGCCCGTGCAGCGACTGCATTTCCCCTCGCTGCAGGCCAGCCTGTTTCCTATCCCAGGATTCCCAAGCACGATCCTGTGCCTGTTGGTGGGACTCGCCCATAGGCTTGCCCCAACTTGTGCCGCCCGTAAGATGTCTAGGCCTTTGGCCCTAGACATGTCGTGGCGCTTCATCTTAGGATCACTATCCATGCGCGCCCTGGGGGATTGGCTTAGGACATGTCTTGTCCCTCGCCCAAGACTGAGCATCGCTCCCGCGTGGACCTCAAGCTTGACACTCGCCTAGTGCATCCGCGACTAGCTCGTGCCTCGCCCGAGTAAGGCAACCTTTAGCCCTTGGCCATTGTCATGCGCGTCTTTCGTGCCATGCCCATACATTGCCCTCGCGACACGCTTCCATCCCGAATAGTGCAGTGTCGCCCCACAACTGCACCTTTAGGCCAACGGACCCTTGCTTGCATGGTTGAACCCAAGCCATGCTCATAAGTCGACACATGATGCCCCTATGACAAGTGCGTCAAGTATCCAATCGGCACGGAGGTCTCGTTCCAACATTCGGCAGCCCGCGGGGCTGACCGTCCCACACATCGAGCCTCCAGCACCACTTTGATGCCAGCGCTAGCCCGAAGGCGTCGCGCCGCCCATAGAGTTTCCCTAACTCGTATGGGTACCTTTGACACTCCTTTGAGTCATCTAGGCAGGCCCTTGAGGTTGCCCCCAAGGTAGCTCGTTCTATACGGCTCGGTGGCAGCACGTATGGGGGAGGCAGGTCGGAGCTTTCATATGTACCGAGCTTGTTACATATATAACCAATACGAGAACCAGTGAGAGACTTGGTGAAAATATCTGCAAGTTGATCATTCGACCTCACAAACTTTGTAGCAATCTCTCCTGAAAGTATCTTTTCTCTGACGAAGTGACAATCAATCTCAATGTGTTTAGTTCTCTCATGGAACACCGGATTTGATGCAATATGAAGGGCAGCTTGATTATCGCACACAAGTTCCATCCGACTGATTTCACCAAATTTCAACTCCTTGAGCAATTGTTTGGTCCAGACTAGCTCACATGTTGCCATAGCCATTGCTCGATATTCTGCTTCTGCACTAGACCGAGCAACTACATTCTGTTTCTTGCTCTTCCAGGACACCAAATTTCCTCCTACTAAAACACAATATCCAGACGTAGAACGTCTATCAGAAGGTGATCCTGCCCAATCAGCATCTGAGTATCCAATGATCTGCTCATGACCTCGATCCTCAAAGAGTAACCCTTTGCCTGGAGCCGATTTTATATATCGAATAATGCGGACAACTGCATCCCAATGACTATCACAGGGAGAATTCATAAACTGACTTACAACACTCACAGGATAAGAAATGTCGGGTCTAGTCACTATGAGATAATTTAACAATACCTGAGCTAGACTGGGCAACCTCAATACCTAGAAAGTACTTCAATCTGCCTAGATCCTTAGTTTGGAAGTGCCGGAAGAGATGCTGCTTCAGATTGGTAATACCATCCTGATCATTGCCAGTAATAACAATATCATCAGCATAGACTACCAGATAGATACAGAGACTTGAAGCAGAGTGCCGATAAAACACAGAGTGATCAGCTTCACTACGAGTCATGCCAAACTCCTGGATAACCGTGCTGAACTTACCAAACCAGGCTCGAGGAGACTGCTTTAGACCATAAAGTGACCGACGCAAGCGACATACAAGGCCACGAGACTCCCCCTGAGCAACAAAACCAGGTGGTTGCTCCATATAAACCTCATCCTCAAGATCACCGTGAAGAAAGGCATTTTTAATGTCCAGCTGATAGAGGGGCCAATGACGAACCGCAACCATGGATAGAAAAAGGCGGACTGAAGCCACTTTAGCCACGGGAGAGAAGGTATCACTGTAATCGAGCCCAAATATCTGAGTATATCCTTTGGCAACAAGACGGGCCTTAAGTCGATCAATCTGCCCATCGGGACCAACTTTGACTGCATAAACCCAACGACAACCAACAGTAGATTTACCTGAGGGGAGAGGAACAAGCTCCCAAGTACCACTTGTATGTAAAGCAGACATCTCGTCACTCATAGCCTGTCGCCATCCTGGATGAGACAACGCTTCACCTGTAGACTTAGGAATAGAAACCGAGGACAAAGAAGATATAAAAGCATAATGGGGAGATGACAGACGATGATAACTCAAACCGACATAATGAGGATTAGGGTTAAGTATGGTCCGTATACCTTTCCGAAGTGCAATCGGTGTACTAGGAGCAGGGTCCGCAGCAGGAGCAGGGTCAGGACGAGAACCAGTTGGGCCTGATGTAGGACGCGAACGACGATGATAAGTCAAGAGTGGTGTTCCTGTGGCTGGGGAACTAGGGGGAACAATACTAGACTCCTCAACGGTTGGTATGGATGAAACCTCTGCGGTCGAAGGTGGAGGAGGAGCTATAGTAAACTCCTCAAAGGTCGGTATAGGTAAGACCTCAGATATATCATCGTGGTCAGCAGAAGTAAAAAAAGGTTTAGACTCAAAAAATGTGATGTCAGCTGACATAAGGTACCTACGAAGAGCTGGAGAATAACAACGATATCCCTTCTGAACACGAAAATAACCAAGGAAGACACACTTGAGAGCACGAGGAGCTAACTTATCTTTCCCAGGGCTAAGTTATGAACAAAACACGTGCTCCCAAAAACACGGGGTGGAAGAGAGTATAAGGGTGACTGGGGAAACAATTCTGATTCATGTCATGTACCAATTGTCTGTCCCGTACTGCGATCCTGGATAATAAAAGAATCGTCAATAAAATATATACCACAATGGAGGGCACGAGTCAAAAGACTAACAGATGCAAGACTAAAAGGACAGCCATGGACATAAAGAACGGAATCTAGGGTGATAGGAGACAAGGGATTAGCTTGTCCAACTCCTTTTGCCTTAGTTTAACATCCATTGGCTAAAGTACCAGTGGGAAGAGACTGTGAATATACAATATTTGACAAAAGTGATATATTACCAGAGATGTGATAAGAAGCGCCTGAGTCTATGACCCATGGGCCAAGAGTGCTAGACTGGGAAACACAAGCAAAAGAATTACCAGTAATAGAAGTATCAGTCTGAGCAACTTAGGCTACTTGTGGAGATGTCTGCTTACTTGCTCGATACTGAAGGAGCTCATTATATGCTTCTTTAGATAAAGAAAATCCCTGGTTACCTGAAGTCTCGGTCTGAGCAATGTAAGTATTTTTGGGTGGACGACCATGTAAGGAATAGCACATTTCACGAGTGTGTCCAAGTTTGTGACAATAAGAACACTTGGGTTTAGATCTTCCAAAACAACCTCCTCCTCGTCTATGCTCCATAGTTTGAGATGCCCGAACATCCACTGTCTAGGATGCAAGAATAGAGGAATCAAGTATTTGTGATGAGATCACTAGTGGACTTGGTGCTGCAGCAAGGCGGAGTAATCGAGAGAATAATTCATCAACTGTCGGGACAGTCGGACTAGCCAAAATCTGGTCGCGTACTGAATCAAGATCATTAGGAAGTCCAGCGAGGGTAAGAACGAGAAACATCTTCTGACGCTGCTCTTGTTGTTTTTCAACACTAGTAGAAACTGGCATCAACTTCTCAAATTCCTCTGTGACTGCCTGTACTTGACCCAAGTAAGTAGACATATCTAATTCCTGCGTCTTTAAGTTTGTCATCCGCGATATCACATCATAGAAGCGAGATATGTCATTAGTGGATAAGGTACGTGCCTTTGCCCAAACCAAATAACATGTCTGGAATGGACGAAACAAGGGTATCAACTTGGAATCAATAGATCGCCACAAGATGCTACATAACTGAGCATCGATTTTTTTTGCCCAAAGCGCTATTGCCTTTTCATCTCGCTAGACTGTTTGATTAGATGATCTTGAACACCTTGACCTCTACACCACAACTCGACAGATGAAGCCCAAGTAGTTTGAACCTCCCATTAAAGGTTCCGAGGTAATAATAGCACTAGAGCTTCCAGAACTCATGTTTCTAGACACAAAAGCATCAAATCCCAAAGACATTATTGCAAATTATTACCAAATAAGAGAAAGAATCAACTGTAATCCACTGAAACAGAGTACGGAAACACAAAAACAGAATAATGAAATACTGTAGTTGCCGGAATCTACTGTAGCTGACGGAATAGTACTGTAGCTGCCGGAAAAAAACTCAAAGTGGTCAGAATGAAATGAAAACAGTAAGGGTAGGATCGAAAATACCAGGCGACCCAACTGTTCTGAAGTAAGATCTTCAAAAAATGGTCGGAAGTGGTCGTACGCGCCGGAGCGTGAGCTCACGCGCGTGAGCTTCTGGTGGCGCGTGAGGAGGAGGTTGCCGGAGATTTTCACTGGGGTTTGGTCGCCGGACAGTGACGACTCTTGTGGTAGTGTTGGATTTTGCACAATACGAGATGAAGCAGATGCAAAACAGCCTTAAAAAAGTACTGATTTCTCTTTACCGGAATCGCTGGAATTTATGTACAGCGATAAGTCTCCCACAATTGCTCTGATAACATGTGAGAAGGCACGGGAGAAAAAATATATTATTGATATTGGATGTTCAATACAATACAAGAGGTCCTTATTTATAGCTATACTATACAAGGACATACTACTCCTCTACTAATGTGGGACAAGATTACACTATATACATAGTTGTAAACTAACAGATTTCATAGTGGCCGTAGTCTATCCGTTGACATTGACCTCATGAATAACACATAGGTCAAGGGGAATATCTCATATCTCTCATTGCATAAAATAGTTGAAAGCCCCACACGAGGAAGCCCCAATAATAAGGTTGCCGTTTTGCAATCTAATGACATCCGACAGGAATACTTGCGAGAATTCTATTATACACCAGATCTAAGAAGAAACTCTAGCATGAAAGACAACATTCCACCTCTGATTGTGGAGGGAAATAATTTTCTCCAAACAAAGGGAAAACAAGACAAGTATCCAAAATCATAAACATTCCTCTGGCAACCACTTACAAAAATAAAGAACAGCATGAATGTGGAGATAAGAAATTATTTAACAAATGAAAAAAGACAAGCCAATGAAGTAAACCGGCATCTCAAAAGATACATAAAAAGAACAAACCTGAATGTAGTGGAGAAGCACAATTTCGTATTGCTCCTTTAGACTAGCAAAGAACACTAATTCGTCAACCCTACCATAGCTACAACAGAAAAAATAACAACATAGGGGGACAAAAGGTCAGCCAAAAACTATTACAACATATTAGGGAAGGAACAAATGACAAATATATGAAGGGAAGAACACTGAACTTTTACAAAGAAAGAGTCCTTCTAAAGAGTTCCTTCTTTCTTTTCCCTAGATAACAATAGATTTCATATTGTTTCATGAGATTTCAGCTTGAAAAAGGTTGCGGGTCACAGCACTTAAAATGTCAAACACGTACGCGAAGTGAGACTGTGACATGCTCACTTTTACAATCAGCAATTAGCATGATACGAAAAATACGTACTATGTTTCTTGGAGGAGGAGGAGATAAAAAAGATGAGTAATTGGACTGTAAAGAGTAGAAATTTATAAGAATCAGATTCTAAACCAAGCAAGAGATCAATTGCCAGATAAGCTACCTTTCTAGTAGCTTCATTGTGGTTGCTTCATCCAATACATCCTTGCAGTCACTTAGGAAAGCACGAAACTCCTTAATGAGTGATTGGTACTCGGTATTATTACTGTCCAACGCACTGTCATCTTCCAGAAGCAGCCGATTGATCTGCAAACAAGATGTACGAAATCAAATCTAGAAAAGGCCAATCATCTATGTTCAAATAACAGCCACCATGTAATCACTTAAAGAATACACTTTGGTCTGAAGACGGATAAGTGGAATCATTCCATAATGTTCAGCTTCCTCATATTACATTATGAGAGCGTAAGAGAGAGCTATTGATGATTTAGTCATTTGGTACGAATGACGGACCAATATATAGGTGTCAGGTGTCAGACACAATACAATTATGATACTTGTAAATATGACAATATCTAACTTAAAGTTTAATATTTTAAACATTCTAGATTTTGATATCCGATTAAAATTGAACATTATAACTTCCATCCTCAAACTCAAGATGGAGAAACATAGAAAAATAAATAGTCGTCTGAATAACAGAAAGTTGCCAAAAACAATCAAAGTCCAACCAAGAGGTTTCAGAGAGATTCAATGTTGAAGCGCTGAGGCGGATCCAGGATTTGGAGTTCCAGGTGCCAGTGCTTAGAACATAGATGTGTTGCAATTTATACGGTCCAAATATGGTATATATTTGGCCGGTTTAATCTATTTTGAGTTTCGGTTCGGGTTATTCATCTTTTTCATTTATATAGACAAACCAATCGAACAAAAAATTTAATAATTATGACAACTTGGAGCAAAGTATAGAACTTTAAAAATTTTACTAATATCATAAAAGTACATCATTCATTTGCAATTATACTCGACGAATTTTCATATTCTGAAAACTGCCACTAGAATTAAAAACACTTTCTTACAAAACAAAAATTTAATCCAACTCAATTTAGTAATTTAGTACAATCCCAGAATTAAAATATGGAGTATGTATTTTGTACAAGAAAAAAGAGTTCGCTATCGATGCATATTTAGATACTCAAAGCAGACGCCGAAAGATATAAGAAGAGTGAAAAAAGAAATACATTTGTCGAACGACCAGCCAATAGGTAAAAGCTTGAAAGTTACTTGGTCTCTACTACGATCATAAAGATTCTGACATCATATGAGAAAATAAGAGAAGGAAAGAAATATATAAATGATTTGATGACCTGATGAATAAAGACACCAAATTACAAGTGTCAGATACAATACATCTGTTATTTGTCGAGAGTGGACGATATCTAACTTACAAAAATAACGCTTCGTCATTTCTTATATTCTATTTCTAACACACTAACACAACACTCAACATTTTAACACCCAAAACCAAAGCATTTAAATATATTTAAAAGCTTCATATCCACATACATTTTCCATTTAGAGTGCTTATTCTTTTCTGAGTTTGTTAATGGTGATCAGTCAACACCCCAGTTACTTTTCCACTCTTAATCCTCCGACCTAGAACTCTAGCAATAACTAGTGTAGTAACTCTATTTGATATAAAGATTTGTTAAGTGACAAAAATGATTAACAATGAGTCAGAAGTTAGCCCGTGGCTTAGCAGGGGCAGATCCAGAACTTGACCGCAGTAGCTCCTACGAAAGGCTAAAAAAAGGACAGCATTGTGTGCTAAACTTCCATTATACACGGCGCTTGAGGAAGATCAAGACCACAAAGGATCTATTGTATACAATATTACCTTAGATTTCTGCAAGAGGTTTCCACGGCTTGACCCGTAACCTCTTGGTTCTACTAAAGACTGAGGCTAAAAAAAACATAAAAAGAATGCAACTTGTCAAACGCAAATCGCATGTTATTAGCCCCCACTCTTGAGGGTTTCACCAATGAACCAAAGTAGTTAAAAGCAAAAAGCACAAAAAAAATGCCAAATTTCAGTGGGGCTTTGAGCACAAAGCTGAACTAACATGTGGACCTTAACGAACAAAGGCGCTAAGAAAAGTTTTCATATGTAATGCAATTAAAAATAGCTACAAACAATGACTATTAGGACAAAAGAATTCAAATTACTATATTTAAGCTAATTATAGGAAGTAAAAATGGGAAAAAGCATTAAAAATCCCAAATCTAAAGTAAGCGCCTATGACCTCTATACTTGTCCAAAGTGAAACTATTATCACCTTGAGGCATGGACAAGCAGACTTGTGGTAGGCAATGCTATCTACGTGTCGTCACGTGTATATACCGTTAAAGACTTTTCATCTTTCTTTCTTCCTCGAAAAATGGATGTGTGCCGGAGTTTTGGTTCTCCAACCAAGCTTTTCCTTTCAGACATGGAGTTTAAGAGTTTGGTAGAAGAAAAGGAGATGAGAGGGAGAAGAGAGGTGTTTTGGGTAAAGAAAAAGGGAAGGAGATTGGTTTGCCGACAATGGAGTTTGCTAGCACTTCTGGTCTAAGTTGCTCGGACTCTTCACTTTCAGTGCCGCACCCGTGTCGACACGACGTGGGTGTGAGTATGGGTGTGGGATCCGTGTCGGATTTGGTCAACCGATTTTGGGTACTTTGAACAAAATCAACGGAGAAATTTGGGACAGATACAATGATTTTTAAAAACAAATCAAAAGCTAGGGTGATATGGAAGAAAATGGAATACCTTGTATATATAAATTTCTATATCAGTCCTTTTCCTTTTATCTCCTAAAATTCTACTCTTGTTCAATATTTTCTCCTTCTCGGAATACCTTGTAAGTTTTTCACATAATGTCTCATAATTTAGACATATTTTTATAACTTTATTTTTAAATAATTGAATTATTTTTAGCCGAATCCCCGCACCCGTATCCGTACCTGGATCCGTACCTCCGAAATTTAGATCATGAAGGATCTGACCTCTAGATCTGCACCCGTATCGGACACCCGCACCCGAGTCCGAGCAACTTAGCTTGTGGCAATTTCCTTTTGGGATTGGAGTTTTGGTTTCCCTTTTCAAATCTAGAGTTTAATTCTCTGACTAAAAGATGGATTTGAGAGAGAATGATATAATTAGCAAATAGAAGAGAAGGAGATGGGTCCAGTGAATACGGAGCTTGCCAGCGACGAGCAAAGTTTTGGATTTTTCCCTTTTCAAATCCAGAGTTTTGGTTTTTTTTCTTTTCAGACCTAGAGTTTTGGCTTTTCGACTAAGAAATGAATTTGAGAAAGAGTGATTAGCGGTAGAGAAACCGAGAGAAGGAGATGGGTCCACCAATCATAGAGTTTGCCAGCAACAGCAAAGGCGAAGAGAAACGAGCAGCGAGGGACGGAAATTCTCCGACGAAGATAAGTTTTTTTTCCTTTCTTTAGTTTTTCTCATGCCTCAAGCAAGGACATTTTCTCTACCATGTGGTGTATCAAGCGGTAATAGTTCCTGTTAGTTTATAGATATGTATAGTGTAGTCTTGTCCCACATTGGAAGAGGAGTAATATCTCCTTGTAGTGTATAGCTATAAATAGGGACCTCTTGTATTGTATTTATCATCTAATATCAATAATATATTTTCTCCCGTGCTTTCTCACGTGGTATCAGAGCATTAGTGAGAAAAGATCGATGTGTGTCATTCCAGCATTAACCGGGAAGAAAGAACTTAGTCATCGTGCAATTTTTCCGGTGACCTAAGGCTTGTCTAAGTGAAAGTCACTTTCTGTCGGTGTTGTGCTAAAACCAACACCACCACGAGGTAGATCACCTTCCGACAACCAACCCCTGAAATTTTATATGGCAGAAAAGCCGCCACGCTCCTCCACGCGCCGGCAACAACTTTTCCGGCGAGGGTTCCGGCCACTTTCCGACCATTTTTTCGCGAAGCTTCTTCAGGATAGTGTGGTCTCCTCAAAATTCTGAGCCTACCCATTTAATTAAAATCAAATTCCGGCCACTTTTATATTTTTCCGGCGTGAACAGTGACCTTTCTGGCCATTTTTTGAAAATATTTCTTCAGGAGAGCTTGCTCGCAAAGGAATTCCGAGTCTATCCATCCTGGTTACAACAAATTCCGACAACTTTGGAATTTTCCGGCGAGCTACAGTGTTTCCGGCATGTTTCCGGCACAGAACAATGTTCTGTTTTCCTGCTGTAAACAGTGTTTTTCAAGCTATTTCTTTAGTTTTCTCACAGGAGTTACTTATTTTCACTATTTCAAGTTAACCCTACTACTACAAATTGTAGCGACATGGGAACCGATGCTTTGAATAGTCGGATAGTTTCTTTAGCAGAGTATATTGAGTTCCTTCAGTATAAAGCATGTAATCAGACATCTTCTGAGATAGCTTCTGTTCTTCAAACAGGTAATAGCGTGACTTGTTTCTCCCAATCTTCATCCTCTGAGTCTTGGGTCATTGATTCAGGTGCATCAGATCATATTTCTAGTAACAAATCTCTTTTCACTACTATTTCGTATTCTCAATCTCTTCCAAAAGTCACAATGGCCAATGGGTCTCAAACCATGGCAACTGCAATAGGTCAAGCAAGCCCACTTCCTTTCTTACATTTAGATTCAGTCCTTTATGTTCCCAATAGTCCTTTTAATCTCATAGATGTTAGTCGCTTAGCCAAATCACTTAAATGCGTTGTTTTATTTCTTGATGACCATGTTTTTATACAGGAACGCAGTACGGGGCGGATCATTGGTACCGGGCGTGAATCAAACGGACTTTATTACCTTATCCTTGCTATATCACATGGACTCACATCTTGTCTTCCTTTTACAACTTGTCCTGTTACTGATTCACCAGATTTATTACAGAAACGGTTGGGACATCCCAGTTTGTCAAAACTTCAGAAAATGGTATCTGGTTTATCTCACTTGTCAGCTCTAGAGTGTGAGTCATGTCAGCTCGGTAAGCATACCCGCTCTCATTTCCCTCGGCGTCTTGATAATCGAGCAGAGTCGCCTTTTACTTTAGTCCATTCAGATGTTTGGGGTCCTAGTCGGGTCAGTTCCACCTTGGGATTCCGCTACTTTGTCAGTTTCATTGATGATTATTCAGCTCTAGTTGTAGCTCCACCACCTATAGCTCCAGTTCCACCACCTACAGCTCTGGTTGTAGCTCCACCACCTATTGCTCCAGTTCCTCCACATAATCCAGTTCAACCTTCTGCAGCTCCACCACTCTTGACTTATCATCGTCGTCCACATCCATCATCAGGCCCAGGTGATTCACGCCCCGCATTAGATTCTGCACCTACTGCGGACTTGTCTCCTCTTAGTCAACCAATTGCACTCCGCAAAGGTGTACGATCCACTTAATCTTAATCCCCACTATATCGGTTTAAGTTATCATCGTCTGTCGTCATCACATTATGCTTTTATATCTTCTTTGTCCATTGTTTCTATCCCTAAGTCTACAGGTGAGGCACTATCTCATCCAGGATGGCGACATGCTATGATTGACGAGATGTCTGCTTTACATGCGAGTGACACTTGGGAAGCTTGTTCCTCTTCCTGCAGGTAAGTCTACTGTTGGTTGTCGTTGGGTTTATGCAGTCAAAGTCGGCCCGGATGGCCAGGTTGATCGGCTTAAGGCTCGTCTTGTTGCAAAAGGATATACTCAGATTTTTGGGCTTGATTATAGTGATACTTTCTCTCCCGTGGCTAAAGTAGCATATGTTCGTCTCTTTTTGTCCATGGTTATTGTACGTCATTGGCCTCTTTATCAGTTAGACATTAAGAATGTTTTTCTCCACGGTGATCTTGAGGAAGAAGTTTATATAGAGCAACCACCTGGTTTTGTTGCTCAGAGGGAGTTTAATGGTTGTGTGTGCAGATTGCGCAGGTCACTATATGGTTTGAAACAGTACCCTCGAGCTTGGTTCGGTAAGTTCAGCACAATTATTCAGGAGTTCGGCATGACTCGTAGTGAGGCTGATCACTCTGTGTTTTATCGGCATTCTGCTCCTAATCTGTGTATTTATCTAATGGTTTATGTTGATAATATTGTTATTACTGGTAATGATCATGATGGTATTACTAATCTGAAGCAACATCTCTTTCAGCACTTCCAGACTAAGGATCTGGGCAGATTGAAGTATTTTCTAGGTATTGAGGTCGCTCAGTCTAGCTTAGGTATTGTTATTTCACAGCGGAAGTATGCCTTAGACATTCTTGAGGAGACTGGAATGATGGGTTGCAGACCTATTAACTCTCCCATGGATCTGAATGCTAAGCTTCTGCCTGGACAGGGGGAGCCTCTTAGAGACCCTACGAGATATAGGAGGTTAGTTGGCAAATTGAATTACCTCACAGTGACTAGACCTGACATTTCTTTTCCGGTGAGTGTTGTAAGTCAGTTTATGGATTCTCCCTGTGATAGTCACTGGGATGCAGTTGTTCGCATTCTTTGGTATATAAAGTCAGCTCCAGGCAAAGGATTACTATTCGAGGATCGAGGCAACGAGCAGATTGTTGGGTACACAGATGCTGATTGGGCAGGATCACCTTTTGATAGACGTTTTTCGTCTGGATATTGTGTTCTAGTAGGAGGTAATTTGGTCTCGTGGAAGAGCAAGAAACAGAATGTAGTTGCTAGATCTAGCGCCGAAACCGAATATCGGGCCATGGCTATGGCGACGTGTGAGTTAGTTTGGGTCAAGCAGTTGCTCAAGGAGTTAAAGTTCGGAGAAATCAGCAAGATGGAATGGAACTAGTGTGTGATAACCAAGTTGCTCTTCATATTGCGTCAAATCCGGTGTTCCATGAGAGGACTAAACACATTGAGATCGACAGTCACTTTGTCAGAGAAAAAATACTTTCAGGAGATATTATTACAAAATTTGTAAAGTCGAATAATCAACTAGCAGATATTTTCACTAAGTCTCTTACTGGTTCTCGTATTAGTTACATGTGTAACAAGCTCGGTACATATGATGTGTATGCACCGGCTTGAGGGGGAGTGTTAGTTTATAGATATGTATAATGTAGTCTTGTCCCACATTGGAAGAGGAGAAATTTTTCCTTGTAGTATATAGCTATAAATAAGGACCTCTTGTATTGTATTTATCATCTAATATCAATAATATATTTTCTCCCGTGCTTTCTCACAGTTCCACTTTGAACAAGAAGAGGGGAATTAGGCCGCTCACAAAGTTTAGGTGTATAACTGTCTGGGACAAGTTTGAGGGGTGTACTTGTGCCTTTTTCCAAGTAAAACTTACCAATCAGGTTTAAAACCCATCTTAAAATTTTCATTTATATGAAAAGATGTAATTTTAAGTTTTCAAAAAATAGTTTTCTTGTGAAATGGCAATCTGTTAACCACCACTCCTGGGACGAAATAAGGTCTTCCCATTGTTTTTGCTCTTAAGTCTCTACAGCAGAAAAAATTGGATCCTGCGAGATCTTTTCTTGAATGATAAGAGAATGGTGAGGATGGGGAGTAGGCCCCGTCCGGGGGGAATGAGAAGAACCAGGCTGATCCGGGTATGTGTTTGCACCATAAAGAAAGAGCAAATAAATAAGACTCCCCCTCCGCTTGGAGATGACTCTAGTAAATATTTTATTTCCTATACCCGATCACTAGACCTTCATTCAGAACGTCTTTTAACAATATATTATCAGCTTACCAACTACTTTTGGTGTCTAGTACTGCTCTTATAAAGAGAGAGCTCATGGGTGATGAGACGCATGCCTAAGCACTATAGGGGGTACACTAAAGTGTCACCACCCACAATCTGACTTTAACCAACGTTTGTTTTACATTTTCACGGTCCAAACCAGAACCCACCGGGTTGGGCCAAACCAGGCCAACTGAGCTGGAACTGTTACTGCTAATTCAATCATGAAACACTCCACTGGCAATGCAATTTTGAGCTTTCCAATCTGATGCCTTTCACCGGCACAAGGACCTATGGGTAACCAAGGAAAGTGCAAAGGGAATGTTAATGTCCTTCTCCTTACAAGATCAAATAGGGAACCCGTGAATCATCAGAGAGAGCTCGCAAGAGATACGATTTATCCAGTCCATTAACTCATTCTGTCGAATAAAGTACACACTTCTCACAGGCAGTAGCAAGGTCACAGTAGAATCCTGTATACTAATCAATGTTCCATTGGGTACATACAGTTGTTTTTTATCAACATACAGTTTGTTAGAAAGTTAGCCTTAGTTAAATATGTAAAAATGGATTAACGTAAAGACTAGTGTCCTACATCTGATTAGAAGCACAACATACATGGTAAAGTGTGTCCATAACAGACTTCAAGCATAAGACAGTTGTCTTGAGCATTCTTCCAATCTTTCTCATATCCTCACAGACCATTTCTGCTTCCAGAAGCAGACCAGTTCCTACTTTGCCTTTCATTATACTCCTTCATAGAGCTTTCCATGTGGATGCATCATTGATTGGTTCTCTATCCCAATTTGGGCTCCATCTTTTAAACAATGACCGCAACGCTTGATCCTTCAAAGAACTTCCAAATTCATGTTCTTAGTATGGCTCTACTAAATACCCTCAAGTTCCTAACCACTAAACCTTCCTTATTAGGAAGGTCACTGTTTTCCAATTAATAAGATGGTACTCTTTTACCTTCCCATGCCCTATAGAATATTACTTAGTACTTTCTCCAACCTCTGTGCCAGACACCAGTACGGGTGGCAAAGACATGTTGTACATTGGATGATCCAGGAGACCTATCATCCACACATAATAGGAACTGGAAACAGAGATATTTATAAGGCTAGCATTCAGAACATATTTACAGTTGGTGAAACCAGGGAAAAGAAAAATAACAAACTTTAATCAAACAAACTCAGTTCAAAAAGAGATGAACCTTATCAAGATATAATTCAGTTGCCCATGTGGAAATCATTGTTATTTGGCACTTTTCATCCTTTGAAAGATTATCAAGCTTCCGCAGGAGAAATGTTCTCAATGCATCCTGCAAGCAAAGGGTGTCATATCCTGGAAATTTCCAAGTAATTCTATTATTTGCGGCTGTTTTTCTTTTCAAAGTTGCAGATATTACAAGTCAGAAACTGAAAAAAAAAAAAAAAATCAGCCATAGACCAAGAAATACCTCTCATTATAACATGAGGAAAATTTAATAGTGGCTGGATATGAAGACAGCAATAAGGATCAGAACTAAGATGAAACTAGAGATTTGTTGTAAAAAGAGGATGGCATATATACGCAAAGATAGTGTCATTATCTTCATAAAGAAAAATTGCTTCATAGTATGACATACATAGGACTACTAAGCAAGAAGACAATTACGAGAAATTAAATTTCAATGGTTCTAAACTACTAGAATTTTTTCTAATCAGTAAACAATAAAAAGTTTCATTAACAACCAGCACTAAGATGGTACAGCACATCAGTACAAAGAAGTTCCAAAAAGAATACTGGAATATCTATTCTATAATCAGCAGACAAAAGCAACAGCATCACTCAAGAGTCAAGTCCTGGTGTAGACTGTGTAAAATAAACATGGGTATACCTCTTGTATACAGGTGTTTTCAATTCGCCCTTCACTCAATAATATTTATTACCTTATCAAAAATAAACATGTTTATCAATATGTTTAGTATTTTAACAGTTGACAGACCAATAAAAATTCGGTATGCTATGTCTGGGTTTCAGAAGCAATAATTTCATATAAGTAACTCAACACTAAATGCAGTAACCTAAAATGAGTCGCTGCAACGGACTCCAAATGTGAAATATGAAAGTTCTAAGAAGTTTCTACAGACTAAAAACCTGAGTCTTGAAAATGGAACAGTGGGGAAAGTAATATTCCTTTATAGATATGAGTGTAGTTACTACTACAGATCATTGCTTCAAATGAGCAAGATCAGTCAAATTCAGATAAATTTAACCTCTTATTTGCAGATGATATTGTATTGATTGACGAGACGCGAGGCGGTGTGAACGCGAGGTTAGAGGTGTGGAGGCAGACCCTGGAGTCTAAAAGGTTTCAAGCTGAGTAGGACCAAAACAGAATACTTGGAGTGTAAGTTCAGTTGTGAGACTCAGGGAGGGGAAAGGGAGGTGAGGCTGGACTCGCAAGTCATCCCTAGTAGAGGTAGTTTTAAGTACCTTGGGTCTATTATTCAGGGGGATGGGGAGATTGATGAAGATGTCACACATCGTATTGGGGCGGGATAGATGAAATGGAGACTCGCTTCTGGTGTTTTTATGTGACAAGAAGGTGCCACCAAAACTTAAAAGTAAGTTCTACAGAGTGGTGGTCAGACCGACTATGTTATATGGGGCTGAGTATTGGCCTGCCAAGATTGCCCATATCCAGAAAATGAAGGTAGCAGAGATGAGGATGTTGAGATAAAAGTGCGGGCACACCAGGTTAGATAGGATCAGGAATGAGGTTATTCGCGACAAGGTGGGTGTGGCCCCCATTGAGGACAAGATGCGGAAAGCGAGGCTTAGGTGGTTTGGACCAGTGTTATCAAAAGCGAAAAGCGTAAAAAAGCTCTAAGGTCCGTTGGGGCTTTAAGCACTAAGCGCAAATAAAGCGTGGGCTTTAAAGAAAAAAGGCGCAACTGGAGAAAAAGTAAAAATTTGTATATGTAGTCTAAGACCAATAATTATAAGCATGAATAACAAATATATGGACAAAGAAATTAAAAAAAAAATTATGAATAGTGAAATATCAATTGCTTAATGTCACCTTTTCAGGATTACACTCATTGACAAGGAAAAGTATGTCTTAGAGCCTTGATGCGACACTGAAGCGCCCACAAAGCGAAGCGAAGCGCTCAACATGTTTTGAGCCTTGCTTCAGGGCTTAAGCGCGATTTAAGCGCGCCTTTGACAACACTGGTTTGGACATGTGAAAATGAGGAGCACAGATGCCCCGATGAGGAGGTGTGAGAAGTTGACATTAGAGGGCCAACGGAGAGGTAAAGGTAAGCCGAAGAAGAAGTGGGGAGTGGTGATTAGGCAAGACATGACGCAACTTCAGCTAACCGAGGACATGACCCTTGATAGGAAGGTGTGGAGGTCGAGGATTAGGGTAGTAGGATAGGTGGTAGATTGTTCATACCAATAGGATTAGTACGCACTCTCGCATTCTGTTGGTAGTAGGTTTCTATGAATACCCGTCATTTTCTTTCATTTTGATTATCTTATTATCGTGTTGTTTCTATGCTACTTTTACATGGCTTTTTGGTGTTGTCCCTCATTGTCTATCTTTTTAATTAATGTGGTGCTTATGTTTCTGAGCCGAGGGTCTATTGGAAACAGCCTCTCTACCTTCACAAGGTAGGGGTAAGGTCTGCGTACACACTACCCTCCCCAGACCCCCACGATGTGGGATAATACTGGGTATGTTGTTGTTGTTTTTTGCCAATAAGTGAAAAAAAATTTATTCTTGCATCACCATAAATCAGTGTTCTCGGATAGAATAGTCATACCTGTTCACTTATGCTAATGAACTTCAATGAGATCTCTTCAAATGATAACACATAGTTAATCTGCAACAATCATTTCCTTGCATTAGAAAGGGCTCCAGTTCTAGGAATAAATACGGATTACTAGCAAGCCTACTATGTCAAACATAGTAAAAGAAAAGAGAAGAAAGGGACATAAAAGGGAAGCTGCCTCAACACCGTTTATGTCATTCTTCCTCAAGCAATAAATACGCCAAAGGAAACAATTTTAATGCTGAAAACATGCTTTTTACGCGGAAATATTCAAGATGATAATCAATACATTTACAAGGATATATTCAAGACGATAATCAAATTGATATAGTATTGAAAATGTTAGGGACAGAAGTTTTATGCAGAGAACATTAGTTTTTACGAGGAAATACTCAAGATGATAATCAAATTGATACTAATGAAAATTTTAGGGATTATCTGTAGCTGACCTTCTTAAGGAGGGATTATTGGTTTTCCCTCGGGGTATTATTGAAGAAAGTATTTTTATTTATCAGGAAGAAATTTCCAGTGGTCTTTGTAAAACAGAGTAGACATCGACATTGATTGCTACAGCAGTTTGTGGAAATATCCCTTTTGCTGGTCGCAAGGAAATTAATAATTGGAAAACAAGGATCAATTTTAGCAAAGTACAAAAAACAAAACAAAGAACAGAGCATAAATGGAAACTGAAAGATTTGAAAAGCATTTAAAGTGGAAAATGACAAAGAACACAAAATGAAGGAAAAACAAATAAGTAGAATAATTACTTTTGCATAGAATGATGCAGCTCTGAGGAACTCCTTGGCAGCAAAAGCAGCTTCAGCCTGCATCACATTAGGTCTATGATGAAAAAGCCAAAAGAAAAAATTCAGCCTCACAAGCAATATAGTTTCTTTTGTTTATGACATTTTAGGAGATAATATTGCAGCATATATCCCAGGGGAAAAGAATAAGTCCAAATCAGCCGCGACCTGAACCAGATAAACTTGGTCTCTCTGCAGGGCATCACGACAATTAGCCAAAGCTGCAGCATATTCTTTTAAGTCCAAGTACACTTTCCACATGTCACGGCCTTCATCATTTACAGACACCTAAATTCAGATTGTCGATTTCAGAAACTGAAGCAGAAATTTAATGGGTACTACCACATCACACAAGATTCAGATAATGACTATTACCGCACCTGGAAGATGGAATTTTGGTCATATGCATAAAACAACCCAGCTGAGGCATCACTACATAAGCCAAAAATACCTCTTGAAACTGCGTCAGGTGTCTGATCAAAATAAAGTTCTTCTACTATTTGTTCACTTATCCTGTTCACCACCTACAAGACGTAAACTATAGCATAACTATACAAGGTATTTAATGGCGAAATGTCCATCCTTCAGAATAAAGTGTTTTTGCTCAATAATTGCACATTCAGGTTCTTGCCCCTGTCCTAAATCGTTGTTTCTCTGTCTTCTTTAATTTGGTAAAGGGAGGACCTTTCTCATCCTCATATTTAACAATGTAGAACAAGATAGATATTGCAAAAGATAGGAGGATTAAGGATGCAATACAATCACATCTACCCCCATTGTTATAGGTCGATTTCTAGTCAATAGAAAATGAAATCCTCAGTGGTCTTCCAAAATATTCTTCAAAAATATATTAATATTTATGGATAATGGCAGGCGAAAGCAGATACTATCAAGAGAAACAAATGGAGTCTTTTATGTCAACTTAAGATTAATGTACAGTTGATGAATCTCAAGATTAAATACAAACTTAGTCATCAATACCAGCTCTGAGAAATAGAGGT